>NC_060138.1:41751364-42951364 GCF_021461385.2 Schistocerca piceifrons | reverse complement strand
CCTGGTAAAAAATTCCAAAACATAAGTCCACACACGGAACCGTGTGGGCACTCCCTTAGGATATTTCTTCCTGCTACTGCCTAAACGGTCCATTGTATCTCTAGTTTTTTGTGGTAGTTATGGAACTCTTGTCGCGGAATCTGATATCTAGGGACGAATCCGACATTAAATTAACTTTTTAGCTAGAAGTTGTCTTTGGAAAGCAGCGGACGCCTTTTCGTAATCGTTTACTCAAACAGCGTCAGCCTGGCGAACCGACCACAGACTATGCACACATGAGGAGGGCAGCGACCACAGAGTGCGTGACTGCCGTCCCGTAGCGATCCGCCTCGTGATCTGTCGTACATATGGTGGGGTTCACGCAAGTAGTCCCTATATACGTCAGAGGGAAGCTTCCAGAATATGGTAAGTGCTATAATGGAAGGAGCCGCCCCGAGTAAGACAGAACACAGTTGGTAGTCGTCCGGGACGCTGCTCCTGTGTCGGTCGTCGCCATGTTGCGGACTGAGTGGGAGAATGTCGGTAGAGTATAATTACTGAGATGACAGAACTGGGTTCGGGAGGTCAAAGACAGCTGAACAGTAGCGCTAACTAATCCAGAGACGGTGATAGCGTTCATCGGGTTACAACAGCTCCATTCAGTATCGCCAGCAGTGTACTTCCATTGAAACTAAGTTATTCTGAGTTTTATTGCCCGTGAGCTTCCTTGAGAATTAGGGCCTACACCGAGTTCTGTGTTTCTGAAGAGCTTTCCAGCTAGTACAGGGTGACAATGATTGAACTACATGAAAAAAAACTTAAATCAGTTACAAGCTACAGTGTGCACACACTCTATTCAGCATGTTAACGTGACTAGAGATGTTCGGATTTAGATTATGACATGTTCAATATGCCTGCTATCATTGGCGCAGACGAATAGAGAAGTTCTGCATGAGCCGCTGAAGTGTCGGAACGTCGATGCTGTCCATGACACTCCTGAAAGGCTGTTTTGAGCTCAGCAATGGTTTTTTGGTTACTGCTGTACACCTAGTCTTTAATAGATCCCCACAAAATGTACTAGCATGTGTTCAAATTAGGTGAATATGGCAGCCAGTCGACACCCATGCCGGTGGCCTCTGGGCACCCCAGATCCAGAATGCGGTCCCCAAAGTGCTCCTCCAGGACATCAAACACATCAACCACTCTCCTGCTTCGATGGGGTCAAGCTCCGTCTTGCATGAACCACATCTTGCAAAAAACAGGGACACTTTGGATAATGGGGAGGAAATCATCTTCCAAAACTTTCACGTACCGTTAGGTAGTCACCGTGCCATCAAGAAATATCGGACAGATTATTCCGTGACTGGACATTCCATACCACACAGTCACCCATTGAGAGTGAAGAGATTTCTCGATCGCGAAATGCGCATTCTCAGTCCCGCAAATCGCCAATTTTGCTTATTGACGAACCTGTCAGAATGAAAGTGGACCTCGTCCCTAAACCAAACCACACTAATTCCCATCACGGCACGCGGCGAACCGCGCAGTCTGCTCCTAACGCCGTTCAGAAGTTGTGAGGATTTTATGTCGTATAGTTCAAAAAAATGGTTCAAATGGCTCTGAGCACTATGGGACTTAACTTCTGTGGTCATCAGTCCCCTAGAACGTAGAACTACTTAAACCTAAAGACATCACACAAATCCATGCCCGAAGCAGGATTCGAACCTGCGACCGTAGCGGTCACGCGGTTCCAGACTGTAGCGCCAAGAGCCGCTCGGCCACCCCGGCCGGCTCGTATAGTTCAGTAATCGTCATCGTGTAGGTGCTTTGCAGATTGGAGTCCAGCGAGCTGCCCACGCGATACTCCCTCATTGAATGCATCGATCGAGGTAAGCGCTTGTCAGTTGCTACGCATGCTTCTTTCTCCCTTTCGCGACACGACGGTCTGAACTCCCTCGGCTAGCAAGATGCGAGGGCCACTACAGTTGGGGAAGCTGAATTTTTTTTTTTCGATTTTTACTGATGAGATCTAGACGAGAGACTCACGTCCAGTAATTATTATAGAAGATCAGTTACGAAAGAAACCCGACAGTTTCTCTGAAAATGACGAGTGCGATAATCATTGAAACATTCTTCCGAGACGACGACGTCATTCGAGAGTTAACCTGGGAAAATTTCACCAATAATTAGCTAGTATCGCATTTCTTAATAAGTGGAGTAGTGACTTGTTGCAGGATCTAAGCGGGTGTGGGGAAACTGAGAAAAAGGTTGTTTCTCAATTGGAGCTTAAGTGCAGTTCCCGCAAGGATAACCGGCCAATGTGGCTGTGCGGTTCTAGGCTCTTCAGTCTGGAACCGCGTGACCGCTACGGTCGCAGGTTCGAATCCTGCCTCGGGCGTGGATGTGTGTGATGTCCTTAGGTTAGTTAGGTTTAAGTAGTTCTAAGTTCTAGGGGACTGATGACTACAGATGTTAAGTCCCATAGTGCTCAGAGCCATTTGAACCATTTGAACCGCAAGGATAGGATACCTTCAACTCGGCTCTCCCGTGTAGGGGAGTCGCCGCGGAATGCTGAAAAGAGTGCTGCGTGGTAATTTATGGTGTCCTTCGGCTGAGGGGCTCCCCACGCATTTGCAAACAGTGATTTAGGGACATAAGCGGAGACATAAATCAGCGTAGGCCGGGCGCTGCGGACATCTCGCCCTCTCCAGTCGAGTCCGGCGTCCCGGGGACGGCGGCGGCTCGGGAAGCGCAAATGTCCGCACAATTAGCGCCGACGTCCAAGGTCTGTTTGCGTGAGAAGTCGGCAGGAATCCGAGAGGTAATGGTGGTGGGCGGGGCGTGGGAGGGGGTGGGGAGAGGCGGAGCGGGGGGGGGGGGGGAGCAGAACCGGGAGAAGAGGAGGCTGGCGGAGGTGACGCAAGAGCGGGGCCGGCGTGGCCGAGGCCGCGGCCTTGGCTGCCCATCCTCAGCTGGGCTGGGCGGCCGCAGGCGCCAGGGGGCCGCTGCACCTCGGCTGCCCCATCGACCTCTCCACAGTGTGTTTGGACGCCACGGGATTCGACTTCCAGAATCAGTACACTGTCTGATCAAAAGTGTAGGGAGATCTATCAGCGGACATTAAATGTGGGGTGTGTCCTCTAATGCTTTCAATGATGTGTGTGAATGTCTGTGGAGGAATGGTAGCCCCTTTTTCCTCAAGGTAGCGATTTTGGCCGCTGGCATCTGAGAGCAAAGTTGACGTCCTAACTTGCCCCAGAGATCTTCCATTGGGTTCCAATTCAGGAATACTACACTACTGGCCATTGCTACACCACGAAGATGACGTGCTACAGACGCGAAATTTAACCGACAGGAAGAAGATGCTGTGGTATGGAAATTATTAGCTTTTCAGAGCATTCACACAAGGTTGGCGCCGGTGGCGACACCCACAACGTGCTGACATGTGGAAAGTTTCCAACCGATTTCTCATACACAAACAGCAGTTGACCGGCGTTCCCTGGTGAAACGTTGTTGTGAAGCCTCGTGTAAAGAGGAGAAATGCGTACCATCACGTTTCCGCCTTTGATAAAGGTCGGATTGTAGCCTATCGTGATTGCGGCTTATCCTATCGCGACGTTGCTGCTCGCGTTGGTCGAGGTACAATGACTGTTAGCAGAATGTGCAATCGGTGCGTTCAGGAGGATAATACGGAACGCCGTACTCGATCCCAACGACCTCGTCTCACTAGGAGATGACAGGCTGTGGTGTCACCGCCAGACACAACACTTGCTAGGTGGTAGCCTTTAAATCGGCCGCGGTCCGTTAGTATACGTCGGACCCTCGTGTCGCGACTATCAGTGATTGCAGACCGAGCGCCGCCACACGGCAGGTCTAGAGAGACTTCCTAGCACTCGCCCCAGTTGTACAGCCGACTTTGCTAGCGATGGTTCACTGTCTACATACGCTCTCATTTGCAGAGACGACAGTTTAGCATAGCCTTCAGCTACGTCATTTGCTACGACTTAGCAAGGCGCCATATTCAGTTACTATGTCTTCTGAACAGATAATATTGTGAATCATGTACCGTCAAGAGCGACGTTCATCATTAATGCATTAAAACTAAGTATCAAACTAATTACGTCCGCTTTCTGAATTCTAATTCCTTGTCATGTTCCAGACCACGTCAGTATAGTCCTTCCCTCCTCACGCCAGCCTGCGTGAGCTAAAACGCGTGCATTTCGGCCTCCATTCATAACACAGTGTTGCTCTTCTGCCAACCCAACACAGGCATCTTATCCGCATGGCTGTAGTGGATCATGCAGCCACGTCTCGACCCCTGAGTCAACAGATGGGGACGTTTGCAAGACAACAACCATCTGCACGAACAGTTCGACGACGTTTGCAGCACTATGGACTATCAGCTCGGAGACCATGGCTCCAGTTACCCTTGACGCTGCATCACAGACAGGAGCGCCTGCCATGGTGTACTCAACGACGAACCTGGGTGCACAAATGGCAAAACGTCATTTTTTCGGATGAATCCATGTTGTGTTTACAGCATCATGATGGTCGCATCCGTGTTTGGCGACATCGCGGTGAACGCACATTGGAAGCGTGTATTCGTCATCGCCATATTGGCGTATCACCCGGCGTAATGGTATGGGATGCCATTGGTTACACACCTCTTGTTCGCATTGACGGCACTTTGAACAGTGGATGTTACATTTCAGATGTTACGACCCGTGGCTCTACCCTTCATTCGATCCCAGCGAAACCCTACATTTCAGCAAGATAATGCACGACCGCATGTTGCAGGTCCTGTAAGGGCCTTTCTGGATACAGATAATGTTCGACTGCTGCCCTGGCCAGCACGTTCTCCAAATCTCTCACCAACTGAAAACGTCTGGTGAATGGTGGCCGAGCAATGGCTCGTCACAATACGCCAGTCACTACTGTTGATGAACTGTGGTATTGTGTTGAAGCTGCACGGGCAGCTGTACCTGTACACGCCATCGAAGCTCTGTTAGACTCAATGCCCAGGCGTACCAAGGCCGTTATTACGGCCAGAGGTGGTTATTCCGGGTACTGATTTCTCAGGATCTATGCACCCAAATTGCGTGAAAATGTAATCACATGTCAGTTCTAGTATAATATATTTCTTCAATGAATAGCCGTTTATCATCTGCATTTTTTCTTTGTGTAGCAATTTTAATGACCAGTAGGGTATTATTCGTAATGCGTTGCTTCACACATGCTGCTTTGTAACATGGTCCACTGTCATGCTGATGCAACCATCGTCTGAGAACTGTTTTCCTACTGTACGCAATGCAGCAGTGATGGTGAGACTTTTTTGCTCAAAGCCATTGTGGGGCAGCACCTCGGGCCGCATATGTACCGTTATTGTTGTTAACCAGTAACCTACATAAATTAGTATGTTATGGAGCCCCAGTAGACTAGCTACAGTAAGGGCGTACTAAGTTGGCTGTCAGCCTCAATGCACCATTCGGATCGTCCGAGTCGACCGTTCTGCCACCCTCAGCGACGCCTAAGATGTGACGCTAAGTGCCTGACGAAGTGTTGATGTTTGTGTGGGGGATGAATAGTTAGTTAATAACAGCAAGTGTGCTTAGATTTGGATGCAGAACTGTTTCCTACATGTTTTGAATGTCACTTCTCTTTCTACTCGTTGTGTTGTATTATAACAGCCGTTAGTTAATTTCGTATTCCTTCCTACAAATGTGGAGCATGTGAAGATGACTGTCTCTATAATGCGCATTCACGAATCCATGTTACTTCCGTTTGACATTTATACTACAGCAGCTGATCGGTGCTAGTCCTGGACGTCCGTGATTTCGGTATTGGAAGAGAAACAATAAAACATTCCCCCCGTCTCACAACCTCTAGCCCTGCAGTGGCCGCGCTACTTACCGCTCTGCCACTGATGTAAGCCGCCCACTATACTTACCTCACGGCTGAATTCACCGTCACTTAGGCTCGTCATAAAGTATTACTGTCTCTGTAATTATTTTTGTTTGTTACTGAGAGTGAAAACTACACTCTTAGAGAGCTCTTAACGTTAGTCGACTATTTGGATTCCGCTTTTCGTTGGTAAATGCATATTGTTATAAAATACGGCTGGTAATTGTGGGCTGTACGAAGATTCGGGCTGCACGGCCACTGCAATACACGATGCTGTAAAATATGTTCGTATTTTAAATTTTTTTAAGCTCAATAACGGGACTACGAGAAACACCCGCACACCGTAACACCGCGTCCTCCATACATCACTGCTGACACTACGTATGACGCCAGGCATCTGCCTAACCCAGAGTCTTCCACCTGGTTGTCACAGGGCACAGCATGACTCGTCACTCCAGATCGCCCGCTTCCAGCCACCCACCGTCCACTGGCGGCTCTGCTCGCACCACGTCTGTCGCCGCTTAGCACTGACTACACAAAATGTGTGGCCTATGAGGAGCCGACCGAGGTGGTGCAGTGGTCAGCACGCTGGACTCTCATTCGGGAGGACGACGGTTCAAACCCGCGTCCGGCCACCCTGATTTAGGTTTCCCGTGATTTCCCTAAATCGCTTCACGCAAATGCCGGGACGGTTCCTTTGAAAGGGCACGGCCGACTTCCTTCCCCGTCCTTCCCTAATCTGATGGGACTGATGACCTCGCTGTTTGGTCGCCTCCCAAAAATTAACCAACCGACCGAGATTATGAGGTACTGCTCCACTATTGCGCCCTGTTCTTTTTAATTCCTCACGCACAGTCGTCGGGCTAACTCGACCACTCTGGAACTCACGAGTTATTCTTTCCGCTTATTACATGCGACTTTTTACAACCACCCTCCGCAGAGTTGGACGGTCCCTGCCAGTCAGTAGGTGGGATGTGCCTGATTTTGGTTCAGCTGCGGTTGTTCCTTCGTGTTTCCACTCCACAGCCACATCACCAACAATCGACTTGGGCAATTTTACAAGGGTTGACATGTCCCTGATGGATCTGATACTGAGGCGACATCGAATTTCTAGTCTACGTTCGAAATCGCTGTGCTCTCCTCCGCTCTTACTGCTTCTCTACTGACAATACAGTACTCTCTGCCTCCTTTTGTACTGGAGGACCCGTCTCTCTTGACATCTAGTGGTCAATCCGTCATTATAGGCGCTCCGACACTTTTGAACACATAGTGAAAAGAGGTGTTCCACCAACACAGATCCGAAGCCATCCCTTGCAAGCATAATCGTTAGACCACCAGAAGTTCCATACTCTTTGCTAAAACATGACACCTCTACTGTACTTTCCGAGCAAAACATGATTCTCCTAGCACTGTCACAAGAGTCTTTTAAGTTTTACGAAAGACCGCCGTATGCCACTGACCACATGTGGTACTATTTATAATTTGTTGATACTCACTGTCACTTGAGACATTTGTTTAGTACCTTATTTACAATGTTCTTTAATAATCAGTTTTGTGAAAAAATAGAAATTCCACCTGAAAGTTATGGTTTACTGTACAGCAATTCCTCTAAATGCTTCGTCAAATTCTGGTAATCATCCACCTCAGTCAGCTCACAATCAACGACTCCTCAAAGTGAACCGCCAGGCGGTGTAGCCGTGCGGTCCAAGGCTTCTTGTCACGGTTCGCGTGGCTCGTCTCGTCAGAGGTGCGAGGCCTCCTTCGGGCATGTCTGTGTTCTCCTTAGCGTAAGTTACTTTAAGTTAGACTAAGTAGTGCGTAAGTCTAGGCACCGATGACCTCAGTAGTTTTGTCCCACAGTCCTTACCAGAAATTTCCAAATTTTCCAAAATGAATTCCATAAAAACACGAGACAATAATCATAGGAAGAACCATCCGCAACTTCCGTCTCCACGACTTTTACCTTACCGTTTACGATTGTCCTATCTGTGTAACTAATACAATAAAATTGCTAACACAAACGCTCGACCGACATCGGAACCTCATCTTCTAACAGAGCCCCAGAAATGAGTGAAAAAAAAACCGACCGAGCTTGGGAATTACACCCCTACGCTATGCTTCACAAGAGCTTGATGCGACTCATCCTCTCCCACGCAAATTTTGTGTGGATATCCGCCTCGCCATCTAAATCCTCCACCATGTAGATCCTCTACCATCTCATCAAATTCCCAACCCTCCTCACCCTTATCAAACACCTCCGCATATTCTACACCAGGGGTCTCCAAAATATGGTCCGCATGGAGAATCCGGCCCGCGATGAGATTTAATCCGGTACGACCTTGAGCGATTTTTCTTAATAGCTCGCGATTCTTTCCGCTTATTTAACTGTAAGAGAGGACGCTAGGAGCACTGCCTTCTTTCTTTTATAAATAGCCGAGTTACCACCAGGACCTCTCTGCCTGCAGTGGAAAGTGACATTTGCGCACATCTGCTGTGTTGTTATTTCAGGTTTTCTTCCTTCCAAATACGTAAGAAATATGTCCGTTGGGACATAAAGAAGAAAAGTGGATAGTGAATGTCGTGTCTTCAATGAAAAGTGGGCCGTGAAGTAAAATGCTGGAAAAAACGCAGCACCTCAAACACTGTGTTGAGTGGCACATAGCTTAGTCATTCATTTGTCACGGCCATTGGCGACCAGATGGCGCTGAGCAGACCTATCTGTGCACCCTCTGTTAACTGTGCTCAGTTTAGAGGTGAATGGTGTTCGCAACATTCGTTCAAGGATACCCCACCAACGACTAAGAAATCGTGTTGAACAGCTACAGCCGTTTGAACGGGGTCACGTTGTGGCAAGATGGATGGTCGAATTGACCGACTGGTGCACACATTGGCTACAGTGTATCAGTGGTGTGTCGCTTTTCTCACCTGTGGTGTGTGGAACATTCCCACACCTGTAAAGAAGGTTTTGGACGTGCGCTTCTTACAGGAGCACTTCAAGATCGATGCGTTATGCGAGCAGCGGTGACCGGCCGAAAATCACGTAGGGACGCAATACCGGCATACGTTGCAACTGCTGCGTCTCCAGGGACCACTGGCAGGATTTAGACAGCGTGTGCGTCTGATCAGGCTAGCACTGAAACCACGACACTGTCAAGCACTGCTACTTTGATATTGTGGAAGACTTGGATGGAGAGCGAAATGGCGCTCTGCTGTCTTCAGTGATGGGAACAGGTGTTGACTGTGTGGGACTGATGGACGTACATGCGTATGGTGTACAGCTGGTGGGCTACCTATTCTAAGGTGCATTCAGCCACGTCACGCAAGTCCCATCCCAGGCTCTGGGGAAGCCATCAGTTGTAACTCTCAGTCACACTGGTGTTTCTCCAGGATAAAGTAACCAGTGTGCAGGCTATTATCCGTGCCACTTCTTCTACAGGATGGTGGTGTGCTTTTCCAGCAGGACAATGCACGTCCACATACAGCTGCTATGACACAATGTGATGTGCAGGAGGACGATATTATTTGTCACCTTTACACATATGTTAAAACTTTCAGACAGAAACACGTGTTTTGGCCATGACGGAAAGAAAATTTACCCACATTTCGCCAACTGCTAGGCTTTGGATGGTGAACATGGTTCAATTTTTCCACTTTAGTTTGCAATGGATTTTCTTGGTGATCCGAAGAAGGAGTTCTCTTCGAAGTTCTCAGATTTAGATGCTCATTCCTGGGACATACAAATTTTCCAGAGCCCCTTTTCCTTGCGAAGAGGAAGATGTTCAGGCAGCACTGCAAATGGAAATCATTGATCTGCAAGCTGATTACAGCATCAAGAACAAGTTTAAAGAAGGAAGGCTTGTTCAGTTTTACAAACTTCTTCCAGAAGAAACCTGTCCCGAGATCAACGGTTTTGCAAGAGGTTTGTTATCTGTTTTGGGCACTGCCTAAAGGTGCGAACAAACATTTTCTTTTCTGAAATCTACAGAAAATTAAATACAGAGGTATCCTGAGTGCTGAACATTTACGAGATACTTTACTTATACAACAGACTAAGTTAGAGGTACAGTTTGAGAAAATTTTTGATTCAAAAAATGTTTCATACCGCTCACTAAGAGAACGGGAGAGAGTTGTACCTAAAGCGTAGTGTACCTAGCAACACGTGGTGGTTTTTGGTCGGTAATTCAGTCTAGCGGCTGGTATTAAAATCACATGAAGGGACCCTCACCAGAGACCATCATAAGCAGTTTCCGTCATTTTCTACAGTTGTCCTTACTGATAGACGTGAATATTGCAACTATTTGTAAGTATTTCGAGTCTTATACGTTTAACTGCTCTGTAATATATTACAGCTATTTGGGATATACTGTTAATTATACAGTTACAGGAGAAAGATCTTGAAGAATGAAAATCTCCTCTACAAAAATCAGCATGGATTCCATAAACAGAGACCATGCGAAGTTCAGCTCGCCCAAGACATCCAGAGGGCCGTAGACAAAGATGTTCAGATTTACGCCGTGTTTCTTGTCTTCTGGAAGGCTTTCGCTACAGTTCCGCACTGTCTTTCAGTGACAAAAGTGTGAGCTTACCGAGTATGACGTATGTTTCCCCTTTTCTGTGATCACAGAAGTTTTACTTCCGCTTTGATTGGATACAGGACTTTTTTGCAGATAAAACTTAACGAGATAGGCCACGACGAGAAAATTAGAGAAACTGCTTGTCATACTGAGCCTTACCGGCAATCGTTTCCCGATCCCCCATTCGTTAATGGAACAGGAAAGAGGGAAAACGATGGTGATGTTGTAAATAGCCTCCGATACACACCGGGGAAAGATGCTGATGTTGGTAAGGAACGTTGAGTGAGCGTCGCATCACATTCTGTGCTGCCTGACACATCTTTTGGGTTCTTAAAAAGGTCCAATCACCCACTGCCCGCACTGGGACTCATGCAGTGGTCATTAATTCGTGCCTTATCTTCATCAACAGACACTAAAGGAGGCTTAGCTGCGGCAGATCGACGGAGCCACTGTGTAGCGACAGTTTCCGCTGTTACTAAGGGAAGGTCATTACAGAGTGGGTTTGTCGAAATAAGAATGAATGAAATGGAGTTCCTGTAGCCATCTCGATTCAACTTCGTGCCTCTCGGGCGAATTACAGGGCTAGTTGAAACCAAGACAAGTCGCTTGAAAGGGCTAGAAAACAATTTAAGGAGGACTGGAGGCAAATACACGCCAGAATGTAAGCAGCTTTACAGAATTAAAACTTCTGTGATCACAAAAAAGGGGAAATATTCGTCATACTGACGCTATAACGAGAATGCAACGGGAATCTTGTATTTGCCCTGCGCTAACGGCCATTTGATGCATCTACTTGCAACTGGACAGTTTGATGCATCTTCTTGCAACTAATGGAAATTCCTTATGCGATTCGGGACATTTTTGCGTGCTTTCTTCTGCTTTTCATGATGTCAATGTTATTTCTGTGTGTCTCCTTCCAAGGGTAACAAGACAACGGACGATCGCCGTAGTAACGAAGATATAAAATAAAGACTGGTTGTACACAAAAAAAAAAAAAAAAAAAAAAAAAAAAAAAAAAAAGCGTTCCTTAAAAAGAAACTTTCGTTAACACCGAATGTAAGCCGGCCGCGGTGACCGTGCGGTTCTAGGCACTTCAGTCTGGAACCGCGTGACTGCTACGGTCGCAGGTTCGAATCCTGCCTCGGGCATGGATGTGTGTGATGTCCTTAGGTTAGTTAGGTCTTGGTAGTTCTAAGTTCTTAGGGACTGATGACCTCAGATGTTGAGACCCATAGTGCTCAGAGCCGTTTGAACAATTTTTTTGAACCGAATGTAAGCGTTAAAAAGTGTTTTCAGGCAGCGACGGGTCGTTATAAAACGTGCAGCTACTGGCGGAGGTCCGGTGTGACCTGTAAGTATCCTACGGCAGCGAAACTTGGTAGGTATTCTGATGTGGGAAAAAATTCGTCCCAGTTTTGGCCACCATGTACAAATTTCGCTCCGTGAACGGAAGAAAGACGCATAGAAATGTTTCCATATTTACTGGGTTAGGAACGGTACACGGACAGAAAATTCAGACAAGTGAGAAAGGCATAATGTTGCTCTTATTAACCGCGGCTTACACAGTTTATTCACTACGAGCACCGAAAACGTCGACGAGATGCTGCAACCGTGAAACGACGTGATCAACAGTTGCTCGCAGCAGTTGCGGTGGAATCCGAGCAACATGTTTCTGTACCCAAGCCTTCAGATAACGTAGAGACCGAACGTGTCGCTGTAAACGCGTTCTTTTAGATATCCACACAGCCAAAAGTCACATGGATTCCGATCGGCTTATCTTGCAGGCCATGCATATGGCGAATGACATGAAGTGTTGCCCCATCTTGCATGGAAACAGTGGTTTCCACACAGTTGCGCTCTTCCACAAGCAGGAATCACATACCGTACAGGGAGGTCTCGATAACATGCAGGCGTCACGGTAGATCTGACGGGACCTCTGGAACCGGACCGAGAATAAAGGCGATTGTGAATTCACACAGCGGGTGCAATGGCCCTTCGTGCACAACACGTGGTTTAACAGAACTCCAAATTCGGCAGTTCTGTGTATTCACTGCACACTGTAGTGTAAACTGTGTCTCCTCACTCCATAGAATGTTGCCTGGCCGCATGACAAACTTCACCGCTTACCAGAAACGGAAGAGGACCGTGGGATTTCGCCAATAACTTCCGCCTGGACTGGACGCCTCCCTCCTCCAGGCCCAAGCTCACTAGTATTTTGTGATTTCATTATCATGTTTTTTAAACCATTTACTACATCGGGCCTCTTCTCAGACCTTTCAGTTGACGATACGCTCTCTGTGCAGCACTGTAGTAGCTGCCGTTCACATAAAACAGTTCCACTAACAGCGCACGGTCTCCCTTCTCGATACCCACGGCTCTTCATATGACAGTGTACATGTCACAGCGCCGTACAAGCAGAGCACAGTGCCAGAATTGCACCTCGTGGTCAAAAATGGATCAATTTCTTTCCCAGCGTAAATCGGTTCCGCCTTAACGCATCAGCATTTCTACCGAGCTTCGCTGCCATACGATAATTACAGCGCACATTGGACCTCTGTGAGTACCTGTACTTTTATTATAACCACCCGGTACTTGTCAGAAGTGTAGCCTCGTACGGAAGTGAAACGTCGACGGTAAGCAGTAAAGACAAGAGTAGAAACATTGAAATACGATGACACAATACAAAGAGGTAGATTGCGCTATTTGGGTAGATGGAATAACAAACAAGGTTGTACTGAACATAAATGAGAAGAGGTGCAAATTTTTGCACAATTTGACTGAAAGAATGTTTCGGTTGATGGGACACGTCGTGAAGCATCAAAGGATTATCAGTTTTGGTAATGCAGGGAAGTGTGGGGGATTGGGGACCAGGGCTTCACTAAGGTAAGCAGATTCAACAGGATATGGTCTGCAGCAGTCATACAAAGACTGAGCTGCATCAAGCCAGTGATCGGTATGAAGACCACTACCACAACAATAACTGACATGTCGATACAAAATGAACTCGGCATAGTGACGTGACTGTATTTTTTTCCCCTCTCATCTCCGTTACAGTTGCGACCTGGACAGGTACTGGGCATTCCGTGGAGGAATCTGTGAGTATACGGTTGTAGCTCGCTGGACGAGTAAACATTACGTCAGACGAGGCAGACGGTGAAGTGCGGTGGCGCAGCGCCGCTACGGGGGACGGCGGGCCAGCAGGTGGCATTTGGCCTGCGTGGCGTGACGTCACACGCACACAGCGCGTCGTGTAGAAAGGTCGAGGTGGCACCGCGAACCCCACCGCCAGCCAAGCGGCCGGGCGCCAGTTTTGCTCTCCACGTCCACGTGGCGGAAGCGAAGGGGTGCAGTCACAGACTTGAAGGTCGGTTTGCTCACTACACGCGGCCACGATGTTATGCTTCGAGTGTCAGCCGATAGGAACTTCGGTTTCACGTGGAATCCCAACAACAGATCAATTCCAATTGAAAGAAAAACAGTCCTCGGTCACTATATTCAACAAATTAACCTGGTTTCAACACTGCTAGGAGTGTCTTCTTCAGAATTTGAAACAAAAAATGGTCTATATTCTATAACATCGTCACACTCCTAGCAGTGTTGAAACCAGGTTAATTTGTTAAAAATAGTGATCGAGGGCTGTTTTCTTTCAATTGTAACTATTCACGGTCTCTGAACGTGCAGCCATGTACAAAATATTACAGGTCAATTCAGTTTATTTATATTCACAGACACACACACACACACACACACACACACACACACACACACACACACACACACACACACACATTGCTAGGAGTGTGTCTCCCAAGAACTTAAGGCGCTTTTTTTCTGACGTTTCGGCAGACATCTGCAATTTCGTTTTTCCATTGCGTAGCTGGAGTCAGCCGAAACAATTACTGCTCGTCAAGTTTCTCGTGCGGCGCCCATTGACAATATTTTTAAAATCAGAATTGTAGGTGCCCATTCGATAGAGGGCTCCCAGATTAGTTGGTCTATTAACAAGGACAGTGAAACACAAACAGCTGTCCAACAGCGTTTGAGAAGCGCTAGATGCTTGGCGGTAGCAGTCAGCGCGGGAGTAAAAAGGGCTTACCTGTCCCTGTTAACAGATATCGATAAAACGAGTGATGCAATAGACTAGTATTGGACCGCTCAATCGAATGAGCACGTGAAATTCGCCTTTAAAAATAATTTTGTTTGTAACTGTAAACAAACCGACGATTTAAATGGTTCAAATGGCTCTGAGCACTATGGGACTTAACATCTGATGTCATCAGTCCCCTAGAACTTAGAACTACTTAAACCTAACTAACCTAAGGACAACACCCACACCCATGCCCGAGGCAGGATTCGAACTTGGGACCGTAGCGGTCGCGCGGTTCCAGACTGTAGCGCGCAGAACCGCTCGGCCACTTCAGCCGGCACCGACGATTTAAGTGACGTCACATGAGAGACGTGATGAACCCTATTTGCCTGGGCTGATTGCAGCTACACGACTATTTGGTCCTGCATTACAATTTTGAGAAAAAACTATTTTCGTATACCTTCGAATTCCTCAGTGTAATGAAATGTTTATATACATTCATTTTTATGATCTTACGACCAACCGGAGCCGCGCACGTTAGCACGCCGCTTTGGTATTCGAGGAGGAACAACGGCCCCAGACCCAGTATGTCCGGAGGATTAGCGACGAGGGTCGGTGTGCCGGGCAGCCTGGATGTGGTTTTTAGGTGGTTTCCCACGTCCCACTAAGTTAATACTGTGATGCTACCCACGCCCCGCCTCAGTTGCACGATTAGAATCATTTAGAACACGATCGCACGCTCAAAGATGAGGTGCAGAAATTTCGTCTCACTGTCTGTGTGGGAATGGGACAGGAAGGGTGTAGGGCCACCCTCTAGCACCGACTTCGTGAAGGTACGGGTTAAAAGATAGGAAAACGGAAAGATGTTTATGATTTTATAATAATACTAGCGAACGCGGCAATGCTCTGCAACTGCTATGTACGTGAATTGGATATACGTCCTAATCTGTTTGTGACCCCTCTCTCTGTCCGTCTCCACGTCCTTAACTCTTTGTGCGGTTAAAAGATAGGAAAACGGAAAGATGTTTATGATTTTATAATAATACTAGTGAACGCGGCAATGCTCTGCAACTGCTATGTACGGGAATTGGATATTCGTCCTAATGTGTTTGTGACCCCTCTCTCTGTCCGTTTCCACGTCCTTAACTCTTTGTGCGTCTCCCCCTCTCCCCTCCTTACCCCGCTCTACGTCCCTGTACTTCTGCCTCCCGTTTCTCGATCTCCTCTTCCCCCTCTCTCTGGCCTTGAATCTTGTTAATTGTAAGCAGTAACACTCCTTCACACAATGAAAGTAAACTATGTTCTACTACAATTTCAAAAGAAAAATTTCAAATATTTACCGCAAATTACGAAAAAATATGAAATAAAATAAAAATATCGGCACTCGACTCTGAATTTCGACCTCGACATATATCGGTACCTTCTGGAAGAAATCTCGATATATCGATATTTTTATCAACTGCCCTACCGTCGACTACCAGGTCACAGTAGACGGAGCACCGGTCGGATTGAAAAAAGTGGGATACGATGTCGGCTGTGTTCTTTTCAGAGTAACTATCCCTACACTTGCCGGAAGTGAATGAATACGCATTATTTTAGTTTTCTGGACAAGATTTTGTTTTAATATTTGGCTCGGCTTTATTGAACCGTAGTGTCAGCACCTTGGTACATCATTATAATATCCATTTATAACATTAACAGGCCATTAAGGCCTCCAGCAAGAAAAACAAAAGAAATAACCATGCTGCAAAAGGAAACAAAACAGCACTGTATAAAGAATCCTATAAAAGAACGAACTGCAAAAGCAAGCAGAGGATATATCTACTGGAGCTTCATCTTCCATCGTTGTCTGCTCCACTTCTATAAGGATTGTTGACACTCGATCCTTCCATAGCGTCCTTGAACTTCCCCTCGTGCGTTTTACAGCAAGTTGCGATATATCACCTCGAAATATGTGACCAAACCATTATAACATATTGTGCTAATATTCGGCCAGTGTGTGGTTTTCCAAACCGCTGGTGCACGTCTTCTTTCTTCGTTCCCACATACCTCCCATGGTATTGTAGACAGGTCCAAAGACCTTTCGAAGTACATTCCTCTCGAAGGTACAGACTATTGTTTCTTTAGTTGTTGCTAATGACGCCGAGCCTTCACAACCATAGAAGACTACTTGCCGTACTGGCCTCATGTCAAGCTCGATCCTATTGTTACGTGAATCAGTCGCGACATGAATAAATTGTTGAGGCTAAAGAGCATTCGATTAGCGCTTATTGTTCGACGATGCACTTCCTTCGTCAATTCATTTTTCTTAGTCAATATGAAGACCAAGTACTTGAATTCTTGAACTAATTCATAGCTGTGTCCGTCAACAACAATGGAAGGTAGGAGAGCTAAACGGCGTAATACAACGAGATATTTGATTTTATCATCATTCACCACCATCCCAGTTGTTTCATATTGTGAATAAATCTGGAAGCATGAGCGCATACTTGCTCTAGGACGTCGCCAAGAACCACAACATCGACAGCAAATGCCACTATTGTGTCCGCTCCCACCTTCTCCATTTCTCTTATTCGACGTCACGGCTTACGATTTCAAAGGCCAAGTTGAATAGTATTGGTGCCAATAGATCTCCTTGTCTCAGTCCATTTCGAATACTGAGTTACAATCAGTCGGATGTGTTTAAGGGGGGTCTGAAATTCCTCTAACGTTTTCCACAACATGGAGCGGTCAGTGCTGTCATAAGCTTGTCGAAAATCAATGAAGATAAAGTGTAATTCCTGACTGAACTCGAAAAATTTTTCTATCAGCTGCCTCAGCGTAAATATGTGGTCAAGAATCGACCGTCCGCGGACGAAGCCGCACTACAACTCCTTCAGCCAATGGTTTGACCCAGGTACGAATGTAAAAACATATGTGCAAAGAAATAACAACAAAAAGAGGTCTAACAATGTTTTGAGAGCACTGTCCACATAGGCGCAGTATGTATAGCTTAATAACCTATACACGATGCCAACTATCGACAAAATCGAATATAAAAAACAGGTCGCGACGGGGTAACACTCACCAACTACGATTTTAGATCAGATGATAAATCCCAGACACACTCCAGTTTTAATTAAACTGTAAATGAAGCGTAAAAATTAAACGACAGCAAAGATTTTGCTTCCGTGAGACGGGTCTGTATTCAGTACTAGACGTGTGTTAACCCACTTGCTCGGTCTTATGAACTACGTTGCGCTGTGGCATCGCTCCGTAATCTTGTTTGTGTGTGTTTTATGCCAACCAACGCTGATTAAGATACTACACTCGTATAGGGAAGTAGATGGATTTAAACTGCTGCATGGCTTGAACCATGTCTGTCGCATTTTCTGTTTTTGAAGAACGGGAAGTTTCATTGAAAAAACTGTCAGATTTCTGGCATTCTTATTTTGTGTCTGATGGCGACAGAGAATTGTCTGCAGTGTACAATGGTGCTAGTGAGAAACTTGGAGTAACTAATAAAGAACGCAGTACTGGAGCTCTTATAATGATGGGATTTGTTCAAATAGCTGGATGGATTACAACTAGCAATAAACCATAAGGCAGTAGCGAGAATGAACGGTGAACTAAACTCGTCTTTTGACACCATTTGGGACGTTACACAAAGGATGGCTTCTCTACAACGATTTTCAGTCCATCATCAGAAGAACCCGTGCACAAGCTTGTGACATTCGGATGCCTAGGCATTAAGTCACCACAGACGTGTGTGTGTATACATGATTTTGCGCTCATAAGTAGAAGCAGAGTATTATTAGAGGGAATAGTGAGTTGCAAAGAACAGCAGGATAAAGTGCGCGTGTGACTAACGAATATAACACCAGCTACATGCTCATCACAACATGGGCTAGTAACACTCTCGAATGACTCAACAATGATTTTCAACCTTAATCTTGTAGACAGTTTTGAATACTTTCCTTATCAAAAAGATAAATTCGGTGTCAAGTTAAATTATGGCCCCTGTATTAAGTGCTAATGGACGTGATTAAGCTTTGTAGAAGGCAAGATCTTCAAGATTGTAAACCAGCAGCCCAAAACGACCATGCGTGATGTTTTTTACTGGGTCTGTTGTTACTTACAGATGTGAAGCATGTATGATACAGCTACTGCTGATAAACAACTGCTTAGAATATTTTAGTACAGGATTTTGCAACGATTCAGAGATACGGTACACGAAGATTTCGATAAAATACGGAACTCTGACAGCTGACACAAGGAGCTGACAACGCGAGGGTTAATGCAGAGCGGGGTAATAGAAAATTTGGGACGTGTCACAGGAGTGGATGAGGCAAAAAAAGAACAAAATGAGTACTGGAATGGAGGCCAACTTGACGAATATGTGTCTCTGAGAAAGCGAAGACGCACACAAGAGTAAAGCGACACAAAAAGAAAAAGAAGAAGAAAACGCCGCGAAGAGTGTACACCGACGTTTGGGATTAATGGTGCCTACGCACAGGCCCTCCATCAGACACAAACAAAAGAATGACTACGCTACGTCATCAGCGCGAACTGCGCCTACGAAGACCCGAATATTTGTCTGTTAGGCAGCGATTGAAGTAATGAAACGGCGCTGAGAATGGGTCGGCTCTTATGCCAGCCAATCCAAAGCCTGAAAGGGCCACAGTCACACGTCACATGACGGAGCTATATGTTATCACGAAAAACAAGTTGCGAAAGGTTGCTGGGGTAAGCCGCTAGTCTGGCCAACTGTTGTGTTGGGCAATGAAGCTCGCCTCATCTGGTGACTTGCACATATTTCCAGGACTCTTAAGCGTTTACGGCTGGCCAGCAAATCATCGACGCGCCGCCATCCTTATACGACCAGGTGTCGCCCGTCTTTCCCTGCTGGCATCCAGACCTCACACTTCGGTCTACCGCTCTCTGAATGCGCTGTACATACCAGTGATTGCTTCGCGATGGCAAGCAACGACGTACAACCAAGCACTACATATTTTCTCTCCGTTTAAGTTCTGAGGAAATCAGTTGAAGGACGCTCGGGCAACACGTGGTCCTGCGTCATCTTGTTGAAATATGATGTCGCAGAGATGTCCAAGATACGGTAGATCCAACTGCCTTAAGATGTCAGAAATGTGATGTCTTCTGTCCAAATTACAGATTGAGCGACGTAGAGGTCACCGTGTTTTGTAACCAATGGCATCCCCTACCATGAAGTCACGTGGTGTGTCCGTATGGCGATGACGAATGCCATATGGTAACGGTAGTTTGAGCCTCCACAAACGAATACGTCTATAGTGGTGCTGCACGCATAATCGGGACACGTCTGAAAGTCTGAAAGTACTGTGTGGTTCCAGTCCGATGTCGCTCCAGATGTCTTGTTAACAAGTATGCGGCTTACGAGACTATCATCAGACGTCACTGCTGGTTATCAGATGAAACTACATGGTTCTAGAGACCTTTTCAAACCTCACACATTTATGATGTATACATGCAGATTGAAGCGATGAATGAAAATTTGTGCCAAGGCTGGGATTCGAAGCCGGGATTCCGGCTCACTAAGCAGATGCGCTGACCGCTGCACCACACTGGCACAGTAGCGGACTATGCTAGCTCGCGTCTCTCCTCAATCATCTGCTTAGTGAGCAGGTTCGGACCCCAGCCTCGGTACAATTTTTCCTTCGTCGCTTCAGTCTGCACGTATACGTAGTAGATATGAGTATTTGAGACTTGAAAAGGTCTCTGGAAGCACATAGTTTCATCTGATTAAAGCGCCTATGCCTGGGTTTTAGGCGGATCCCCCATTACCGGACTTAATGAAAGAGGAAAAGCAGGTGTCATTAATTTCTGACTGGCCCACGAAAGAGAGCAGAGATACCGGTGGTAAGGGTTTCTGCAGGCATAGCCCACTGAAGGACTGCAACGGAGGAGGCAATATAAGAAAGTCTACGTAAATGGGCAGCTTAGTCATCATTAGTATAATCACAACAAAGACGTAGGCCGTGAAGGATCTTCTAGCATTCGACGAATGTGTTCCATGACTCTTTTTTTGTTCTGTTTGGCGTCTCTGTACACCACCTAAGGACGCTTGTCGTGGTCTCATGATGATCGCCAAAATTGAAACGCATTAAAATAATATATTTAAAAAAAATACTTTTGCAATGAAGAGTGAACAGATAGGGCTCGCAGTATGGCTGATGCCCAAAACCTTTAACAAATTAAAAAGGACTATTTTTGGTAATTTTTTCAATAACGTTTCGTAACTGTGCCCACTCACAAAACAAAAACTTTTGCAAACTCCTTCTCAGTTGCCGCTGTCCGCCTCTGGAACAAACTGCCCCTTACCTTGCGCAAAATTCGATCTCCTGCTGCTTTTAAGAAGAAGTTGAAGCATTTCCTACTATCATCCTCATAAAGTTCTCCACAAAATTAATGTACAAGGACAATTCCCTCATCTGTCAAATAGCAAAGCTAGCGTCTCCTATCTTGCTCCTGAGATGCCTTCCTCTTCATCTATCTCTATTAGCCACGCAATCTTCTTTTCCTTTATATTTCCTTAATTATGTTTCATCATGTCTCTATTCTTCTCCTCCCTTCACCATGAGTCTCCCTCATACTCCCTGCTGCCAGCACTCCTATCTAAAATCTGTCTCTTCAATAATGTCTAATTATAACAGTACTTGTGACCTAAGAATATAAACTCTATATGTATGTATTTTTCCAGGTGTACCTTTCAAATTGTTTATTTCACTTTTTGTACTAGATGTAGTTTAACATGCCTACTAAAACATATGAATGTAAAATAAGTAGAATGCCTGGTTAGATGTAAGAGAGGGCCTGATGGCCCTAATCTTGCCAGGTTAAATAAATCAATAAATAAATAAAAAATAAATAAATAAAAAGAACGTTGCCTTCCCACTATGGATTTACATTTCAGTTCACAGACCATCTCTGCAACACTCGCGTGTTGATCGAAGCTACCGGTAACAAATCTACCAGCCTGCCTCTGAATTGCTTCGATGTTTTTCTTTAATCTGACCTGATGGGGATCACAAACACTCGAGCAACCAAGAATTGGTCGGACCAGTGTTCGACACGCAGACTCCTTTACACTTGAACCACGCTTTCCTAAAATTGTTCCAATAAAGAGAAGTCGACAATTCCCCTTCCTTCTAACAGCCTTATGTGCTTGTCCATTTCATATCGCTTTGCAAAATTACGTCTAGACATTTAACTGAGATGATTGTCAAGCACTTTACCACAAAATCTGTGCTGGCGTAAGCTGTCGCCAGCACACCGGCTGGCAAAGATGTAGCAAAAAGATCGATAGTAGGCGCTGGATCAAGTGCGCCCATCAAGGAAGGGGCCAAAGACAGACTCACAAGCAACACGCCGCCAACGTCCTCTCGACTGCAAGTGGTTAGATCGCCGACGCTGACCGGAGGGCGCAGCCTCAGGCACGAGCAGAGTCGCTCAGTCACTGGCTCAGTCAAAAAAATGGTTCAAATGGCTCTAAGGTCATCAGTCCCCTAGAACTTAGAACTACTTAAACCTAACTAACCTAAGGACACTACGCACATCCATGCCCGAGGCAGGATTCGAACGTGCGGCCGCAGCAGCAGCGCGGTTCGGGACTGAAGCGCCTAGAAGCGCTCGGCCACTCCGGCCGGCCTAGCTCAGTCACCGATTCACCGACTCGCACTCGAGTTCGGCGTCTGTCATTCATCGCATAGCGGGACTCGTATTTCAGGAGCAGTGGAGCTAACGTGGGCTATTACGGAAGAGCTTGTACCACTCTATGGAAGATAAGTAGCTTTCTGTTCAAGTAAATAAAGAGCCCTGTTAATACATGTCTGCGGTTGTGTTGTAGGAACAGAATACCTGCCACCAAACAACATCCTCTCCCTTCATTCCTGTGGTACAAGACTCTACAGAGTCGATTAGGACACACGAAATACTATATTCGAACATTAGAGAATTGTTTCCGCTACTCATTTGTGTTACCTTGCATTCGTTTTACGTGCGAGTTTGGAGGACAGGATCCGTGCCGGAGACGCGTCGCGTTAGTTCTGACTGTCAGAACACTTGTAGTCCAGCGCAATGCACTACCTTTAATCAATCAAAATGTCTAAGAGTCTGTCACATATTTGAAAATCTAGTCTTTATGGTCGGACCTTTATTAATAGTCCACAGTTGTTACAGTGTCGAAGACTTTCCGGAAATCTTTGAGTGTATACTTACGTGCAAAGGTTAAGGAGGAAAGTAACTTCCGAATGATGTGTCATTACCAAGTAACATAGCTCGATGAAATTTGGGCCATACATAGAAGTGTTACAGTATCGTACAGAAAGTGGCTGAAATAATACGCAATCAGACGAAAATGAATGACAATTTTAGACTGAAACAGTGATAACACTGGAGTCACCGCGATTTGTGACGATTGCCTGGACAGTACAAAAGGCGGGACGTAGTTATTAATATGGAGTGTGATCACCAAGGACGGCAGTCCACGTTGTGCAACGTGCTCCCACGCCGATCACAGCATTGGTAATGAGTTCTTGCGATACGGGCGTCCCATTTCTCCATCAGAGAGGTTGTCCACTGCTGGACGGTCGGTGGTCCACGTGGATGTGCTGCAGTGCGTCAGCCCAACGCGTCCAGCACGTGCCGGAAGGGATTCAAGTCGGGGGAGCGGCCAGGGCAGTCCATTCATCGAATGTCCTTTCGTCCCCAGAGCTCCTCCGCGTGCTCTGTTCTTTGCGGTCGCGCACTGTCATCCATAAAAATGAAGTCACAGCCGAATGCACCCCTGAAAGGATCCACATGGGGAAGGAGTACAGTGTCACAGTATCGTTGACCGATGAGTGAGCCATGTTTACACATTTGGAGGTCAGTACGCCCATTCGACATTATGTTTACCCACAGAATAACGCTTGGACCAAGAAAACGCTCATGCTCGACGTATTGTTCCTGGGCGGGTTGTTTCGACCTCTGGCCAGATGAGGGCACGTCCTGGATTGCCGAATACGATCGTTTTGGCAGTCCAGGTGTTACGGTGTGGGGAGGCATAGTGTTGGACGGGCACACTGACCTCCAAATATTTGAACACAGTACACTCACCGGTCAAAAGATATTTTGAGTCTGTATTCCTTCCCCATGTTCTTCTTTCCGGAGGTGCATATGGTCCTAACGCCGTTTTTATAGATGACGATACACGAATGTATCGAACACTGCAGGAGGACGAGCTCTGGGAACGAGAGGATATGCGGTGAATGACTGGCTTGCCCGTTCCCCGGACTTAAACACCATCGAGCACGCTTGGGATGCGTTGTGGAGACGTTCTGCGTGATAGCGACAGTCCAGCAGTTTCCAGAATGAGATTTTCACTCTGCAGCGGAGTGTGCGCTGACATGAAACTTCCTGGCAGATTAGAACTGTGTGCAGGACCGAGACTCGAACTCGGGATCTTTGCCTTTCGCGGGCAAGTGCTCTACCATCTGAGCTACCCAAGCACGACTCACCTCCCGTCCTCACAGCTTTACTTCCGCCAGTACGGCCCCGTCCTCACAGCTTTACTTCCGCCAGTACCTCGTCTCCTACCTTCCAAACTCTGCCAGGAAGTTTCAGTCCAGCAGTTGCCAACCACTCTGATGGAGTGCAAAACTTACGCCGAGCGAGGTGGCGCAGTGGTTAGCATACTCGACTCGCATTCGGCCGTCCTGATTTACGTTTTCAGTGATTTCCCTAAATCGCTTCGGGCAAGTGCCGGGATGGTTCCTTTGAAAAGGCATGGCCGACTTCCTTCCCCAGTCTTCCATAATGCGATGGGACCGACGACCTCGCCGTTTGGTCCCCTCCCACAAATCGCCCAACCAATGAAGCAACCAAACTTGTGGCCGGCGTGGGATGCGCTGCTGTCCTTGGTGTCACACGCCCTATTACGAACCACGTCCCGCCTTTTGTTCTGTCCATGGAACCACCGTAGATCGCTGCCACTTTAGTGTTATTATTGTCTTCAACTAAACGTCTCACTTGTAATCGTCTCATTGCATATTTCTTTGAGTTACCGTCTGTACTATACTGCAGCAGTTCCTGCTATGTGTTATCCGCGCAGCAACGTTACTTGGCAGTGACGCGTCATGAGCAACTTAGTTTCGACCTCGAGTTTTGCACACCAGTCGACAATGTAATGAAAGGACAAATCTCCTCTGGACGTGTATTATTTGCTTGATTAATGGTTTCTCTCTAGAAAGATGGGGATCATAAAGTATTTATCGGCTTACAGGCGATAAGTTGATGAAAGACTGTGTCTTACAACGTGACTCTTCCCCTTTGGATGTAAAGAAAGACTGTGCTGGTAAACTTCTACGTTATTTGATACCGAAACAGCTGAGTAAAACTGAACGTACTCAGACATTTTTCTCTTTACGTATTCTGATCATTTCTAAATGACACAGTATATTTTATCGCAACGCAATCTGACTTTTAATAATCCCTACAAAGCAATAGCCCTGACTAACAATAACTTATACCCTTCATGAATCACTTACCTCACAAAAATCTTAGTTACTCGAACGACTGCAGTACAGCGAGCGCCAGTACTGCCAGCTAAATAAAAGATTCTAACTACTGAAGGCAGTAACTACTGATAGGCATATAGTTAGCAAATGAAAGATTTTGATAGAGAACAAACAATGCATTTACCTCAATAGTGTTCAAAAGTCATATATATAAACTCTTGACATCTATTTTAACAAATTTTCTTTTTCTGACGGACACACGTCCAGATCGTCCGCTCATATTAACATCTCAAAACTCTGGCATCTCTCTCCCCACATCCATCACTACTGGCGGCTCACCTTCAAGTGCCCAACGCTACGCGCTGTTCACATCCAACTGCCCAACACTACTGTAGCGAATAATCCAACAATGAGTCCAACCAGCCACAGACTGCACACAGTGCAGTCAGCGATTTTCATACAGAGAGCTACATGACGTCACCAACATAAAAACCTAAACAGCCTGCTTACAAACGTTGCTGCTCGCAGCTTTCAACTTGAAATGCGTTGTCAGTACGGCTATGAATACCGAAATCTGGCAAATGCCGGGATATTTCCTTCGAAAGGGCACCACCCATATCCTTCTCCATCCCTAATCCGATGGGATCGATGACGTTGCTGTTTGGTCTGCTACCCCAAATCAACCAACCGACCGAAACCTATCTTATGTACAGTGAAACCAGTAATATATGGGATGACTCTTATTAACGTTCGAAAACTCGCGAAGCGAAATACATGACGCTGAGACACTTAGTTTAATGCAAGAAACATTGGGTCGCAAATGTCGGGAAATGCTCCAAAAGCGGATGACAAACGTTGAGGTTGGGACGTCACCAGGTAACGTACCTCGCCGTACATGCAGCGGTTGACACTATCGGTCTGTCACCCCTGCTCACCCCGCCCAAGTCAAGTATTGCCGTCGTCATGGTTCTGGGCCAAACTCAGCGACATTAGCACGTGATGCTCTAGGTTCGAGTTTTGTGTTGTCCTTAGCGTTAAGTTAGTTTATGTCAGATTAAGTAGTGTGTCAGCATAGAGACCGAGCCGGCCAAAGTGGCCGAGCGGTTCTAGGCGCTACAGTCCGGAACCGCGCGACCGCTACGGTCGCAGGTTCGAATCCTGCCTCGGGCATGGATGTTTGTGATGTCCTTAGATTAGTTAGGGGACTGATGACCACAGCAGTTAAGTCCCATAGTGCTCAGAGCCATAGGGACCGATGACCTCAGCAGTTTGGTCCCATAGGAATTAAAAAATTATTGCGTCCGGCAGGAAATATTTTTGCAATTGTATTAGACAATTACGTGTTTACTCTAAGGTAAGATTTATTATTTTGCTTACCGATCTCGCCACTTCCGCTGGTTTACTGCAAAGTACAGCATACCAAAAACCTATCGTATTGTTTCCCAAGCAAATGAGTATAAGTTTCCGAATTGCGTCGTTGCCAGTAAATGACCTACGTTTTCTTCATTAAATAGTGTCTGTAAATAAAAAAAGAAGGGGCGAAAGGAAAGAAACACAAAATAAGAACAGCATTTACTGGGTTAGAGCGAGGACAATAGCACTGTAACCTCTACGTTTACAACAGATCACATTTACATAAGGTTTTCGAAATTTGCACCGTTTGCTCAAGTGCAAGTATTGTATCACCCAGTCACCCCTTCACGCCCAAGCCCAGCAGCTGCACTTGCGGCGAGGTACGTCATCTGGTGACGTCACATGTTCAGCATTTCAGATTCATTTCGGGGATATTTTGCGACGTATCTCATGCTAAATTACTTGTCTCAGCATCATCTATGTCGCTTCAGGGGCTTTAAAACGATAACAAGAATCGCCCTGCATAGAATCTTCCTCTTGGCTTGCATCCACGGTTCGTAGCACATCCTTTGTCTTTACGGAGAGTTTCAGGGACGAAAGCTGTGCGGCTTTTCCGGAGGTTACGCAGCGGCCCTCGGGGCTCTGCGACACGTCTGATCTCGACATCCTCAGGCGCGCTCGCTGGACTGCGGGGTGCTGCGGATGCAGCGGCGAGGCACGCGCGTGCAGAGTGGTGGGGGGTGGCGGCAGCCAGGCCGGGCCGAGTGAAAGCGGCCACGGGCCCTGCTTTGCATACCGGCGCCCGCGGGGTCTGGGAGCTGCCGCCTGCCGGCCAGCAGCGGCCGGCCTGCAGCTGGTGGTGTGCGAGCACCGTCTATCCCCCACTCGCACGTCGTTCCTCCGTAAACATTTCATTTCAAAACACTGCGAGTACCTTGGCACCCATCCTAATGAAACAGCTTTATTCGTGAAAGATGTTCGTATTAGGACGCATATGTTGGTACTCATATTATGCAAACAACTTTCCCATCTCGTTTTCTACGATCAGTTCTAAATTGAGAAAAAAATTAAAAAGTAAAACACCTCTGCAGTCGATGTTTCTGATGGGTGCATTGGCACCGGACCAGTAGCAGGCTAATTCTAAACCTGCCGAGAGCAGAAGTTTCAGCCATCAGTAGTCGGCCATCCGCGACAACAGAGGGGATCGCCTACACTTCATTAGCAGATGGGACAACAGTGTTCTTCGTTAAATTCCAAACTTCTTCACTGTCTCTCATGCACCCACTTTACGCGAGAGGCGTTCCGTATTCATTTACACCCTACGTTTCGCCAAAAGTAATGATGTGCCATTTAACTCGTCACCACGACTGCAAACATGCAGTTCTTTGGTCTAACCTTAGGTGACAAGTGTAACACCAACACAGGACAGTTCATTTTCCCAGCTACTGTCGTTACGTGAGTTCGCAACACGGAGTGTGGTCATCAAGGATAGCATTCGATGACATGTTTCTAGCGGAAGGAGGGTGCCAACACTGCGGATAT
Organism: Schistocerca piceifrons; assembly: GCF_021461385.2. NCBI lineage: Eukaryota > Metazoa > Arthropoda > Insecta > Orthoptera > Acrididae > Schistocerca > Schistocerca piceifrons. Next base: position 42,923,414 of record NC_060138.1, on the reverse strand, counting down.
TCAAAGGCATTTGGTGGCAGTGACACGAAAAAGCGCTCTTTTCACACGACAAAGCTCGTCCTCATACGAGTCGCAAAACCACCGCTCGCATCGCTAAAATGGAGTTACAGATACGACTACACCTACTGTATTCTTGGCCCCTTTAATTTATGTAGGCCCTCCTCGAACTATTTTTCTGGAATTTGTCGCACACACCGCACGACAGCTGCTCGCAGTTCCTAGAAGTCTGCAAATTACGCACACGCTTCGGTTTCTTCATAGCCCCGAACAGGTGGGTAGAACACAGTGAGTGTTGGATTACTGAGGACCCCGTTTCAGCGATGCCAGTCGTGCTTTACCGACTCGTATGGGGACGAGCGTTTTCGTGTTCCGAGACCACTTTTCGTGAACGGTGCGCTGTCTCCACACACCAGCACCAGTAGCTTGTGTATGTCTGCAGTGTTTACATCCTCCTCCCACAGAAACCACGTCGTCCAGCGCTGCCCTTCTCGATCAGGCTTCATGTTGTCCACAGTAGACTCTACTGTGCAGGGATTACACTTTAATGATTGACCTGCCATGTACGATTTTATAAAAGTACTACGTATTTGCGACTGTAATGAATAGTCCAATCGTGCACCAAGAATGATGGGAAAAATAAAGTGTAAATCAATATGGAGCGCTCCTCCTATAAACACCTCCAAACAATGACACACTTTTTCACAGGACATGCTCCATATGTTATTTACACAGAATTAACAAGCTTAGTCTACAGATGTCCAACTATGGATTGATCAAATGGCTCTGAGCACTATGGGACTTAACATCTGTGGTCATCAGTCCCCTAGAACTTAGAACTACTTAAACCTAACTAACCTAAGGACATCACACACATCCATGCCCGAGGCAGGATTCGAACCTGCGACCGTAGCAGTCGCGCGGTTCCGGACTGCGCGCCTATAACCGCTAGACCACTGCGGCCGGCTGGATTGCTCGGTACGCCAGAAGATATCTTGTTTGAATGTGATAAATATACTGAATTTAGACAGGGGGTGGAGATAAGATCTGGCAGTGTATGTAGCATAGTCAATAGCTGGTTGATACTGACGCCAATAATATAGGAAGGGGCAAATAAAAGTGGCCTGGCCGAATGGATGCAATTATACATGTATGTTTGCATGTAGCCACACACCGTGATGCGTATACCACGTGTTTGTCCGCCACTTGACCCGAACTGGTTTAGAGAGTAGTAAGGGCTGCGTCAGTGTGAGTGAAACGTGCAGACGGGACGATTGTACTCACACTGGAGCAGCGGGTCTTCGTTGTGGAAAGTTGCGTGACAACAGAGTCGTGGAAACGGTGTGATCAGCTGTGGGCTGAGAAATTTAATGGTGTCAAAGTGCCTGTGAAGAGTGCCATGCAACATTTAGTCCGGTTTGTAACACGTCAAGAAACATTCCGAAACGTGCTCGCACACCAGAAAATGTGACTGCAGTTCACCAGAAAATGTCTCAGGGTATTACCAAATCAACCAGCATACCATGTCACAAGCGACCAGCATATCTTGTCTTTCATATTCCACCTGTATCTGCACGTGTGTCCCTACCGAGGGTCTGTTGTTCACGCATTACAATCAGCATATGCTCCTCAGCGCCTCCAGTTTTATGAGTGGCTATTCTCCGAGATAAACAATGAATGGCTTGGACATGGATCTGTCCTATATGTCTGATGAAGCCTGGTTTCACCAGAGTGGTTATGTCAGCTCACAGAATCACAGGTTCTGGGCAGCGGCGAATGCGCACAACTTCCACGAAACACCATTCCGTGATCAGAAGCTTTGTGTGTGGTTTGCAATGTCTGCACGCCGCATTATTGGTCCCATCTTCTTTCATCAGACGCTAACTTCGGCGAGTCACATTGACAACATTTTGAAACCATTTGTGGCAGCATTAAAAGGAAAGACCTACAGTTACTTCTGACAGGACAGCAACTGCTCATACAGCCGGCCGAACACGTAATCTTCACTCCTGACAGGGTTCTTAGCAAGATCAGTCTGGTAGCGGCCCTAAGTGGCCTCCCATGTCATCTGACCTGTTAGTGTGCGATTACCTTGGGTAGGGATGCGTATCGGAACAACCCTGACAAATAACTGCAGCAGAACATTTCGGATGAGACTGCAGCCATTCCAGCAGTGCAGCTTCGATCCGCCTTCAGCAGCTTGCTGACCAAGGCCCAGACGTGCCAAGAGACGAATGGTGGTCACTTTCAACATCTGCTGTAGTCAGGTTAGTACGTATTTCCTTTCCTCTGTTGCGTTCCTTTGCACCCTGAAACTCTGTTGCCCGGGCCACTTTTATTTGCCGCGCCCTGTATATGCAAAGGTAAACTATGTAAGTATCAAGAAGAAAGTGATTTCAGTAGCAGTCGAAATAGCTCATTAGAGATTACAGTACAGTAAAATTTAAAGACGGCTGTAGAGGAAAGATACATTACAAGGAATTATGTAAGATATGGTCAAACTGTGGCCTTTCCAACGATTCGAGTCAAGAGTCTACAGGAGATCAGTAACAAGAGAACTACTAGTAGAAGACATTTTTGTGAGTGTAACTGAGGGACGGAATCGGGCGACCGTTTTCATGTGCTTTCGGGATATTTCAGGAGAAATTAAATAACTCCTGATGAGTTCGGCGCCGTCCTTGGATACGGCGCACTCTGAGGATGTGGGACCACCGATGTGATACCATGAAAACTTTTCTGACGACACAACGGCATACTCACTCTTAGAAAGCGACATAAAATGTCTGAAAGACATCTAGTAGAGGGTTTAATCTAACATGAGACTGGAAAATCAATAGTTGCTCATTGTAGCAATATAACGTACCTAGTAGGTAGTCTAACTGTTACTTTTGAATAACTTAGGATGTACACTAACTGCCGTGGCGTCAATTGCTTCAGGAAGTTCGGGCCATAAATTCCTCATAAAAAGGCACATCTGCTCAGAGTTACGCAGTATAATCCTGACATTTAGTTTTAAGCGGTTACATGATGAGTTCTTCGATAGATTCTTCTATTTGTGACAAACATATTCAGTACAGTGCAATTTCTTTAGGAATGCGTTATTTCACCATCTGTCACAATTACAAATGTATTGTACAGTCTGCTTTAGGCAACCTGAATAGACGTTTAGTTTGTAGCAATAATTAATAAATGAATGTCTCATCGAGTGACGGCACGTGATATTGTATCCAGCGGTCAGTCCATAAGATGCAAATATAGCTTCACAGTTTGAGAAGAGGGCTACATAGCAGCACCACGTTTCATTACCTCCATTTCTAGGAATTTTTAGTAAGAACAAAGCATAAGATACCTCGCATTATTACCTTGCTTAAAAAGAGCAGAAGAATCAAATCATTAAAAGAATTCGTGAACTTAAGTTCGTAAGGCAAATTCGCGACAGTCTCTTAAAAACCTGTCTTTAGCTCTACCAGTAGCATAGGAGGACTGGATACTGAAATCGAGAAATGTTTATTAAAATTATACGTCAGTCGCTGCTACTTCATGCCTACAGAAAGCCATTCACATTCGTTATAGTGGATGGAAGTGGCAGAGAGTAAGGGCAAACAAAGTTCCTTTCTTCTACGTGCATCGAAATCACTAAACACCACCGTATAGCATTCATTTCACGTTGGATCCTCTTTCTGTATGACAGTTCATGTTGTCGACATCACATTCACTCTTTCTTAAGTTAGTTTTGTTATACTTCAACTAAAATAATATTTTGACTTTTTCTTGTATTTTGATATCGGTCTTTCACTTTATCAAACAGTTTTGTTCTCAAGCGGTTTGTTAGTCTGCCATTCTCATTGTGGTTCATTAGTACTTACACATCTTTGTGAGAAATTTTATGCCGCGTTATGCCCTGTAGTTTCACAACATGGCAAACGGAACAGATGGCCCAGAGTGTAAGTGTCCTGTTACAACTCTGCCCAGGACCGGCACTCAGAACGAAGTCGTGTGCCTTCCGCAGGTCGTGCGACGCGCATCACACCAAAGCTTCAACTTGTCACACATATCCCAGTTTCCAGAAAAGTTTGTAAGATTACCAGGTCTTCCTCATCGTCAATCACTTAGCAGTAATGTATGCGCCTTTAGGAAGAATTGGGAACTGGCTTTTAGTTAAAGCGTGCGGAAAAGGGGACCTTTGTTTATTTTGGATGACAATGGAACTCGTGCACAATGGGTGAGAAGCGCGCTGGAATCCACTTGGCTGGCGGTTTCAGAAGAAGGAGGAGGTAAGAAGCATGTTCTTTGAAAAGAATTTACAGCGAGAATAATTACCTTCCAGTAAAGTTTATGGGAATTAAGTGGAGATAACTGAGCTGCAAAAAAATATAACTTTAGCCACAAATAGTGTTAACACTGGACTGGTTTACTAAGTTGACATCTTTGTTACAAAAATTTCACGAAGAGTTAAATTAACTTCAGAGGAGTCATTAAATTTCATAGATGACATTTTGCATGTAACGATTTTTTGTCTAGCAATGATCTTACTTGAGTGAAAGTAAACAACGTTTAACGGTCACATGTGATTAGTTTCAGTGCAGGAATTACACGGTCCAGTCACATTAATGTGATGATCTGTCAAAAGCCCGAATAGTCACCTTTTGCGATATGGACGTGCATTAAGAGAGAGAATGAGATTCTCGAAGTTACCGTCGGGTATTTGGAGCCGTGCCGATTCGAGTGTTCTGTCCACCTGCGCCGGTCTCCCGGCGGGAACAGCTCGATTGACGTGGTTTCACAGACTCCCGATTGGTTTTAAATTCGTGGAATCGGGTGGTCAGGGGAGTGTGGTAGACTAATTCCGGTGCTCTTCGAACCACGCACGTACACTGCTATCTGTGTGGCACGTTGCATTGTCCTGCTGGTAGATGCCATCGGCCGAGAAAAAAAATCAGCTGCATACAGGGGTGGATATGGCCCCCAAGGATAGATGCGTATCTGTTTGGATCCACTGTGCCTTCTAGAATGACGAGATCACCCTGGGAATGCCACGGAAACATTCTCCAGACTATAACGCTCCCTCCTCCAGCCAGGACCCTTCCTACGATTGTAGCAGGCCTCCGATGGAGCATAAAACAGGATTCTTCTGAAAAGACCCCCCTTTTGGCATTCATTCAGTGGAAGTCCAGTTCCGGTACTGGCATCTAAATTGCAGCCTTCGTCGCCGATGAACAGCACTCAGCTTGCGTGCATGAACCAGGCGCCAGCTGCGGAGGCCCATAGTGTAATGGTACTTGAATTACTAACCATTACGGCAGCTCACCTGAACATCTCGATACCAGCAATATTCTACTGTGTTTCTGTAAAGTAGTTAACATGTTTCAGAGACAACATTCAGATTTGATTTCATTAATGTAGAGGTACTTTGATACATCGATGTGTTTATATTGCAATGATATTATTCGTATCTGTATTCTTTCTTTTGTCACTATGATCTTTGATATACTTGTAACTCTGATTTTTGGGCGCGTAAGCGGTTATTGGTTAATAGTTAGAGAGTCGGACCTTGAGAAGGTCAAGTCTTGGACGTCATGTTGAAAAGACGTATATTGGCTTATAAAATGTGAACTTTAACAATGAGGAAGATGTTTTCAACTATGTTTTATAATGTGATGTTTTGTGTGTTACGTGATATTGCAACAAAAGCAATAAAAAGGAAGTGTAACTTAAATTCGGAGTGCTGATTATTTTTTACATCACCATTGTGCTAACTTTCAAAGGTTCAATCTTCTAGAATGGTTTATGAAACACATCTATAAAACTTTTGAATATAGCAGAATAAAACCTAGGCCTCTTTGCATCCGAGCCTGGAATCATCACCACCTAGATTTTCGACGATTGAGCCATGATTTTACGAGACCAGCGTGGGAAACTCGAAAAGATGAGTGCCTAGTTTATTCATTATTACATGAAATGACTTTAATAACTGTGCTCTAATGACAACTGCCACATAATAACTTTGTTGTTGCCCGAAAATGCAGTATTTAGCAGCATCAGCAACACCACAATCATCATTAAATTTTGACCTTTGTTGTGGGAGAATAGGCAGCAACGCTGCTGAACGCTCGTTGAGGAGACACTGCTGGTAGCCCTTTGGTTCATCTGGCCGGAGAGCTGGTCAACAATTGGATGTCTCCTCGCCTGTACACACCTCCGCAGTCGCCGTTTACTCCTGTCATCTATGGTCATCACTGTTGCCCAGTCGCCGATTTCGGTTAGCGCCATTTTGCCATGCACATTGTGCTGTAACCATGGCGGCAAGTCTAACAGGTTACAAACTTAGCCGTTTCGGAAATGCTTACTCCCTTGGCCCGAAAGCCAATGATGATGATACACTTTGGATTTCAGGTTAGTTGCTCCGTTTCCACATTACGACAACGAATGCACTGTTGTCCGCGTCGCCCCGACACATTTCATGTACTCTTCACTACAAATGCTGCTTCCTGCCGTCTGTGAGTGGTTATTGCTCGTTGACGTCTAAGCGGTGGTCACATTAACTGTGACTGGACCGCACATATGTGCGATGTAGATACCATTCATTCCTTCTTTACTGCTGCATTTGCTGACTTTTCCCATAATACATCATCTAAATTCCCCTTCTTCCTATGACTACACAGTTCCGGGACAAGATACGGTGCTTCGACTCTGCGCCAAAGATCGTCTGTGGAAGTGGCTGGCCAGCGCAGGTGTGGCAGTCCCTCGGCGACCAGTGGCATGTTGTCTTCAGTGAATAACGTTTCAAGAGAACGCGCTGTCGAGGGAAGCAGTTGAACGTCCTCTGTACCGTGAAGGCCAGGAAATCACGGGCAGCATGCGGTATTGCGTTATCTTGTTGAAAGATAACGGCACGGAGATCTCAGAAATAAGGCGCTGTCACCAGCCTTAACGTGTGATGAGCGTAACGCTTGCTGTTCAAATCACAGGCAATGCGAAGTGAAGGTGTTCGTAGCACTACTTACCGTAACACCAGTTGCTGGGCCCATATGACAGTGATGAATGCAGTCTGTCTTCAGCGTCATGGTTGGTCATCTACGGGGGAGGATTCGACGAGAACGTACGTTGGCAGACTGCATTCGTCATCGTCATACGATAGAACGGGGCACTACTCCGTACACAACACGATCACCTTTGGTAATTTGCACAGTGGCCATTGCATTTACGACGTGGGCTGTGTCCTATCCTCGAGGTCCTCGTGGCGTTGTCTTTCAACAAGATAATGCAAGACCGCATGTTGTCTGCGCCGTTCTAACTTTCCTGGATAGAGAGTGTCTTCTACAGTTGCTCTGGGCAGGTCGTTCTTCAGACGTCTCAACCACCGGAAACGTCTGGTCACAGATTTCCGAGAGACCTGTAGGCTTCCATCCGCATCCGCTATGACTGGTGAATCCAAGCATCGGGTTGAAGCGCCACGAAAGGTCGTACCCGTCTCTGCCACACAAATTTTGTTCCTCAAACGGAATCTTCTAGATCGTCCCTTACGTTTTACCTACATTTTTTAATTCGTAATTGCAACTTGTTTCTAAAAAAACACTTGGCTGAAGAGGGGGTATTTTGTACAGTAGCTAACTCACTCCTGCCAGGGGGAAAGACAACAACAAATAATAAGCCTGTGAGTAACGGAACGTTATTGAAATGGAGTCCTTATTGAATCGCGGGAGATTGTTTCGGTTTCGGGTGACGGAATCTTCGAAGCGTGAAATTCGGAGTGAAGTCATCTCCCTCTGTTTGGACGGAAGCGGCGGCGCTGCGATTTCTCCGCGGCCTCTCGGGTATCGGAAGCGGCTGCGGCCGCGAAAGTAACCCAGGGGAGTGGGGTGGCTGCGGCGCGGCGCGGCGCTCACCTGGTCATACCTGTGCGCTCGCGTCACGCGGCCCGTTTCACGGCCGCATCCGCCAGGGCACACCGCGGACCCAGGCTCTGCACCCACCCCACCCTGCATACGGACAGCTCACGTTGTGACTGCAGCTGGCGCACGACCTTTTGTGTCGCTCAAGCGGGGCCTCACGCAAAAACTATTTAGTGGAAGTAGAAACTGAAGTCTAACGTCATGTGGACGTCGAAGTCATCGGAGACGGAGTGCTGTAGCATGGAGGGGGGAGGGGGGCGGGGGGAAAACGAATCGGCCTTGTCGTTGGGAAATGAACCGCAGCATGATTTGTCTTACACTGCATACGAAGCCAATGGTACCCACTGAACTTTGATTCACTGCTGCGACAAATAGTTTACATCGATGCATCCCGCTTTCGACTATCAGTTTTACTTTATTTGTGGTACTATTGTGTAATTTCGAACTGAGGCCACTTTCAACTGTCTGGAAATTCGTAAGTGTTATATTTGTCAAAAATCAACGACGCACATAATAACGTAATAGTCTCTTCCACATGTCGTATTTGAAGAGTGATCATAGCCATGTTACTTGCGAGTGCAAACGTCACAGTTCTCATAACAGCTTGTACTACCAGCTTCATTAAATCCGGCCGGCCGGACGGCGATATGAATCGGCGCCTTGCTGAACGCGGGGCCGCTGCGCCACCACGGCCGGTCATCACGTGTTGGGAAGCCGCCTTAATGTGATCAGTGACTCCGCGACCTGCGCCCGCATAAGTGAGAGTAAGTTAAACAGCGGAATGAGTATGTTGGTGCGCGGTTCGCAATATGTGTCAGCCGTTACGGCTGTGTGTTTAACATTTCACTGAGAAGCAGGAATGCACGCATTTGCGAAGCAAACTTCCTCCTCTTCCCTCCCCTACTCCCGTTCCTCCTCCCAGTCCATACCGCCTTTACATTTTTTATTCTGCTGCAACAAATGAGGGATGAGGGATAGAAAGTGGAAAAACTAAAGTCATACGGTCTCGCTGGCTGGCAATCCTAGCCACGTGGGGAAGGCTTTTTTTTACTCTTGCACACTGGAAAATTTCCTTCTCGCGCTCGGGTGGACATCGATTCAAATCCCCGTCTAGTAATCTAGGTTTAGGTTTCCCGTGATGACCCCACATCTTTTAAGATGAATTCGTGGGTGGTTCCACAGAAAAGGGAGCGGCATATTTGCTTCCCCTCCCTTACCCCTCCCCTACCCAACCCGACGCTGATGGGCCAACGATTCGTGTCGGACGAAGATGTGCAACAGGCGGTTACGGACTTGTTCACGCAGCAGATCACGGTGTTTCAGCAAACAGGTATCTTCCTCAGTGCTCACCGAGATTCTGCCTGATTGGCATACCGATTCTGGATTGTACGGCCTTCGAACGCAAACTTTTTTTTATTATCTCTTATACATTCACCTTCTCGAAGTTGTTCACCATTATTAGAAATTACACAGACTTTTTTGAATCCTGGTCCGCACAAACAACTGCGTTATCGACGGGACATTGAACATTGATACTCCTTCATTTCCTTACAATTAGTTATTCACATTACAAAATTACTTGGGAAAGACTGTAAATTTACTGTGACCGGACCAAGACTTTATCAGTGTGTCTAGTTCTAAATTTGCGGCTACAATTACATTTTATTATAATAATACTGAAAGTAATCTGACTCGTAGTATTGCCGTGTGTAAGACTATCTATGATCTCTGTACTCCATCTAACAGCAAATGTATGGGTGCAAAATACTTGGAAGATGAGCCGAGCCGCATGGATAATGTCTTGAGTATGAGTTAAAAGAAGAACATCAACAAAAATTGAATAAGAGCAATGCAGTGTAGTCGAATTAAGTCAGATGACGCTGTGGGATTCAGATTAGGAAATGAAACATTAAAAGTAGTGCATGAAGTTTGCTACGTGGGCAGCATAGTAAATGATCATGGCTGAAGTAGAGACGATATAAAATGGAGACTGGCTATGGCAAATAAAATATTTCTGAAAAAGTCCAACTTATCACATCGAATTTGCACGAAATGGTAGGGAGCTAGGTGGTGGAGTGGTAATGCGCTGGGTCTTAATGTAAACCACAATACTTTAAAAAAATATATTTATAAACAGTGTGGAAACATATTTGGCCTTTTTTATAATAAAACACGTCCGCTGTGACCATTAGAAAACAATAACCTTGGTCAGAATGAGTTCAATTAAAATCAACTCCAGCCAGAAGCAATTATTAATCTCACTGCGACAGAATTACTCAGCTACTCTTGATAATGAGAATTCTTTCTTACGCATAAGGCCGCGGAACCCATATTATTTGATATTGCATTTTTTTTCTAAATACGGGTGCACACTCAGCGAGCTGTTAGTAAACCACAATATAACAGATTTCAAACCAGAATGATGTAGATAGATAGGCTGCCTAGAACAAACTGCGTAACTTCTCGAAAGAACGTAGTAAGGCAGATTCTCACCCTTCTAACACCTACGCAATCAGCTCGAAGCAACTTCATTACTTACCATGGTAGGGACTGCAGCGAGCCCCCGTGCTGTACTCGCAACTGCTCCTCCCAAGGCACACCGCTGTACAGGTAAATCCGTCCGTTCTGCCCCTGGTTAGCGAACCCTCTCGAAGAATTCACCCCTCACGACGGGGGACTGACCCCTGACCCCTGTCATCTGCACCCCACGCTGCACTAGCCCTCTCCTGCACTCGGCCAAACCCGGCAGAACACGGCGCACTCTCTGCTTGCAGATCAAAGCCCTGCTACTTATTAGCGCTACAAGAGCACCGTCGCCAGAGCTATACCCGCGCATGCACGCCACTATGTCTCCCATCTTCCGCCTGACCTCTGGTAACAACCGCCGAAGAGCCACCTATCGATCAAGAGCAAATATCTCGAGTTTCCGACAAGCTTCATCGAAAAATCGCGCGCCAGGGCTCATTAAATTTAAGTGTTCGGATGAGTTTTCTGCAGGTTCTTGTCTGTACTGTAGCCCTGGGCGGAAGCGGAACGTAGACAAAGAGCAATTCGGGCGAGAAGAGAATGGAGGCTTCTGAAACGTTGTGCTGTAGAAGAATGCGGAAGATTAGATGGACAGATCGAATAACTAATGAGGAGGTACCGAATCGAGTTGTTTATGGCTCATCTTGATTAAAAGAAGAGTTCGGTTCTCCTCACACGACCTGAGGCATGAAGGAATCGTGAATTTTGTACTGGAAGGAAGTCAGGGAGTGAAAATTGTAGAGGGAGACAAAAGAATGTCTGCAGTAAGCGGTTTCAAATGGATGTAAGTTGCAGTAGTTGTACAGAGATGAAGCGGTTTGTACAGCATAGAATAGCGTGGACTGGTTTCTAAAACCAGTCATCGGACCGAAAACTACTACAACAACTCGCATTCAGGAAATCTTTTAAATAATACTGATATTTGCAGGGGTTGGCGCTATACGAATTAGTACAAAGGCGAACACTTAGAAGTACAAAAAATGTTTTATCGACATCTTTGAATTTTCTACACTACTGGCCATTAAAATTGCTACACCAAGAAGAAATGCAGATGATAAACGGGTATTCATTGGACAAACATATTATACTAGAACTGACATGTGATTACATTTTCACGCAATTTTGGTGCATAGATCCTGAGAAATCAGTACCCAGAACAACCACCTCTGGTCGTAATAACGGCCTTGATACGCCTGGGCATTGAGTCAGAGCTTGGATGACGTGTAGAGGTACAGCTGCCCATGCAGCCTGATGTGTCGACAGAAGTGCCGACACAGTGTGATTTGAGGGGACCGCAATGCACGCTATAAACACACGAAGGATGGCGTGAGGTCTGAAACAGGATATGTAATGAATGCTATAAAGAAAAGTACGTAGCTTTTGGAATACTTAACTTTAATCCATCCTTGTTGTATACATCGTTCTTGATGAGACATGCTTTATACGATAAGTATCAATTGCTATGTAAGGCTAATGGCGCCTTGCTAGGTCGTAGCCATGGACTTAGCTGAAGGCTATTCTAACTATCTGCTCGGCAAAGGAGCGAGGCTTCGTCAGTGTAGTCGCTAGCAAAGTCGTCCGTACAACTGGGGCGAGTGCTAGTCCGTATCTCGAGACCTGCCTTGTGGTGGCGCTCCGTCTGCGATCACTGACAGTGGCGACACGCGGGTCCGACATGTACTAATGGACCGCGGCCGATTTAAAGCTACCACCTAGCAAGTGTGGTGTCTGGCGGTGACACCACACAGCCTCAGCACGATACCACAGTTCATCACGAGTAGTGACTGGCGTACTGTGACGAGCCAGTTGCTCGGCCACCATTGACCAGACGTTTTCAATTGGTGAGACATCTGGAGAATGTGTTGGCCAGGGCAGCAGTCGAACATTTTCTGTATCCAGAAAGGCCCGTACAGGACCTGCAACATGTGATCATGCATTATCCTGCTGATATGTAGGGTTTCGCAAGGATCGAATGAAGGGTAGAGCCACGGGTCGTGACACATCTGAAATGTAACTCTACTGTTCCAAGTGCCGTCAATGCGAACAAGAGGTGACCGAGACGTGTAACCAATGGCACCCCACACCATCACCCCGGGTGATACGCCAGTATGACGATGACGAATACATGCTTCCAATGTGCGTTCACCGCGATGTCACCAAACACAGATGCGACCATCATGATGTTGTAAACAGAACCTGGATTCATCCGAAAAAATTACGTTTTGCCATTCGTGCACCCAGGTTCGTCGTTGAGTACACCATCGCAGGCACTCCTGTCTGTGATGCAGCGTCAAGGGTAACCACAGCCGTGGTCTCCGAGCTGGTAGTCCATACTGCTGCAAACGTCGTCGAAGTGTTCGTGCAGATGGTTGTTGTCTTGCAAACGTCCCCATCTATTTTCTCAGAGATCCAGACGTGGCTGCACGATTCGTTACAGCCATGCGGATAAGATGTCTGTCATCTCGACTGCTAGTGATACGAGGCCTTTGGGATCGAGCACGGCGTTCCGTATTACCCTCCTGAACCTAGCGATTCCGTATTCTGCTTACAGTCATTGGATCTCGACCAACGCGAGCAGCAATGTCGCGATACGATAAACTGCAATCGCGATAGGCTACAATCCGACCTTTATCAAAGGCGGAAACGTGATGGTACGCATTTCTCCTCCTTACACGATGCATCACAACAACGTTTCACCAGGCAACGCCGGTCAACTGCTGTTTGTGTATGAGAAATCAGTTGGAAACTTTCTTCATGTCAGCACGTTGTAGGTGTCACCACCGGCGCCAACCTTGTGTGAATGCTCTGAAAAGCTAATCATTTGCATGCATATCACAGCATCGTCTTCATGTCGGTTAAATTTCGCGCCTGTAGCACGTCATCTTCGTCGTGTAGCAATTTTAATGCCCAGTAGTGTATTCACACGCCAGAACGTGGGTTCAAAAAGCGAAATTTTGTTGTGCAGGAGGAAAGCGAGATGCAGTAACTAGAGACAGGAGAACACGTAAGGCGCCGCACTTCATGGTAACAAACGCACGCCTTCCGTCCTCGTGGGAGGACTTTTACGACGGACTCTGTGAGCCTGACCTCGGCGTGCCGCTTCCCTCCCACCAGTCATCTGCACACAAGGGCGCGTGTCACGTGGCGGATCTAGAGTCGTTGAACAGCTCAACAAGTCAACTACACCCCTATCTACTGTCTCCTTCAGTGCTTATTGCCTTCCAACCAAAGTGTGAAGCATACCAACGTGGTCTACGACTGCCACATACCGGGTGTCTCTCCTAAGAATCGTCAGGCACATTTTCTCAGATGTTTCGGTAGATATTTGCAGTTCCGTTTCTGCATCGCGTAGCCGGTGTCGGTCCATACGATTACTTCTCGTCACATCTTTCATGTGACGCCCAGCGTCAACAGAAAGCGTCTGTTCGTTTCTGATAACAAGCAAAGCCATTTTTAAATCGGAATTGCGTGTCCATTTGGCGGAGCGCTCCCAGATCAGTCCCGTGTGATATTCATTTTATAAATACGTATTACAGTAATAGCGACAGCAAAACACGAAGAATAAACAGCAATCCAGAAGCGACTCAGTGGCCCCCGCATGCTTGGCGGTAGCAGTCAGCGTGGGCCAAGGCAGAGCTGTTACCGCAGGAGTACTGGTTACTCTTCGAGTTTTACCGTCCCTGGTAAGACACACCGATAAAAGAAATATCGCACTAGACTAATCTCGGACCGCTCTATCGAATGAGCACGTAAGATTCCGATTTAAGAATAATTTTGTTTGTAATGCGAAAGAAATAGTCGTTTTCCCTTAACACTGGACGTCGCACGGGTATTTATAAATGAATGGTGAGGTCTTAAAAATTAATAATAAATCTGTCTATTACTTTATTTGGTAAACCTTACAGCATAAGCAGCGTCAGTTGCTCAAGTCTTTGATGTGCTATCCGCTTGTCATGCTTACTGCGCTGGCGTAGTGTCTGTTACCAAGATGGCGTCGCCACAGGAAAAGGCTTTCTGTGTGCACCGTTTCGACGTGTCCCTATCTGATGTTGCAGTGCAAAGTGAGTTTCGAGCACGCCTTAGGAAAGACCCACCACACAAGAATAACGTAGGTGGGTACTACCGACAGTTCATGGCAACCGGGTGCTTTTGTAAGGGGAAGAAACCTGGTCGTCCTCGTGTGTGTGATGCAAACGTCGAAAGAGTGCGCGAGGTGCTTTACCTAAGTCCTCCAACTCAACTAGTAAAGCAAGCACGGAATTGTTCATGCCAAAGTTTACCGTGTGGAAGGTGTTGCGTAGGTGGCCGTATTACAGACCATACGAAGTTTGACTAATGCAGGCCTTTGTAAAAGCAAAGAAAGTGAAAAGAAGTCACTTTTGTTAGGAGCTGTAGTTAAAATCGGATGACGCTGCTTTTGTAGAAAGTCTCATCTACATATAAATGGAAAGGTGAACAAGCACAGTATCCCTATCCGGGGGAAGTGAGAAACCACATACGCTGATAGACCATCAGCGCGACTTTTTGAACGTTTTCTGTTCGGTGAGGCACTATAAACTGCACAGTCCATTTTTCTTGGAACAACAAACGGTGGTGGGTGACTCATTTCGAGACATGTTGCAAAACCTGGTCGTTACCGCAGATGAACAGCAGTTATGATGATTACATTTTGCAGCTGAGAGGTGCTTCGCCCCATTTTCACAGGAATGTATGAGAGATTCTTAATCGTGTTATTCACCAACGCTGAATTGGACGTGCTGCAACGGCAGACAAAAACCGTCCCCTCTGTCCATCCCATTCGCCAGATTTAGCATCATGTGATTTTTTTCAGTGAGGGTTGGTGAAAGACCAACGATATGTACCTTCAGTGATCGTGTCCGTTGAGGAAGTGTGTGATGAGATAAGAAATGCACTGCAGACGATCACAGAGGACATGCTACATCGAGTATGGAAAGGATTTGATTGCAGTGTACATGCGCGTCGTGTGACCGAGGACTGTGTTTAATGCATCAAAAACCTGGACAATTGACGCTGCTTACACTGTAAGGTTTGCCCGTAGTTCTAGCATGAGTTGTTCGTTTTGTAATTTCATTATCATCGTTACCCATAGTGCCATATTCTACTCCTAGATGTGTCTAACTGTCGCAAGCAGCTATTTCCTCTGTACCGAGTTCTATGCTGGATAGTTCTGCCTCTATTTATGGGTGTCAAGTTCTAAGGCGCATTGTCTATACTGATAAAGTGATATATTCATTAAATTGTTCCTTCAGCCTTTGACAGGTCTAACACCAGCCGCATCCGTAGTGTGCCTCGCTAAATGCTCAGATGACTTCCCGCAACGCCGCAGTGTCCGGTTGGTTGCCTGCACCCTCGAATGCAGGCGCAACAAAGATGCCGCACAGGGCCGAGGAGCAGCCGCGCCGACCCACTGACCCAGAGAAGACTTTTCCTTCCTCGCTGTGCCGGGCCGTCGTGAAAGTGACTTTTCAGGCGTGTCCGACTACACAGGCACAAGGTGTGTTCCGATAGCCTAGTGCACGATGTGGTGGCGCTGCGTTTATTTGTTGCAAAAGGTGTGGCATCTTTGCGATATTATATCGTTTATTTCTATTAGGAGATGCGGAGGGGAACGGAAGTGGAGTAGGCTGAAGGTACCACAGAGAAATGGAGAAAGAGGAGAAAGGAAAAAAGGAACGGTTTGGAAACCAGACAAGCAGGAGACGGTGTCCGCGTTAAAGAGGTAGCTTCATTACTGAACAGGCAACTCTTTCAGGGCGTTTCTGTCACATCTTGTTTCTAGTACACACGTACACTGCAAACGACGAAATATTAAGCAACAATTTATTCAACGCAACAATTGTGTTGAGAATCAATATAATCATAATAGAACGAAGAATTGCAATTTTGAGCTCCAATCCTCCCAATCTATCTCACTGACGTGCTTCGAATCGAACGAGAAAATAATCACCAATGAATTATACTCTTATTTTTCCAAAGCCCAAAGGTCGTCTACTAAGTAATACAGCAGAAAACAGATAGCAGACTGTCTATTGCGTAAGTCAGTGGCGGATCACTAAAATTTCGAAATTTGTGTCAGTGTGGCCGAAAAATTGGCACACACCTATAATATATAGATTTGAACCTTAATTCTGCGGAAGAGGGGGAGCACAACAATCGGTGGTCAAAAGAGTTGATACTTTTAATGAAAATTACGAAAGTACAGTAGTAGTCATAAGAAGAAGCCACTCGATTCCTATTAATAGATGAGCACTACCCCACGAGACTTAAAGTTATCAACTAAAGAGAACGAGAGACTTTTGAGACAATGCACAAATCCCCAAACATAACGCAATGAGCACAACATACGAGTAGCCTAATCTTGTGTTCCTGGTTAAACACTTTCGTTTCGCCGCCTGCGGCACACGGTCGACTGCTTGCTGTTCTCTAGAGGCTACATACAACTCGAGAGTTACCAGCAGCGGCGCTTTTGACCTATTCTTGGCTTCACGTTGTGCGCCAGGAGCACTGTTGTATAACATTCAAAAAGGTCGTCAGGTACTCCGGATTAAGCTGCAGCGCATTTCCTTCATATTTTTTTAACGCGCAAAATGAGCTGCACTCTAATGAGACGACAATAACGCAAAGTATAAGACAGTTCCAAAGTCTGAAATACAATAAATGCCTCGGTGACTTCATTCTTCAGCGCACTGGTCTACCTTACAAGCACTGTCTTCCGTTTTCTTAAAATTGTTCGAAGATGGCATCACTTAAAACATAAGATATGCATTGGAAAGCGTATTAGAGGAATCTCAATTTAAAGAACAATTCTATATTACATTTCCACTATAACATGTTTCGAAAATTTTAGTTTTCCAAGAAGCTACAGTTCAAACGCTATCTTTAACAGTAAGAATACTTAGGAGATCACAACATGGTGTAATTTGATCGTTAATCGTTCACTTTCATCGATACGGTAGTACTCAGTGTAGAACTATGCTGGCCTTTATCCCGTGTCTTTCACGGGGTCGCCGTGTAAACATGTTTCTGGCAGTGTTAGTAGCAGAGGGCGATCCGATGCTTTTCCTGTCGTCACCCCCCGCCCCAGGACGAAATTTGTGTACATCAATATTTTTCTAAATGTTTACGAACGGTGTAGCTGAGGAGCGACGTGGGTACCAGTCCGGTATTCACATAGTCGGACGTAGGAACCTCCTAAAAGCCACATCCACACATCCATCGTTGTTAATCCGCCGGGCCAGCGCGGCTTCCTGAGGCCAGGAAGCTCCAGGCTAACACTTGCAGCTATCTGAGAGCGTCGAAGAGTCTACATCTACATCTACACCATTACTCTGCAACTGACAAGAGCCTGGCAGAGAATTCATCGAACCACCTTCGAGCTACTTCTCTGCGGTTACGGGCAAACGGGGAAAACGAGCACTTAAATCTTTCTGTGCGAGCTCTGATTTCCCTTATTTTGTCGTGATGATCATTCCTCTCTATGTAGGTGGGCGCCAAAGGAGTATTTTCGTAATCGGAGGAGAAAGTTCGTGATCTAAATTTCACGAGATCATGCCGCACTGAAAAACGCTCTTGTTTTTGTGATATCCACCCCAATTTACGTATCACGTCCGCGGTACTTTCTCCCCCGTTTCGCGATAATACAAAACGAGCTGCCCTTCTTTGAACTTTTTCGATGTCTTCCGTCAGTCCTACCTGATGCGGATCCCTCACAGCACAGCAATACTCCAGAAGAGAGCTGGGAAGCGTAGTGTAGGCAGTCTCTTTACTAATTCTATTGCTCTTTCCAAATTTTGGTTTGCTTTGCTTACAAAGTTATCTATGTGACTATTTCAGTTTAAGTTTAATTTACAGCCTTTAGAGTTGTGTAGTCTATCGTGTAACCGAAATTTAGCGGATTTCCTCCAGTACTCATGTGGTTGACTTCACACTTTTCATTATTTAGAGTCAATTGCCACTTTTCGCGCCGTACGGATATCTTGCCTAAATAATTTTGCAATTGGTTTCGATCATGTGATGATTATGCAAGACGATAAATGGCTGCATCATCTGTAAAGAATTTAAGAGGGCTTCTCAGATTGTATCCTATGCCGTTTACGTACGTCAGGGACTGCAGCACTGACATTTGCATTTCGATTTCTGCTTCTCAAAGATGGAACATCTCTGCGATAGCATACCGATATCGAATGCACGTGTTGGTCCTGATAGACCGACCGCCGTGTCATCCTCTGCCAATTGCGTCGCTGGATGGGATACGGCGGGGCTTAGGTCAGAGCAGCGCTCTCCCGGCCGTCGTCAGTTTTCGTCACCGAGGACTCTCCGCTCAAGTAACTTTTCAGCTGCCTAAGTGCACTCCGGCACAGTTCTCTACGCGAGGAAAGAAATCCGTGGCAGTACCGGGAATCGAACAGTGGTCCTCCACGTGGTGATCAGACACGCTGACCGCTTTGCTCCGGAGACGGACTTTAGCGCTGCATGTGGCAGTAAAGTGGAAGTACATACATGTGAACAACGGGGAGAGATTGAAATCTGCTCTTTGTGAATGCTGAAGAATTGCAGCAGTCCTCTTTAAAGGCTCATCAGCGAGCAGCAATTTCTGGATTCAAGTTGTGAATATCGTGCTACGGCACATTTTACATCCCTGATGGCGCAAGGAAAAGTGTGATGAAGGGGGAATGAGTCGATATTATACTAGCACTATTAAAATAATGACATTATATTGCTGTAAGAAATACTTTTCCGAGAGTTTATACGACAAGCTACAATTTTTACCAAACACAGTTTTAAGGTGATTTGCTGTTCTTGTACACTGGCAGAGCTGAGCGCATCTTGAAATCCTTGAAATATGACTTTGGTCTACTTATCAAACCCAACCTTAAGAAATTTCAAAGAGTGTTCTGGATGTGCACGCACATTCAAGATTTGATGATGAAGCGTGTAGAGTGGATTTTCACGAGTTTCGGTACAGGTAGATACTAGTAAATCGTGTTGTACAGTAAAACAGATCGAATTTTTGCGTAATACGAGGAGTATATAGCGCCAGAACTTAGGATTCATTTGCAAAAGAATGTTTAGTGTATGATCCGAAATTACATATTTATTATCATAAAATAAGTAATGGAGTGCTTTAGGAATGACGCTGCAATAAACATACATGATTCATGAATTATAAATCGAGTACCTTATGGTTTTACTTCTGAATTTAATCCCGCACAGGGTTAACCCCTACGCCATCAACTTCCTCTTCTACTATACATCGTGTTCCTTGGCACCTAAAAATACGAAAGGACGGTTTCGTGGTTTCAGAGAACACCGAACCCTATTCTACAGTGCTGTAGCGATGGCGGCCAAAGAGGAGTGAAATGGCAGACACTTCACCGAAATGTCTACACACCTAAAACTGCACGGAACCCTTTAAGAGTACAGGGCTTTTTGTGCACTTAAACTTCTTCTCGGCCACAGTCTAACTCTCATTCCCCAAGATGCGACCATACTTCGAGGCATAACAATCTTTATTGACAGAATGGAGGGTGTGTAATGCCACCCCTGTGGTGCAAGCAGCCTGTTGCTTAACACAGCGTGTACTAATGCTCCTGTATCAGCAGAGCGCGGTTACTTTAGCCTAGTCGTCACCAGAAACTCGGATTTGTGAAAACAAGTGGCTGCAGCACTTGCGCGGTAAATATTCAGACTTGCGTGACGTGTGATCCCGCGTTCCACAATGCCCCTCTTTTCGGTTTAAATGACTGTCTAGTACTTGGCACTTCATATAGTACTTGCCACTTCACCCCAATGGCACTGGGAGCGGAGGGCTGTTCAGACACGCTTATATTCTCATCGAGCAAAATGGCTCGGAGCACTATGGGACTCAACTGCTGTGGTCATAAGTCCCCTAGAACTTAGAACTACTTAAACCTAACTAACCTAAGGACAGCACGCAACACCCAGCCATCACGAGGCAGAGAAAATCCCTGACCCCGCCGGGAATCGAACCCGGGAACCCGGGCGCGGGAAGCGAGAACGCTACCGCACGACCACGAGATGCGGGCTCTCATCGAGCAAAATGCTAGCTTGCATTACACGTATACTAAGCCCTGTGCTTGAGTTAGACTAAATTTTGTACCTTTTCACTCAGGCTATCTTTGTCTTTCTATTCTGAGAGAGTTATATCGACTTCTGTAAAATTCGTGGTATATCTGACAATGAAAACCGTAAACGATATTTCGCAAGACAATTGCTACATGGTGTTTTGATGGTATTTGTCAAATTACACCATCCAGGTGTAATTGGATCATTTTGTTATAGACAGTTTCAGATGCATGTACTTCGATAGTATATACCTTGTTTGTTCGGCACGTGACACACTTTTTACTACGTAGTTCGTCTGCATGCGACCACACACCCTCCATTCTGTCAATAAAGGTTCGATGAATGAATGTAATTAATTGCGCTTAAAGAGATTGTTATGCCTCGAAGTATGGTCGCATCTTGGGGAGTGAGAGTTAGACTGTGGGCGAGAAGAGGTTTAAGTGCACAAAAAAGTACTAAGTCGCTCCACTAGATGAAAGTAAAGACTCTACTGTTTCGTCGATGTCAAGGTCATTAGAGACGTAGCACTTGGCTAGGTGTTGAAGACTGGGCAGAAAATGGACCGCTATCTTGGTAAAAGAACCATCCGCAGAATTGTACAAAGGATATAGGGCAAAGTGTGTCTGGACGCAGATATGGGTAATACACCAGGAATCCCACCACAAGAAAATTTGTTAACATGCGAAGAACGTCCGAAATTCTAGGAAGAAGTACGAGGTCAGTGTTTGAGCAGACTAGGGCGGTGGTAAGTCACGGGACTCGCATTCGCGAGGACGCATCCTCAAATCGCTGTCCCTCCATCCATCCAAATTTAAGTTCACTGTGATTTCTGTCAACAGTTTACGGCAGGTGTAGGGATGGGTCGTTCGAAAAGGACAAAGCTGATCTCCTTTCCCATCTTTCCCCGATCAGAGCTCGTGCTCCGTCTCTAATGACCACGCCATAGACGGCAGGGTAAGCCGTGATCTTTCTTCTCTAAGAGCTGATTCCAGTCGATCGAATGGCAAGATGGAAGGTTTGTAGCAAACTACACCGCCTCACACACACACACACACACACACACACACACACACACAGTGCTGCGGACGTGCAGCGCAGCCAGTGTGGCGGTGCGGTTTGGCGGCCGCTGCGTGTGCACTGTACTCACGTGCCGGGCCGGCCGGCGGCGGCTGCGGCTGCGGCGGCGCGGCGAGTCCAGGGGTTCCGCGTCCGCATGTCGGCTGCGCGCGGCGGAGACTGGGGTCTGCGTCGCCAGCCGTGGGCCGGGGGCCGGCTCTGCCGCCGCCCTGCCTCCACCACGGCCGCTGGCGCCGCCTCCGGAAGGGACAGCCGGCGGGCCACGTGACCTAGGCCGCCCGCCGGCCCGGCCGCACGCCTCTACGGGGGCCCTCGCACGTTCGATAAAATTTTCAAACCATCAATACAATGACCGTCTGGGGGCGCCTACTCACGCATCCTCAATACTAGAAATTCTGACGAGCACTACGATGGCCTTCAAAAATATGATTAGTATTTTCAAATATTGACGGTTTGACATATTCTCTATTCAGATGTTGACGAGCCTCACGAAACAGCCACACGGCGTTAGCGTGCACTGTTTATCAATTATTCAAAAACAGTCTTAACCGTATTTTTATTATTATTATACCACCAACCTATTTCAACCCGACATAAGGGGTCATCTTCTGGGCGTTTACACTGTGCAATTATAGACATCCGTCAGAAAGACTCCATTATACAACAGCTAAAATTACGTAAATTTAAAATATGTTACCCATTGGTCGACTGCTGGTGGTGTCACCCCTGTCTACATAACGGCAGGAAACTATGCGAGACTAACCCTTCGCATGGGCTTAAATAGCGTGCTGAGACCACGTGAATAGACAACAACACCCCCAGCGGCGTTCAACGGCATTTAATACAGTTTATCATATGTAATTACTAGTCACCTTGGTTTAACATAAATTTAAGTGACAGTAAATAACAGAAAACGGAACCATTCCATTTAAAAAGAGTTACACTTATAGTGTTAAGTATAAAATAATAACAAATGTTCCGTAGTCAACTCGTAAAATTCGCAAAAGTATACCACATTATGTGCCATAATAAAAATTAAAACAATTTGTGACACATAAAACTGGTGTCGTCTTGTATTATAATATATCTATTCGTACATTTATGCAGAAAACATTTGAGTCAATTTACTAAAACGGCTAATATGAAAGGACTACAACGCCCTCTACTCCTTGTGGTGAGGACGTCGATGCCATAGAATATATGTTTTCAATTCGCCTTTGTGCTTGTTATACCTTAGACACAATTCTTCAAATATTCTTTCAACACAAAACAGTTGCAGTAGGCCTATAGACGGGCAATTATTGTACACTCTAACACATAATAGACGAAGCACGACGAAGGAATTATCCGAGTGAGACGGAAATCGTACGCGTGGTGTACATGTACAGTCAAACAAGTGATCACAGTTTCAGAAAAGTAAAATGATTTATTTAAGAGAAAAGGCTTCACAAATTGAGCAAGTCAGTATCCCGTTTGTCCGCCTCTGGCCATTAGCAAGCAGTTTTCGGCTCAGCATTGATTGGCAGAGTTCCTGGATGTCCTCCTGACAGACACCGTGCCAGATCCTGTCCAATTATCGCGTCAGGTCGTCAAAATCAAGAGATGGTTGAAGGGCCCTGCTCATAATGCTTCAAACGTTTTCAATTGGAAAAAGATCCAGGGAACTTGCTGGTCTGGAATCTCATTGACTAGAGCGGAACTGTCTTCAGTAATGAATTCCGCTTCAAACTAGGTCCTGATGACCAGGGACGACGTGTCTGGAGACAACCATGCGTAATGGTCTGGGGTGCCACTTCATTTCATACCAGGACCGCTTTGGTTGTCATTCGCGACACTCTTGCAGCACAGCAGTATGCCCCGTTTTGTTGGCCTACGTGGCAAACCATTCTGGGTTCGCATTTCAGCAAGATAATGCCGCCCGCACAACGCGAGAGCTTCTACTGCTTGTCTTCGCGCTTGCCAAACCCTACCTTGGTCAGCAGGGTCTCCTGATCTCGCCCCAACATTTGGAATATTGTAGGCAGGGCCCTCCAGTCAGCTAGGGATTTTCACGATCTAACGAGCCAATTGGATAGAATTTGGCAGGATATCTCTTAGGATAACTTCCAAAAACTCCGTCAGTCAATGCCAAGCCGAATAACTGCTTGCAAAAGGACCAGAGGTGGACCAGTGCGTCGCTGAAGCTCTTTCTCTTGAACAAATCACCCATTTTTTCTGAAATTGTAATCATTTATTTGTCTGTACATGTACATCACATCTATGCAACAATATGTTCACTAAAGCAGGAGGAGATCAGTGTTTAACGTCCCGTCGACAACGAGATCGTTATAGACGGTGCGCAAGCGCGGGTTAGGGAAGGATGGAGAACGAAAGCGGCCGTGCCCTTTCGAAGGAACCATCCCTGCATTTGTTTTAAGCGATTTAGAGAAGTCACGGAACACCTAAGTCAGGATGGCCGGACGCGGGTTTGAATCGTTGTCCTCCTGAATGCGAGTCCAGTGTGGTGATCACTGCACTACTCCACTCGGTTGTACGGAAGGATTATATTCGTCTAAGGATTGTACAAACGTAGGTGAATATCTATATACACTTTTATTCATAACTTTACATGAATCAATTTTTTTTAAAAACATCTTCATTCGTCGCCACACCCTACATTTTCTGAGCAACGGACCATACAATTCTTCATTCTTAACACTTCTGTTTTTGTACTCGTCTGCCCTAATATCCCACGCTGACAGCAATGAGATATATATTTTGATGTACTCTGATACTAACACTTTTTTGTCTTGATTTAAACTTATTTTCGACAGAACAACAGCAGACCTAAACTAATCTAACTTCCTTCGTCTGTGTAGCGTGCAAAAGACTGACCTGAATACTGTCAATGCTGCCCACAGGCGGCCAATATTTCTGGCAGCATAATACACACATTAAAAAAAATTTTGCATCACCCCAGTTCCCAGAACTCCTGAAGATAGACGTTGATTCTGGATATTGTATTACAGACACAGTCCCTTTGACTGCTCAGAGATGTCACTGAACCCGCCCAAAGATGTAAACAACCATGCACGAGCAGCGCCTATTAGATGGAGGGGGTCCGACAGCCGATCAGTTCCAGACATTCCACCAGGAAGAATGTACACGGCTCGTGTTGTCTGTAGTTCAACCATGCCTACATGGTCAATACCGCGGTTCGATCGCGTCCGCATTGTTACTTTGTGCCAGGATGGGCTCTCAACAAGGTAAGTGTCCAGATGTCTGGGAGTGAACCAAAGCGATGTTGTTCGAGAATGGAGGAGATACAGAGAGACAGGAACTGTCGATGACGTGCCTCGTTCAGGCTGCCCAAGGGCTACTACTGCAGTGGATGACCGCTACCTACGAATTATGGCTCGGAGGAACCCTGACAGCTACGCCACCATGTTCAATAATGCTTTTCGTGCAGCCACAGGACGTCGTGTTACGATTCAAGCTGTGCGCAATAGGCTGCATGATGCGCAACTTCACTCCCGACGTCCATGGCGGGGTCCATCTTTGCAACCATCACACTATGCTGCGCGGTACTGATGGGCCCAACAACATGCCGAATGGACCGCTCAGGATTGGCATCACGTTCTCTTTACCGATGAATGTCACATATGCCTTTAACCACACAATCACCGGAGACGTGTTTGGAGGTAACCTGGTCAAGCTGAACGACTTAGACACACTGTCCAGCGAGTGCAGCAAGGTGGAAGTTTCCTTTCTGTTTTGAAGTGGCATTATGTGGGGCTGTAGTACGCCGGTGGTGGTCATGGAAGGCGCCGTAACGGCTGTACGATACCTGAGGGCCATCCTATGACCGATAGGACAACCATATCGGCAGCATATTGGCGAGGAATTCATCTTCATGGACGACAATTCGCACCCCCATCGTGCTCGACTAGAGTGGCCAGCATGTTCTCCAGACACGAACCCTATCGTACATGCCTGCAATAAATTGAAAAGGCCTGTTTATGGACGTGACACACCAACCACTCTGAGGTATCTACGTCGAATCGCCGTTGAGGAGTGGGACACTCTGGACCAACAGCGCCTTTATGAACTTGTGGATAGTATGCTACAACGAATACAGGCATGCATCAAAGCAAGAGGAGGTGCTACTGGGTATTAGAGGTACTGGTGTGTATAGCAATCTGGACCACCACCTCTGTAGGTCTCGCCGTATGGTGGTACAACATGCAATGTGTGGTTTTCATGAGCAATAAAAAGGGCGGAAATGATGTTTATGTTGATCTCTAGTCCAATTTTCTGTACAGTTTCCGGAACTCTCGGAAAAAAAACTTTTTTTTATGTGTGTATATTTCGGAAGTTTTTGATATGCTCAACATTATTGCACAGTCTTTCAATCACATTAATACACGGTAAACGTTAGTGCGCATCCGAGAAATGTTGTCAATATTATTGACCATCTAGGCGAGTGGTTCCCAACCTAGGGTTAGAATGAAACTTTGGTTCAAAATGTTTCAAATGGCTCTGAGCACTATGGGACTCAACTTCTGAGGTCATTAGTCCCCTAGAACTTAGAACTAGTTAAACCTAACTAAACTAAGGACATCACACACATCCATGCCCGAGGCAGGATTCGAACCTGCGACTGTAGCGGTCACGCGGTTCTAGACTGCAGCGCCCAGAACCGCACGGCCACTTCGGCCGGCAAAATGAAACTTTCTGAGGGGTAAAGCCAAAATGGATTCATTGATGTTTTAGTGACCACTCAAAACGAGTTTTTTGAACGTAATCACTATTATGATATACTCTAATATGTATAAGAGCATCGTCGTCATCAGCCATTTGACATCCACTGCTGGATAAAGCCTACTGTACATATTCCCATGCAGTGCGACTTCGAGCGATACGAATCCCTGCGGCTCCTGGTTATTTTCTTTTGCCTACATTCCGTTAGGTTTTCTCAGTCCTTGGTTATTTCTTCGAATACATAAGAGAATTTCCTTTGGCCATGTGCTATCCGCTTTTCTGTCTGCCTCCAGCCCACCTCAACCTTTTTCAATCTCTATCACGTCTTCGACTCTAGTCTGTTCTGTAAATTGTTTGTTTGCTCTCCTGTCTTTCCCAGTAATATGCAAAAGTATTTATCCATGTGTCGCTGAATAGCCCTCGACATTTGAATGATTGCTCACTATAAAGAGTCATGAGCACTGGAGACCATTTCGACGTTTCTGGTTGTTTCTTTTACAGTTGAAGTGACACAATTTCAGAGGTTTACTGGTCTCATACAGATATGATTTTATGTCTATAGACGGTGGCCGAGCGGTTCTAGGCGCTTCAGTCCGGAACTGCGCGACTGTTACGGTCGCAAGTTCGAATCCTGCCTCGGGCATGGATGTGTGTGATGTCCTTAGGCTAGTTAGGTATAAGTAGTTCTAAGTTCTAGGGGACTGATGACCTCAGATTTTAAGTCCCACAGTGCTCAGAGCCATTTTTTATGTCTATAGACTCACACGGCGACTGAAAATTTGTACCAATGTCGGGAATCGAAACTGCGTCACCTGCTTACGAGGCACTTGCGTCAGCCACTAAGCCACGTTGGCACAGCTGTCCACACAACAGCACGGATTACCCAGCCACGCCTCCCTCCTCGACCCAAATTCTCACTGCCGCCCCGGTGTACTTTAAATTCCCCCTTACACACGAACAGAATTTCCGAGGCTCTCCATGTTCTGGAATAGCACATCATCTTCGAACGTAAATGGGGGATCCAACATGAAACAGGTGCATTTACGTTCGATGCTGAGGTGATATTCCATGACATGGAGAGTCTCGACAATTCTGTTCGTGTGTAAGGGGGAATTTAAAATACACTGGGGCGGCAGTGAAAATTTGGGTCGAGTAGGGAAGCGTGGCTGGGTAATCCGTGCAGTTGTGTGGACAGCTGTGCCAACGTGGCTCAGTAAGTAGGAGATCTGGGTTCGATCCCAGCATCAGTACTAACTTTCACTCGCTGCTCCAGTCTATATGCATAAAATTGATTTCTTTTGCTGTCCGACCAGTAGTAGTAGTACAGGGTGATTATAATTAAAGTTTAATTTTCAAGAAATAACACCACTGGTCAGAATGGCGTCAAATTGCAACGGAATATTATCGGAGAAGGGGGAAAACGTATAGCAGAAGAAAACAATAGTGTGAAAACAGATCAATAGATGGCATTGTATGTGTCAGAACATGTAAATGAAAACAACTGTCATGCGCACGACCCACTGAACTTGGTATAAACACGCCGGCTACAGGGCTTTTCCTCCTTTCGCGCCTGCGGCGTTCGCACATGACTGTCTCAATGCAGGATCGCGCTCTGCTTGTAAAGCTGTATTACAAGAATGATGACTGTGCACACGTCGCTCTGCAGAAGGTCCACACACAGCACGGTTTGAAAAAAAGGCGTTGGTCCCATGACTGCCGTGGGTCTGGAGAAAATGATTTGGAAATTCGAAAAGACTGGTTCTTTTGGTGTGCAGCCTGGTAGAGGGAGGAAACAAATTGATTCGACGTCAGTTGAAGCAGTGGCCACAGCAGTGCAGCAGGAGACGAGTGGTGATGTGCACGGAAAATTTCCCTAACATTGGACATACCCGTGAACACGGTGAGTAAAATCCTACTAAATATCCCTCTTTAGCCGGCCGCTGGGCGTGCTGCTGCTACGGTCGCAGGTTCGAATCCTGCCTCGGGCATGGATGTGTGTGATGTCCTTGGGTTAGTTAGGTTTAGGTAGTTCTAAGTTCTAGGGGACTAATGACCTCAGATGTTAACTCCCATAGTGCTTAGAGCCATTTGAACCATCCTTCCTTGTTATCCGTTCAAAATTACCCATATAAACGAGTTGCTTCCTGTTGACCTGCCAGCAAGAGAGACCTTTGCTTTAGAATTTCTTGTCCGCATGGAAGTAGACAATGATTGGCCGTGGAAGATTTTGTGAACAGACGAAGTCCACTTCCATCTAACAGGATATGTCAATATACAGAATTGTCGAATATGGTCAACGGAAAATCCACACGCAAGTCAACGAGTACCACTTCATCCTGAAAAGGTCACTGTTTGGTGTGGGTTTAGGCATCATTTATCATAGGACCAAATTTTTTTCGAAGAGACAGGTGCTTCCAGTCCTGCTACCTGTACCGTCACTGGTAAGTGCTCTGAGTCTCTTTTGCACAACCACGTTAACCAGCTCTCCAACAGCGTGGGTGCGTAGATAGGATCATTTTTCTGCAAGATGCCACACGTCTGCACATTGCAAATCCCGTGAAGCAGCTGCTGAAGCGCCATTTCGGAAAAGCTAGAATTATCAGCTGCCATTGGTTCAAATGGCTCTAAACACTATGAGACTTAACATCTGAGGTCATCAGTCCCCTAGAACTTAGAACTACTTAAACCTAACTAACCTAAGGACATCACACACATCCGGACTGAAGCGCCTAGAACCGCTCGGCCACTGCGGCCGGCGTTCAGCCGCCATTCCCGTACAGCCTGGCCGTCCCGATCACCTGATCTTAATTCGTGTGACTTCTGGCTGTGGGGCTATCTGCAAGATAGGAGAGCTTCTGTGAAGTTTGGAAGGTACGAGACGAGGGACTGGCAGAAGTAAAGCTGTGGGGGCGGGGCGTGAGTCGTGCTTGGGTAGCTCAGTTGGTAGAGCACTTGCCCGCGAAAGGCGAGTCTCGGTCCGGCACGCAGTTTTAATATTCCAGGAAGTTTCATATCTGAAAGAAGATGTGTTCAGTGTTCCTATTGCAAACTTAGCTGCATTGAAGGCACGCACTGTGCGACACATTCTGAGCGTGGCCCCGGAATCACTTCGATCAGTTGTGGAACATGCTGTTTGTCGACTTCAGCTTGTTGCAGAAAACGGTGGACAGCATGTTGAACATGTTTTGCGCCAGTCACACAGAAATTAATAATCCGATTTGATTTTGATCGATGCTTTTTATGCGGTTTTTGTCCTCAGGACAATTAAAAACGATGTGGTTGATGCTTTTTATGTGGTTTCTGGTCTCAGGACCATTAACCACCGATTTCTGCCATCCAATGTGATACGCCCTTGCTGTGGTGGATGGGCTTGCGTAACTGATAGTATCACATCTGTACACCCATGCATGCTGAGTAGTACAGTTGTACCATTGTTGTATCATTCATTTGTCATTTGTAGTAGACCACTATTACATCATGATGCTTACAGCGCCATCTATTACTACATTTTGTAACTATTATTTTTCTTCTGTCATACGTTTACCCCATTCTCCGATAATATTCCGTTGCAATTTGACGTCATTCTGACCAGTGGTGTTATTTCTACTGCGGTTTGAAAGTTTAACTTTGATTATAACTACCCTGTAGTTAACACTCGTCGTCATTAATAAATTCTAATAGCAACTATTTTTCTGATGCTGGAAAATGGCAAGTAAATATCCGGATTCCAAGATCAAACCCTATGAATGACTGAATATTTTCAGACAATGAAATTCGTGCGAAGGCACTATTTCTTGCACCTCGAAAAGGCAACACACTCCAAACAGATTTCCTTGAAACGGAACAGATATTAATTTAGCGAAAGTTCGTTGATTAGGAACTATTATTGTTGGCTCGGTGATTAGTAATTACTATATTGGAAGAACTCCATCCGCAGCATACGGGTGTGACTCTAAAACTTCGGTGGCAATGCAAAAAAAAAAAGAATAAAATAAAAATAATGCAGAGAACTGAATGAACATTATTTCTTGGTGCAGTGAAAAACTTAGAAAACATGTGAGTTTCAGTTGTTTGAACATTAGCTAAGAATTGAAAATCATTTGTAATTTACAGTTTAAGTTTTAATTAGGTCCCAAACTTTGATCGGGGTATTGGATATCATCTGGTCTCGTTCACGGGTAATGGTCTCAGAAGTTTGGGAACCACTGGTCTAGGGGCTGTTTTAGGATGTTCAGTAGAAAGTCGTCTATGACACTTGGAAAAATCACGGTTTCTCATGCTTAATTCGTTTATAATCGCTTTTTTATAATCTGTAAGGCCACATAAAGGATGAGATATGCAGATTTGCATCAAATCAGTATTCGCAAATATCAGTAACTTCCTTTTAATTCTTATTGCAATTGTACCTTGCTGTCACAGTGTACTTGAGATAGCTTATAAACGTAGGAGGTTCTTGTGAGAGCTGGGCGGTAAAGGAAGAGGCACGCTTTCTTCACGATGGACACAGCAAGCAGGGGGACACTGGTCTGACGGTTCCAGAAATACAAGGAGCCGTCACCCTTCCACAGGGGTACTGGGATGCGGCCTTCCGTCTCTCTACGGCACGGAGAACAGCCGGGATAACTTTTTGCTCCAGCTTCAGAGCTGGCGAAACAGTAAACACAATTTTACGTTTCGTTTTACTGCCTGCACTGTTTTAGAAAAGGGCTCCGCTCTCACTCTTTCTCTCCACGCTGGGAAGACAACTCTCGGCAGATTGGAATTTTCAAAAAATGCGGACAACGGGGTGCAAAAATACCATCCACAATCAACTTCTGAAGTGTTTTCCTTTATTAAAGCTCCAAGCCGTAGTACTGTAGCCTTCAGAGAGCGCAATTCCTATTGGCAAAGACGTTGTGACGTCAGAGGAGTGTGTGCTAATAAGACAGGAACTAAGTGTTCTACATCTATACCTATATAGATACTCCGCAAGCCACCGGAAGGTGCGTGGTGGAGGGTACCCTGTACCACTTCTAGTCGTTTCCTTCCCTGTTCCACTCGCAAACAGACAGAGAGGAAGACTACCTATAGGCCTCCGTATGAGCCCTAATTTATCGTATCATCTGTGCTGGCGTAAGCTCGTGTCAGCACACCATGCGGCACGGAGGTTGCGAGAAGATCGGCAGACGCCAAAAAACAGTCTCGCAGGCAACGCGCCGCCAGTATTTAGATCGCACCCACGGATCGGAGGGCCAGTCTTTCTGTAGTCTGTCGCACTGAATGAGTCCCAGTCTGTCATCAGTCGCAGCCGAGTGGGACTCGCAATAGCAGTTACTCTGCCACTAGCTCAGAGTCTGGCAGCACATAGCGACCAGAAGAGCGTACATAGCGAACTTTGTACTTCAGCAGCAGTGAGGGTAACGTGTGAAATTACAGAGAGCTTGCACCACGACGACTATCTTGAGTTAATTTTTTATTCTTATGAATAAAGAACCCAGCTAATATATGCGTGCAGTTTGTGTTACGGAAAGAGGATACCAGCCACCAAATATCCTGTCCTTGCTCCCTTGGTAAAAGCTTACAGAGTCAATGAGGTGACATAAAATTATCATCGTGGTCCCCATGCACAATGTATGTTGCCGGCAGTAGTATCGTTCTGCAGTCAGCTTCAAATGCCACTGGGCTAAAATTTCTCAATAGTGTTTCTCGAGAAGAACTGCACCTTCCCTCCAGGGATTTCCATTTGAGTTCCCAAAGCACCTCCGTAACACTTACATGTTGTTTGAACTTACCGGTGGAAAATCTAGCAACCCACCTCTGAATTGCTTCGATGTTTTGGGGTTGGGTTGGGTTGTTTGGGAGAGGAGACCAGACAGCAAGATCATCTGTCTCATCAGATTAGGGAAGGATGGGGCAGGAAGTCGGGCATGCCCTTTCAAAGGAACCATCCCGGAATTTGCCTGGAGTGATTTAGGGAAATCACAGACAACCTAAATCAGGATGGCCAGATGCGGGATTGGACCGTCGTCCTCCCGAATGCGAGTCCAGTGTGCTAACCACTGCACCACCTCGCTCGGTTTCGATGTTTTCTTTCCATCCAACCTGGCATGGATCCCAAACACTCGAGTACTCAAGAATAGGTCGTACCAGCGTCCTATATGTGGTCTACTTTACAGGTGAACCACTCTTCCCTACAATGCTGCCAGTAAGCCGAAGTTGACCATTTTCCTTCCCTACCACAGTTTTTTCTTTTTGTATTAAATATACTCTTCTGGCATTCAGCCCTGTTATTGGGAAAGATTAGTGGAAAAGGCTGAAACATAGTGCAGGTACTAGTTTTCATAATTTCCACTAGGAGATATATGCAACACTCCTCTTCTTCTCTCTAGGCTGAACGTTCTCTGTATTCTGACACCAGGTGGATCAGGCTACACTGTTTTCAGGCTCAACAGATAAAATATTCATCTAACTATCTGAGCCCATGCAATTACAGGAAAACTTCTGCCATGGCATGCGATCATGGACAACTTCCACTTGGTACTATGCAGTAGTGGATTGACATTCTGTCTTAGCATTCAGCCAAGCAGAGAGTTATGTTAAACCTTCTGCACTGTCAGATTAAAAATTGTCATTAGACATGAAATTTGACAGATGACTGACTCAGATTTATGTTATAAAACAAGACTAGTTCAAAAATGGCTCTGGAGCACTAGGGGACTTAACACCTGAGGTCATCAGTCCCCTACACTTTTTTTTATCTCATTTTGTTCGCTTTTGATCGTTGCACCTGCTCAGGGCAGATGTCG
Source organism: Schistocerca piceifrons (assembly GCF_021461385.2). NCBI lineage: Eukaryota > Metazoa > Arthropoda > Insecta > Orthoptera > Acrididae > Schistocerca > Schistocerca piceifrons. Next base: position 42,890,290 of record NC_060138.1, on the reverse strand, counting down.
TTAAACACCCATTGAAGTTCGTTGTTAATCGAGTAACTCAGTTTTTTTATTACAGAGAGTACGTAACCCTCTGACCGAACACGCTGAGCTACCGTGCCGGCTCACTTAGAACTACTTAAACCTAACTAAACTAAGGACAGCACACACATCCATGCTCGAGGCAGGAATCAAACCTTCGACCATAGAAGCAGCGTGGTTCCAGACTGAAGCGCCTAGAACCGTTCGGCCACAGCGGCTGGCTAAACAAGGTTAGTATTCCACTCTATCAGTTTCAATGCCAAGTACATCATCAAAATAAGAATACATAACAAATAATTAATGGCTTTTATTGCTAATAATAAAAATCAGAAATTTAAGACCTTTAAAATAAATAGAGATGTAATAAACAATTGAAGAACTATGGAGTAATATGCTTGGTACAACTGAGCGAAATTTTAAAGTCTTCCCCTGGTAGCCCAAGATGTGAGTGAAGCACTTTATATTGCAAAAGCCAGGCAGAATGCCAACAAGGAAGGACAGTTGCTGTTGCTTGTGATACAGCTGCAAGATAGATTTAATTGCTAGACACTGTAAGACGTGATTGTCCAAGGTATCACACAGCAGAATGACATCACAGGAAGAGAGGGCTGCTATTTTCATGACTACTATGCAGAGTGGAGTAAGTAATTTGTAGTGAGTGATCCACAGTATTCAGTAGCATCATTAAGGATATTTCTAGCAACAACGTATGATAACTCAAATTTATATTTTTGTGATAGTAAGTCTTATAATTTTTATTTTATTTATTATAGATTATTCACATGTAACCACAAGAGATGTTATTTTATTTTGTTTCATGGGTGGTGGAGGGAGAAGTTGGTAGCAACGGTATCATATCTCAAAAAGCATTAATGTCACTGTATATTTTTCACCATCAAGTCAGTGGCTGTAGGGATGGAGAAGATACTAGAATTCAAGTTCTTGCTGCACTGATTTGTTGTAACAATATAAAATAATGAAAGACATAGTTTGTATTGAACAAATTGACAGGTGTCCTTGTGATATTGAAAGATCACGACTTGTATTCTGACCTTGTCATTCCATTAGAGAACTCTGTACATACTATGCAAAAATAATATTTGTATGAAGTTGTTGTAATTAACTGTAAGATAACAGTGCTCTGAAGTTTTGTGAAAATCTGGTAAATATAATTTTGTGAAGAATTGGTACTGGAAAAAAAGTGTCTCCCCCTTTATAAAATTTGTAATTAAGTTCGAATTCACATTGACACTAAAAAAGAGATAAAAGAATAACTGGATTCTAAAAGTTAGTAGAGTTTAGCAAATAGACTTTGTTAACCTGTTGAGTGATAGTAAAAAAATCTAAATTGATCATTAATATTGAAAGACTCAATAATTAGAATGAATTTAACTGTTCAGTAAAGTGATTATAGGAATTTAATTACAATTTGCACTTTATTTGAAAAACGGTTCTTCGTACCAGACCTTCATGGAAGTAAGTATGATCTCTGGTGAAAACTAATTATACCAATTATAGCTAAAAAGTGCAAACACATGAGACTGCATGATGTTACATTGCCCTTCTGTTAGTGGTGGGCGTGACAAGACATCCTGTGAAACTTTACTAAATGCCTTCTCAGAAAAATACATAGAACAGATAGTTAGGAACCCATGGAAATATATTGGGTCAAATGACAACAAATAGACCTAACCTCTTTGAGGATGTCAACATCGAAACTAACATGAGTGACCATGACGTGGTTGTGGCAACAATGATTATAAATGTACAAAGGACAACTAAACCGAGCATATATTCAACAAACTAGATGAAAAAATCAGTAGTGTCATATCTCAATGAGAAATTTGAAACTTTCAGCACAGGGCAGGAGCATGTATAGGAACTATGGCTCAAGTTTAAAAGAATAGTTGACCACACACTAAATAGATATGTACCCAGCAGAAAAGTTCACAACGGGAGGTAATCTCCATGGCATACAATCACTATAAAGAAACTTCTAAAGAAACAGAGATTACAGCATAATAGGCGTAAAAAAAGTGTAGGGCTATAGAGATGCTGAATGAAACGCCTTTGACTGTTATGAGAGCAATGCATGATACCTTCAATGACTACCTTAGCAGAACCCAAAAAAATTCTGGTCATATGTAAAACTTGTTAGTGGCACCAGAATTAACGAATGAAACAGGAAGTGAAATTGAGGGTAGCAAAGCAAAAGCTGAAGGCTTAACTCCATTTTCAAATGTTCCTTTACAAAAACAAAAACCCAGAAGTATAGCTGCAGTTTGATCCTCATACCACTGAAAAGAGGAATGAAGTAAATATTAGTGTCTGTGGTATTGAGAATCAGCTGAAATCGTTAAAATTGAACAAAACTCCAGACACCGATGGAATCCCCGTCAGATTCTATACTGCATTTGTGGCTTAATTGGCCCCTCTTATAACTATAATCTATCATAGATCCCTCAAACAAAAAGACCATGCCCAGTTCCTGGAAAAAGCCACAGGTCACACCCATCTACAAGAAGGGTAGGAAAAGTGATCCACAAAGCCACCATCCAATATCCTTGACATCGATTTGTTGTAGAATCTTAGAATCTGAATTCAAACATAATGAGGTATTTTGGACAGAATGACCTCCTCAATGCCAACCAGCATGATTTTGAAAACGTTGATCATGTGAAACCCAACTTTTCTCACATGACACACTGAAAGCGTTGGATCAAGGCAAGCAGGTAGCTACAGTATTTGACTCAGTACTGCACCTACGCTTATTGTAAAAAGTATGATCATATAGAGTATCATGAAATTTGTGACTGGATTGAGGACTTTTTGGTAGGGAGGACACAGCATGTTATCATGGATGTATGGTCATCATCAGATGTAGAGATAACTTCAGGTGTGCCTCAGGGAAGTGTGCTGGGACCCTTGCTGTTCATGTTGTATACTAATGACCTTGCACATGGTATTAGTAGTAAAATAAGGCTTTTTGCAAATGATGCAGTTATCTATAATGAATTACTATCTGAAAGAAGTTGCATAAATATTCAGTCAGATCTTGATAAGATTTCTACGTGGTGCAGAGATTGGCAACTTGCTCTAGACGTTCAGAAATGTAAGACTGTGCATTTCATAAAACGGAAAAATATAGTATCCTATGACTATAATATCAATGTCACTGTTGAATCGACCAACTCATACAAATACCTGGGTGTAACACATTGCAGGGATATGAAATGGAATGATCAAGTCGTGGGTAAAACCAGTTGTAGGCCTCCATTTATTGGTAAAATACTTGGGAAGTGCGATGAGTCTACAAAGGAGATTGCTTACAAATCAGTCGTGTGACTGGTTCTAGAACATTGCTCAAGTGTGTGTAACTGTACCAGATAGGACTGACATCGAATATTGAATATGTAGAAAAGGACAGCACGAATGGTTTTGTTTAATCCTTGGGAGAGTGTCACAGAGATACTGAAGGAACTCAACTGGAAGTCTCTTTATGACAGACAAAAACTGTTCTGAGTAAATCTGTTAACAAAGTTTCAAGAAGTGGCTTTAAATGATTACTCAAGGAATATACAACAACACTCTACATATCGCTCACATAGGGATCATAGGGATAAGATCAGAATAATTACTGCATTGAAACCATCACTCCTCCTGCACTCCATATGTGAACGGAACTGTAAGAAACCCTAATAACTGGTACAATGGGACGTCCCACTGCAATTCACATCACGGTGGATTGCAGAGTGTAGATGTAGATGTTATGGTCCCATTATCTCTCATATCTCTGAAGAATAGTTAACTTTGAAGAGACGATGTCCAGTAAGAATTAATTGATACACTAATTTGGTGTCAGCAGAAAACACAGGTATTGTGATCATCGGAACTGACAAATAATACAGAACACTGCTGTAAAATGATGTGACTGGGTCGGTATACCAATGTGAGAAATCAACAACTGATTTCTGTATTAGTTTGGAGGAAGAACCAAATTTAACTGGTACATTACAGATTTATACCCACATTAAGTATGCTAAAGCATACAAGAGCCTAACAAAAGTAAATAATCTTTGTACATAGGTGAACTTCGGGGGTATAAATTTAAGCTGATGAAAAGTTGATACGTCACTTGAGATGCGTATTACTGGCTGGCTTGCATGGTTCTTGCACATTGAGATGGTCATACCACTGCAAAGCTTAAGTCGGATGCAACAATAACTATTCAGTATCCTGACACTGCAAAATAAGCCCATGACTATTCCTGAAAGGTGGATTTGAGAGACCTTTCAGTTGCAACCAGGGTGACCAGCGACGCTGACTGGACAAGAAAAGCAGGCCACGTCACGTCCTTCCCACCCCTCAGTAGCACAGCACATGGGCCAGTCTTGTGTAATACTACTACTGTTTCAGTGTTGGTCACTACTCAGTTTTCAGCCATCCACTCTGGAGCTTGGACCTATGCTAGTATATTCCTTGTTTGTCTGGCGATCTACAGTCTTTGATGAAACAGCAGCTACCATCTGGGAAGACATAGACACTGTGAGTCACAGCACCTGCGTTAATGAGGAGCCATGGATGCCATGATCCAGTAGGTTTTTGGTGACTTGACCATTTGGTCCAGAGAGCAGACCATCATCCATCATTGTGGGGGCATGCAGCCGCCACTGCTGGCCTTCTGTTTCTGTGGGCAGACTTTAATACTAACAACCATTCTTTAGTTGGTTTGTCACAGTGTGATTCGCATAACTTTGTGTGCCTTATTCAGAGGCAATGGTGCCTCATCTGTATACATTGTATGGTATAACCAGGCATGCCCTGGTCAACAACTTTCCAGAGTTGCTAGCAGCTATGGCTGAAGCAGATGCGATCTCTGCACAGTGCGGCCAATGTCCCCTTGATGTCACTGGACACTGACACAGCTGCTTTGCCACAACACTGGGTCAAGGTTGCATACCGTGCACTAGAGTTGTCGCATTCCTGGCATGGTGCATACCACTTCTGTCCCACCACCACAGGTTGCCTCAGAATCAAGGCAACTGTGAATCTGTCAGCAGTTAAGGTTTGCTTTGTTAATCTGATTCAGTGCTACCCCACACCCAGGGGTGGTGATCCAGATCTAAATGACTTGCCGCCACCACCACCCAGTATAGGGTCCACCGCCCAGGCATTACATCTGTGATTGTTGTGTACAGATGTGAGCTGAGATGGCGACCCTTCGGTCACAGCTCCAGGCTGCTTTGGCTTCCGTCACACAGCTTGAGGCTGCTGCCAAGGGGTGTCACTGTGTTGGATCGGATGCGGGGGATGCGAAGGATGTTGAACACGTCCCACGTGTCCTCTGATTGGTCCACTGCTGTGATCACCCCGGGTACTGCCTGCACTGAGGTTAACCCCTCACCCAAGGTCAAGTGGGAGATCATTCCAAAGTCTGGCAGGCAGCGGAAAACTTTCAGAGTGGCCGATCATAGGGCCTCCCCAGTTAATTTGACGAACAGGTTTTGGGTGTTATCTGTGGCTGACGATGTCCCCGAGCTGGATGCAGTCGCCCACCCTGTTCCAGCTTCTCGGCCCACAGGGTCTGGGCGTTCACAAAAGGTGGGTTTGCTGGTAGTTGGGAGCTCCAACTTTAGGCTCATAATGGGGCCCCTTAGTAACATGGCTGCCACCAAGGAGGGGAAGGAAGCCAGTGTGCACTCCGTGAGCATTCTGGGGGGAGTCATTCCGGATATGGAAAGGGTGCTTCCGGATGCCATGAAGAGTACATGGTGCAGCCAACTGCAAGTGGTGGCTCATGTCGGTACCAATGATGTGTGTTGCTTTTGATTAGAGCAGATTCTGTCTGGTTCCGAGCAGCTAGCAGAAATGGTAAAGACTGCCAGTCTTGCTTCTGAGATTAAGGCAGAGCTCACCATCTGCAGCTTCGTCGATAGAACCGACTGTGGTCCTTTGGTGCAGAGCCGAGTAGAGGGTCTGAATCAGAGGCTCGGTCAGTTCTGTGACCATGTAGGCTGCAGATTCCTTGACTTGTGCCATCGGGTGGTGGGTTTCCGGGTTCTGCTTAATAGGTCAGGAGTCCACTACACACAGGAGGCGGCTACATTGGTAGCGAGGGCTGTGTGGAAGGGACTGGGCGGTTTTTTTGGTTAGAGGATCTCAGGGAACCACAGAAGGGACATCCGTCTAAAAGTGGGAAGGTAAAACACAGTAAGGTAGTTGTAGAAACGATTGGTATTGTAGTTGTAAATTGTCGTAGCTGTGTTGGGAAAGAACCAGAGCTCCAAGCCCTAACAGAAAGCACTGAAGCTCAAATAGTTGTAGGTACAGAGAGCTGGCTAAAGCCAGAAATAAGTTCAGCCGAAATTTTTTCAAATCATCTAACAGTGTTCAGAAAGGATAGGATAAATACAGTTGGTGGTGGAGTATTTATTGCTGTCAGAAGTAGTTTGCCTTGTAGCAAAATTGAAATAGATAGTTCGTGTGAAATAGTATGGGTAGAGGTTATATCTGACAACCGGACTAAACTATGAATTGGATCATTTTACTGACCCCCCGACTCAGAAGATGTAGTTGCTGAACAGTTCAAATAAGTACCCCACTCATACAACTAAAGTCGGTGGAGACCTTATACTACCCTCGATATGTTGGAAAAATTATACGTTTAAAGCCGGCGGCAGGCATAAAACATCATCGGAAATTGGTCTGAATGCTTTCTCATAAAATTATTTTGAAAAATTAGTTCATGAGCCCATTCAAAGCGTAAATGGTTGCAAAAGCATACTTGACCTTTTAGCAATAAATAATCCTGGACAAATAGTGAGTATCGTGACAAATACAGGGATTAGTGACCACAAGGCAGTTGCTGCTAGGCTGAACACCGTAACAGCTACAACCATCAAAAAGAAACGCAAAGTATATCTATTTAAAAAAGCTGATAAAAATGCTCTTAATGCCTTTTTAAGAGACACTCTTCACTCCTTCCGATCTGATCATGTAAGTGTAGAGAAGTTGTGGAATGTTTTCAAAGAGATAGTATCGACAGCAATTGAGAGATATATATACCACATAAATTAATAAGTGATGGTACTGATCCGCCATGGTACACAAAACAGGTCAGATCGCTGTTGCAGAAGCAGCAAAAAAAGCACGCCAAATTTAAAAGAACACAAAATCCCCAAGATTGGCAAAGTTTTACAGAAGTCCGAAATATGGCACGTAGTTCAATGCGAGATGTTTTTAATAATTTCCACAACAAAATTCTATCTGGAAATCTGGCAGAAAACCCAAAGAGATTCTGGTCATACATAAAGCACACCAGTGGCAAGACGCAATCAATACCTTCACTGCGCGATAACAATGGTGAAGTCACTGATGACGGTGCCACTCAAGCAGAGTTATTAAACACGGTTTTCCGAAACTCCATCACCAAAGAAGACAAAATAAATACTCCTGAATTCCAATCAAGAACAACTGCCAAGGTGAGAAACATAGAAGTAGATATCCTTGGAGTGACAAAGCAGCTTAAATCACTTAATATTTAGCAATTATATACAACCACGCGCTTACAGAAAGATCCGTACCTAAAGACTGGAAAATTGCTCAAGTCACACCAATACCCAAAAAGGGAAGTAAGAGTAATCCACTGAATTACAGGCCTATATCACTAACGTCAATTTGCAGTAGGGTTTTGGAGCATATACTGTATTCGAACATTATGAAGTACCTCGAAGAAAACAATTTATTGACACATAGTCAGCACGGTTTCAAAAAATATCGTTCTTGTGAAACACAACTAGCTCTTTATACTCATGAAGTAATATGTGCTATCGACAGGGGATGTCAAATTGATTCCATATTTTTAGATTTCCAGAAGGCTTTCGACAGCGTTCCTCACAAGCGTCTTCTCACCAAACAGCATGCCTACGGAGTATCGCCTCAGTTGTGCGACTGGATTCGTGATTTCCTGTCAGAAAGGTCACAGTTCATAGTAACAGATGGAAAGTCATCGAGTAAACCAGATGTAATATCCAGCGTTCCCCAAGGAAGTGTTATAGGCCCTCTATTGTTCCTAGTCTATATTAACGACATAGGAGACAATCTGAGTAGCCGTCTTAGATTATTTGCAGATGATGCTATCATTTACCGTCTTGTAAAGTCATCTGATGATCAAAACGACTTGCAAAATGATTTAGATAAGATATCTGTATGGCGCAAAAAGTGGCAATTGACCCTGAATAAGGAAAAGTGTAAGTTATTCACATGAGTACTAAAAGAAATCAACTAAATTTCGATTACGTGATAAGTCACACAAATTTTAAGGCTGTAAATTCAACTAAACACTTAGGGATTACAAATACAAATAACCTAAATTGGAACGATCACATAGATAATTTTGTGGGTAGAGCAAACCAAAGACTGCGATTCATTGGCAGAACACTTAGAAGGTGCAACAGGTCTACTAAAGAGACTGTTACACCACGCTTGTCCGCCCTATTCTGGAGTAATGCTGTGCGGTGTGGGATCCACATCAGGTGGGACTGACAGATGACATCGAAAAAGTACAAAGAAGGGCAGCTTGTTTTGTATTATCATGAAATAGGGGAGATAGTGTCACAGACATGATACGTGAATTGGAGAGGCAATCATTAAAACAAAGGCGTTTTTCGTTGCGACGGGATCTTCTCATGAAATTTCAATCATCAGTTTTCTCCTCCGATTGCGAAGACATTCTGTTGGCACCCACCTACACAGGGAGAAATGATTATCACGATAAAATAAGAGAAATCAGGGCTCGCACAGAAAAATTTAAGTGCTCGTTTTTCCTGCGTGCCGTTCAAGAGTGGAACGGTAGAGAGACAGCTTGAAGGTGGTTCATTGAACCCTCTGCCAGGCACTTCATTGTGAATAGCAGAGTAATCACGTTGATGTAGATGTGGTGTCAGAAGTCATCTGGCATTCGAAGTGATCCAGTACCTAGGTTTTGGCCTGCCTCAGTGGCATTACTTCAGTAATAGTTTGCAGGTCAGTAATATGATGTGGTAAGTGGCTCTCTTTTGTTTTGACCTTTTTCATTTCTTCTGTTTATGGTTATGGTAGGGCATTGGTATGTCACAGGAACTATCATTTATTATGCTGAGGGAGCCTGAGGATCTTTCTCAGTTTACAGGTAACAGTAAAGAGTTTTACTTGTGACCAGTGAGATGCCTGTAAAGTAACTTTGCTGGAAATGAGTTGCCATATATGCAGGCAGTGTTATTTACATGTTGCCTGTGCAGAAGGGTGGGCCCTGAAGTACATCAGTGCTTTGAATCTGACTAAGCCACGTTTTGGCACAAGGATTAGTGTACTTTGTACCATAGTTAGGTGTCATCAGTGTGTAATTTTTGATATTATCTTCTTGGATGAATGTTACACAAATTTTGGAAACATGAGCTGTGACTGTGCAGGAGGTACCTGATGCCCTGCAGAACAGAGTAACTGAATTACAGAAATGTAACGATGCACTGTGGAAGCAACTAGGCAATCAGCAAACTGTGGATGGGCACAGGTAAGCTGAGAAAGTAGTCGATAAAATTTTATTTCCTGTACCCATTCCTTAGATTCTGTTATGGCTAACCTGGTGACTTCCTATTGTTGGTAATTCAACGTAAAATGTGGCAGTAGTTGGTATTGATTTAAAGGCTGCAGCAAAATTAGGGAATTGGTCAAATGAAATACGTTTAAATATGGTCAAGATATATTTGGCTCGTGAGGCCAAATCGTATGTTATGTAGGATTAAGTAAGGCACAGACATTTCAGCAGTCTGAGAAGAGACTTTACCAGCAAATACTGCAAACAAAACACTGTGACAGTCTTTAGGGAGCAACCTAATAGTCTGTCACAAAAATGTAACAAATCAGTGGAAGCATTTTTAGATAAAATTTGGAAAGTCAATCAGGGCTGGCTCCAGAAATTTTGTCACACCATGGAAAATTTCAAGCGCTTCCCCCTTTTTATTTCCAGACATATTCAAACTTTTTCATTTGTGACGTCTTGTTTGCACATTTCACTCTGACTCATACACCTTCTTATGTGAATGTCTTTAAGACAAGAGGCCGGTATGGGGCATCAGTAAGTGAAACAGAAATGAAACATTTTCAGTGCAATGCTTTTTCAGTGCTAACTCCAAAATTATGAGGTACTTTCAAATTATGACCATCTTAAATTTTATTTGTCACTACTGGAAACAAAGTAAAAATGCAATTTGTTTTAGAATACATCTGCAGACATTGTGAATGTGTGAAAGATGTGGCACTGTATGGCACACAGAACTCTAGCAGCAGTGGCGAAAGCAAGGACTGTTTGTTATACTTAAAAAATTGTGAAAAATGTAGTCCAGATGGGTGCCAAGAACGCTGCACACACGGCACATTACCAGGAAATGCTGACACATGATAACAGCATCAATGGGACTGTAATAACAATGGATGAGATGTGGATGCAATTTTCCAGTTGTCAAGCCAGACTCCTAAAGCAGCTCTCCAGTGGCCGTGGGATCATGATATCGACATTGTGAAAAATGTATAGAGCTGCAGGGAGGTTACATCAAGAAGTGACGAAAGTTTTCATGTGATTAGTTTGTGAGGAAAATAGTTAGAGGTGTTATAACTTGAATGTACCTCATAATTATGTCAACCAAAATTAAGCTATGTCACTTGCAAGAACTAAAATCCGTTCACTTTTCTCATTGCCTGACCAGAGGGGAGCATGTGGTGTGAGACCTGTAGTAACCAGTGCAGTTGTGCAATGCATTGGTGGTGGTACCATCAGCACTTCTGCTGTACTAAGTGGGAGGTCTTAAAACAGCGAGTGATTTGCCTATAAATGCTTTATTTGTTGAAAGGAAGTCTATACATTGCCAGTGGCTATTTGATGTGTCTGTAGTACATAAAGGAAAAATGGCTGTGGTCGGATATTTAGAATGTGTGCTTTCTGACATGCCACACCTTTATTTATGACTTGAAACAAGCAGTTTTGAAAGCACTTTCATTTATTGTAGTGAGATGTAACAGTTAACTCTTAATAAAATTGTTGGAATGCAAATAGTGTCAAATACAATGAAACTGGATAAAAAGTTCATGCAGTGCAGTTTAGATGTTTCAGTTACGAATGAACGTCTGATAGTTCTTTTCCATATGATCTTAATATTATTAAAAGGGAATGAAACAAGGGGGAATGGAGTACTTTTAATATTTTGGAAGATGAATGGTGACTTGCAAGTAGCCATAAAACAGTTCCAGTTCCAACCCAGTTAAAAACCTGGGTAATACCAAGTTTTAAATTGTTTTCGTGAAAGAAAAACACGTAACAACACTGTATTCTTTCCTTTTCCTGAGCACCCTTTTGCCTCTGTGTGTTAGCACCCTTGGAATGAGACATAACGTAAAAAAATGGCTCTGAGCACTATGGGACTCAACTGCTGAGGTCATTAGTCCCCTTGAACTTAGAACTAGTTAAACCTAACTAACCTAAGGACATCACAAACATCCATGCCAGAGGCAGGATTCGAACCTGCGACTGTAGCGGTCTTGCGGTTCCAGACTGCAGCACCTTTAACCGCACAGCCACTTCGGCCAGCCCATAACGTAAAAGAAGAGCAATCTAAATGATATTAATAACAGATCCAAAGAAGAGCGAATGGTGGTAGAAGGATGCCATGCATCTTTTCACCTGTAAATGCTGCTTTATCACGTGTCTCAATTCAAAAGACTATGACATGTGATGGACAGAGCATATATTACTTATTCTTCATTTATTTATGTATTACAAAGTGTTTTTCTTGATGATAATGATACAGGTGTTTAAGCTGGCTGTGTAAGAGCCGTTGAGCCATTCCATGTGATGTTTCTCTTTATTCCTTATTCAAGCTGATGTAGGTTTATTTCAAGTGTTGTGTAGGCACTAACGGAGTTGACAATGCTGCTACTAGCAAACTTTGCTGTTTTGAAAGACACACCCAAGATGACAAGCTCCAGCACTTGTCCACAGACACACACACACACACACACACACACACACACACACACACACACACACACAAACCTAGAGCCATCTTCAAAGTCAATGAAAATACCTATGAAGTAATGCAAAATATGGATGCATACAAAATTGTTTTGCAGGATGCTGAGAACAGGGCACGTTTTTTAAGAGGATTGCCAGTGGATATACAAAGGAGGGTGAAGATAGAAAACCCACAGTTGCAACTACCAACAAAAACTTCTATTGTTCATGTGGAACAATCATCATCATCATCATCATCATTTAAGACTGATTATGCCTTTCAGCATTCAGTCTGGAGCATAGCCCCCCTTATACAGTTCCTCCTTGATCCCATATTCAGTGCTAACATTGGTGCCTCTTCTGATGTTAAACCTATTACTTCAAAATCATTCTTAACCGAATCCAGGTACCTTATCCTCGGTCTGCCCCGACTCCTCCTACCCTCTATTGCTGAATCCATGAGTCTCTTGGGTAACCTTGCTTCTCCCCTGCGTGTAACATGACCCCACCATCTAAGCCTGTTCGCCCTGACTGCTACATCTATAGAGTTCATTCCCAGTTTTTCTTCGATTTCCTCATTGTGGACACCCTCCTGCCATTGTTCCCATCTACTAGTACCTGCAATCATCCTAGCTACTTTCATATCCGTAACCTCAACCTTGTTGATAAAGTAACCTGAATCCACCCAGCTATCGCTCCCATACAACAAAGTTGGTCGAAAGATTGAACGGTGCACAGATAACTTAGTCTTGGTACTGACTTCCTTCTTGCAGAAGAGAGTAGATCATAGCTGAGCGCTCACTGCATTAGCTTTGCTACACCTCGCTTCCAGTTCTTTCACTATGTTGCCATCCTGTGAGAATATGCATCCTAAGTACTTGAAACCGTCCACCTGTTCTAACTTTGTTCCTCCTATTTGGCTCTCAATCCGTTTATATTTCTTTCCCACTGACATTACTTTCGTTTTGGAGATGCTAATCTTCATACTATAGTCCTTACATTTCTGATCTAGCTCTGAGATATTACTTTGCAGACTTTCAATCGAATCTGCCATCACAACTAAGTCATCTGCATATGCAAGACTGCTTATTTTGTGTTCACATATCTTAATCTCACCCAGCCAGTCTATTGTTTTCAACATATGATCCATAAATAATATGAACAAGAGTGGAGACAGGTTGCAGCCTTGTCTTACCCCTGAAACTACTCTGAACCATGAACTCAATTTACTGTCAACTCTAACTGCTGCCTGACTATCCATGTAAAGACCTTTAATTGCTTGCAAAAGTTTGCCCCCTATTCCATAATCTTGTAGAACAGACAATAACTTCCTCCTAGGAACCCGGTCATATGCCTTTTATAGATCTATAAAGCATAGATACAATTCCCTGTTCCACTCATAACACTTCTCCATTATTTGCCGCAAGCTAAAGATCTGGTCCTGACAACCTCTAAGAGGCCTAAACCCACACTGATTTTCATCCAATTGGTCCTCAACTAATACTCGCACTTTCCTTTCAACAATACCTGAGAAGATTTTACCCACAACACTGATTAAAGAGATACCTCTGTAGTTGTTACAATCTTTTCTGTTTCCATGTTTAAAGATTGGTGTGATTACTGATTTTGTCCAGTCTGATGGAACCTGTCCCGACTCCCAGGCCATTTCAATTATCCTGTGTAGCCATTTAAGACCTGACATTCCACTGTATTTGATGAGTTCCGACTTAATTTCATCCACCCCAGCCACTTTATTGCACTGCAATCTATTGACCATTTTTTCCACTTCCTCAAATGTGATCCTATTTCCATCATCATTCCTATCCCATTCTACCTCGAAATCTGAAACATTACTGACCGCATTTTCACCTACATTGAGCAACTCTTCAAAATATTCCTTCCATCTGCCCAAGGCATCCACAGGATTCACCAGCAGTTTCCCTGACCTGTCCAAAATACTTGTCATTTCCTTCTTACCTCCCTTTCGAAGACTGCTAATTACACTCCAGAATGGTTTTCCAGCAGCTTGACCCATAGTCTCCAACCTGTTTCCAAAGTCTTCCCACGATTTCTTTTTGGATGCTGCAATTATCTGTTTGGCTTTGTTTCTTTCTTCAACATAACTTTCTCTGTCTACCTGGGTTCTGGTATGTAGCCATTTTTGATACGCCTTCTTTTTCTTTTTACAGGCTGCCTTGACTGTATCATTCCACCAAGCTGTTTGCTTCATCCTACTTTTACACACTACTGTTCCAAGACATTCTTTAGCCACTTCTAGTACTGTGTCCCTGTACCTTGTCCATTCCTTTTCCAATGACTGTAATTGACTACATTCAACTAACTGGTACCTTTCTGAGATCGCTGTTATGTACTTGTGCCTGATTTCCTTATCCTGAAGTTTCTCCACTCTTATCCTCCTACATATGGACCTGACCTTCTGCACTTTCAGCCTCACAATCCCAATTTCACTGCAGATTAAATAATGATCAGTGTCATCAAAGAATCCCCTGAATACCCGTGTGTCCCTCACAGCCTTCCTGAATTCCTGATCTGTAGTTATATAGTCAATGACAGATCTGGTTCCCCTGCCTTCCCAAGTATGCCGGTGAATGTTCTTATGTTTAAAAAAGGAGTTTGTGATTACTAAGCCCATACTAACACAGAAATCCAAGAATTGTTTCCCGTTCCTGTTGGCCTCCATATCCTCTCCAAATTTACCCATAACCTTTTCATACCCTTCTGTTCGATTTCCAATCCTGGCGTTAAAATCACCCATGAGCAGAACACTGTCCTTGTCCTTTACTCTAACAACTACATCACTGAGTGCCTCATAAAAACTATCCATCTTATCTTGATCAGTCCCTTCACAATGCGAATATACTGACACAATCCTAATTTTCTTGCTAGACACTGTCAAATCTATCCACATCAGTCGTTCGTTTACATACCTTATTGCAACTACGCTGGGTTCCATTTCTTTCCTGATGTAAAGCCCTACACCCCATTGTGCTATTCCTGCTTTGACTCCTGACAGGTGGACCTTGTATTCTCCCACTACCTCTTCTTTCTCACCCCTTACCCGAATGTCACTAACAGCTAAAACGTCCAGCCCCATCTTACTTGCAGCTTCTGCCAGTTCTACCTTCTTCCCAGAGTATCCCCCATTGATATTAATAGCTCCCCATCTCATTACCATTTGTTTGCCAAGTCGTATCTTAGGAGTCCCTTGTTTGTCAGTTAGAGCTGGGGCTCCGTCACTTCCAAAGGTCCGAGGCATTTTGCTCTGATTGTTGCCAGCATCATATTTAAAGTACCAGGGAAGCAGGTTGCTAGCCTTACTTGCCCCGAGTCCCATTGGGTTTTACCCCTAACGGCTGAGGGACTAACCGGTGGATTTGGTAGTCTTTGCCGTATGAGCACAAAGGTGACCACGACTCAGAATATGTCCGAGATGCCCAGCCTTATTCCAAAGTAACTGGTATCCCGACTGTCGGGACCACTTACTTGGCCACTCATACGTTGCCCGTGGTTCATGAACTAGGACATGACTACAGGAACCCACACCATGAACCACAAGTAAAGACATTTAGAAGAGCCATAGGTGCTTTGCTGCAAGTACCAGTACCATCACCAGCGCTGGGTGCTGATTCTAAAAAATGGAGGAATGAAAAGGGAATGAATGAGACACAAGATGCCTTATCCACTTGGGCCACGACAGTGAGTGGCATGGTAACCCGCTTTATAGATTCTTTTTGAAGGGAATGTGTGCAATAGGGCTGTTAAAGTTGTTTAGGGATATTACAGGTTTATTTTTGTTATTGTGCATTGATTATTTTTGGGGGTTTTTGATGCTGTGAATTGTGAGTAGATAAGGCAGGGGGAATTGTGATGAATCATGTACTTGCACTTTTTGAAAGGGGGAGGGAAAATGATGCGAATTCCTTTCTCCAAGGGGCATACCAGCAAGAATGTCCAGGATGTGTGTGACACTGCTCATGATCCCACACCTCTTTGGCGGGGGGAGGGGGGGGGGGGGGGGGGGAAGTAGCAGATGCACTGACGAACCAACCACTTATTTTTCAAGCAATCAGATGTCATAATGACTAGTCATTAGTGGATGCTACAATTGAAGTACATTGCATGGGAGGTGCAAAATGAGATATGGAAGTTACAAGAAGCATTTACAGGATTGCAAAGAGAGTACTAGAGAGACAGTTGGCCAGAATCAGTTCAGATTGGGAAATAGGTATGTGACACAAAACTGTTCTTGGGAAAAACAGTTTCAGCCAGATGTCAGAGGGAAATTCTGTCACCATGCTCTTATTTTCAGGGTCTACTCAATTTTTTTTTTCTGGACGTGATGATAGTAAACTGTTATGAACATGGAAAGCTGAAGAGTATGACAAAGCATGGAGTTGCAGGGCACTGGGATGCTAATTAATGGTACTACCTGTGACATAACGGGGACAACACTCTGTCTCCCAGATACTGCTACTGGTACAACTTTCATTACATCAATCATCTGATGTATTGGTCAGAGAAGCAATTGGATGTACTGCCTACCTAGAATTAAGTTTTCTGAATGACACCCTGAACTTGTATCTCCTAAATTCATTAGACTAATTTGTAGCATAGCAGAACAGATGAATCTCAGTGAAGCAGATGCTTCAGCGTGTACAACATAATGCAATAAGCAATGTCACAGTGTTATGACTATACGTGTCACAGTTTCTGGTGCTTTAGTGGTTCCAATAGCAATTTGTGTAATCTGCTGTTACATTAGTCGAAGACCTGTACATCACCCTGAATTACCAGTATATCAGATACAAGTTAGTTGGATTACTAATAAAGGATGAGCAGTCATTGTGTGAGAATGAGAATAATGGACTACAAATTGAGTGAGAAGAGAGTGAGATCATAAACTAAACTGACTTGATTGTGTGTGTGCTATGTTATAGGAAAAGGATTATGCTAGTTTGTAGTAATAAATAGTTATTAAGATATGTTGCTCAGAAATCTAAAACCTGAGGAATGATGTTGTGAAATAGGGAATGAGCCAAGGAGCTGCAAGGTTTGAGCTTGATTCGAATAAAATTAACATCAGTGTAAAATTTTGATTTGTAAGTGTTTGTCAAGACTTTTTCCAAGGAGACCTTGCATCAAATTGGAGGCAGATTTGTTAAAGGATGGTCAAATGAAGTGCCATGGAGTAATATGCTTCGCACAACTGAGTAAAACTTTGAGGCTTCCCTTGTTAGTGCAAGAGACGAGCAGAGCAGATGAGCATACAACAGCAGGGCAGAATGCCAAGGAAGGACCACTGACGTTGCATGTACAAGGGCAATCCCCAAAAATAACGATTTTCTATTTCATGAGGATGTAGAGAAACTATTAATATGGTCATTGGCCACACTGTTGGACACTGCCTTTGCTCCCAAATAAACAAATGCACACTTTGCTCATATGCTCAGTCTTGGCTTGGCAGTCATTGAGAATGGAGCTCCTGTTGTACGCTACCACTGTGTGTGTTCATGCTGTGTTCATGCAGTTATCTGATTTCTGAACATAAAAGTGTTTAACTGGTTGAAACTCGTCACCAATTGACAGAAATGTGTGGGCAGTCATGCATGGATGTCAGAAACATACCCAAGTGAGGTAGAGAGTTTATGGTGGGTCATTCTGAAATTCATGATGCAGAAAGGAGTGGCAGGCCATCAATTTCTGATGAGACAGTTGTGAAGGTTGAGGAAAGCATGCATGAAAATCAGAGGATAGCTATGGATGCTCTCTGCACAATGATTCTTGAGGATTCCCAAAGTACCACCCACAGGAAAGTTGCAACATCAGAAGATGTTTGCAGGATGCGTACCACATATGCTGACAGAAGACCACAAACAGCAATGAGTTGATTCTTCCCATGACTTTCTGCATTACTATGCACATGAAAAGGATGTCCTCTTGGACTCTATTGTCATGGGTGATGAAACCTGGGCATTCCACTTTACACTTGAGACAAAATGACAGTCACATAAGAGTGGCATCCCTCTTCACCCAAGCCACAATAATTCAAACATACACAGCATGCAGATAAACTTTTGGCAATTGTTTTTTGGGACCAGAAGGGGTACAGTTGGTCAACTTTCTGCCAACTGGAAGAATGATAAGTGTTGACAGATGCTGAGAAACACTGTAACAACTCAGAAAGGCAATTCAGAACTAGGGAAGAGGAATGATAAGCAAGGAGGTAAACGTTCTCTATGATAATGCCTGCCAACGCATCACCTGCCAGCCTCCCCACATGTCAACCGTCAAACCACTGAACTCCAGCAAACCTTTGGTTGGAACATCATCACCCATCCACCATACAGTTCAGATCTCGCACTGAAACCACAACTTGTTCCCTAATTTGAAGGAAGATTTGTCTGGCCAAATGTTCTGCTCCAATATAGGGGTGAATGATGAGGTTCAACACTTCCTGTGGGACATGGCAGTGAGCATCTACAAAAAAACATCGACCAAAATGGCAATTAAATAGAAAAATAAAGTATTATTCAAACTTTAAAATGATGTAACTATAATAAAAATAAATGATAGT
Source organism: Schistocerca piceifrons (assembly GCF_021461385.2). Classification (NCBI taxonomy): domain Eukaryota; kingdom Metazoa; phylum Arthropoda; class Insecta; order Orthoptera; family Acrididae; genus Schistocerca; species Schistocerca piceifrons. The sequence goes on along the minus strand of NC_060138.1, from coordinate 42,871,634 downwards.
TTGTATATCTAAAAATTTAGGAGATCTTACTCTTGGGATTGCCCTTGTAGTATGGATGCAAAACCCACTGCCCCTCCATGGATTGAGACTGTCTGCCATGCACTTACATGTGTTGGTACATTCCTGGAGCAGTGTGCACCACTCCTGCCCCACCAAAGAAACAAGACAACTGTATATCTTGCAGAAGTAAAGGTTTACTTTGTTGATAGTGTTTCACAAGCACCTCCAGGCATCTGGCTGGCCATCACATACTTTGTCCCTGTCACTCACATCCTGACCTTGAGAATCTACTGCCACAGGTCCTGTCTGCCCCCCCCCCCCCCATTAACATTAAAAAGTTATGACTTATATCCAGTCCTCTTCAATTGTTTGTTAGAAACACATTAATATGTTGGAATGAAATATTAAAATAGTATCAAGTATCACCAATCAAACTGGGAAGAAAGAAGCAGTGGATTGAAGTAAACTGCAAGACAGTTGCAGATGATGTTGCTGCACTGCCGGAAAAACTGGTAGAAGTAGAAATACAAATCAGTGGCATGGAATGGATCTATACTGAGGAAACCAGATTCACCACTAATATAAAGAATGCATCAAATTTTTTACAGGCAGACATTGCTCAAATAGTTAGGGTCAAGAAAGATCAAGTATCTTGGTGAACTCAAGCAATGGGTTAGGAAAATCTGTTATAAATGAAAGGATTCAGAATATAGGAAGATAATGTAGAATATATCAAGAAATGCAAAAATAATGCATTACCCTGGGGAGGCAAAATTCATGGGACAGGGATTTGCAAATATACAGATGGCAGTAGTACCACAAACATAAGATATAAAAGAGCAATGCATTGTTGGGGCTGTCATTTATATCATTTATACTGTGGTGTTCAACTGAAAAGGTTTCTGACTTGGTTATAGCCACACTACTGGAGGTAACAGGCCTTGAATGCAGAATGGTAATTGGAGATGGACGCATGGGACATTCTACTTTGAAAATCACTAGGGAATTCAATATTCTGAAATCCACAGTGTAAAAAGTGTGCCAAGAATATCAATTGTCAGGCATTACCTCTCACCATGGGCAATGCAGTGACTGATGGTCTTCACTTAATGACCAAGATAAGCACTGTTTCTGTTTGTGTAGAATTGTCAATGCTAACAGACAAGCAGCACTAAGTGAAACACCCACGGAAATCAATCTGGGACATACAATGAAGGTATTCATTAGAGCAGTTTCAGGAAACCTGTCATTAATAAGCTTTGGCAGCAGACAACCACTGTGAGTTCCTCTGCTAACAGCACATCACCTGCAGCGTCTCTCCTCGGTTCGTGACCATATCATTTGGACCCTAGATGAATGGAAAACCATGTCCTGGTCACATGAGTCCCAATTTCAGTTGATAAGAGGGTTGAAGTATGGCACAGACTCCAAGAAGCTGTGGATCCAAATCGTTAACAAGGAACTTTGCAAGCTGCTGGTGGCTCCATAATGGCGTGGGCTTTGTTCACATGGAAAGGGCTGGGACTTTGGGTCAAATTGAACTGATAATTGACCAGCAATGGTTATTTGCAGCCACTCATGGATTTCATGTGTCCAAACAATTATGAAATTTTTATGCATGACAGTGCGCCATGTCACTGGGCCACAATCGGTTTGAAGAACATTCTGAACAATTCAAATGAAAGATTTCATCACCCAGATCGCCCGACCTGAATCCCATCAAACATTTATGGGATGTAATTGAGAGGTCAGTTCATGCACAAAATCCTTCACTGGCAACACTTTCACAAATATATATAGAGGCAGCACAGCTCAATATTTCTGCAGGGGACTTCCAGAATTTGAGTCCATGCTATGTCGAGTTTCTGCACTACACTGGGCAAAAGGAGTTCTGGCATGATATCAGGAGGTATCCATGACTTTTGTCACCTTTGTGTACAAGGTTGTAGTGAAACCATAATACCTCAACACAACTGAATTCTTAGCACTGAATTATAAATTAGACAAACTAGAAATATTAGAATACAGAAAAACATAAAAGCAGAAGAAGCCACAAAAAGAGAGACTTTCAGAAGGGAAGTTCCCAGTTTAAAAAGAGTCCCAGGTAGAAGCAATAAGACAAGATGTAAGAAGTGGTCTGAAGAAAGAAAAAAACAGACGTGGTGAAAAGATCAGAGTTTTGGAGGAAAAGGAACAAGTGAGAAGGAACTTAGTCAATTGGAAAAAAAGGTCATTTTCAGCTGAATTGTGATCTATACAGTCAGAATATGAGACAGATAAATAATTTGACTTTGCTTCTTTGTCTAGGGTTCAAAGGGCAGCTACGTACTCCTGGGCAAAGGTATTCAAAAAGCTACCATCTAACATAAAGCAATAAATTGGGAATGTCAACCAGTTTGCAAGAAAATTAAGACCATACTTTATTAACCACTCTTTCAATAAATCAATAGGAACAAGAAGCAGTGTTTGCTGTAAAGCTGCAATGGATTGAAAACAGAACTCTCTATTTACAGATGTAGATTACTAATTCTTTGAAAAATACCAAATTAATCAAGTAAACAGTAACCTACCAACAGGAAATAAGCAGCAGCTACTTAACATAACTGAGGAAGTAGCAACTTTTTCGGAGTACTAGCTTTCTTTCTAATTTAGTTGATTAAATTCAGCTGGTGTGAATAAGTCAAGCACAGTGATGAGTTAATTGTTAATACAGGGTACAGATTAAGTTTTAAGAATCTGTTTGTCATTTGTTAATGAGTATCTTGATTCAGTCCATAATGCTGAAGGTTCTCCTTCTTGGTGCAACCTATGGAACACAATGATCAAATTAAATAATTAATGAACTCAAAGTCAGGTGTGTGTAAGATGCAATGTAGCAATCATCCTCAGAACCATCTTTATTAATAGCATGGGATTAAAAAATGCAAAAGCTGACCCAAGACTGAGAGTCTCAGAAAACATTTGATAAAGCTGAAAGAGAAACAATCATACAAGACCCATATAATGGGGCCCACATTGGCATACTATCAACAGAGACTGATTTGAAGACAATCATTCCTCTCCGAAACTAATAATCAAAGAAAATACTACAAGAAAAAAACCTTGGAAGACCACAGACTGATACAAATTCTGCAACTTCAAGAATCTTTATCTCTATACCTGATTTCATGAATCATAAAACATGGAGTCTGTCCAAAATTTTACACAAGGGAAATTAGCAGCTCTTTTGATATCCTCTTAAGAGAACATTGTAACATATGACTTCTGTGACAAAGTCTTTTTTGAAATATTTTCTGATTAGCTCTGCTGTCTCCTCTCTTTCACTTCTGCCTTTTTCTTTCATGGGGTTCCTTTTTCTGCTTCTTTACCCTTGTTTAGTAGAAGCTTCACTTAACAGATTTTTTATATTGAATTTCTGGTACACATCTGTGACTGCTGGCTCATGAATCACATCTGTAGGTGACACCTCTTAATCCACTTTCAGTGAACATCTAGGTTCCCTAGACAAGTAGTTATGCAAGTTTTATTAGTTTTTACTCTGAGAAGCCATTTTATGTTGTGAATATTTTCAGTCTTATATTTATGATTTAAGAATTATAATCTTTAAACTATATTGGTGTTAAATGTTGTCCTCAGTTCCACTTATCAGAATGTATGTATGTTTACACAGAGACAGTCTCTCCTACCCATTCAATTGACAAGGCACTGAATAATATATTGAAGTGTGTGTGTAGTAGTACATAGCGTTTTAGTTTGCAATGAGTATGTTGTAATTAGTCTAGTCATCTTTTCGATTCCTATAGAATATTTTAATACTACTGTGCATGATTTAGTTTGTGTAGCCTATAACAACAGTAACAATATGTACAGCATTTGGATATGGATTATAAAGTTTAAATTGTCTTTTGTTAAGGGAGGGCAAATAGTATAGCATTTTACACTCATAATGTTTTTCTACATCTACAATAACTTTTCATTGACTTTATTATTACACTGCCAAGTAATACTACATTATGCAATGCATATTTATATTTATCTTTTAGAGTTCATACTTATTTATCAATACACTTCTAATAGAAACATAATCTGTTGCACCAGTATTTCCATTTTAAAAATATGTAGCTCTTCATTTTGTAGGTGGATACACAAGACAGGTGGTTTCCAGCTGTAGCCTTATGCAGCACTAGTGTTTGTCTATCTGTGCACGCGCCATGAGCGCAACCCTCTGGGCCCTCTGCACAACTTCTGGACAACGCTTCTTGCGAACGAGGCGGCAGTCTTGGAAGAAGCCTTCATTTCTGGGGAATCCATGGCTTTCATCACTATAGGTGACCAGTCCTGGAAATGAATGCAAGACACAGTAATTTAAATGTTAGCTCAGAACAAAACATACTAGCACTAACAGTTTTGGGCTTACCGAGGCCCCAGATGCGTCCTCCTCGGAACTCCCCTTCGTATCTCATGCCATCAGCGCGCCAAAATACCCCGTGTCCATGGAACCAACCTTGCATGAATTCTCCTTCATACCTGAATTTCAGAAAGATATATTTAATAAATAATTAATAATAAACATTAATTAAAACACTACCTTCCACAAATTTATGCTTTTGTTCATATTTAACAGTGAAACGTTTGTTTTACAAATCTACAGGAGTTAATTGGAGGATCTGGCAGACAATTTTGCTGCAGAATTTTGCTTCTGCTGCTGTGGAAGCAAAATTATACATGACAAATGAAGAAAGGATGATTTAAGAAGCATACTAACACAAGCGAAGAGGGTATGTCTTGAAAAACAAACATAGGGCAGGAATTTCTTAAAATGTGTGTCTGGAACTAAGATGTGCACTCTGACCACAATTTATTGGTTATGAACTGTAGATTAAAATGTAAGAAACTGGAAAAAGGTAGGACATTAAGGAGATGGGGTCTGGATAAGAACCAGAAGTTGTTGAGAATTTCAGAGGGACCATTAGGCAACAGATGACTAAAAAATGGGAAAGAATTACATTAGAAGCTGAATGGGTAGCTTTAAGAGATGAAATAGTGGAGGGTGTCAGTTGTCTGAGACTGCGGTCATGTGTGTGTGTGTGTGTGTGTGTGTGTGTGTGTGAGAGAGAGAGAGAGAGAGAGAGAGAGAGAGAGAGAGAGAGAGAGAGAGAGAGAGAGAGGAGTGAGTGAGTGAGTGTGTGTTTGCGTGTGTGTCTCGTCTATTTTTGACGAAGGCCTTACTGGCTGAAAGCTTTATTTGTGACAGTCTTTTTGTTGTGTCTATCTGTGACTCAGCATCTCCGCTATTTGGTGAGCGGTAACTTTCCTTTTCATAATATTGTTACATCAATCCTGGATGTTCCATTGTTTCAAAAAGAATACAAATGTTTAAGAAATAAGATTGATAGGAAATGCAAAATGGCTAAGCAGGAATGGTTAGAGGACAAAAATAAGGATTTAGAAGCACTTTTCACTAGGGGAAAGATAGATACTGCCTACAGGGAAATTAAAGAGGCCTTTGGGGGAAAGAGAAGCAGCTGTATGAACTCAAGAGCTCAGATGGAAAACCAGTCTTAAGCAGATAAGAGAAAGCTGAAAGGCGGAAGATGTATACATATAGGGCCTGAACAGGGGAGACGTTCTTGAAGGCAATATTACAGAAAGGGAAGAGGACATAAATGAAGATGAGATGGGAGATAAGGTACTGCGAGAAGAATCTAAGTTGAAACTAGACCCCAGGGGTAGATGATATTCTATCAGAGTTGCTGATAGCCTTGGGAGAGACAGCCAGAACAAAGCTCTACCACCTGGTGTGCAAGATCTTTGAGACAGGCAAGGTGGTCTCAGACTTCAAGAAAAATGTAGTAACTCCAAGTCTTTATTGCAAAATACTGACACAAATTCTTTACAGAAGAATGGAAAAACTGGCAGAAGCTGACCTCAGCAAAGATCAGTTTGGATCCCAGAGAAATGTAGGCGCACACACAAGGAAATACTGACACTATGACTTACCTTAGAAGACAGGTTAATGAAAGACAAACCTATGTTTATAGCATTTGTAGGCTTAGAGAAAGCTTTTTACAGTGTTGATTGGAATACTCTCTTAGAAATTCTGAAGGTAGCAGGGATAAAATACAGAAAGTGAAGGCTATTTACAACTTGTACAGAAACCAGATGGCAGTTATAAGAATCAAGGGGCATTAAAAGGAAGCGGTGGTTGAGAAGGGAGTGAGACCGGGTCGTAGCCTATCGCCGATGTTATTCAATCTGTATATTGAACAAGCAGTAACGAAAACAAAAGAAAACTTTGGAGTAGGAATTAAAGTACAGGGAGAAGAAATAAAGAACCTTCAGGTTTCTCAATGACATTGCAATTCTGTCACCGACAGCAAAGGACTTGGAAGAGCAGTTGAACAGAAGGGACCTTGTCTTGAAACGACCATATAAGATGAAATCAACAAAAGCAAAATGAAGATAATGGAATACAGTTACATTAAATCAGGTTATGCTAAGGGAATTAGATTAGGAAATGAGACACAAAGTAGTAGATGAGTGTTGCTATTTGGGCAGCAAAATAACTGATGATGGCTGAAGTACCGAGGATATAAAATGTAGACTGGCAATGGTGAGAAAAGCATTTGTTAACATCATATACAGATTTATGTGCTAGGAAATCTTCTCTGAAGGCATTTGTCTGGAGTGTAGCCATGTATGGAAGTAAGACATAGACAATAAACTGTTTAGACAAAAAGAAAACAGAACCTTTCAAAATATTGTGTTATAGAAGAATGTTGAAGATCACTGTTGAAGATCAGATGAGTTGATCACATAACTAATGAGGAGGTACCGAATAGAATTGGGGATACAAGAAATCTGTGGCACAACTTGACCACAAGAAGGGATTCTGAGATACCAAGAGATCACAAATTTAGTATTGGAGGGAAGTGCAAGGTAAAAATCATAGAGGGTGACCAAGAGATGAAAACAGTAAGCAGATTGAGAAGAATGCAGGAACATGAAGAGCTGCAACAAACAAGTCTTTGGACTGAAGACTGCAACAACAACATGAAACATGTATGCTCTTTCTGGTGAAACAACACTTATTTATTAACTACCTGACAAATATAGCATTGCCTACATATTCCCTTTGCCAGTTTTTTTAAATTTTTTTTATTAGAAACTAAAAGAAAAAATGAACTGTGTTTGTAGTGAAGTATCCAAAAAATTTCAGTTCCATGTATTCTTGAAAACACCTTTGAAGTTATGAAACAACTGTACAAAGAAATATGCGTTATGTACAAATGTTTAAGTACAGTATCACAGTTCCTGTAAACTGAGTGCAGCTGTTTTGCATTTCTATAACACTATTTTGTAAACATCCTTATGACAAGGCCTCTTCATAGCTCTATAGAGGGCTATCATTTCTGCCTACAGCTGTTTGTGCTTCACAGTTACAAGCTATCAATAGTGCTGCCAGGTGTCAGAGATTTCCTTAAGCTGACTTGACTGTGGGAGTGTATTAGCACTAAAACATAAATGTATCATACCTTCATCCCCTATGAGGCACTTTTTCATGTTTCTCATTGTTTATGATGTCATCTCTCTTGAACTATGTGTCATAAAATGACGTATTTTTATAGGTACATTCAGCAACATATCTGGATACTGTCAGCAAAATATGTTGCAAATAGAGTTAGTAGCAAAGAAATAATAAATTTAAAAGTCATGCATGATTTGGCAGTTTTTCATGTATCTCAGTGTTCATGACATCATATCTTATGATCTATGTGTTAAAAAGTGATATAATTTTGTAGGTACATTCAGTGGCATAAGTGGATACTGTCTGCAAAACGTGTTTATGAATAGAGTTAGTAGAAAAGAAGTAATAAATTAAAACACCATACACAGTACTGCAGTTCTTTTCACACATTTCAGTGGTTATGATGTCATATCTCCTAAAGTATGATAGGTAAGTGGTTCTCATCCCCACAGCAACTGTTGCCTGACAGGAAGGGACATGTACCAAGTTTGGTTGAAATTTGTCCGGTGTGGAACATCTTCTCAATGAAGTTGTGTGGACTATCTATTTAGTATTAGGTTATTTGACAATGGCCTAGGAAGCTGAAAGCTGGTTCATAATGGACTATTAAATAAATATTATTGTGGAACATTAATACTGTGTATTCAAGTTTTTAATATGTCTATGTTCCTCCAAGAACAGACAGAATATTCCATAAGTAGGTATATACCTTACACGATTCATCTTATATTACAGTAACTATCACCTTTCCCTGTTTTCCATGCTTTGGAACGTTTTTAATACTCAGCACATAATTTTTACATAATTTGTATATTTGACACATGATTCATTAAAAATCATATACAAAAATCTTTTCACAAAACTGGAATGCCATACTACATGGATTAGTTCATAGGATATGGGTTCCACCTTTTTGCAAATACATTGTTTTTTCTTTCTACTCAAACATGTTTCAACACCTCTGTGCCATCATCAGTGGGTTTTTGTTTATTGAAATCATACAGTTGGTCCTGCAAAACCATATAATGTAAAATCACAATAAGAAGCAAAATGAACATAAACTTGCCTTAGGCCTCACTCTGTTAGATCAGTTACAACCTAAAATATGTTCACTTTTTACAGTTTTCAATAAACAAAAACCCACTGATGATGGCACAGAGGTGCTGAAACACGTTTAGGTAAAAACAAAAAGAAACAGTGTGTTTGCAAAAAGGCGGAACCCAAATCCTATAATTTACTGCAAACACAGACAGAAAAAACAAGAGCTACAGATCCAAAAGATGAATACATGAATACATGGATTAGTGTTAATATTACTGAACTCCAAATCCCCGCACCAGTGATTGTAATGGTGTGTGTTTATCTTTGGATGTCACCAGACTGTGACAGTGAAAGGGTACAATAACTTTTCAGTATGGTTTAACCGTGTAGCACTATCTTATAAATACTTGTAGCTCACACTAATAAGACAAGACAGTACCTACATCTGTGTTGAATTATATAAATTATACTGGTAACAATAGATGCCAAATTCATTCTACTAAATGTTCTATGACAAACATGCAATCAATGTTGACACCATTTACTGAAACTTCAAGTGCAAGATATTTGTTTTTCGGGTTTTAGAATTTATAACTTCACAATTCAAAACCACCATAATAGAAACTGGTAGCAGTTGGACTTACTATATGTTCAGTCTAAGAAGGCTCTCTATGAGGTGGCTGATGGAATCAGCTGAATTTCATTTCCAGTTATTTTATTTAGCGTATGGCTAATACAGACATATCACAAAATTAAATTACATATACATATGTACATATTGACACACAAGAAACTTAAGTCTGTCTTTACAACTGAATATCCAGTCCTTCAATCCAGCACACTGCATCTGGAGTTGCTAGCAGGAAGACCTATTTGGCGCCGTTATAGGCTCGAATCCTGCATTCACTGACAATGTGGTGAACAGTCTGGTATGGAGACCCGCAGTCACAGGCTGGATCAGGCAGCTTCTTCCACTTAAAGAGAGCATCCCTGCATCGGCCATGGCCAGTACGGATTCTGTTGAGAGTAGTCCAGGTCTTGCGTGGTAGGTCGAACCCACTTGAAAGTTTAGCACCTGAGAAGATGTCATGCAGGTGCACATCTGTCACTGCTTCCCACCGACCTTTCCATTCTTCAAGAGGTTTGAAATCCTTAGCAACCATGTCAGCAGCATCGCACAGATTTGGATGGCGTGATTTCGGTCTCTTGCAATTTAAAAGTGGCAGGTCGCTATGCACGGGTAGGTTAGAATTCCTGGAGATCTTGTGGAATTCTCTCATAAGGGCAGTACGTTTGCGTAGATCAGGAGGCATTATACCGGTTAACAGTGAAAGCCAATAAACTGGAGTAGATCTGATTGCACCAGATATTATGTGCATTGTCGTATTCAGCTGGGTATCAACAAGCCTTGTATGATGACTGTTCATCCAAACAGGTGCACAATACTCAGCACTTGAGTACACCAAGCTGAAGATCGCAGAGTGGTTGCTGAAGATCCCCAGGTAGTTGTGCATAGCTTATGGAGGATGTTGTTTAGAGTCCTCAACTTTTGAGCTAAGTTAAGAAGGTGTTGTTTGAAGCATAGCGTATGATCCAGGATGACACTAAGATATTTTGGGTTCCAATTATGACGAAGAATTCCGCTTCTGAAACTTACTTCCAGTTTTACGTTTGCCAACTGGTTATTTAGATGGAAGCAACACACTTCTGTTTTACTCACACTGGGTTGGAGTCTCCAGATTTTGAAGTAATTATCTAATGCAGACGGGTCATTGGCTAGAATCTCTTCTGTTGTCTTCATTTCCTGGTGTTTTATGGCTAGAGCCAGGTCATTGGCATTGCAGTATTTTCTGGACGAAGTGTCAGGTAGATCAGATAGATATAGGTTGAACAGTAAGGGTGAGAGAACTGATCTTTGAGGCAATCCATTGTTCAGCTTCCTCTCTTTACTTATGTTGCTTCCAGTGATTTTCTGGAACTTCCAATCACTTACCATGCTGTTAATCAGTCGAGCCATTGTTGTGCAGGGTATGATGCGGAGAAATTTGTAGATAAGGCCTTCCCTCCACACAGTGTCAAAGGCGGCAGTTAGATCAACAAAAGCCACAGATGTTTTCTGCTTCATTTGGTATCCTGACTCTATGAAGGATGTGAGAGACAATACTTGGTCACAGCAGCTATGCTCTGGTCTGAAGCCTGCCTGATCAACTGAAATGTTCTCTAGAATAGCGCTACTTATTCTGTTATATATTAGCCTTTCAAAAAGCTTGTAGCAGCAGCAAAGTAGGGCAATGGGGCGATAGTTTTCTACCTTGTTGCTGGGTTTGCCAGGTTTCAGAACAGATATTATCTTCACCTTTTTAAACTCCAATGGAAGTTGACCAGTCAGCAGGATGTCAGTGAAGAATTCTGCCAGCCATTTCTTAGCTTTTCCTCCCATATGGATCAGGAATTCTGGATGGATACCATCAAATCCGGGCGCCTTAAGAGGTTTGAGGTCCTTCACTCCAGAGTCAATGTCTGAAACTGTGAAGGGATGGGTATACTCAGATGAGGGAGATGCCTTCTTTTTCAGGTCATGAAGCTGTCGTCTGATATGTCTTGTATGTTTCTTGTCAGGAGGTACTCTTGAAGTAGTAATGATGTGGGAAGCAATTTGATCTGGTGTTACTTTGGAATTTTTTCTGTATGCTGGTGCACTTCCTCCAGTTTTCTCAGAAGACTCCATGCTTTCCTGCTCGAGTGGGTAAAGTCCATATTTTCAACTGTTTCTGCCCATTTCTGCCTCTGAGACATGTCCAAGCTGGATAATAGTTCTGTAGCTATCTCTGGGTCATCACTTTGCTGGAAGTGTTGGTACAGTGTTTTACTTTCATCATTCCATCCTGGAACATGTTCTTTTCGGTATCCTCTTGGCATAGCTGTTGCTATTACTGCACCAATGAAGCATTGATAGTTCTTATGTGATGGAGGTATCCATCGAATGGTCTTACCCAGTTCCGTTGAAAACTTTATCCAGTCAGCTTTCTGGAAATTCCATCGAACATGCGGAGTTGATCGTATGACAGGAATTGTGCAGCCAATTTGTATTATTACAGGTCTGTGTTGGCTGTGAGGAAAGGCATCTATCACTTTCCTTGTGGTGTTGATGTGAAAGCCAGTTTTGTTGCAGCTAACAAAGCATAAGTCAGGATTTGAATCATTGTCCCAAGCAGCTGACCTGAAAGTGCCTTGATCTTTGGCATCAAACACTAGATGGAGATTATTCTCTTCGACCCATTCTGCAAGCATGCTCCCATTTTCATCATTTAGAGAGTACTTCCAAAGTTCGTGGTGACTATTTAAGTCTCCTATGTAAATTGCAGGATATTCTGCTGTGTGTAGGACAAAATCGGGCCATGTTGTTTTGGGTGGTTTGTAAACATTTGTAATAGTAATGCCGTGCAATTGTATGACAACTGCATGTATATCTGCCTTCACACTTACAGAAATCAGTGAAGCTTCATTTATGTTGTTCCGGACGTATGTAGCAATTCCATACACCTCGTGGTAAGTTACACCAAGTGGAGAATATCCAGGAATTCAACCTCAGCTTCGGAATATTTCTTCGCTGGAAACACGAGTTTCCTGAATGGCAATGACATCGATATTGTTGTCCAGCAAAAATTTTGACAGGTAGCCACACTTTGCCCTGCTAATGCTTTTGATATTCAGTTGAACGAGTCTGCTAGTTGGTCCAATGTTTCATGTTAATGAGCTCTGAAAAGAACTGTTTCTGCTATTTAGTTGATATGTCAGTGCCAGGAGATCCTATGGATAGTCTGGCTGCCTGTAATCACTGTTGCTCAATTAGCACCACCCAGGAGGCACGTGTAGGGTATTTTAAGGTTAAACCTATGGATGTGAGCAACGCTACCAGTATTGATTACTAATTAGTCACCACCAATGTTTGTTAGCTAACAACACCATCTAGCGCATCTACTTCTTTAGAACCAAAATGACATGCAGAGTTGACGATAACTGGAGTATTACATATAACTGAGTTTTGAATTATCTTCTTTATTGTCATTTTAGATTCATTAATTACTGTGTCATCTGCTAGCTAAAATTGGTGGCAGTTGGTAATTCAATTCAAGTCAATGTATTTTGACTTCTATTGATTCAGCCGCTCCGATCAGGCAGCTTGCTGCAAGTCTTCTTAGAACATACATATTGTACACCATATTGTGTTATGTTTGTTACTGCCTTATGGAAAGGCACAAAAAATGCTGTAACGTTGTATGTTTCTTTTGCACTAATGTTACAAATCTTTAGGATCTGTTAATATGTGATTTACAATCTTTACATTTTGACAGAAACAGTTGCTCAACCTGCTCTGCATTAAACTAGTGGTGCCATATCTCATGCCCTAAGATGATTGACTGTGCTCCTGTGTATGACAAGGACATCAGCCAAATTTTGCCATGTATTAGACTACTGATTAAGTAACAAAATATGTATTGATTACCTGGATAAAATGCTGGTCTTTGTAAACCGTCATAACAGAAACTACATTGATCATTTATTAGTTATCTGAATAAATTGCTGGTAACACAGTCTTTATAAAGACCACCTATGTTGCATTGACCCATATGATAGCAATAAAACAGACATGATTGCTACATCAATGAACTAAGCCCCCTAGTAATCTTACAGAACACCTAAGGATTCCAAGGTCCAACCAGTAGTCTGAAAAATTTACACTACTTACAGTCAGTATACTATCTCCAATTGGTTCCTTCAAACTTTCACAGAAAATTTCCACAATAAAAAATAGGATAACTGCTTGTAGCTATGTAAGTAAAGAGTTACACCAAATCCAAACACTTCACTTTTCCTTGGTTGGTTGATTGATTGATTTAGGGGAGGGTACCAAACACTGAGGTCATTGATCCCGTTGGTTTAAGGAACGATGGGGAAGGAAGTTGCCTGTGCCCTTTCAAATGAACCATATTGGCCTTTGCCTGAAGTGATTTAGGGAAATCATGGAAAACCTAAATCAGGATGGCCAGACATGGATTTGAACTGTCATTCTCCTGAATGCGACTTCACTTTTCCATGAAAACAAGTACAGTTTATTTATTAAATGAATCTTTCAGTCTCCAGCAGAATGTGTGCTGTTTTGAAACTTATCGGAAGTTTAAAACTAAGGTCAATGAAGTATTTATTCAACAGAAAGGTGCTGTGTAATTTAATACAATGCTGATAACTGAACATCCTGTACAAGCTTCTTCCTTCTGTGCAAGTATGTATACTCCATAATGGTCTTTTTCTTTATTCTGGTATGAAAGTGCACACAAGGTCGCTTACAGACATCCAACAGGAAATTTTAAATCTCCAGATATAAAAAAAGGTAACAGAGTACCTTATTAGCCACTCCTCCTACGGTATGTCCATAATTAAAGTTCCACTTCCAAAATCCTGCAGAAAGAGAACCACTGCTAAATTTGAACAGCAAACTATTGATGCAGGGGGAAACAGCTGTTCCCCAGTTTACATCCAAGATGCCCAACATGACTGTCTCCATGAAGAATCGCATGCTGCTGGTAAAGCTCTTTTACAAGAACAGTGACTGTGCGCCATTAGCCTTGCAGACATTCTGGGCAGTGAGGGGTATGGAAAAGGTGTTGGTTGAGTGTCTGCTAAGGCTGTTGAGAAAATAATTACAAAATTCGAAAAGACAGGTTCTTCTGAAGCGCATTGTGGCAGAGGGAGGAAAGCAGTTGATCTGACAACGATGTGGCCACAGCATTGCAGTAATAGTCGGGCAGTCATGTGCAAACACGCAGTGCACGGCAAATTGCCCAAATGTTGGACATGCTTGTGAGGCTGGTGCATAAAATCCTACAAAACATCCTGCATTGCTATCAATACAAAATCACCCATGTTCAGGGGTTCCTTCCCACTGATTTGCCTGCAAGACAAACATTCAGTTTGATATTTCTTGCTCACATGGAAGTGGACAATGACTGGCCATGGAACATCCTGTAGACAGATGAGCCCATTTCCATCTCCAATGGCCTGTTAATAGGCAGAACTATATAATATTGGGAACAGAAAATCTGCGTGCACATCAACCAATACATCTTCATTCTGCATAAGTTGACAGTTTATCATAGGGCCATATTTCTCTGTGGAGATGAGTTCTGCAGGTCCTGTTACGAGTACTGTCACTGATAAATGCTATGAGAGACATTTGCACACCAATGTTATTGCAACCTTTCAGTAACATAGACGTGGCATAGACTAATTTTTACACAAGATGGCACTCCTCTGCACATTGCACAGCCAGTGAAGTGGCCGCTGCACATTCATTTAAGAAATTCTAGAATTATCAGCCATTATATCCCTACAGTCTGGCCATCCAGACCTCCTGATCTTAATCTGCTTGACTTCTGGCTGTGGGCTACCGGAAAGATGCTGGGTTCAGTGCTCCAATTACAAATGGCTCCAATTATGAATATAGCTATATTGAAGGCCTTCATTGCATAATGCATTCTAAACATGACCCCAGGACACTCTAATCTGTTGTGGAACACGCAGTTTCTCAATTTCAACTTGTGGTGGAAACCTTCTTGAGCCAGTCTCACAACAATTAGAAACCAATGTCATTTTGCTTTTTATGCAGCTTTTGGCCCATGACAATTAAAAACTTACATAGTTTTGCTTTTTATGAGATTTTTGGTCCCAGGACAATTAAAAATCAGTGTTTTTGTTTTTTATGCAGTTTTTGGCCTCAGGACGGTTAAAAACTAATTTCTCCTGTATGATGCAGTATGACCTTACTGTGGTGGATGGACTTACCTAAATAAAAGTGTCACAGCTGTTGACTGCAGAATTTGTGCAGTTATGCACATTGAAAGTACAGATGGTGCAATGTGCAATTAAAGTCATAGGCATTGTATTGTGATTCATCTGTTATTTGAGGCCAATCCCATTCATGTTAAGATGCTTACCATGCCATCTACTGCTAAAATTTTCATTAATTTTTGTTCCATAACATTTCCCACTGCACCAATAACACCTTTTCAAATTTGATATCATTCTGAACAGTCGTTCTCTTTATACAGTGTTTTGATACTGGAACTTTAATTATGGACACACTGTATAACTTATTAGCAGAATATTTGGACTCAGGGATGTAAAATCCAGTTACCACTAACGTGTATACTAGATAAGTTTTTAAGTTTTCCAATACATGAAAAATAATCAGAGTTTACAAAATCAACAGACATACATTAGTGTGTACTACACTGAAGCCCCAGAGAAACTGGTATAGGCATGCATATTCAAAATAAAATATGTAAACAGACAGAAAATGGTGCTGCAGTCAGCAACGCCTATACAAGACAATAAGTGTCTGGCACATTGCTGCTAAAATGGCAGCTTATCAAGATTTAAGTGAGTCTGAATGTTGTGTTATAGTTGGCACACAAGTGATGGGACACAGCATCTCCGAGGTAGCCATGAAGCGATCATTTCTCGAGTGTACCGTGAATACCAAGAATCTAGTAAAACATCAAATCTCTGACATCGCTGAGGCCATAAATAGACCCTGCAAGAACGGGACCAACGAAGACTGAAAATTGTTCAATGTGACAGAAGTGCAACCCTTCCACAAATTGCTGCAGATTTTAATGCTGGGTCAGTGTGCGAATCGTTCAATGAAACATTAACGATATGGGCTTTCGGAGCCGAAGGCCCTTGATGACTGCAGGACACAAAGCTTTATGCCTTGCCTCGGCCTGCCAACACTGACACTGGACTGTTGATGACTGGAAACACGTTGCCTAGTCAGATGAGTCTCGTTTCAAATTGCATACAGTGGATGGACGTGTACGGGTATGGAGACAACTTCATGAATTCATGTCAGCAGGAGACTGTTCAAGCTGGTGAAGGCTCTGTAATAGTGTGGGGAGAGTGCAGTTTGAGTGATATGCAACCCCAGATATGTCTATATACACCTCTGATGGGTGACATATATGGAAGCAACCTGTCTGATCACCTGCATTCATTCATGTCCACTGTGCATTCCAAAGGACTAGGGCAGTTTCAGCAGGACAATGTGACACCGCACACATCCAGAATTGCTATAAAGTGGCTCCAGGAACACTCTTCTGAGTTTAAAGACTTTCACTGGCCACCAAACTCCCCAGACATGAACATTATTGAGCATTTCTGGGATGAATTGCAACGTGCTGTTCAGAAGAAATCTCCATCCCCACGTACCCTTATGGATTTATGGAGAGCCCTGCAGGATTCACGGTGACAATTCCCTCCAGCACTACTTCAGACATTAGCTGACTCCATGCCACATCATGCTGTGGCACTTTTGCACGATCGTTGGGGCCCTACATAATATTAGGCAGGTGTACCAGTTTCTTTGGCACTAGGGCGTATGTCATAGTATAAAGAAACAGCACCTGAGGAGGAACAACAGCTTTTCTGCAAAATAACTGTTTTTCTCCTAATATACCTGTATACTGGTCAAAGTGTTGTAGAAGAAATTCTTATAATTGTCAGTGGAGTTGATTAGATCTAACCATAATTTGTTGCTGGCAAACTTACAGAAGTTATAAGATGAACACCAATGAATGTGAAACAAGGTTAACGGAATGTAATTTAATTAAATCAAATGCAGCTGAGGGAATTATACTAGGAAATGAGACACTAAAAGTAGCAAACAACCTTTGTCATTTTAACAGCAAAACAACTCATTATGATCAAAATAGAGAGGATACAAAATGCTTAATGGCAACAGCAAGAAAAGTAAGTCTGACAAATAGAAATATTCTAACATGTATTATAAATTTAATTAATAGGAAACATTTTCTAAAAGCATTTTTCTAGATCATAGTCTTGTGCACAAATGAAACAGTTTAGACAAGAAGAGAATAGAAGCTTCTGAAATGTGGTGCTACACAAGAATGCTGAAGATTAGATAGGTACATAGAATAAATAATGAAGTTAGATAGGTAGATAGAATAAATAATGAAGTTGGTACTGATTAAAATTGGCATAGTTTGTGCTATTTATGCAAAAATGAAGAGGCTTAACAGCATAAACTAGTGTGGTATACTGCAATATACCAGTCTTTGGACTGAATACCACAGCAACAACATATTTTACAGTGAAATGTTGGATTCTGCTGTTAGCGTATAACTTGATTCATTTTACATTCCTGGAGGCTCTTTTTCATGATAGCAACTACAGGAAATGATTTGTGAGTAAATAAATGAATGGACAAATGAATGCCGGCACACATGTAAAGCACACCTTACATTTGAGCTAATTAAATTGGATTCAGTTATTTACATTATAATGCCATGGAAAACTGTACAATTAAAAACATTTTAAAATTAACCATCAACCAATCACATTTTTTCCCCACTTAGTTGTTGTTAAGAATTATAATTCAGTGTAAAAGTACAGAATGAATTTTAGACATGTAATAAATTATGATATGCTAGAACAAAATTTGCTCATGATACTAATGTAAAAGTAAGAGTATTTACTACTCACTTTGCGCCATCTGGAAATGTCATAACACCAAGGCCTGAGCATAAGCCATTTTGAAATCCACCATCATATCGAGTCCCATCTGGCATCACAAGGTGGCCCATGCCATGTTTTTGTCCACGTTGACTCCAGTCTCCAACATAGCGTGTCCCATCTTCATATCGATAGGCGCCAGTTTTTACAACTCCTGGCAGTACTACAAATTAAAAAAAAAATATTAATAATAATAATAAATTCTGTGACCTTATAGTATAGCATACTTTGAAGTTGTTTCATGTAATTAACAAGGAGTAACTGAACCTTAATTTTCTGTCAGATTCCTCGTTGTGTTGAACACAAAATTCTGCTTGGGAAATAACAATGTTTTGATACTAATAGCATCCCTTCTGTTTTGTTATAAGTTATCTTAATAACAGACAACGGTACATAACAATAAAATTGCGTCACAGTTTCAAGGGTTAGTTGAGCAATATTTCAAAGGTTAGTTGAGCAATATAAGGATGTGTGTTGTCTTGCTAGAGAATTACACCTCTCCTCTGAGATCCACGACGTCTCTCTCTCATGACTGGCTTCACCTTGTTTAAAAGCAAATATGAGTAGTATTGGCTGTTCATTGTATGCTGCTCTTTGAGATAATCACAAAAACTGGACCTTCAGCATCCCAAAACACTGTCAACATGACTTTTCCTGCTGATGCTTGGGTCGTGAATTTTTTCTTGAGAGGTGAGTTGGTGTGCTTCCACTCCATGCTTTGTCTTTTTGATTCTGGCTCATAGTAGTGAACCCAAGTTTCATCATTAGTTAAAATTTTGTTGAGGAAGTGCTCACCTTTACTTTCATAATGTGCCTTTAGCTATGTGCACACTTTCAACTCAGGGAGTTGAAACTGCAACAGGTCAGCCAGGGCGATGTTCGTCAGTCACTGAGTCGTGACCATTTTTGAACTGCTCTACCCACTTGTAAAAATTTGCACAATTCATACAACTTTCACCATAAACTTTAGACATTCTACAGTATATATACACTGGTTTCTCAGCTTCAGCAAGTAAAGAATGAATAACAGAATGTTGTTCAACTAATGTGAACGTTTCAAGCAGACTCACCATCTTGAAATGTATTTTTGAGGTAATAAACAAAACAATGTTGATACATTAGCTGATCAGGGCTCAACCCAGTGATGCCAACTTAAAGCTATAAACGTACCACACTTGCCCTACTAACAGTTTTTTCCCCATACCAATTTGTCTCTTTAATTATTGAATGACCCTTGTACTTATATTCCACAATTTCAAATAAATTAAAATTATATGCTGATGTCAGGTACAGGCACTAAAGGTGATACACTAGATGAAACACTGTATGTAAAAGTTGCCCAGATGAGCAACTAAAAACTAAGAAAAACTGGATTTCATGTTCTGCCAATAAATAGGTCATTGATATGGACTGTATAACATGGCAAAATAGCATCAGTGTGTAGATGAGGATAGATCACTACTCATCAAACATAAGAAGCACAGAGTAGCAGACAGGCACAAAGAAATGAGGAAAATTACTTCGGTTTCAAAGTCCGTCCTCAGGGCTAATAGACAAATCCATCACGTCTTTTCTCACATTCAGTATTAGAGAGAGAGAGAGAGAGAGAGAGAGAGAGAGAGAGAGAGAGAGAGAGTGTGTGAAAAGAGACTTTTTCCTTCTGGCAGTTTCACCTTATCTGACTTACCTGTAGTAATCCTTATACAGGTAGACTATGGAGATACTGGATCTTTCCATTTAACTCAAAACTCATCCCAAGATGTAGCTTATAATGTGACAGAAAACATCATCTCACTAGTACATATGTTATCAAGTGTGCTGCTGTCACTAAAGGAGACTTCAGTCATCCAACAGTTGATTGGGAAAGTTGCAGTTTTGTAAATTAAAGGCTTGGCAACATATGAACAGAAACAGTATTAAATGCCTTCTTTGAAAACTACCTAGTATAGATAGTTTGGAAGCTCATTCGTGATGGAAATATATTGCATCCAATGGCAAGAAACAGATCTGACATCTTTGAGGATGTCCACATCAAAACTGGTATCAGTGACCATGAGGCAGCTGTAGCAACAATGATTACCAAAGTACAAAGGGCAACTGGAAAAAGTATTAAGATTTATATTAGATTCTCTCTATGAGGTACTTGACATCATTAACTCAGGGCAGGAGCATGTACAGAAAATGTGGCAGACGTTTAGAAGGATATTTGACCAAGCACTGATTAGATATGTGCCTAGTAGAACAGTTCAACATGGGAAAGAACCTCCATGGTATACAGTCTCCATACAGAAACTTCTAAACAGGCACTGACTGCTGCTATACAGGCACAAAACACAGCATAGGGTTATAGGCTAAGAGATGCATTTGGTTCTCAAAAGGAAAATACAAGCTTTCACAGATTATCACCATCTTCTTCATTAGGGGATGACTGTCTGTGGGGAGCAAAGTCTGCTTCCTGTCCTGTAGAGTGGCATCCAAACATGTCACTGATCAGGTGATGATGTTTGGGATTGTAACTTCCATTGCCTGTGTCAGGGTTTACATGGGTGGAGGAAATCGGCAGTGTGGCAGTACACCCTCGCTCCCCCACTGGGCTGCAATGGAGGGTGGAATGAGAATGGAGACCCCCTCCTCCCCCAAGAATTACCTATTGTATTAAAGATATCAATTTTTGATTGTATTTCTTTGAAGCTGCACCATCTCAAGTGCCTGTTACCAGGCACCACTCAAATTATAACCTCCATCTCTGTTACCACACTGCACTTGTCTACCATGTGACATGTGAAAGGGGGGAAAATTATGTAATGCAGAAAATCTGTACCATGTCATATTGCTCCCATGCATCGTCTTATTGGGATTTTGTAATAAGAGTAGGAGAAATTTACATGTGAAGTAACATTTTAAACAGGGGCAGATGTTATATTTGTCATCCAAGGGGTGCCTAGAGATGAGCACTTGAGACTAAGATTCTTCAAGGCACTGCAACCAAAAATCTTAACCCTTAAAGATAGGTGTTGCTGGGGGCAGTCTCTGTTTCCCTTCTGCCCCTCATCATGGCATGGCGCGGCTGGGGGGGCATACCAGCACAGTTCCAGTTTCTTACATTTTTGCATATGAATGCCGCCCTCCACACAACATAACACTACCGAGTGATGCTATCTGACCAATGATGAGCTTGAATGCCACTACAAAGGAAACAGATAAGGTCCTGGAAGACAGTCATCTCCCGACAAAGCAGATGCTGATAATCTATGAAAGCTTGAGTTTTAACTACATTTTCACATGGCCTAAACTAAGCGTAGATTTTACGAAAGAATGTCACAACAAAAAACTTGGACAATCTTCTTCATATGCAGGTCTGCAGCCTTGACACATTTTTCAAAAGAACACACTGTTTAGGTTTACTTCACCAGTACCTCATCTCCTACCTACCAAACTTCATAGAAGCAAGCCTACAAAAACTTTCAATACTAGCACTCCTTGGGGAAAAGATATTGTGGAGATAGACTCAGCCACAAGCCATGGGATGTTTCCAGAATGAAATTTTCACACTGTAGTGGAATACTATTTATCATCCATGTTTCACTTCCATACATGGCTACACTACACACAAATACTTTCACAAAAGACTTCCTGACACACAAATCTATACTTGATATCAACAAATTTCTCTTCTCCAGAAACGCTTTCATTGCCATCACCAGTCTACATTTTATATCCTCTCTACTTTGACCATCATCAGTTATTTTGCTCCCAAAATAGCAAAATTCATCTACTACTTTAAGTGTCTCATTTCCTGATCTAATTCCCTGAGCATCACGTGATTTAATTCGACCACATTGCATTATCCTTGTTTTGCTTTTGTTGATGTTCATCTTATATCCTCCTTTCAAGATACTGTTCATCCCTGCTCTTCCAGGCCCTTTGCTGTCTCTGAGAGAATTACAATGTCATCGGCAACCCTCGAAGTTTTTATTTCTTCTCCATGGATTTTAATACCTACCCTGAATTTTTCTTTTGTTTCCTTTACTGCTTGCTCAACATACAGACTGAATAACATCGGGATAGGCTACAACCCTGTCTCACTCCCTTCCCAACCACTGCTTTCCTTTCCTGCCCCCCAACTCTTATAACTGCCATCTGGTTTGTGTACAAATTGTAAAAAGCCTTTCGCACCCTGTATTTGACCCCTGCCACCAACATAATTTGAAGGAGACTATTCAATTTGACATTGTCAAAAGCTTTCTTTAAGTCTACAAATGATAGAAACATTAGTTTGCCTTTCCTTAATCTATCTTCGAAGACAAGTCATAGGGTCCAGTATTGCCTCATGTGTTACAACATTTATACAGAATCCAAACTGATCTTCCCCAAGGTCAGCTTCTACCAGGCATTCCATTCGTCTGTAAAGAATATGTGTTAATATTTTGCAGCCGTGACTTATTAAACTGATAGTTCAGTAATTTTCACACCTGACAACATTGCTTTTCTTTGGGATTGGAATTATTATATCCTTCTTGAAATCTGGGGGTATATTGCCTGTCTCATACGTCTTGCTGACCAGGTAGTAGAGTTTTGTCAGGGCTGGCTCTCCCAAGGCTATTAGTAGTTCTAATGGAATGTTGTCTACTCTTGGGGCCTTGTATCAACTTTGGTCTTTCAGTGCTCTGTCAAATTCTTCAGGCAGTGTCAGATCTCCCATTTCATTTTCATCTATGTCCTCTTCCATTTCCATAATACTGCCCTCAAGTACATCGCCCTTTTATAGACCCTCTATATACTCCTTCCACTTTTCTGCTTTCCCTTCTTTGATTAGAACTGGTTTCTTGTCTGAGCTCTCGATATTAATGCAAGTGGTTGTCTTTTCTGCAAAGGTCTCTTTAATTTTCCCATAGGCAGTATCTATCTTACCCCTAGTTATTTATGCCTCTACATACTTACATTTGTCCTCTAGCCTTCCCTGCTTAGCCATTTTGCACTTCTGATTGATCTAATTTTTGAGACATTTGTATTCCTTTTTTCCTGCTTCAATTGACTGCATTTTTATATTTTCTCCTTTCATCAATTAAATTCAATATCTCTTCTGTTACCCAAGGATTTGTATTAGGTCTCATCTTTTTACCTGCTAGATCCTCTGCTGCCTTCACTATTTCATCTCTCAAAGCTACCCATTCTTCTTCTACTGTATTTCTTTCTCTCGCTCTTGTCAACTGTTTCCTAATGCTTTCTCTGTAACACTATCCAATATCTGGTTCTTTCAGTTTATTCAGGTCCCATCTCCTTAAATTCCCACTGTTTTGCAGTTTCTTCAGTTTTAATCTACAGTTCATATCCAATAGATTGTGGCCAGAGTCCACAACTGCCCCTGGAAATGTCTTACAATTTAAAACCTGGTTCCTAAATCTCTGTCTTACCATTATAAACCTTCTTCGACATGCTTCACAATATTTCTGTTTGTAGTCAAATATGGATCATGCCAATTTTTATGTGTGGTTCCAGAAGTGGACTGAGAGATTAATTTACATGCTACACATTCTACTGCATGGTATGGTAGAGATACTATGTATGTGCTCGTCAAAAATGGCCAATAGCAGCAAATTAACAAAAAATTTTACAGTGTGCAATCCATAATAATTTCTTTCAATAAACAAAAAACTTTATGTCAAAATGCTAGTGTGTCCTGTCTTATGATAGTGCTCAGGTGTGTGAGACCCACACCAAATAGTAACAATTGGCAGACACTTGAAGATTCTGAAACCATCAATCATATTGAATGCAAATTGGACTTTTCTTGTATTATATCATGAAAGCTGAAGGTCAAGGCAATCACATGATTTTAGTAACTCTTGACTTCCAAAAAGCATGTGACTTATTGTGATATCAACATTATTATCGACAAAAGTATGATTATATGGGGTATCAAAAAAAATTTGATCAAATGGTACTGTTACAACAAATACCTTCAGAAAAGAGTTTATAACATTTAAATTTATATTAGATGTTAACAGATTCCTTTCTTCAGAAATGCTTTTCTTACTATAGCTACTCTAGATTTTATGTCCTCTCTATTTTAGCTATCGTCAATTATTTTGCTGCCCAAATAGTAGAACTCATTCACTACTTTTAGTATCTCATTTCCTAATCCAGTTCCTTCAGCATCACTTGATTTAATTCAACGCAAATCCATTAGTTTTGTTCTACTGTCGTTGATGTTCATCTTGTAGTATCTTTTCAAGACACTATCCATTCCAGTAAACTGCTCTTCCGAGTACTTTGCTGCCTCTAACACAATTATGATATAATCGGTGAAACTCAATTTTTTTTATTTCTTCTACCCAAACTTTAATTCACTCTCGAAATTTCTCCTTGGTTTTCTTCACTACTTGTTCAATGTACAGATTGAGTAACATCAGGGATAGGCTACAACCCTGTGTCACTCCCTTCTCAAACACTGCTTCCCTTTCATATCATCCAACTTGTATAGCTGTCATCTGGCCTCTGTACAAGTTGCATGTTAACTTTCAGTTTCTGTATTTTATCTCTGCTGCCCTCAGAATTTCAAAGAGTGTATATTCAGTCAACTTTTCAGACGCTTTCACTGAATCTACAAACTCTATAAACATAGGTTTGCCTTTTTTAAAGTATTTTTAGAGAAGTCATACGGTTAGCACTGCCTTGTGTATTCCTACATTTCTCCAGAACCCAAACTGATCTTCTCCATGGTCTGCTCCTACCAGATTTTCCATTCTTCTGTAAATAATTCATGTCACTATACTGCAAGGATGATTTATTAAATGGATAATTTGGTAATACATTTGTTAGCACTTGCCTTCTTTGGAACTGGAATTATTGCATTCCTCCTGAAGTCTGAGGTTCTTTTGCTCATGTCATACATCTTACTCATCAGGTGGCATAGTTTTGTCATGGCTGAGTCTCGAAAGTATCTCAATAAGTCTGAGGGAATGCCTTTCCTCCATGGGCTTTGTTTCTACTTAGGTGCCTAACAAAACCAGCATTATTGCTATTTAAATAAATGAAATGTGATTACTTGGAGAAAGGATTACTAAGTGAAGCACTGTACAAAAGCATTAATTAGAAAAGCAGTTTTACTAAGTATGTTGTCTTTCCCCATTCCAATCAAGACTGGAATTATGACCAAATCTAGGAATAAATGCAGAAAACCAAATAATTTCACTCATATGGAATATTTTAAATTACAATTAATAGTTATTAATAGTTCTGTGGATTTCCAAGTGCCAGAATTTGAGATTAACAGACAGAAAATGGACCGAGACTCGAACTCGGGACCTTTGCCTTTTGTGGGAAAGTGCTGTACCGATTGAGCTACCCAAGCACGACTCACGCCCCGTCCTCACAGCTTTACTTCTGCCAATACCTCATCTCCTACCTTCCAAACTTAACAGAAGCTCTCCTGCGAACCTGTGAGGACGGGGCGTGAGTCGTGCTTGTGTAGCTCAGTCGGTACAGCATTTTCCCGTGAAAGGGAAAGGTCCCGAGTTCGAGTCTCGGTCCGGCACACAGTTTTAATCTGCCAGGAAGTTTTACATTATCTTTGTTCTTTGCTGAGACAATCTTTCATCATCTCGTAACATATGAAAAACTGTTGATGTATTTTACACACTTCCATTCACTTAGAACTTTTATATGGACTAAACAGTTAGGTATGAAAACACATGCACCTATTTATGATGAAAATCGGCATTTGTCTTCTAAGGAAACTAATGGGATACAGCTGTTTTCATCTAGTAATTACCTTTTTGATCCAAAAGCTGACTTCCAAAAAATGTGAATTTATGTAAACCAATCATCTAATATGAAATTTTTCTAGTGGATAATGTTTTCCATTAACATGAGTAATTATCTTCCTCAAAAGCATTTGCTTGGATATTGTGAGATAAGTGGTCAGAGTTGGTAGTAGAATACTACACAGAACGTAGTTATTACAAAAGTTATGTATCAATAACAGTTAAGTTCACAAGCAATAAAAAAATATTATCTTAGAATAATGTTAATACATATAACCACTACAAAAGGAACAAAATCTGTAGTATCTAAATTTTGTATCCTGTCCCAAATCTCAAAATAAGCTCTGTCATCAGGCACCTAGCTCTTCAACAAATTGTAAGAAGTTATAAGACAGTATTTGTCAATATTCATACTTCTAACAATTAATTTACTTTAATTTAAAAAGTGCCTCAAAAAGCCATAAATCTGAAATTGAATTGAGTTCCAAGAATCAATGACAAATATAATTTCTATACTCTACTTCAGTGCATCAAAGAACGCTCAGCTTAAAAATTAGTTAATTTTCTATAATCTGGAAACAAAAGTTAATGTGAGTATCTACTATGGAAGCAATAACTAAATGATCAAATTTAGTAATCCAATGACGGCAGTTCAGTTCAAAAGTATTCGTTACAGGATAAATATCAGTTTGCATTTTGTCATATATTTCCCAGTTACTTATTTCGTCCAAGAATCATTTTAGTACATTGTTCGTACACACAGTGTAGGAGAAGGGAAACATAATTAATTTATGATTAAAATAGTCATTGTGACTACACGGTCAACACAATCAAAGTGCAAAACAATACAAAATTGATATTGCTTCTATATATGATTGTAGTGCCTATTAAGTGAGATTACATGAGAAACACAAAGTAAGTTATAATGTGAAGTGACATAACACATAATTAACAACATTTAATAAATGAGGTTTACTTACTATGATGTACCAGAAATTCAGAGACACAATAGAAGCAGCAGTGTTCAAGCAAGAACTGTTTCAACTTTAACTGAAGTGTATTTTACGTTGGTAGGCATTTTGAGTAAGAAGGTGTATACTTCCTGGTATATAAAATAACTCCAGTATGGAACACTCCTCTTTTGCATATGTTTTTACTTACCTTGTTTATCCCCAGCATTGTCAAGTGTACAAAAACATGCAGTTCACTTTAGACTAGTAGATAACAACAGCAAACTAGTATAAATGGAAAAGCAGTTGTGTTAATATTAATATTAAAGTTACGTCATTTGATGGTGTAAGATAAGACACAAATTTACTTCCTTTTGCACGGGGCTTTAACTGCAGCAGCATTTGTTTGTAATAGAATAACTGGAAAATATGGGGAACCATTGTTTTTAGAATACAGAAGCAGGATACGACAGATGAATAAATGAGATATTTAAGCATTCTCCTTCATGCCTACATTTGGGAAAACACATACATTCATAAAATACTGACATATGTGAGGTACAAGACACTGTGCAAATCCAATACTGATGTTTAATGCATTCAGCAACTTTCATGGAAGGTTCATGTTATTATGAAGTTTGAGATACTAGCACTCCAAGGACAAACATAAATTCTTCCTGTTAGTGTTGTGTGTTGCAAGAAAACGAAATTACCAATAAACTGGCCATGAAAATATCAGTATTATGGGCTGGCTTCTCTAAGCTAACATTCTCCACAAGAAAATACTATGATAATTTAAATCATATGACAATGTTATATAATTATGCAATACATCTTTTTGCTCTTTTATTCTCTCTGTTATGTATTCTATTGTTATTAAATACAATTTTATCATTTTTCTACACTGTTCCTGACAATATTTAATTTGCATTGCATATACTGAAATATGTCACAATAACTTTTTGTTGCACTGCACACACTTCGTTGTATTGCACAGTGTGTTTATTTGACAATATTCCATTTTATCTGGATGAATGAATAAAACGAAATTGGGCCAAAACAGGTCGGCAGATATAATATTAAAATGGAAAATTACGTATTTATTACCTAACTTACATGAGGAGGACTATGTGAAATCTTATTTCCTAATTTGCTGGGTGTTTTTTCCTTCCCAGTAACTTTTTAATTCATAGATAAGCCTCGAGATACTAGCAGTCTGAGGCTGAATACTGTTAGACTAAAATTACTTGGAAATACAGTGCAACACACAGTCACAAGATACAAACCACAACAAAATACTGGTCAAATTATACTTCATACAGAAAGTCAAATTATACTTCTTACCTATAAGTCAAGTTATTAGTTAAATTATACTTCATACAGAAATAAGCTTCTAAGAAAATAAAAGTGTTGCACTATAATGATCTAGTCCTTGAAAAGTAACACCATTTTAACAAAACCATCTTACCATCAGCCATTGTCAGCAAGCAGTGGCAATGCTGCTTAGCTTAAACCAATACACCATTCAAGTGGAATCTCATTAGGCTGCACCTGTGAGTCTTCCCAGTGCAGGCACAGGAAATAGATCAATATTTTCTCAATATGTGAATTAAATGATAGCTTCTATTCTGTTACATACAAATAATATTTACGTATGTATAGACAAGAAAATAATAGTTTCTATCTATTATGCATGAGTGAAATCATTGATCTATGTACAATAAACATTTATTTTTGTTTCTTCTTGTCATAGTATTAAAAACATTTCATATATGTTCAACTGTTTCAATGAAAATACTCACTTCATCCAACAATTAATGTGAATAGGGTATCACTCAGTGTCAAACATTTTTCTTTAATCTAAGATGCTTCCTACTTTGGAATAAATGCAAACTATAAAATAGATATTGCTTCAAAGTAACACAACTATCACAAATGAAACACAAAAGTTGCAGCACTTAACAAATTTTATATTTTATTACATTAATATTTGACTATAAAATATAATTACAGTATTAGACTGTGTGTACTTACTATTTAAGAATCACTAATTATAATGCCGCTGACAAACAGTTAACAGTTGTGACAGGCTTTTGCAATTAAAGACATTTTGTGCTGGATGGGAAAATTAAGAACTGAACTGTAAAAATGTTCCTCAGATGTAGTGGTTGAATGACAAAATAATGAATAGGTCATAAGATAAGTTGCCTAACTGAGTTAAAATTAACGGTATGTAACTCTGTTACACAAAAACTAGTAACATGAAGTCAACTTTTTTAAGCTCCTATAAGTATAGGATAAAATACTGTATTGTCTCAACTGCTTATTACAACATATCCTGCTTAGGAGAAGATAACAAGCCAGCATTCCTTATCCTTGATAAGGACACAAACATGCTGGTGCATCTCAGCATACCAATTCTTGGAATAGTATCTGTGCTAGGTTTCTTTTTTTCTTTTTAACTGATCAGGTAAAGGTAAGTGGCTGGTTTTTTACATTTTTGTTTGTTGTTTCTGACATGAAATTGTCATTATTATAATACTTCTGCCATTAACACGCTGGAAATCAAATGGCACATATGAGTATACCAGCCAAAGGAAAACTAGCTTTGTCAGTCTTCCATATTTACTTCAACAATGAAAGTGAAAGGGCTGATAGGAGCATACATGGAAGCTCTTTCTTTTCTAACAGAAGCTTTGTAGAGAAGAAAATAGAAAAATTATGACAGGATTAACTTGAAATTGGATGGGGGTCAAGAATTAAAAGGTAAATTGCAGTATCTGACTACTGATGAGATACAAACATCTTAAAATATGCAAGGACTAATCATTAAAAAAGGATATTTAATGTTGTAAGCCAAGTCCAAACTCACTTGACTGCCACACCTAGATCAGCATCCACAAAATCTGCAAGTAGGACTTTAAAGTATTACAACACTATAAAAAAGCAAAAAGTGCCGAAACTGTTTATGAGGTGAATATACAACATCGCAAAATATAAAATAAATAGTATAAACAAAATATGAACATATTCTAAACCACTGAAGATGCCCTGAAAATAAAGGCCAAATGCATATGGCACACAAATTTTGTTTTATGCAGTTGTAATTAGACAGTCCCAAAGTAATAAATGATCAACGTACTGTGATATTTTATGGAACAGAGGGCAATGAGACTACTAAAATTGACGATACCTGACAAAAATTAAAGATTGCATTGTACCTATTTCCTGAGATTGTTTCCAGAAATGGCCTTAGCTCTAAACAGCCCTGATTCCATATAAGTGAAAAGAAAGGTGTGTATTATCATGCTGTGGTTGTGAAACAGATGTCTGTAGTCAAGAGGTTTTCAGTAGAGAATGAATATATAAAACATTTCATTAATAGTTGAAAAACTATTTCAGTAAATATTTTTCAGACTAAACAACATTACCTACTTAGGTGTTAGCAAACTGGACTATTTGGAAGCTCACCATATAAAATATAAGTCACCCCCTTAAGACAGCACACTGGTCACCTTGGAGCACTGTAGGTGATATAGAAATGGTACCAGGTAGTGGTGTGACCAGTCAGACATGTGACCTTCTGTCACTGATGTAGGGTATGGCAGCAAAGTGGTGTGTATGTGCCAGTGAGAATGGAGTCAGTGCAGTAATATGAGTAGACGTGACAGGCTGGCAGAAAGGAGTTATTATGTTGGACATGCCTGTGACCACACTGTACATGAAATACCCTATTCGTTGGGGTATACATGCAGACTGTCCCATGAGTCTACAAGGAAAGATGTACCACACACAGCTGTGTGACATGGCATAACAGCAGTGATTGTGTAAAGATTCTTACCAACAGCATGAGGGAGTGGTGTCACACTTTGTCAGTTCCTGCTATTACAGAATGCAGCTCCATCACAACCATTTTCTGTTAAAAATTGTGAAAGAAACTGCATGAAGTGGACATTTATTAGAATCAGGTACCTTGCAAAAGGCCTTGCTCACTGTAGCACTTAAAGCTGTACATCTTCAGTGTTCAAACAATACAGAATCTAGATGTTAGGAGACTGGTAGCATGTGTAGTGCAGTCTCACAATTTATAATTTTGTTTCTTTTTAAGTGACACCAGGCACTGAGTACACTAACAGCCCAGTGTGGCATTTAATTCACATTTTATGTAGGCTGTAGTTCAGTTCAGAGGTGTTTCTGCAGTATTTCGTACCATTCCTTGCACCCACTCATTCATTTTACTGTGAACATTACCACAATGTTTATGTCAACATCTTGATATCCTAGGGTTGTCCATTCTTCTACATCTTCATGAAGGGTATGCTGTGGACACTCTGTCTTCCAAGATTTATTTATTTGTTTATTATTTTACATGTCTAGTTCTGTAGGTCTAAATTGAGGAGTAAATCTCCAAGGTCATGGAACGTGTCATTACATGAAATTACAACATACAAGTAAAAACAGATAAAATAAAATGTTTATGAACAAAAAAAGACAAGGCATAAGCTTATGTAAACACAATCAACAGTATAACACAGAAATCAGATTAATTTTTCAAGGAAATCCTTGACAGAATAGAAGGAGTGATCCATGAGGAACTCTTCATTCAGCTTCAATTTGAAAGCACATGGATTACTGCTAAGATTTTTGTATTCTTGTGGTAGCTTACTGAAAATGGATGCAGCATTGTACTGCACATCTTTCTGCACATGAGTCAAGGAAGCGCAATCCAAATGCAGATTGGATTTCTGCCTAGTATTAACAGAGTGAAAGCTGCTAATTCTTAGGATTGAGCTGATATTGTTAAAAAGAAATGAGAGACTTATGTCAGAATACCCAGACTAGTGAACAGGGGTTGACAAGAGGTTCATGAACTTACATCACTTATTGCCTGAACTGCCCATTTCTGAGAATGGGAAGACTTACCCCAGAATATAACAACATAAAGTGAATGCAAATAACCAAAGTAGACTACTTTTCATTCCGAACTGTCACTTACTTCAGATACCATTTGAACAGCAGAAATGGCGAGCCTTTGAAAAAGATCCTGAACAAAGACGACAGCAGTCACATTTACAGGGCTGCACATATACGTTCCCAGTTTGACAAACACTCAAGTACCTTCTTGCAACTCGACTGGCTCACTAAATGACTTGATCTTAGACCCCTAGAAGATGTCAGGGAGTAACTGGAACCGTGGGTGAAATGTAGCAACCAATGTCCTCACAATTTGGGAGCTGTATGGTATCTAATCATCAATGAGTGTCCTCAGCTGGATATGGCATACTTTAAGAAACTTGTGGACACACTGCCTTGCCAAATTAATGCCACAATAAAGGCTAGAGGTGATGTTGTTTAGTATTAGTGTGAGTCTCCTAGGGGTCCCTAATTTTTTGACTAGCAAGCTATCAATGTAATTTCTCATCTGCTTCCTTTTATTTTAATTGTTTTACTTCAAGTTTCATGCATTGATGACATAAGTACATCACAATAATGCAGAACAATTAATAACCTTACATAATCAGTACAAAGCATATGGTTGGAGCAATTTAATAATAGTTACTTGAGTAATGAAGTATAAGTGATTATGTAGTATTTTTACATAGGAATACTTAAAACTCGTCACAATTTATACAGTTATATTCACTGCCAAAATTTCTGTAAAGATTGGAAAGAGCTACCCATAATATGAAGTTTTAACTGTTTCTTAAATTTAGTCATGTCAGCAATGATAAATCTAATATAGCTGCTAGTGATTTATGCATGAATAATATACTCATTTATGTATTTAGCAGAGATTTTCTGCTTCTGTGCAAAGATCTTTTTACTTTCTGCATTATGATTGTAGTGTGTGTTATTCATTTTGTAAATTGTCTGATTCTTAGCAATGAGACACATAAGTAAAAAGAAAATGTATTGTCAAGACATGTTAAGGATACCCATCTAATTCAATAACCACATCCATAAACATTTACTATCAAAAACAGTCTTGATCACAAATTATTTATTCCAGAGAACAGTTTCGACCACAACTGTGGTCATCTTCAGACCAATGAGTAAGAACCTCCTTCGGTGGTAAATGAAGTTCTTACTCATTGGTCTGAAGATGACCACAGTTGTGGTCGAAACAGGTCACTGGAATAAATAATTTGTGATCAAGACTGTTTTTGATAGTAAGTATTTTTTAATAACATTGATCACTGCATACTCCCATAACACATTCAAAAGTAATTAACATCCATACACACCTAGAGGGGACACTAATCACAGTTCTGTTGACTCTCTTTTACACAATAAAAATTTTATTTGCTTGTGGTCAGTTTCTCTTGAATATGACACCACAAGTGAAAGGAAATTGCCTGAATATGCAGCTGCAGTCATATCCGTGTAACATATGGATGTGATAGTACAAATTACAACAAACAATCTTTTACAAAGGTCAGTAATGTAAGTAAACTAATTTTTATTGTTGTCAGTAGGTAATTTCAAAAAGTACATGTTTAGTTTATTTCACTGTCTTTTTCATGTGTTATCCAATCTTTGAACACGTTTTGATGTGTGAAAGTGTGTCTTGTGGACTTTGAACATAAAACCACTTGAAGCAAAGCAATTACAAACTTCTCCAAACAATGTTTTCATGACTCCAGATAGAAGTAAAAATATAGCAAAGTAAATTTCTTGGCTCATCCACTGTGGAAGGTCATTAATGAAGACACAGAACAGCAAATGACCAAGCAAGGAATTGTGTGAACTCCACGTGTCATGATACTCCAGTTGGAGGAAGTACATTTAAATTGTGCAGTACTACTTTCTGGAATCAAGGAATGTTTTAACCCACATCTCTGTTTCCTTGCCTTCAAAAGGAAAATTTTATGTTTCGTACACTCAACAGCTTTGGTGAGGACATAAAAGTCTAAGCTTATCACAAAGAAAAATAATTTACTAGTAACCAATTACATGATTAGTAATGAAGATCTTGATCATGTCACATTATATAAGCATTTAGTGGTAAATTAACAAGCAATATGAAGTAGGACAAACATTTCAAATTGGTATTAAGGAAGGTGAATGGGAGAGTTTGACTTGTTTGAAGGAGTCTGATAAGGCACAGTGCATCTGTAAAGCAAACAGCACACAAGACTATGTTGCACGACTAATTCAAGAATATTGCTCCACCATTTGGAGATCTCATCAAGCAGGCATGACAACAGCCAGTTGATGAAATAAGGGATGAACTGCTATGATTGTAAGAAGTTGGTACTGCTTGTATGAAAGTGTAACGGAAATGCTTCAGGAACTTAAATGCAAAAGCTTGAAAGAAAGGCAATGTAGTTATTGTGAAAATCTGTTGGATAAATTTAACTCTGTATTGGAGGAAGACTGTGCATTAATTCTGCTGCCATTGCTGTAGATCTTACAAAGAGATCACAAGAATAAGATAATCAATGTTAGGTAAGTGGACAGATAAAAAATCTATTCACTTAGTGTCAGCAGGAGAATACATATATAAAGATACTGAAATTTGCAAGCTTTCAGACCCAGTGGCTCCTTCTTCTGGCAGATGGGTTGAAGGGGAAGGACAAAGGGTGAAGGAAAAGGACTGGTTGTTGTAACCACAGGACCAAGCCAAGTCTAACTGCAGTACCTTAAGAATAGTACGTAGGAGGAAGTTAAAATTGTAGCGCTGGACGCCAGACGTGGCCGAAGGGTCAGACAAGGCGGCACTCAAACTGCTGGGCAGCTGGGTGCTTGATAAAAAGTAAACAGCCAGCAGATACAAACGAAGGTCTGTGCAGGGACTCATGATAAGCAATCAAGCAAGGAATATAAATAGATGCATTCCTGGCTAGAGAGAGAAGTCTGGAAGTGGAGAGAGAAAGAAAGAGGGCCCTTGGTGGGGACCGCGCTACGTCATGAGGAGCCAATGAAGGGCTCAGGACGCAGTGCGTGACCATATAGGGAGAGGTGCCTCTATCCCTCCACTCAGCCTCTGAAGAACAATAGCAACAACAATGCGTTAACGATACCAAATAAGGACACGTTGCCTTCGGCGCTACGTCATGCCAAGCGCTGGCGGGGTCGAAGGAGAAATGCTAACAAAACCTGAGAGCACGCCGCTCTGAGGCCTTGTCGTGTCGGGTCTTGTCTGGTGATGGCGAAGAGTTAGAGAGTGATAGCAGCAGCCGACTTGGGCTGGGGAACGGGCTGTAGGCAGGCAGCCGGAGATAGTCGCTGGAGAGCGTTAAGGCGTAGCCGCGGGACTCTAACGCAGGGTATTAGGAAACGTTGCAGAACTTCTAGTAGGCAGTCGGAACGGTGGAGTCAGTCACCGTCTCTGTGTTAGACTTGGCCATCCTGTGAATGCAATCACTGCGCAGTTAGGGTGAGCTGTATTCAGTTAGAATAAACTGCAATTTGTTAAAGTTATCAAGACTTTAATTCTACCCGCTTCCTAGCCTTGTACCTTCACACCAGGGATTTCTACATCTTAGCCAGATCAAAAAGTCTCCCTCTCACTAAGGTCAACCGGCTAAAATCCCATCCACGAACCGTGTCGCTCATTCCCTCGCAATACCCACGCTTGGGACGCGACATGGTGAGATGTAGGAAATGGGGAGAGTTCGGAAATGGTGCCCAGAGCCCTAGGTCAGAAGTTTCCATCTCATTCCATCCGGTAAGTCTTCCCTAATCCAGGGTTCTGGGCAAGTTTTCCAAACTCTCCCTCTTTCCCACACCTCAATAGTCCTATACGTTCATCCTTCTTCCTTCCACTTCAAGCATGCTGCCAGCTGAAGGAGCCACTGGCTCCAAAACTTGGAAAATTTCAAAATATTCATATGTGGGTTGCTGCCACTGTTTGGTGAGTATAATTTTTTTTATCCATCCAATTACATTGCATTTACAAAAAATTATTATTTTCATTGATGTAATAGATATTAGGATGCATGTAGAGTCATACAGACAACCATTTTCTCCTCTTTCAATATGCAAATGGAATAGGGTAAGAAATCACTAATATTTGTATGACTTGTTGCCCATCATGCACGGTTTCTTACAGAGAGTTGTGAAGTATATATGAAGATGTATATGCAAAACTTCCTAATGACATTATATTATTTGTAGAGTCTAGGAATTGTTTAACAAACCAAAATATCCCTGCACAGCGTCTATAATGTTGCTGGAGGATACTTTACCTACTGTTAATCCCTACAATAAAGCCTCAGATAATAGGACCACCACGAACAATAATAACAGGAAATGGAAGAAGGATAAATGTTCTCGTATACAATATTGTCTTAAAATTGTGACATGGAATGTAAGTCAGACAGATCGATAGACAGTATATAGATCCTGCTTTACTAACAAAGACAAAATAGAAACCAAAAGTGTCGAAAGACCTAAGACAATATTCCACCGCAAATGGTGGTGCCTTGCAAGAAGTTACAGAATGAAAAAGTAAGATACAGTCCTATGCATGGGTGAATGAGTATCCATAAGATTCAAAGTAGAAAGAGTATATATCTCTCATTTCTGTAGCCACTGATACTGAAGCAATAAGCTAGAGCCATCTGTTGGTGATGTAAGAAAAGCTTTTTATTAAGAAAGCAATAATTTATTCTTTCCTGGATAAGCTGTACAACCTCTACCATCAGTCACTCCAAAAATGCCTAAAAGAAAATACCAGTCAACTCTAGCAGAAAATCTGCATAAATGTGAGGAAAAGATAGGAGACTGATATCAAGCACATCTGGTCTTAAGTTAAGGAAACAATAAACATGGAAGCATCTGAAATTCTAGGCAAATAAAAGAAGCCAGATAAGGCGCGGTTGAATCAAGTGTGCCAGCAAAATAGAGAGAAGGTTGGCTAGGAAGAGTGGTTAGTAAATATGAAGGATCAAGAGTTAAAAGACTGCTATATCAGATTCAGGAAGGAAACAGCAACTATACTAAGGCAAGGGAAACACAAACAGTGCAAGAAGATAACAGAAGAAGCTGGAGAGGACTGTATCCACCACAGGATAAGAAACATGTGCCAAAAAGTAAAGAAAGTAGCACAGAAATATAACAAAAAAGAGACATTTATGAAAGATACATAGGGGAAGATCCTCACAAATGACACTGAATGGAATGGTGATAGGCACAGTACCTTGCAGAATTATTAAACTCTGATGACCCCACTGAATCTCTTCCATGTGGGTACTGTACACTATATACATCAAAATGAAGATTCCAATGAAAAAGAGATATGTCAAATAATAAAAACCCTAAGAAACAATAAAGCTTTAAATTAAGATAAAATTTCACGAGAGGTAATAAAGAACAGGAGACTGGTACTGGTTAAAATAATTATGAACCTGTTAAAGACTATTTGGGAATATGAGAGATTGCCAGGCAACTGGAAAATGGCAATAGCCTGCTCTATACCAAAGGACAAAACCCTGGTATGTGATGATTCTAGAGGAATTGCACTAGTGTTTACTTAAGAGAATGATTCAAATTGCAAAAGGAATTATATAGGGCACTATCAGTGTAGTTTCAGAAGGAACAGATCAACTACAGACCAGTTTTTATGCTTACAATCAGGCAGGTAACTGAGAAAGGTTGCGAACATAACATTGATATTCACATGATTTTTTTGTGATTCACATGAACTAACTATATCCTACACAGGGGCACAATCACCAATGGCTTGAAAGCGGTTCAGTTTTCACAAAACTTAATACGTCTAATACAGATGTGTTGAGAGGAAACCTACTGCAGAGTAAATACAACTACAGGAATGTCAGATCATTTTAAAATCATAACTGGTTTTAGACAAGGAGATACATTATCTCCAGTACTTTTTTATCCAATTTTAGAAAAGATAGACAGAGGACACCAAAAATTAAACTAAGCTGCAATAAAACTGAGTAAGAACACAATAAATCAAATTGTGTATGCAGATGATGTTTTTATAATAAGTGCTAGCAAGGACGACTTG
This sequence comes from Schistocerca piceifrons, assembly GCF_021461385.2. Classification (NCBI taxonomy): domain Eukaryota; kingdom Metazoa; phylum Arthropoda; class Insecta; order Orthoptera; family Acrididae; genus Schistocerca; species Schistocerca piceifrons. The sequence goes on along the minus strand of NC_060138.1, from coordinate 42,833,780 downwards.
CAATTCATGGGCAGTTCTTACAGAAATATTGCAAGAGAAGCAGGTTTACAAAATAATGAGGAAAAAACTGAGCACGTGATCAAGAGCAAGGCATACAGTGATGGTACTCCATCGACAGTTGATGCAGAAAGCTTTAAAAGAATAGACATATTTAAATATTTGGGAAGCATTTTTAATAAGCAGAGTAGAATGGAAGCAAGGATTGGAGAGGAAAATAGAGCATATTTTGGCTTTCAGGACATGCTGTGCGGTAGAGCACTTTCAAGAAGTTTTCAAATAGAACTAAACCACAATTTAATTCTTCTAGTAGCTCTATATGGCTCTTAAGCACTTACATTCAGGAAACATGACAAAAACTGCTAGTGTTTGAGAGAAAGATGATAAGGAAAATATATGGGCCCAAAAGGGGCACCCAGTGGAAATGGAGGAGATTAAAAAACCAGGAACTGGCAATCTTATACTAGCAAACTGACACGGTCCAAAAGGTGATTGGTGGAATGTAGAGAATGCATATGCTCCCCTGTGCCAAGAAGAAGAAGAAGAAGAAGAAGAAGGCAGAGTGTTGGGTACTCAGTGGGCAGCTACCATTGTTAGCAAAGGGGTTACCGCCAAGTGTAAACATGCATAATTTTAATAATAAATGAAAAGCACCAGTTTGCTTTTGTTCTACAATATTAATATTGTAGAACAAAAGCAAACTGGTGCTTTTCATTTATTATTATAATGTTGTTCTACCAAGAACCGACGGAAGATTCTGTTAATATGCATAATTTTCCTTTCAATCCTTACTCTAAGAGAAATTGGCAGGTTGCTAGTTTGTTTATATACAAACTTTCTAATACTAAATCAATATTAACAGAATCTTCTGTCGGTTCTTGGTAGAACAACATTATAATAATAAATGAAAAGCACCAGTTTGCTTTTGTTCTACAATATTACTTTTATTGCTAACCGGTTTTCGGCTTACAAGGCCATCTTCAGATATTTACTGAGTAAATCTGAAGATGGCCTTGTAAGCCGAAGCAATAAAAGTAATATTGTAGAACAAAAGCAAACTGGTGCTTTTCATTTATTACTAAATCAATACTTAAGTATACAGCTCTAAAACCGGTAGTATATTTACAATGTGAATTTATGGACCGGTACATCAATATTTTTTCCGTCAGTATACCGATACTTTTTCTCAATATATTGAGAGCCAATAATGATATTTTTTTAAATACTGATATATGAGATTCCCAATATTTTTAAAAATATCAGTGGTTATAACCTACAATAAATTTACACTAAATACATTTATACTAAATCCCTCTGTATCAATAAATTGATCCACGGCGTCCTTGTGCCAGTGTAGTGGAGGCGAATGTGCCTGAAGCTCGCACACACCGCTGGGAGGCAGCACACTGACGTGCTGCTGTGGTAGATCCATAAGCAGCAGCGATGACCAGTTGGTGTGTGGGCAGTGAATATGAGGCAAGAGTGTTGCTGTTAGCACACTTGATGGTATCCCTATGAAGGTATCCTTCACCTGCAGGATTTTATGGGCAGCCCAGCAGCATCGAACCTCAGACCCCGAGGAGCGTGGCCGGCAGCTGCCTGTTGGAAGCTGTGTGGCCTGACACACAGGTCCTCTGAGCTCTGTTGCTGAACTCTTCGCAGATCAGTAGGTTATTGAGCCTACCTATATGTAGCATTGCTCTGCCGAGTTGTTTTGCTGTCTGCCAACTGTAGCATGCAGAGCCAATTCATTGGTGGGATATCGTTACTTGACCTGAGAGTGCTGGAGTAATTACCAGGTCAGAATATGTCATCAGAGCTGTGCCGTCAGTATGGTAAGGGATCACCATATCCTGAAATTTCTCCAAATCACAATATTTCATCTGAACCACAGATACTAGCAGTGTTCTCTAAATCCATTCAATTTTTGTTGTCTTGCCTACTTTATAAGGACTCCAAACACTGAAACAATACTATATAGTTGGCTGCACTAGTGCTTTGTATGCCATTGCCTTTACAGAAGCACTCAACTTCCCTAGGCTTCTTCAAAAATATATAACTCTTTCACTCATCTTCTTTAACACTGATTTCATTTGAGTGTCCCATTTTATATCACTTATTTGTATAACTCTTAAATACTTATACAATGTGAAGGGCTCCAGATGTACACCACTACATTGCAATCAAGTTTTACATGATTATCTCTCTTTGTTACAGGCATTATCTTACATTTATCCACATTTAAACAGAGCTGCCATTCATTACACCAAGTAGAAATTTTGCCCAAGTCTTGGTCCAGTTCCTTGCAGTTGTCTGATGACAATACTTTTCTGTTCACAACTGCATCATCACTGAACAATCTTACAGTTCTGCTCATCCTGTCTGATAATTTGTTTAAATATACTGAAAACATTACAGGCCCCATTATATGCCTTTGTGGCACACCTCATATTACTTCCTTTTCTGTGGAACTTTCACTATCCATTATAGCATACTGGCTTCTATTAATCAAATATTCTTCAAACCAGTCACATAATTGTGAAGGTACACAGTGTGATTGTAGCTTTGTTAGTTGTCGATGATGTGGTACCGTGTCAAACACCTCACGACAAACTAGGAAGGTAGAATCTACCTGTTCACTTGCATTCATTATCTGCAAGATATCATGCGTAAATAAGGCAAGTTGTGTTTCACTTGATTGGTTTTTTCCAAAAACTATGCTGATTTTTTGAGAGATGCTTGTTTTTTCCTGGAACATTATAATGTCTGAGCTTACAATATGCTCTAGCATGCTGCAACAAAGACGCCAGCAAAAGTGGTCTATAATTCCTTGCATCCAGCCTATTGACCTCTTTGTAAACAAGAGTGGCCTGTGCTCTTTTCCAGTCACATGGGACTATTTACTGCACAAGCAACTGTCAGTACACATGAGCCAGGAAAGGAGCTAATTCTGTGTAAAATCTAACTGGAATTCAGCCAAGGCTTGGACCCTTGCTTGCTTTAAGAAAACCTAATCGTGGAATTGTTTTTCAATGGGGGGGGATTCTAATATCAATATCACTCATTCGAGAGTCTGTGCTGTGGTCAAAAATTAGCCTGCAAATTCATTTTTAAATGTGGGATTTAAAATTTCTGCTTTCAGCTCATTGTTTTCATTTTCAGTACTAGAACCTCCGCAAAAGATTGAATGTGAGGTTTGCATCCATTCATTGACTTCATTTATGACCAGAACAACTTACGTTTCTCATAATCTTTTGCCATGGGATGACTGTGAAAATTGTTGTAGGCTTCACACATACCCATTCTAATGGAAGCAAGAGTCACTATCAATTTTTCTCTGCCAGTATCTCTGCAAATCTCTTTTGTATCAAGAGCAGTAGTAGTATCTGTTTTTGCAGCATCCCATGAACGATACCATTAAGCTAAGATGGACCTTTGCCGTACTTTTTTACTTTAATTAAGATGTTCTTGCTGAGTTTATAATGTCTTTAAACTTTAACCACAATTATTCTGTGTTTGCCAAATCTGAATTAAATGCTCTCAGTTTGTCCTTTAAAAATGTTAAACGAAACACAAATACTCTCGTAGCTTTCTCGACGACATTTTTGCCTTTGGTGATCAATGTTCCTGCGTCGGCACCATGGTTGCTAGCCCCTCTTATTGGTGATACTCTCAAAAAGATCAAGTCTGTTTGTAATAAGAAGGTGTAAAATATTTCTTTTGCATGCAGATACTCAAGACTAGTTGTTTGAGGCTATAGGGATACTGCTACTTTTGAATGACTCTATGACAAATGTGTCTACATCTGGTGGTTGGAAAAAAAACCTGATTATTAATCTGACACTTACCTAAGTTGCTCTTGTTCATATTAGTTTGCAGTTGGATTAATTTTGGACCTCAGTATTCTAAGGTTTGTGCTTGTCAGTATGAACAATCCTTCTCCTGAAGAATCTTAATTTGTCTTTCAGATATATGCTCCACATGTAGTTGAAAATTTACCAGTCCTGATATGACATGGGGGTGACTGCTTTTTATGAGAGGTATGAGCTCTTGGACTTTACTGTGAATGCTCTGGCACTTAACAACTAATATTTTGAGATTCTCATTCCACACATTTGTATCCAGTTTCGTAAAATAACTGGTTTATCTGATGATTGAAGAGCTAATTACAGAAATAAGAAATTCAGTTGGAGAAATTCATATACCAAGTAATCGGGGACATATGGAGAAGGTACAAAGTTTTGGATGCCTTGCAAAAAGTAATTAATATACCAAATTTATAAAAACTTGCAGTGGAATTACTTTTGTCAGTCCAATGTTGTACACCTATCAGAATTATATTAAACTAAAAGACGGCAGTTCCAGTCATAGAAATTAAACCTTTATCGTAGGGAAAGCATTTGTTGTCGGAAATTAAAAAAATACAACCTATTACTCTTTTATAGGTAGATGAAATATGCCATTTTATGACTTACAAAAACATCTTATATAAATTACGATACAAAACAAAACCAGACAAAAGACAATAAAAGATTTGCACAGCTAATACTACAACATCAATTAGGATTACGAAACTGCTGCAAGAAAAAAGTGTGCTGCGGATCTTACTGTTTATGATCGTAATAGATAAGATAAGAATAATTACAGAGTGAATATAGTGATGAAAGTGAAATAGTGGAAGTAAAAACTGACAAATATGCTCAAAAAGAGCATAATGCAGCAAATGAGAAAATAAAATTAAATTCAGTGGCACACATAATCGAGTTAATATTAAGAAAAGGAGATTGGAAACGTCTTACTAAACCAAGTATTAAAATTTAAACCTTTTTGTAGTGTCAAGTTCTAAAATTCTTATTACAAGGGAAAAATGAAAAGTTTTCAACATGGAACTCAGGTGGCAAAATATCAATGAAATTTTTTAATCTGGTATATATTGCACAATAATACTAATCGAGACTCAACATGACCTACAGAAGAATTTTATTTATATGACTTTTTAAAGTACTTGCATCAGTGTGTTCCTGATCGACTGGAATACAACCATAAATTTGTTTTGCATATTTTATTACCAATGGAAATTAATCCAAGTTGGAGAAGCTGTATAAGGAGTTGGCACTTTATTTTCATCAGTTAATATATGAGCACATGACTTTAAATGTGGCAGCACTTCTCTTGAAGATAATTTACATGAAATGCATCCCAATCCCAACAATACAACAGCAAGTGAAAGCATCAATAAAGTGCATGATATGGTACATGGTAATGGACACTTAGAGGGGTATGAAGGAGTTGACACCATAGGAAAACCAAAAGAAAAGACTATGCTGCACTTAACGTATGTAACTGACCATATGAGAAACCTTTCTGCAAGATGGATGTCACTCTTTTTTCCGCCCCCCCCCCCCCCCCCCCCTAGATGATGAGATCTTGTCAGAAGTGAAACCATAATCAAAACAGTGAGTGGAAGTTGGTAACCCTGTACCAAAGGAAGATAAAGGTGATAAGTCCACATCATCTGCCTGAAAGTTGCTTTTTGCACTGCAAAAGGGATTATTTTCATCAATTACCTAACAGGGGCTAAAACAAAAACTGGCAAAATCTACGCAACTCTTTTAGACAAAGTGGATGAAATTACACTAATAGCTATTAAAATTGCAACAGCAAGAAGAATAGAAATAACAAAATTTTGCTTATTGTGCATACCGAGTGTAGCAGGAATAACATATAATTAAATTTGTTTGTGCATTCTCGGCATAAAGGATGTGAAATTTTGATGTACACAGCTGCCACCTCTGGGATTGAATTGAACAAAGCTTGGACGACAGATAATGGTACATCTTAGTATGCTGCTTCATCTCTTTTACAGAATTCATCAATCCCAGAGGCTGATGAACAGTGGTGTGTCAGTCTCTCAGCAACCTGTGACGAAATGTTTTCAATGGGTAGGAGATCTGGGGAATGTGCTGGCCAGAATGTAGTCAGACACACTCTGTACTGAGGTATGTCATGACAGTAAGGGCAACTAGCAGTCTTGCATTATCTCGTTGGAAAGTAACATCACAGAGTGCTCGATAACAGGTCACGGCAACAAGCCTTGACACATCACAAATGTAATGGCTGCTGTCCAAATTACTAGCTATTCAAACCAGAGGTGACCATGTTGTGTGCCCAGTAGCAGTCCATACTATCACTCTCAAGTGCTGGGCCCATATGATGGTGAATGTAATCTGGACACATTTGTTCTCCTCATAGTGTCCACACATCAGGAAGCTGCATGCAGAAATGGTACTTGTCTGTAAAGAAGACATAGTGTCACTCCTGTGTCCACTGTTGTTGCTGAGTGCCCCACCGCCAGTATGCCTCACAAGTAGAGTATGCCTCTCTCTGCTGCCGCACCAAATGAAACTGCAACAACGGTTGCTGTGCTGATAGTCTGTGGTGCTGAACACATTGTCCTTTTATGAGTATTGCTGCAAACGAGTCAATTTCCTGCCTTGAGGTACATAACATGGCTGAGTGAACAATGTCTGTCCCCTCAGGCACTAGTTATGTGAGACCATTGAGATCTCACATGAATCCACTAGTTTCATGTTTGGACAACAGCCATAGGATCCCAACTAATGCGAGCAGCAACACTGTGGAATGATACATGGGGTAGTCTCAAAAGACCACAATCCTACCATGGTCGAATTCCTACACATGCACGTAGACATAGGCTTGTCTTCCTTGTGTGAGACATAACATGATCTTGCAAACAACCAACACTCAGAAGAGATTTATGAATGGGAATTGCAACAGCAAGAAGAATAGAAATAACAAAATTTTGCTTATTGTGCATACCGAGTGTAGCAGGAATAACATATAATTAAATTTGTTTGTGCATTCTCGGCATAAAGGATGTGAAATTTTGATGTACACAGCTGCCACCTCTGGGATTGAATTGAACAAAGCTTGGACGACAGATAATGGTACATCTTAGTATGCTGCTTCATCTCTTTTACAGAATTCATCAATCCCAGAGGCTGATGAACAGTGGTGTGTCAGTCTCTCAGCAACCTGTGACGAAATGTTTTCAATGGGTAGGAGATCTGGGGAATGTGCTGGCCAGAATGTAGTCAGACACACTCTGTACTGAGGTATGTCATGACAGTAAGGGCAACTAGCAGTCTTGCATTATCTCGTTGGAAAGTAACATCACAGAGTGCTCGATAACAGGTCACGGCAACAAGCCTTGACACATCACAAATGTAATGGCTGCTGTCCAAATTACTAGCTATTCAAACCAGAGGTGACCATGTTGTGTGCCCAGTAGCAGTCCATACTATCACTCTCAAGTGCTGGGCCCATATGATGGTGAATGTAATCTGGACACATTTGTTCTCCTCATAGTGTCCACACATCAGGAAGCTGCATGCAGAAATGGTACTTGGCTGTAAAGAAGACATAGTGTCACTCCTGTGTCCACTGTTGTTGCTGAGTGCCCCACCGCCAGTATGCCTCACAAGTAGAGTATGCCTCTCTCTGCTGCCGCACCAAATGAAACTGCAACAACGGTTGCTGTGCTGATAGTCGGTGGTGCTGAACACATTGTCCTTTTATGAGTATTGCTGCAAACGAGTCAATTTCCTGCCTTGAGGTACATAACATGGCTGAGTGAACAATGTCTGTCCCCTCAGGCACTAGTTATGTGAGACCATTGAGATCTCACATGAATCCACTAGTTTCATGTTTGGACAACAGCCATAGGATCCCAACTAATGCGAGCAGCAACACTGTGGAATGATACATGGGGTAGTCTCAAAAGACCACAATACTACCATGGTCGAATTCCTACACATGCACGTAGACATAGGCTTGTCTTCCTTGTGTGAGACATAACATGATCTTGCAAACAACCAACACTCAGAAGAGATTTATGAATGGGAATTGTAGATGGAATTAATCCTACTTACTTTGCGTGGTTGTGCTGAAATGCTAATCACTCACATGTCCGAGCATGTAGGATGCTTCACGCCAGTTTGATCTTTCCTGCAAGCTGCCTTAATGGTGACACAGTTTTAACGGTCAACATTTTATTTGTGAGAAGAGCCCTATATTGAGGAAGGCTGTACTGACCTAAAAGAGGACAGCAATAAATGCGACTTTTGAGGAAAATACTTACTTTTACTGCTCAGATGCGAACTTTTTTCCATTTAAGAAATTACAACATACCAGTTACATAAAGCACAACACAGTAAAAAATTGGGGTAGGTGGAGTGTTAATAAAAACACAAAGAACAGAAGTACAATAAAGGAATAAAGTGGAATTTATGATGTATTGTAAAATGAGGATAAAGTAAACAAGAACTACATTACATTTTTTAAGCTACAAGTAGGTAATGAGAGATGATTTTGGTTCTCTTTAAATGGATGCTTGTTGTCCTCAATTCCCTACTACAACCCTAGAATACTTATTTTCATTACAAATCTCTTTGCAGCTGTAAATGGAGTTATTTCTCAGTATACTGACTGTCTCCTTTCCCACAATCATAATCAAGTCCTCTAGCAATTTCTTCCCAACGACTCGAGAATTTGAGCCAATTGTCCTATACACCTACCAGTCTCTTTGCTGACTCTATATTATTTCCCATGTTTCTCATCCTCCACTTTTTCCTGTAATCTTCTGAGAGAGAGAGAGCTCTTCCTCTAAGAACTTTAGAGTTAACATCAAACCAAAGACTGTGAGAAGATTAAAACTAATCAATTGTTTGTTTAAAATTATGTCACTGATTTCAAAGGGTAAATGTTTTTATACAACATATGCTTATAAATTATGCATACCAAGTATTTAACTTCATTGAAAAATACTGTAATATGTTTTATAGCAGCAGTGACAGAACATTAAATAAAATAACATAGGTGAAAGGAAAATATGAACAACATTACTTTAGCAGAATATTCCAATTTATTCTCTTCTTGAGAATTTGCCTCAGATGTCTGTCACATGATAGTTGCTCAGAGAGAATCACACTTTTACATAACTTAATAACTGTTCTGAGCTTGAAGCTTTCTTGTATGTCAGTGTTGCTAAATGGTTCCTTATCACCACATTTCTGTTGAATATTACAACATAAGTTTATGAAACAAGATCAGTAGGATGTACAACTTGTTCTTTAGATCAGGACAAAAAATAAACCTGTGACAGGACTGGAGTAGGAGATGCTGGGTGGGTAGATTGGGCAGGTCTTGCACATGGGTCTTCCACAAGTATATGATCCTTGTAGCAAGTGGTTGGGATTGGGAGTGGCATATGGATGGACTAGAATGTTGTGGAGGTTTTTCTTCACAGCCTCAACATCTTCTCTTCCATCCAATCCTCAATCCAGCATGCCCCTTCCTAGATGTTGACCACCTCCTCTCTGATGGCTCCATCCGCATCTCTGTCCACATTTAACTCACCAACGGTACCTGCATTTTGACAGCTGTCATCCCTTTCACCCACCTGGGGACAGCATATCTGTGGTGACAAGAACTACCTTGCTCAGTATGCTGAGGGTCTCACCATGGCCTTCACAGACAGACGCTATCCCCTAGAATGAGTTCACAAACAGATCTCCCGTGCCATTTCCCCTCAGACTCCCAATCCTCCCACCACCCCACAAGCACCAGCCGCAAAGGAGTGTCCCCCTCATCACCCAACTGAATGACATCCTTCACCAGGGCTTTTGATTACCCATCGTCATGCTCCGAAATGGGGGACATCCTACCCAAGATACTTCCCATCTCTCCTAAAGTGGTGTTCCATTCCCCACCCAACCTCCATAACATCCTAGTCCATCCCTATGCCACTCCCAATCCCAACTCCTTGCCACTAGGAGCAGATTCAGGTGCGAGACCTGCCCAATCCACCCACCCAGCACTTCCTATTCCTTTCCTGTCACGGGTTTATCCTACCGCATAAGGGGCTGGGCCAACTGTGAAAGCAGCCATGTCAATTTATCAGCTCTGCTGCAATGATTACACAGCTTTTCATATTGATATGACTCCAATGTGCTGTCCAACAAGATGAACAGCCACCACCAAACTGAGGCCATGAGAAACTAGGCCACCCTGTAACACAACATGCATCTGAACGTAACATACATGATTTCAATAGCTGCTTCACTAACTTAGCCATCTGAAACCTCCCCTCCAGCAGTAGCTTCTCTGAATTGTGCAGATTGGAATTATCCTTACAATACATTCCCCACTCCCGTAATTACCTTAGTCTCAATCCAAGGTAACATACCATCCCCACAACCTACACCCAACAGTTTCCACCACTATGTCCTATCACCTCTTCCCAATTCTCGTCTTCCACCCTGTTTATTTGCCACCCTCTGCCAATGCACCCACCCATCTTCTCCATCCCTCTCCTTTTTCACTCCTTTTTTCCCCACCCCTCTGCCCCATAACCTCATGATGCTGCACCTGTTGGCATTCCAGCCCTGCACATTCCACTAGACAGCGTTCGTCTCTCTCCCCAACTGTACGCTACTATTCCTTCCTCTTCTCCACCTCCTCCAGGTTGCTGCTTGCATTGCAAGTGCTAACTGCATTCTGGGCCAAGATTCTGGAGTTGGCAGTTAAGTGAGCATCAGGTGTGCTTACTTGTGTGTATGAATGGTGTGAGAGTCTCTTCTGCTGATAAAGGCTGTGGCTGAAATCTGTAAGTAAGTATGTTTTAATTGTGCCTGTCTGCAACTCACTGTGTCTTCTTTACAGTAAGTAGCAGTCTCTTTTCCTACATTGTTGTTATTCTATACTCCTACAGTCACTCAACCATAACACATTCCTGTACATCACAGCATCATCAGTGAAAAGCCACAGATTGCTGTTCACCCTGTCAGTCAGATCATTTATATATTCAGAGAATAATAGTGATTTTTGCTGATTTGCTGTTACTGTCTCCTCCTCCTCCTCCTCCTCTGAAGAACTCCTCTTCACAACTTCCTGCTGTCAAACACAGCACATTTCCATAAGGTCTTCAGTGGTCATTTCTTAGCTGTTATCTTCCACAAGCTCATCGATATCATTGTTATCCACTTCTAGTCCCACGCTCTTGGCCAAAGACACAATCTCATTGACTACAGGCTTTACAGGTACTGACTCAAATGCTTCAGGGTCACATTTGACAATGCACTCCAGCTAAAGCAGAAATGAGGGTTCTCTTGATAACCCCCTCCCATGCCTTTTCGGTCATCTTGACACAGGCAAAGATGTTGGAGTGATATTTCCAAAACTCTCTGAAAGTGAGATCGGTAGCTTCACAGTCAACTCAAAGTAATGCCCAACCTTCAGTGTATAGCTTCTTAAAGTTCGAAATAATCTGCTGGTCTGTAGGCTGGAGTAACGGAGTGGTGTCGGGAGGCAGAAATTGGATCTTGATGAACTGAAATTCTTCAAGAAGGGGTTTGTAGTCCTGGAGAATGGGCAGGACCATTGCCCATAACAGGCAAGACATGGAGTGGCAGATTCATCTGAAGCTAATATTTTTTCACTGAAGGACCAAACACTTCATTGATCCAATCACAAAAAAGATCATGTGTCACCCAATGTTGGACCTCCACGTCACATTTAACCTGCCCTTCTATACTTTATACTTCTCAAAGACTCATGGAGTTTCTGAATGGTAAACAAGCTTAATTTTCAAATTGTTCTTGCATCAGCACAGAATAGCAGTGTGAGATGGTCTTTCATTACCTTGCAACACGGCAGTGCATTCCCCTCTGCTGTTATAAAGGTATGCTTTGGCATCTTTTCCAGAATAGACCCATCTCGTCACAATCAAAAACCTGTTGTGGCACATAACCCTCATACTCTATGTCCATCTTGAAGTTGCTGATGAAGTTCTCTGCTGCCTTTGTTTTGGAGCTGGCTGCTTTGCCGTGCCTCACAGTGCTGTGGATGCCGGTCCTTCTCTTCAACTTCCCGAACCACCCGTGGCTTCCCTTAAACTCTTCTTCAGCCGCTGATAATCCCAGCGTCTTCTTAATGAGGTCAGCAAAAATCATTCTCTCCTCCTCACAAATGATGTTCTCGTTAATGCTGATGCCCCGCAATTACTTTTCATTTATCGATATAGAACACGAAACTGCTGTTTAGACACTCTTGTCACTCCCTTTGAAGCATTATCTCCTTAATCTTGTCCTTGTTCTTGAGGACAGTGCAAATTGTTGAGATAAACTGATTTTATGTGAATGCTAAATCAGCAACACTCACACCACATTCATGTTTTTCAATTATTTTAATTTGTAAAGCCATTTTCTTTCTCTTACAGTCATCATCTTGTGGCTTTATCTTCGGAGACATTTCTACGAAGGTTATTAAACTTTGCACACACGAAAGCACTGTGTGTACAGAAGTTTAGTGTGGTCACAAGCTGCACTAAGACAGTAGCAGAAACAGTGCTAAAACCTGACTGCAGTTCATACAAAACACATTATTCATACACCACTGCTGACAATGAAAGGTGTTCATATTGTTGAACATTTCCCCCACTGCACACGAACAGCTGGTGATGTCACACTAAATCATCATCACTTGTTATGCGAAACATCGCTCATTAAGTGAGTCTTTTATTACAATTTGTTTTGCTTGTTATGCAAATTGTGCATTATGGGAGGTGCTCGTTAAGTGAGGTTCCACTATATAAGCATACAGAACAGGTTCCCAAATATGTAGGTGCCTCAAGGACTTCTGTAGTAGTATAACCCAGCATGTTGTCCTGTATGGCAAGTGTTCCTCAGAGACAAGGATATTCTCAGGAGTACCACAGGGAAGCTACAAATTTGATTGATGACAATGCTGTGTCACATTTTTGCAAGTTCTGAAGTATCAGCAGAAACAAATGACTGTAAATAGCTTCCTAGTAAAAAAGAATTAGTTATTTATTGTGAATAATAAAATATGTAATACTGTATGTACAATTTTCTTTGAATAAATTGCATGAATATAATACGACTTTCAGTACTTCTTTTGCATGGAATATATTATCATATTTTACATTAATTTATATGGGATAAATTGTTTTGCTTATTGACTGTTTCGCACTATGAGTAAGATTCTGAAACGAATTATGCTCACTATGCAATGTGCCACTGTACCGTAAGTAAGAGTCTGTAGTGGGGCTGTGTGTCAAATGCTTTTTGGGGATCTGTGAATACAGAATATGCATGTTGTCCATCATGCATGGTTCACAGGATATCACGTAAAAAGGGCAAGCTGAGTTTCATATGAGTGACGCTTTTTAAAACTGCACTGACTTGTGGACAGAAGCTTTTCCGTCTCAAGGAAATTTCACTATATTTGATCTCATAATATATTCAAGAACTCTGCAGCAAACCAATGTTAAGGATACTGCTCTGTAATTTCATGGGTCCATTCTTTTACCCTTGGATAGATGAGAAGTCACCTGGGCTTTTTTGCAGGCACTTTGGACTTTACACTGTGCAAGAGATTTGTGATAAATGCAAGGTAAGTAAGGAGCCAATGCCGTAGAGTACTCTTTGTAAAATCGAATTGGGATTCCATCCAGATATGGAGACTTATTTATTTTCAACTCTTTCAGCTACTTCTCTATGTCAGAGGTGCCTATTACTATGCCCTCCATACAGCAGTCTGTGTGATGGTCAAATGACGGTATGCTTGTACGATCCTCCTGCATGAATGATTTCTTAAACACTCTCTTTCACTGCTGCAGAAGCTGATCAACAAGTAACTGGACAGAAGCCTTCAAGCCTTTTAGCAATTTTACATAGCACCAAAATTTCTTCGGGTTATCGGCAAAATCATTTGCTTAAGTATGATGGTGATAATTGTTGTACACTTCATGCACTTATCTTCTCACAGACGCACAAACCTCTAATAAATTTTGTGTGTCACAATTTATGTGTTGTCTTTTTAACCAAGAATGCAGTCTTTGCTTCCTCAGCTATTTCTGAATTTTGTTATTAAACCACAGTGGGTCTTTTCCATCTGTAATCCACATATTTGGCACATACTTCTCCAGAGCATGACCTACAATCCATTTAAACCAGGGCCGGCCACAGCGAGCCAAATTTCACGCACACAGGGTGTGTGAGCCAATGCCCAAACTGTCTTGGCTTTGCTCAGTCCTTCTCAAAAACACCCAGAACACAGAAACATTTTATTGAGTATTGAAGTGCAGCATTTTTCAGTCTGTTCAGCAGAAACATGGTGTCAGTGCTGTTTACCATTAGCAATTGGTTTATGGTATTAAGAATGTTCACAAGTCCAGTGGCTGTTTACACAAAAAGAGGCAGTCTAGTGATCTATCATCACAAGACTTTAAAAATGAATGAGAATGACAAATGAGAGGTATAATAACTCTCAATATATATTAAGCTGTCACATTAAAGACAGGTAATGCAAATTGGCTATAAAATAACATAACAGTACTATGCAGAAAGAATTTAAAGATTTAGTTACAACAATCAACAGATGGGGTTCATTGTTCTGTATATCAAGAAGCACTCTGTGCTAAATTTGCAGACATGGAGCACGTGAAGAATCTGATGGTAAAAACAATTAAATTTCCGAACTTAATTTCGTTCATCATATTAGATGATTCAGGAAAGTCTGCAACTGTCATTCATTACTTAAAAATTTCTGAAGTCACACACATTATTCCACTGACAGTTGCAACAGTTTTCAATGGAAATGAACAATGAGTATGAAGATTTTATATATTACTGCAAAGTATGTTGGTTAAATCAAGGGCATGTCTGGAATTTTTTTTTTTTTTTTTTTTAATTTAAAACTCACTATTGTCGAATTTACCAAAGAAATAGAAGTGCAGGAACAACAATTAGAACATCTGAAATGGGTTGCAGACCTCGCATTTTAAGTGGACTTGACTGCTCACTGCCTACAATAAGACACTGAAACGTGAGAAACAACAATAACTTATTGTGATCGTTACATAGCTTTGGTTACTGATAATAACTTGACACCAGTGCCTATGAGTTTAATTTTTACACTACAGCACTGATGATGATCACTATGCGATTGAAAATCAATTTTGCTGTCAATGAACAATCAAAATTACAGCCAACACTGACCTTCCTTCTAATTTAAGGTACTGGCTCGTTCCGTAGCCTCTTCTCTACATCTCCATTTGGTGGGAAGCCTTAGCATTGAACGGTTATGATGTTACAGTGTAAAGTATGGAACCCTGCGAAGACGGTTGGTCAATGTGATTTAAGCAATGTGCAGTCATTGAATTCTTGACAGCAGAAGGTGTCACCCCAAAGGAAATTCATCAGAGAATGAAAGCAGTTTATGGTGATTGTGTTGATGTGAGTACTGTGCGTCGTTGGGCGAGTACTTTTAAAGATGTTGAGGCGGGAACATCTGACCTGCATGACAAACAAAGAGTTGGATGTCCTGTGACAGCAACCACAGAGTTTCACAAGCAAAATGCTGACAGACTGATTGAGGATGATCACTGTAGCGCTCAGAGAGAAACTGCAAGCACAATCGGCATTTCACAAGAACGTGTGGATCACATTATTGCTCTGCTTGGCTATCAGAAGATCTGTGCACCATGGGTACCCTGGATGCTGACTCCTGAAATGAAAGCCCACAGATTTGAAATTTGCCAGGAACTCCTCTCACGTTACGAGAATGAAGGCGATGCCTTTCTCCATTCAACTGTGACAGGAGATGAAATGTGGGTACACCATTACAACCTGGAGATGAAACGTTAGTCTATGGAACATAGACACAAAGACTCGCCCCAGAAAAAGAAATTCAAGATGCAGCCCTCAGCTGGAAAAATAATGGCCACAGTGTTCTGAGACGCAGATGGTGCTATCCAGGTTGATTTCCTTGATCGTGGAACAACAATAAATTCGGAGCATTACATCACAACGCTGCAAACTCTTAAATGACAGCTAACAGGGGTCTGAAAGGAAAAGGGAAATGTTTTCCTGCAGCACGACAATGCCAAACCACACACTTCACGTGCCACCACAGCAGAACTTCAGAGACTGAATCTCACCACTGTATGGCATCCTCCATACAGTCCAGATTTAGCACGTCTGACTTACATCTATTTCCGATAATGAAAGATGATATGCAGGGACATCATTATGCTTCTGATGAAGACGTTGAGAGAACTGTAAGATTGGGGTTACAGAAACAGAGTGTTGATTTCTTCCATAGCTTCAGAAAACTTGTTCATTATTGGCAGAAATGTACCCAACTGGCTGGTGATTATGTGGAAAAGTGAATATTGGTAATTAAAGATCACATTCTAAGGATTATTTCTGCATTTGATTTATTAAAATATTCCCATCCAAACCCAATTAACAAAGGTGGAGGCATTACTTTTCATTAAACCCTTGATTGTAAAGCAAATGCAGTGCTGAAGCATGTAACCATAGCTATGGCATAGATGGCATAAAAAGCTTTCCAATAGCTCACAGTGCTGTTGTCAGCTTTCAACTGTGAAGCACAAATAGCTGCAGGCATAAACAATAACTATCTATAGAGCTGTGACAAACCTGAGGCACTTCATAGAAATATTTACGGAATCACGTTTTCTTCACTCTGCAAACAACCGTAAAGTGCTTGGCAGACACTATGCCCCATTGTCATCATTATTTGGGTTGGGTTGGGTTGTTTGGAGGAAGAGACCAAACAGCGAGGTCATCGGTCTCATCGGATTAGGGAAGGACGGGGAAGGAAGTCGGCCGTGCTCTTTCAAAGGAACCATCCCAGCATTTGCCTGGAGCGATTTAGGGAAATCTTGGAAAACCTAAGTCAGGATCCAGAATGAGATTTTCACTCTGCAGCGGCGTGTGCACTGATATGAAACTTCCTGGCAGATTAAAACTGTGTGCCGAACCGAGATTCAAACTCGGGACTTTTGCCCTTCACGGGCAAGTGCTCTACCAACTGAGCTACCCAAGCACGACTCACGCCCCATCCTCATAGTTTTACTTCTGCCAGTACCTCGTCTCCTACCTTCCGAACTTAACAGAAGCTCTCCTGCAGACCTTGCAGAACTAGCACTCCTGAAAGAAAGGATAATGTGGAGACACGGCTTAGCCACAGCCTGGGGGATGTTTCCAGAATGAGATTTTAACTCTGCAGCAGAGTGTGCGCTGATATGAAACTTCCTGGCAGATTAAAACTGTGTGCCGGACCGGGACTCGAACTCGGAACCTGCAGTAGAGCTTCTTTTAAGTTTGGAAGGTAGGAGACGAGGTACTGGCAGAAGTAAAACTGTGCGGATGGAGCGTGAGTCGTGCTTGGGTAGCTCAGTTGTTAGAGCACTTGCCCGCGAAAGGCAAAGGTCCAGAGTTCAAGTCTCAGTCCGGCACACAGTTTTAATCTGCCAGGACGTTTCTAAATGAGGATGGTCGGACACGGGATTGAACCGTCGTCCTCCCGAATGTGAGTCTAGTGTGCTAACCACTGCGGCACCTAGCTCGGTTGTTATTTGGGTTTCTTCCTGTTCCATTCATGTACGGAGTGTGGGAAGAGTAATTGTCTGAAGGCCCATGTGCTTGCAGTAATTATTCTAATCTTATCCCCATGGTCCTTGTGTGAATGAAATGCAGGAGGCTGTAGTATATCCCTAGAATAATTATTTAAAGCTGGTTTTTGAAACTCTATTAATAGACTTTCTCAGAATAGTTTATGCCTGTCTTTAAGAATATGCCATTTCAGTTCCTTCACCTCCCCTGTGATACTCCCTCATGGATTAAACAAACCTGTGACCATTCGTACTGCCCTTCTCTGTATGCATTATTCCCTGTTAGTCCTATTTGGTATGGGTCCCACACACTTCAGTAATATTCTAGGCTGGGTCACATGAGTGATTTGTAAGCAATCCCTTTCTAAACTGATTGTACTTCCCCAGTATTCTACCAATAAAATGAAGTCAACCACCTGCATTATCCATGGCTGAACCTATGTGATTATCCCATTTCATATCCCTGCAATGTGTTAAACCCAGGAATTTGTATGAGCTGCCAATTCCAGCAGTGACTCATTGATATTATAGTCATACAATGCTACATTTTTTCATTTTGTGAAGTGCAAAATTTTACGTTTCTGAACATTTAGAGCACGTTTCCAGTCTCTGTGCCACGTAGAAATCTTATCAAGATCTGACTGAATATTTATGCACCTTCTCTCAGATAGTACTACATTATAGATAACAGCGTCTCTGTAAAAAGTCTTATTTTAATATAATATTGTCTGCAAGATCATTACTATACAACATGAACAGCAAGGGTCCCAACATACTTCCCTGGGGCACACTCGAAGTTACTTCTACATCTGATGGTGACTCTCCAAGAAATACTGCATTGGCCAGATTGCCTTGATTCAAAACTTTCAGTATGTCATGTGAGAAAAGTGCAAGTTGCGTTTCACACGATCGACGTTTTCAAAATCCATGCTGGTTGGCATTAAGGAGGTCATTCTGTCCATGATACCTGCTTATGTTTAAACTCAGAATATGTTCTAAGATTGAACAACAAATTGATGTCAAGCATACTGGACGGTAGTTTTGTGGATCGCTTCTGCTACTCATCTTGTAGACAGGTGTGACCTGTGCCTTTTTCCAAGAAATGGGCGCAGTCTTTTGTTCGAGTGATCTGCAACAGATTACAGTGAGAAGAGGGGCTAACTCAGCCACAAATTCAGTAAAGAAACTGACATAGATTCCATATGGGCCTGGAGCTTTGTTCAATTTTAACGATTTCAGCTGTTTCTCAACACCACTGATACTGGAAGTTATTTAATTCATCTTTTCAATGGTATGAGGATTTCATTGGGGCAATTCTCCTGTCTCATTCACTAGGGACTGGACACTAACTTTCGTGCCACTAGCAGCCTTTACATATGCCCAGAATTTCTTCAGATTTTGTGAAATGTCATTTGACAATATTCTACTACGGCAGTCATTGAAGGCATCACTCTCTTGACAGCCAAACATGTTTCATTCAGCATCTCTCTATCTACAGCCCTACCCTTTATTTTACACCTAACGTTACTGGTCGAGGTGGTCATGTGATGCTGCTGCGCCCAGACCACTGCAACTGTCAGGGATCAACTTACTCTGTCTCAACTATAGGCTGAAATACTTAGGAACACTTTACAAAAAAAACTGACTTTAATTAGAATGAGTATTTACATTGTGTGTGTTTTAAATAATGATATAGCGAATAAGCCCAAAAGTACAAAAATAGAATCCTGTTTACATAACACATTTTTGCATTTGTGGTGATCAGTATTTGCATATAGTAGAAGTTGTTTACTCATGATTCCACACCATAAGTCAGTAGTCCCTATAAATGTATCTAGGACTATACTACTGCAATCTAAATAACAGTTCATATCTTACATCAGACACAGAATGAAATATGACAATGGTTGGTAACAATCATTTATATTTCCATTACTTTGGTAACTTCTTGACATATTTCAATTCATGAGTGAGCCACACAAGTAATGACAGTAGAACAAGTGAGCCAGACTGATGGCTTGCAGCAACTGGGACAGGAACATATGTGAGAAGTGTGGTGATTCCAAGTGTAACCTGAAAAATCGAGATTTACCTCCACTTACTGAATGAAAAAAAAAAATCATATTTATGAGTTAGTAATAAAAAACTACTGTTCCACTTTGACTACACAAAATCATGTTTGTTGTGTTTGTATCACAACTAGTTCTGATCATCTGACATTTTCTTTTAATGTAAACACATACAACATGCTTATGTAAGTACACCTTGAAAATGGCTGCTGGCTGAAACTAGCCATAAAGTAAATACATTAAAAAAAGATACTGTGCAGCATGCAGCAGCTGCAGAGTCCAGAATCAACTAGAAATATTAATTAAATGGTAAAGTTTAACATTTTATGACTGCTGGTGGACTCTATATTGAAGTGTCAGGAGTAAGGAAAATCAGCTCAAAGGAGTAATAAACTAACCTGCAACCAGGCCATGACAGCCACAGCAGTTGCTGCTGTGTAAGCACGGGGTGGAAGAACCCTCTTACGTGACAGTAGCCACATCCCCGTAATTATTCCCAGTGTAGATGTTCCCTGCAATAACACATACAGTGTCTTTGAGTTACAAGAAAAAAACTACTGACATATTATTAAACATTTATCCAGTACCTCTGAAACACTATTTTTCACTTAAACTATCATAAACATAACAAAGTATTCTGGAACTTTAACTCACTATTTTTACTTGTGTAGTGTTGTTAAACTCACCACAGTGACTTGTTTCTATGGCTTGACTTTTGTCTAACCAGTACAACTAATATTATTTGCATCTGTGGCATACTTCACCAGGTATATTCTCATTTAAAGAAATTAATTAGTGTTAAAGACATAGGGCTTTCAATCTTTATAAGCTATGCTTAAAACAAACAATACCACTATTATATGAACTACACTAAAAATGGTTCTGTCAGTGGAGCTAGCTAGCACTCTCTCTCTCTCTCTCTCTCTCTCTCTCTCTCTCTCTCTCTCTCTCTCTCTTCTCTCTCCTCCTCCCCTCCTCCCTTCTTTCCTCCATTGTTGATGTGTTTATTGTCGGGAACTTTGTCATATTTTTGAGACTATGTAAGTCCTTCGTTCTGATAGCAGCAAGTAAACTTCCTGATCTGTGGTAGGCTTAGGATGACAGCTTGGTTAGTTCAGTAAAAGACAGCAATATCAATAGTCTCAAGTTTAAGCCACAGGGTATTTTCTGGAACTTCCACAGCAAGCCACATGTTATATTACACAAGGTCTCAAATTTCACTATAAACTGTGCACCCAATAATCTGTTACATACACGTACGAAGTACACAATAATCCGTGTGGGGGATTTGCCAGTTACCCTCATCAGGTGCATCACCTTCGGAATTGTGGGCGGGGGGTGGGGGGTGGGGCAGGAAGTTTGCCAGCTCTGCTGCCAGCAGTGTTGGAGGTTAGTGAAGGAGTAAAATACTCACCACAAAAAAAATAACTAGACTGATCCTGAAAGCACAATACAGAAATGAGACTACTTAGCTATGCAAGTGTAGCCAATATAAGAGTCATCTGCACATATTTTCCTCAGAAGCATGTTAAAAGCAACTTGGGCAATTCCCTATCGCAGAACAAGAAAATAAATAGACCACATGTCCTGGCAGACCAAAGATATAAAAGCCGTGTAATGAATGTGAGATTTATAACATGAACCCAGCCAGGCACAGACACAATTTAGTCATGACAGGTGCAGCAATGAATAGCTATAGAAAAGCTAAAGGAAGCAACACATCCCATAAATAGTTAGTTAGTTATTGAAAGCCACTTACCAACAAGGACTTACAATTTGGAACACGGAGTGTCAGGACTTTGGCGACACCTGGACCTCTAAATATTCTGTCAGAAGAACTTGACAGATATGAAATGGGCCTAGTTGCAGTGCAAGACACAAGATGCCCATAAACAGGAAAACTGGAAACGGACTAACACATTCTATACTACAGTAGATTGGAAGATGGAAATTTCCAAAAGGTAGTATGTTTCGTGGCCAATAAAAGAATAGCAGTTGCAGTAATTGATTTCTAACCAATTGAGGATGGAAAGAAAGGCAGTTTCTATGCAATATTTAAAGAGGTACTTAAGTAAAATACCAGGACATGATGTAAAGCTCATGGCTAGCGATGCCAAAGCTAAAATCGAAGGGAGACCTTATGGAAGGGAATAGTAGCAATTAAAAGCCTACATGTTGAAAGCACGATACAGAAATGAGGCTACTTAGCTATGCAAGTGTACCCAACGTAATAGTTATCTGTACATATTTTCCTCAGAAGGATGTTAAAGGCAACTTGGCTGCTTCCTGATGCCAGAACAAGAAACCAAATGGACAACACCTACTGGCAGACCAAATATATAAAAGCTGTATAATGAATGTGAGACTCATACTGGGAACCCCATCAGGCCCAGATCACTATTTAGTCATGATAGGTACGGCAACAAATAGCCATAGAAAAGCTTAAGGAAGGAAAGAGCATAAAACAATAGAATACTGACACAAATAAATTGAAAGATAATGACAAGGCACAACAGTTTGTCATTAAGTTTCAAAACAGATCTGAGTTTCTAACAACAGAATACAAACTCTACATTGAAAGCACATGAGAAATAACAAAACAAATGTGAAGAAGCAGGTGCAGAAAAGAAGAAACAAGTGTTCGCCAAGATTCTTTGGAAAAAATTGAAACCATATTTAAAAGAAGTACCAGATGAGAAACATGGAGGTTCTATGAAGGATCAATCCACCACAGATCAGATCAGACATTTTTACTGAAGGAAGCCATATCAAAATATTGCAAATACAATTAAACAACAACAATACCGTTCGTTGATTTTAAGAAAGCCTGTGAGAGCATATACAGAGAAACGTTGAGAGAGAAAATGCCGAAGTTTGGAATACTAAAGACAATTACAAATCTTGCAAAAGTTACCATGGAACGGTTGAAAGAAAAAGTGAAAATGGATGGAGAATATTCCAGGGTTTTTGACAAATTTCAGGGTTTAGACATAAAAATAAGAGTAAGGTAAGGACATGAAATGTCACCATTATATTGTTCAATATTAGAATCAGGAAGCATTTGACTCAGCAAGCAAAACAGAAGACGGAATTAGGATGGGAATACAAATGAATTTACAGTTCCTTGTATATGGTGTACCACTAATCAGTGAAAATCTACATGACCTGGAAATACTGGCAAGAAAGCCATTTAAAAAAGCAAAGGAAGGTGGACTAGAGATAAACGAAAAAAGAAATGTGGAAAGAAGTGTGATATGACTGCTGTTATTTTATATATGCATAAATGATCTGGCGAACAGCGTACGCAGAAGTCTGCGGATGTTTGCTGATGATGCTGTAGCGTACTGGAAGGTGTTGTCGTTGAGTGACTGTAGGACGACACAAAATGACTTAGAGAAAAGTTCTAATTGGTGCGCTGAATGGCAGCTAGCTCTAAATGTAGAAAAATGTATTACTACATATGAGAGGGAAAAACAAGCTCATAATATTCAAGTGCAGCATCAGTAATGTGCTGCTTGACACAATCAAGTCAATTAAATATCTAGGTGTAACACTGCAAAGCAATACGAAATAGAATGAGCATGAGAGGATTGCAGAAAGGAAGGTGAATAGCTGACTTCAGTTTATTGGGAGGATTTTAGGAAACTGTGGTTCACTTGTAAAGGAGATCGCATATAGGACACTAGTGCGACCCACTGTTGGGTACTGTTCAAGTGTTTGTGATCCAAGCCAGGTTGGATCAAAGGAAGACATCGAGATAATTCAGAGGTGGGGTTCTCAATTTGTTACCTGAACAACAGGTCTGAACAACATGGAAGTATTATGGAGATGCTTTGGGGGCTCAAAGGAGAATCACCGGAGGGAAGATGACATTCTTATAGCTGAACACAATCAGAAAAATTTAGAGAACTAGCATTTGTAGCTGACTGCAGAACAATTCTACAGCTGCCAACGTACATTTCGCAAGAGAAATTAGGGCTCATGAGCAGGCACAAAGACAGTCATTTTTTCCTCACTCTATATGCAAGTGGAACAGGAAATGAAATGAAATGACTAGTAGTGATAAAGGTTAACCTCCACCACACACTGTATAGTGGCTTGTGAAGTATGTATATAGATGTTGATGTAGGAGTTACACGAAAACACAACGTGAAACATTTAGCTTCACCGCACAATTATGATACAACTATTGCTAGGTTGCAGCAGTAATCGAAAAACAAGACAGTGTACTGGACTGAGCCATTATGTGACAATGGGGCACAGTCACCACCTGTCTCATCTTTTTGCATGTTCTGATGTTCTGTATTCAGCAACAATATCAGTCACCAACCTTTTAAATTCTAGCACCGAGTCTTGAAGAATATGTTTGGTCATAACCGAGAAAACTTCACCCATTTCTGCCTAGTGAAATCTTATTGGTTGGCAACTTGTTAAGTCCAATGCGGCCACCACACCACACTAACACATGGAAAATGAGCTCTCCTACTGGATGTGTGGAGAAAGGGAGTGGCCCTTCAGTGACGGGAGTGCAGGTAGGGGTGAAAACATTTTGTGAAGTGCTGAAAATATACTTTTCATGCAGATGAAAGAGATGTCACATGGAAGTAGAACATGGGTTTTGCGACAGCACATTTTAAAGACTTTTGTGTTCAAATCTGACATGATATAGTTGCAACAACTATATACACTACTCATGTATATGCTTTGCACCACACACACCCACACTGTAGATTGTGCAGATTGGCAGCAGTGATAGAGAGCCTGAAGCGAAAATGTAGCACCTGAGTTTTCTTTAAAATTTCGCACAGTGTACAGAAATTTGCTGACCAAACTTCTAATAAGCTTCTAACATGAACTGGGGAAGTAAACTCTTTTTTACACATCTGTTTCTCTCATCAAGCCTAAAATAACACTTTAGTGGTGGTGAACATACGAAGTGTGGCTCATAAGAAAAGCATTAAACAATAACAGCAATGGTGACAAAGTATGTAACTAAGTAGATGCTTACAGTTTAACCACTTAGCAGTTGTGATGTTTTTGGTTTAAGTCAGCATGTTCATCAAGTTTTGCTTTTTTTTGTGGGTGAGCACAAAGGATGATCTCTCAAAAACACGTGTTTTGAATGTATAATTTTTAGTTGTAGCAAGTCCGAAAAAAGCTCGATTACCTTATACTCAGATACCAATTTCAATTTTTTGATCAATTTTTACTTGCTGTTGCAAATGTGATGAGATTCATTACCACAAATTATTGTATAAACATTGCATTGTACATTTAATTTCCTTCACTTAGGCAGATTTTATACAAAGTATTGGAGAAGACTGTGATGTTTAATCATGTATGCGAATTATATGTATTTTTGCACATACTTTGGGGGGCTTTAGCATTTTCTTCAATTATGCATTTTCCACAATTTTGCTTTTTATAAGCCTGAACTGCACTTAAACATAAACTAGGGTTTAGATAAACATACTGAGAGAAAGATCTTGGGAAAGATATTTGGACCAATCTGTGAGGGAGGAGAATGGTGAAGAAGAAAGAACAATGTGAGATACATTGAACCATATGTTCATAAGGGAGCCAAGACAAGGAGACTTAGATGGATCGGCTACCGTATTTACTCGAATCTAAGCCGCACTTTTTTTCCGGTTTTTGTAATCCAAAAAACCGCCTGCGGCTTAGAATCGAGTGCAAAGTAAGCGGAAGTTCTGAAAAATGTTGGTAGGTGCCGCCACAACTAACTTCTGCCATCGAATATATGTAGCGCTACAACAGGCATATTTTGCGGCACAAAGATAAATACTGCTGCCAAAACCTCTTCGTCAGTAAATATATTAAAAAAAAAAAAAAAGGTGGAAAATGAGCTTTTTTTTCTCCGCCCCGAGTTTCGACCACTGCACTTTCATACATTATCCAATGAAGTAAATAGAAATTTCGTATTGTTCATCTTCTAGCAGCATTTCAATATACTACGAAAATCCGACTGGCAAGACTGTTTGGGATGTTTGTCAATATGGGAAACTCTACGTCCTGAATTTTTTCCTACCTGTGAGAAGAGATGTTTGCTACTTGGAACTTTTATGAATTGTGAATCACATGCAGTAATCTCTTCACCATAAGAATAACACGAATATAAACATTTTGCCATGTATTTTTTACTGTTTGCTGCTGTCTCATTTAAATCCTATCTGCCTAATAAACTACGAAACTAGAGCGAGACAACAGCAAACGCGGAAGAATACACATATCATGTCATGTTTATATTCGTATTATTCTAATGCCTAATAGTGATACAGTCAGAAATGAAGCACGGCAATTGACTAGATTTTTAAATCTAAGATGACTCCAATTTCTGTGCAGAATATAATGTACTAAAGAGGCGTCTGCAAAGATTTTCAAATGAAGAAAAATGTTCGCTAAACTCTCGTTCAGAACATCTTCCATCATATGCAGTCTATTATTTGGTTCTTGTTGATCATTATCAAAGAAAGCAGCAGTGTAAGTAACCGCGCACAAGAGCGAGCCATGCCGCGAGCGGCGACAGGCCATAAACACTCATTATCAGAATGCGACAAACAATGCATGGCACAGTACAGTAATGCATTTTCAGCTTAGAGTGACGTAAACACATAACGGCACTTATCTGATCAAAGAAAAGTAAGCAATCAATTCAAACCAGACGAAGCACGTGAAATAGGAAGGGTACCCGTATAAATACGGACAGAGCGCCTGACGCATAGCAATGGCTACCTGGTAAAGCTTAACTGCTAAGCTTACGACTCGAACCAAACTACTGTTGCTGTATCGTCATTCATTCGACCTAAATTGTGTCTCATATTATAATGGAACAACTTTGTTTCAATTTGGAGGTGCGGCCTAAAACTTTTATCTCCCCTTGAATTTCGAGTCTAAAATTTCAGGTGCGGCTTAGAATCGGGAAATTTTTTTTTCCTTGATTTCGAGTCTCATTTTTCAGGTGCGGCTTAGATTTGAGCGTGGCTTAGATTCGAGTAAATACGGTTCGTCTATAGAGGACAGGGAAGGAGAGATCAATACTGAGAGAAGTCTTACAGACGAAATCCAAAGGGACGAAGACATTCATTTTAGCAAGACCAAAAATAAGATGGAGAGACCAGGTGACCAAGTATCTTCAGATACTTGGAGGAAGGGAAGATGATGCTGAGGACATGACACTGTGTAGGAAGCTATTTCACAAGGCCAAAAACTGGCTGCAGTTTGTGGGGCCAGGTGAGTAGGAGTAGTAAGTACACAATATTCTGACACATCAGTTCATGATACATCTCCTTCCTTGTTTCAAACTCCATGTTAGTTACAATTCACTGAAGGAATAAAAAATTTCAAATACACACAGAGTCATGCATTCTAATTGAGTGGTTCTCATTAACCTAACTTTTAAAAGGGTAGAGGGAAGGGTGGGAGACAGGTGGAGGCATGGGGGAAGGAAAGTGTACAGTCAATGTAATGTGTTAGTCGAGGTTCAAACTTAAAAATAATGACTGTTTAAAATTTTATGTCTAAGTGCAAGAAGAGATGCAGAGAAACACACAATACATGCATAGAAACAAAAATTTCATGCAACTAATGCAAACAGTATGAGGTAAAACTTGACAATAACGCAAAAAAGGAGAAGTAAAGTTGAAGTGAAAGAAACAATGGCTTTGATTTCTTGCCTATTTCTAATGCTTTTATTACTTGTTTTCTTCTCATTCTGCTTCATCCTCATCCTTTACCCATTCTCTGAAACCTATTTATTTGCTATCATGTAACTATGGTAAATTTACATTGCAGTTAGTAGCCTCTCTACTGTGAACAGAATATGCACCAAAACATACTGCATGAGAGTCAGTGGTCAATATTTTTCAAAGACAAAACATTATCTGAAGTGAATTCCAACTAATGTGACCCCCCCCCCCCCCCCAACTCTCTCTCTCTCTCTCTCTCTCTCTCTGTGTGTGTGTGTGTGTGTGTGTGTGTGTGTGTGTGTGTGTGTGTGTGTGTGTGTGTGTGTGTGTGCTAAAGTTAAAAAATATGAATGTTTCCTCGAATATTGATAATGGCCTGTGACGAGGGCCTCCCGTTGGGTAGACAGCTCCCTGGTGCAAGTCTTTCGATTTGACGCCACTTCGGCGACTTGCGCGTCGATGGGGATGAAATGATGATGATTAGGACAATACAACACCCAGTCATTGAGCAGAGAAAATCTCCGACCCAGCTGGGAATGGAACCCAGGCCCTTAGGGTTGACAGTCCGTCGTGCTGACCACTCAGCTACCGGGGGCGGACTTTCCTCTCAAAATGACGGAGGTCAACAACAAAGGAAGCACCACAGAAGACGTAACTGTGAGATGTACACATTCAGTGAATGTGAGTTCAGAAGATATGGATCAAGATGCTGACATAACAACAAGTCATATTGTGAAGAAAGTAATTTGAACAATATGAGAGGTCAACAAACTGAGCAGCCTTACAGAAGACTACAAACAGAAAACGCAATGGGATTTAACAATGTATAACATGTTTCTCAAAACCAGCATGCATGGAGGATTCTATATGTAGCTTCCTGATAAAAGAACTTTTACACAGCAAACTATATTCAATGCTGTTGGGACGTAGAAGTGCAGCTGATGCTGAAACTAAAATAATGTTATCTGAGGCTATCACTGAAAGAACAGACAGCTGTCATAACAGCTCTTTACATGTAGTTAGCAAGAAAGATGGTGATGTCTGAATAGTAACTGATGTGAGAGTGATAAATTAGATTACCATAGAAAGAAAGACAGGAAACTCTTGTTCGCAAGCTCGTGGTCTAGTGGCTAGTGTTGCTGCCTCTCGATCATGGGGTCCTGGGTTCGATTCCTGGATGCGTTGGAAATTTTCTCCGCCCTGGGACTAGGTGTTTGTGTTGTCCTCATCATTTCACCATCATTCATAACAGTGACAAGATTGGACTGCATAAAGATTGGGAATTTATACAGACACTGATAACCGTGCAGTTGACCGCCCCACAAACTAATCATCATCATCATCATCATCATCATCATGCAACTGTTCAACTGATACAAAAACGGAGATGTTATCAGTTCCAAGTAACGCCATTTGTATTAAACATCTCTCTGTCTGTATTCATGTGGGTAGTTCAAGAAATATTAAGACAAGCATTATTAAAAAGTGACCCCGTACATGCACAACAGTATTGCAGCTACTTTTAACTAGAAATAAAATCTTAAAATAGAAGAAGTATTACTGGAAACTGTACATGCACAACAGTGTTGCAGCTACTTTTAACTAGAAATAAAATCTTAAAATAGAAGAAGTATTACTGGAAACTATCAGAACATGAAGCATGACAATAAGTTTTCAAAAATCAGGATTTTCTTAAAAAGCAGATCTAATAATGTCTTAGAAACACTGTTGCACATGATGGCATAGAATCAGATCTAAGTAAGTTATAATCCCTACGAAATCAGTATGCATCTCAAGCTATATAGCTTACACCCACATGAGCTATGTACATTCTGGACTGCAGACTATAAGGATCATACATCTTTAATGTATGGCGAGAGGGGAGAGGAAGGTCCTTAGAGCATGTTATGACAGCCACAAAAATGAAAGTTTCTACAGTACACCACAAAAAGTTAATGCACAATCCACAGAAATTAGATGAAATAATGTCAGCAGACTTTTATGTACTATTACTAAGAGCAAAGGGTAACTTCACACAAATTATGATCATAAGAGAAACACTATGAACATTTCTCTATTTATGCCCACTCAGTAAAGAAAACACAAGATCATGATTAATAAGCTATGCTATGATTTTTCCCACACATTATACGATTTGACTGTGTCCTTGCTGATAATGGTCCACAATTCCATTCATGAGTATAAACACTGTTTATGTAAGAAGACAATATATTGTCAAATCATCATCCAGCTTCAAACCTTTGATAACTTACTGCAGAATTAACAAGAAAGTAAGGATTGAAAAGTTAGAAGCATCTGACCAGATCATGAACAACTTGTACCATGACAGTGCCAGTACATTGTCTTATTAGAGCGGAAGTATACAACAATTTTCTGACTCATAACAAACGTCTGCCAACAACACATTTATATGGTTGTAGTAATGATTACACAGCATGGTCAATGATGAGAAGAAAGCTCATGACAAATCAGTAAAGTCTATTGCATACTGTGCTCACAATTTAGTTACGTTTCACGTACAATCTTTATGAATGAATAAAGAGAAGTACAAATTGTAGCAGTATTATGTTGAACCAACTAGGATCACACACACACACACACATACACACACACACACACACACACACACACACACACACACACACACACACAATACACATCCAAATTTATTATATGTTGAACATACAAAAACTGGAAAACCATACACCATACAACAAACAGGGAACATTGAAGAGGAAGCAACAAGAATCAGAGGAGTGGTAGCTTCAGTGAGCCTTAGAATATATAACTGCCCAGGATGGTGTAACTTGTCATCTTTATGTTAAGTAGCAACCTATCTTTTCCATACTGTTGATATTCTGACAAGGAGTTCCCATTGCTTAGTTGCAAAGTAAGTATTTTATATGGAAAAAGATAATTAAAACCAATGTTGTAAAATTGTAGCATTATTATTTCAAAGTAACTATAGAGAAACAACAGTGTAGCGAGTGTCCGTTAATGTTGTTACACTGGAGCCTTACTCTAGAGTCAACAACTTTCTAGTTTAGGCATGTAGTAGCATCTTGCATCAGTGTATAAAATGTTATTGCAGCCTATTAATTATGTTTGCTAACTGGCACATAAAGTTATCAGGATTTTTCTTCAGGATGAAATGATAGAAGTATCTAGAGAACCCCTAATAATGCCCCATTACCAGTTGCAATATGGAATATAAACAGAATGGAAAATTTTAAATACATTGGCACCTGGTTCTACAGGTAATTGAATGTTGTGCAGAAAATGAAAGTATGGAGAGTAAGCCTGGCAGGGCACATTGCTAGACGATCAGAAATGTGCTGGGCGAAACCTGAGCTTTTAGGAAACCTGATACAGGGTGTATACGTGGACAAGTAAAATAAATTTCCGGATTTTTCCCGGTTAAAAATACACTTTCTCCCAGGTGAAAACACATTTTTTCCATGTTAAGTAACAGTATATTTTCCCTCGGAACTGCAAACCTTATCAATCCTTTGAATGATTATGGTTTTATACACGGGTGTACAATTTCACGGCACTTTAGAAAACAAAACTTAGGGAAAAAGACACGTTTTGGAAATATTTTTGATGTGCAGCAACATGTACGCTGCATATTTTCATATTACAAAAGTATACAAACACCGCATGTTGCTTTCCGAATCATTGAAATCGAGATTGCGAATCACTTTTGTAAGCCAGTCATAGCTCATGTCACATGATCTCGCCAGCCGATGACAGCAGATATTCAGAGCATAGGACACGTGATGTAGTCAGCCAACAGCAACATCACTGTTAAGTAGCACGAACACACAAACAGGGAAAGTTAATAGTTTAAATTAACATACAAAGTGTTGCTACAAGAAAAGCAAAGCTTTCGCATATAATATTGGTCTCTACGGTTAATAAGCTGCAAGAGAAGCTGAGCTTTCGCATATAATGTTGATCTTTTTTGTGCGTGTTACACTGTAAGATATATCACACAAATGTGAAATAAAATGTTTTATATTGGCATATATGTCTGATCTTCAGGGTTCGAAATTCTTTTAAATGGCTCGTCATCAAAGAGATGATTTTTAAATGAGAGCCAAAGGTTCTGTGATTTAAGAAATTCATGGTACATCCTCGCACATAGTTCTACTTACTTAAAAGGATATTTACTTTGAAAGTAACGCTTTTCAAACCACCATTTGCAGTATTTTCCCGCGACTGTTAGAAATAGGTTCGTTTCAGCAGTTGCCTGAGAGGATAGATAACAGACGACACCGTGCTTGTGCAGCTACCATAACTTACGAGGCCCGTATGTGTAAAACATTAAAAGATCAGTCATCAGAGGATACTCCAACAGCTCAGGAATTTCGTGAACTATACTAAAATGTGCACATTTAAAGTGCACATTCGTATGTCCAGATTCCCAATGAAGTAGACCATGACCTGATATTAAGCTTTTCAGTGTGGTTTTCAGGATGTAAATTTTCTTGGAGCACCAGCACTGTATTATATCATGTTTGGTTCTTTATTATGACATAATGCCATAGGTGCTCGAAGATGAAAACATGCACTTGAAATGCAGCGAACAGTTGAAACTAGCCAGTACTGTGGAATTAAACATTTTGTTTCAAATACATTGAGTGCCTCTGCGGAAAAGGTAAATAAAAGTCAAATTTCTTTAGCAAACAGACAAAAATAACTTCATTGTTCTGCAAGGCGATTAATGCTTGACTGTCAGAAAGGTGGAAATAAAATATAATCTAAAATTAATAACATATTTTAGCCTTCTGTAATTATGTGAATGTATTTTAATTCACTTGATAGCTCCCGGCGACAGGTATCCATTTTGTTTTCATTTGACGTGTGAGTAAACAAAGGGGAAACAGCAAAATCACTAAATGTAAACACGGGTCACGTGGAGACTACCCACTGTAAGTCAGACTGTTCTGCGCATCAGGCTCGGATCTACGATATTTGTGAAAGGGGTCAATACAAAAAAAAAAAAAAAAAAAAAAAAAAAAAAAAAGAAGAAGAAGAGTTCATCTTGTAGTGCACATCTTTCTGAAAAGTCTGAAACATAAAACATATGTGTTCGAGGAAATGTAAGACATGTTATTTGGTCTTAAGTGTGCCAAAGTGCAGTGCCACGCCTCTTCATCCAGCATTCTGCTATAGCATGTCACTGTTTTTCGCTCTGTGGAACTGAAACGTGTATATTTTGCAATGGATGCCATCAAACCTACACAGGACAGTGGAAATTGAAATGTCCTGTGGTGCCTCTCCTGCTCCCAGTCGGTCCGTTTGACAGCCTGCCCCTCTTTTAAAAAAATGTCGCAATTAATAGTTAATGGGATTATTTGTAATCAGGAGAACACGAACTCTTCAGAAAATTTACACTCTTTATTGTCTTTTAGATAATAATGTGCTGTTTTGTGTGGCATAAAATTAAATACAGGATACATAAAACCAATAAAGACAAGAGACAGGCAAGAAAGTACACATTTCTTCACTCCTTAGCTCCTAAAAAAAATTTTTCTCTCTAATCTTGCTACAGCTTTACATGACGTGCTTTCCCTTCTGCGAAAGAATCTACTACCTCATCAAAGTTCGTCAAACTTTTGACTACATGAGAAATCGAAATGCTGTTATCTAATACTGAAAAAGCTGTTAATACAAATAATACCCAAGACTGGTGTGGTTCCTCGAACTGATTACGTCTATTTTGTCACTGTCTGCTAGATAACACAAAATAGGCCTTTCTAATATTGCAGTAGTTTTGTAGCACACACCGAATAAACGAGGCTGTTTTGGCACAAATGGTCATTTTTATAACACGATAGAATATGATTCACGAAGTACCCATGTAAAATGCCTATAAGACTTACTACAAGCAAAAAGCTTTATGTTCCATTTAAGTTTCGGGCGTGCAGCCACAAGAAATCTCCTTCTTCTTCTAATATTTCGGCTGTATAACGTTCAGCCATCTTCAGAGTGAGCCGCAAGACTGCCGTTCCAGCGCTCTGTGGCCGCATGCGCAGTCGTGCGGTACAACAATATAAAGGGACGAAGCGAGCACTGGAACGGCAGTCTTGCGGCTCACTCTGAAGATGGCTGAATGTTATACAGCCGAAATATTAGAAGAAGAAGGAGATTTCTTGCGGTTGCACACCCGAAACTTAATGGAACAGTCTTTGGGCCGCCAAAACCTGAAGATTGACAAAAAGCTTTATGTTAGGAAATAGTTTCACATTTCATTCATAAGCAACAATTTCTCAATCACGAGATCGAAAAGTAATATTATGAAATTTTTATATAAATTTGGAATCGTCTTATTCTTCCATAATTTGTGTGATGTCCCCGTTTCTTCTCCTTCCTGGTTCTAACAAATTATCTTGTCATCAAGAATTCTGTAGCTATTCCTGCCATAGTCAAAATTTGTTCGCCAATTAACTTCACAAACCCTACCAGAATCACAGGTTTAGTTACCCTGCAATTACTCTCCTGTTAGGCGTTCTTACATATTCAAACAACACGTTTTCCGCGTTACTTCCAGAATAGAATTTAAACGGCTGCTAGCCGGGGACTGTACAACTGGTCCTTACTAGTGTAGTGATCTGGCCAAAAATTCTCTGTCAAAATTTCATTTTGTTGGATACACCAAGAAGATAATATGTAATCTTTCTCACCTGTTGTTCCTGTTAGTCGTTTATTTCCACTCTGCTAGTCTGAATCTATGGATTTTGCTAGTAATTAGAACAACTCTGAACATTTGCTAACCCAATCAACCACATAATCAGACAGCGATTGGCATTCATCTGTTCGGCTTTACTCCGCCCAGCTCGTATAGCCCTGTCCCCTTTTGTCTGCGGAAAGTTTATTTCTAGATGCGACAAGGATTCTCCTGACAGAGACATCACATACACCATGCATGTATTCAAAAATCAACTTATGATTCATGATTAAGAAATCAACTTAAAATGTGTTCAAAAAACCTAAAGGGATACATTTCAAAATCATATGAATAATCGATAGACCAACTTGCGCTGGATGCTAGGCGCTTTGTGAAACAAGTTTTTTTTCCCGGTAGCATCTAGCTGCTTGCTGCGACTGCTTGTGCAGCCAACAGCAGCATTCCTGTAGCCAGAAGTGGGAGAATCTACTACTCAAACGTGACTCAACTGCGCATGCACAAGAGCCCGCTCGTAACTGCGAAAACGAATCTAATGTAAACAGTTGTGACTTCACACTCATTGGAGACAATTTGTTGTTATGAAGCATTGGATAGTCTTCCTAAAGCCTTTGACACATTTTGCTGTTGGCAGACGCTTGCATGAGCACTGTGTGTCGTCGTTGTATATGGCACATTTCCTTCACAATTTATTTTCGTTTTTTCCTCTCATCTATGTTTTATTGTTGAAGTATTACTCTGCAGTACAGAGATACAGTAATATCCTTTTGTAGAGTATTGGTTCTTACCAGTCAAAATAACAAAAATTGAACTGAAAACTAAAACAATGAAAAATTCCCGGAATTCTAAAAAATTCCCGGAATTCTAAAAAATTCCCAGGTTTTTCCTGGTTTTCTCCCGGATGAAAAAATTCCCGGTTTTTTCCTGGATCTCCTGGTTGTCCCGAATCATATACATCCTGTGATAGAACTCATCCAGTGGAAGACCAAAGAAGCTATGGGAGAAGGAACTGCACATGGACCTCCAGCAGCTGGGTGTTCATGAGAACTGGATCCAGAGTGCACAAGACCATCATCTATGGAGGAACACTGAAAGGTCAGCACATGATCTTCAGCACCTGTGATTGCTGATGTGTGTGTGTTTGTGTCTATAAATGGCACATGATCAAATAATAAGAAAGTTCAGCAGTGAATAAATGTAGAAATTTTCTGATAATGAGTGTTCATCAACAGTAGAGACTCCGAGTTGGATACCTCATCACAACGGTCATCATCATCGTCATCACCATCACCCCCTTGCTGAGTGGGAAACCACAGGCAACCCAACAAGAAGTGAAGATCCCTCACAGACTCTCTTAAGCTGCTGTGTGAAATTTGAGAGAGAGAGCGAGGGGGGGGGGGGGGGGCACTCTTGGTTATACCAGAATACCAAAAGCACAAACAATAATTGGATTATGATTATCTTGCATGAGACAATGTAGTGAAGTCAGATGGGCTACTTGGAAGAGAAACTGTAGCTCTCTGAAGACCACAGATTCACCACGCTCACACTTCACTATTTTTAACTTTCTCTGTTACCTATGAATGGAGAAATTCTGGGTTTTAAAAGTTCAAAATTCTTTAGTCTTTCTTACTAATCTATCTGTGCCATTTTGGTGAACAGATAAATGGGTTAATACTAAAATAGTTACAATTTTTGTTTGAGAAGACATCTACGTTTTCACTATCAAACATGCTGGACTGTGGGTGGAAGTTTTATGTTCTGTGGTAATATCCAACATGTTTCCTGTGCATTTTGTGCCACTGTTACTTTTGTGCTAATTCTTTCAGCAGATTATTCCTCTCTCTACTGCAGCTATTTTCCTACTTTTTCTTTATCTCTGAGAAAGAAAATACATATGCTACCTTCATCCACATATTTGTTGCCAACAATTGTTCTCCACTGTCACTAGTACTGGTTCATCACATTATACCCTAATGTTTAGCCTGTTACAGAGGCAATCTTCTTTCCACTTTACTTACCAGAATCCTGTGGTTGAACTGCACAGTTGTCGGGTTTTCTGTTATATTTGAAAGTGGTGGAGAATATGCTAGAATATCATCTGGTATCCACCGATCTGCCATTTTTGGGAATGAATTGTACACAAGTCCTGCATCCAGACCAGCAACAAACGCACCTAAACAGAGAAATAACATTTCTTTTGCACTGTATTAAATGGTAGTGCATAATACTGTTAATATCCACACAGCAAAAGATAACAAAAAACTCAGATAAGCATCAGTTAGCTACACACACACACACACACACACACACACACACACACACACACCTGCAGCCGACTTTGTAAGAAGATTATGGGGTGTATAGGAAGGAACCTGGTACCGAGATGCAAATTTGAATCAGTGTGAGGAAGTATGAATACCTCAATAAGAAGAGCAACGCCCAGGAAAACCAATCACCTGGATACATGCTCAGCCCAGTAAAGATTTTACTGAGTCGAAGATGTTCAAATGCAATTTATATACTCCACTTACAAACAAAAAGAGCTCATCTTATATAGAGAGACAGTCCTCTTAAACTCACTTCCACCTTGGTGAATAGGAAGTAATCAGCATTTGGCAAAGAAGTACTACCATAAGATACATTAATGTGTTCCACTACAAAACTACTACCCAATCAAATTAAATTTTATTTCCTTTGCCTGACAAACAGAGAGAAAGGGTTTGGAGGAAGTAATACTGTTCATCGAATAAACGGACATGTCATTCACTTTGCTGTCTTAAGTGAAATGAAGTGATTGGTTGGTTGGTTGATTTGGGGGAGGGGACCAAACTGCGAGGTCATCAGTCCCATCGGATTAGGGAAGAATGGGGAAGGAAGTCTGTCATGCCCTTTCAAAGGAACCATTCCGACATTTGCCTGAAGGGAATTAGGGAAATCATAGAAAACCTAAACCACGATGTCCGGCTGCAGGTTTGAACTGTCAGCCTCCAGAATGCGAGACCAGTGTGCTAACCACTGTGCCACCTTGCTCGGTGATATGGAGTGAGTGAGAGGAAATTCAATTATGAAATGGTATCAAAAGATGAGATTCAAACCTTAAGGTCTTCCACTACAGAATGTGCCTGGTTCTTATAATCAACCAAGTTCCCATTTAGTTGCATCAATTCTGTCACAATCATTTCCTGTCTAGTACTCTGCTTCTATTGTTTCTATCACCATTTTCTAACTATTAATTATAACCATTCCACATTTTTTAATTAACCAGTATAGTTTTTACATGGTCACTGTTAATTTATACTCCACTTCTACATCGAATTTGGACTCTGGAGTGGATTGTGTGATGATTTGAAATTTCCTGGCAAATTAAAGCTGTTTAGCAGATGGGGATTTATACTCCACTTCTTCTCTGTGTCAGCCCATATAGGACTTATTGGCGTTTCTTCCCCCCCACCCCCCCCCACCCCCCCCCCACCCTTGATGTTCGATACGCAAGATAGGGAAAATACCCTGTGACTTCAAAGAAAATGTAATAATCCAACTGCATAGAAGGATCTATGACCAAGCCGTCTCTCTAATAAGTCCTGGTTACAAAACACTAACATGAGTTATTTACAGAAGAATGGGAAAACTGGTAGACATCAATCTCAGGGAAGATCAGTTTGGGTTCCAGAGAATTGTACGAACACATGAGGCGAGACTGACCCTTTGACTTATCTCATAAGATAAACTGAAGAAAGGCAAACCAATGTTTACAGCATTAGAAGATTTAGAAAAATCTTTTGACAATGTTGACTGGACTACACTCTTAGAAAATATGAATGTAGCAGGGACAAAGTATAGTGAGTGAAAGGTAATTTACAACTTGTACAGAAACCATACTGCAGTTACAAAGTCGGAGGACCTGAAACAAGCCGTAGTTGAGAAGACAACATTGTAGCACATATCCAATGTTATTCAATCTGTACATTGAGCAAGCTGTGAAGGAAACTAAGGTGAAATTTCGAATGGGAATTAGAACTGAAAAAGTTAACCTTCTGCGGTTTGATAATGACTCTATAATTCTGTGAGACTCGATAAACTATTTGGAAGAGCAGCTGAATGGGATAGATACCAACAAAAGTAAAACAATGATAATTGAATGGAGTCAAATTAATACATGTGATTGATGCTGAGGGAATTAGATTACAAAACAAAACAACTAACAGTATTAGATAACTTCTGTTATTACAGGTTATGGCCAAAGTAGAGGACTGGCAACAGCAAGAAAAGTGTTTCTGAGAAAGAGAAATTTGTCAGCACTGAACGTAAATCTAATTGTTATAAAGTCTTTTTTGGAGGCACCTGACTGGAGTATAGCCTCATAAATAAGCAAAATCTAGATGATAAATAGTTCAGAAAAGAAGAAAAGAAAAGCTTCTGGAATGTTGTTCTACAGACAAATGTTTGAGATTAGATGGATATATCAGATGACTGATGAGGTGATACAGAATCAAACTGGGGAAAAAAGAAATTTACAGTATAACATGAATAAAATAGAAGACTGCTTGAACAGAGCACCTCTTGTTTGAAAACACATAACTTGGCATATATTCAATATACTTGTGTACTGGTTTCACAACCATGAAACCATTCTCGTGTCCTCCCTACCACTACCAGACCTAGTTGCAACTACTTTATCAAAGGAAGGGATATCTAGCAGAAAGCCTGTATATAGTGGCTGACAAGCACCAACTGTTCAACTTTTTATGTTACCATATTAATACTGTCGGGAGAAATAAATGTGGAGGGTGTATACTATTTACTCATAGAACACTATCACAGAGTATTCTTTGCTATACCACAACAGTGACAAATACTGCCTGTTTATCTCATGGCCACCAGCAATATAACATATGAAGTGGGAATTTGTTTCACTGGGAACTTGATTCCTGCTAACCCCTCTCATTACCACATACACTAAGCACTATGCTGTTGATGCTCTGCTTTTTGATTTTCACTCTTTAGTTTCAACCATAAACTTTATTCTCTCTCACATTTATTTATTTTCCTTTTTTGTCTTTCTTGCATACTTTGTATTTTCTCTTGTCTTTAAGTATCCTGATTGCCGCTTTTGCACAACTTCAAGTCTGTTTCCTTTTTCTGCCACTAACCACTTTGTCTCCTTTGTACTTTAATTGCAGGAGACCTTTTCTTAATTTCTAATCTCTGTTAATTCTAACTCCAGAGGTTCTCAAATCTTAAGAACTGTTGGTATTTCACTGTAAATGTTTATATAATACTATCCCATCATAACTCCCCTTAATCCAGCTGCCTGGCAATTGCCTTTGTAACACACAAGTCCTCATTAACTCCAATTCACCACTATTCCTGAAAAACTTCAATCAAATTTTGCTGCCTTCCCGTAGACAGAAAGTGCTT
Organism: Schistocerca piceifrons; assembly: GCF_021461385.2. NCBI lineage: Eukaryota > Metazoa > Arthropoda > Insecta > Orthoptera > Acrididae > Schistocerca > Schistocerca piceifrons. Next base: position 42,794,354 of record NC_060138.1, on the reverse strand, counting down.
CATGTTTATTTGGAGGTTATATTCCTATGAATGAATGTTATGTACCGTATTTACCCAATTATAAGATGAGGATTTTTCACCATATTCATCATTTGAAAAATACGAGGTCCTCTCATATTCGAAGATTAAGCAATTGCTGCTGAGTTCAAAGTTTTTACATTGTTTAATAGATTAACATAGGGGTCATCTTACATTTAAAGATGAAGCTTTGGAAATTGACGTTCCGCACAAATTTATTTTTAACAATCCCAAAGGGTAGGCTTAACAAACAATGCTTACAATTGAATAGGCTCAAAATTTCCTGATACATTGAAGCATTCGATACAGTATTGACCTTGCTCGAACAATCACATGACATCAGATTCGCGGCACTAGTGCAAGGGATACACGAAAAGCTATGAACTAGTGATTACAACAGTCACTGCTCTGTGTAAAAATTAACAATTCTGTGAAACACCACAGGAAATGCCATTAAATCCTATATGTGAAACACCACAGGAAATGCCATTAAATCCTATAAACTTACAAACTTTTGTAGTATTGGAGCAGGTTTGTGAAAAGAAGTTCTGATTCATATGGATACCATACAAATACATTTATGCCGCTTTGTTAAGTAAATGCAACATTCAAAGGCAAAATCCTGTCCTTCAAAAATCATTACTTGATTCTGAATCCACGTCAATATCTTATTTGTTTATGAATAACTGTAGAGATTTACCAAGTGGGTTGTAAATGGGAAATTTGGTTGTTGTTCGTGTGTTAGAATGCTGGGGAAAAATGTTGTCAGCTTTTAATCGGCTTTATAAAAAGATGATGATATTCAGATGAAACGAGAAAGAAAATTAACCCAGAGTTAAATGTCTTACAAAGAAAGTAGATCACATTAAACTTACTGCAACTGTTATCGCAAGAATAAATTGTAATGGAAAGACTCATTGTGGAGATAGTAGCAGCAGATGTAACTACACTGCAGGTTTGAGAAAGTTTAAGAATTGCATCAAATCATGATTGCAATCTTTTATTTATGTATTAGTTGCTGTTGTCACTTATGACCTCCACCCTGGAAGATATTGCTATCCACATTTCACTGTTGTTCAAGCACAGCACTACAGAACAATACAGGGCGCACAGTGACACCGGCTCGGCTTTGAACTAGGATGGGTGTGGGGAGGGTAGTAGTGAGCGGGCAGAAATTCCATTGTGTTACCAACCACGGGAACGTATATTGCATAGTTTGGATTTTTATGAACATCTATCACGTTTAAACTGTAGTTTGCTTAAATCCATTTGCTTTCGGAATTGAACTGACTTTTAAAATTGGAAAAATAGTCAACAGTAGCATACATTTCTGCAGGAGATACTAAAAGTCTAGATTGAGGCCAACATTGGTTTTGTGCACCAATGTTGTTGATGCTCACCGTGAGGTATGATGAAATGACTAGGGGTGTGTCAGCAATCAATGAGAGAGTAATGGACAGACAACATGTTTGGAAGCAAGAGACACTGTAACATTCTCACGTCAGTATAGAAACAAAATCCGCTATGTTTTTGGGAGGTTTTTCTTTCTTTTGTTTCAGGCTGCAAAAACAACTAGGGTCATACAAGCCTATGTCAAAGATATGAAACTCGAAAACAAAAAGATGAGTTAAAAATGGCTACATGTCAATCCCAATCAATGGAAGAGAAGACAGCTAAAAACAGGGACATGGAGAAAGGTCTATAAAATATGCCACAAAGAAATGGAGGCCCAGAACTAAAATTTAAATGGCCTTCACCATATTGCTAAGACGCATAAAAAGTAGAATGTGGTTGATAGCCCACGCATCGTTTGCTAAAACAGCTGATAACTCAGCCGAACCCAAGCAGGAACGCAAATCGTTAAAAAATGGGCATTCTGTCAGGAAGTGGTAGACATTAAAAATTGGGCACAATGTGTACAAAGTGGTAGGCAGTGAATAATACGCAACCTGGTTAAAATGACCTCCTCGCAGTGGGAGTGCCAAGAGGAGGTCGTCCAAGCCACTGGGAGAGGCTTAATAATCTGGAGCTTATTTCCAGCAAGGGAGGACCAGTAGCGATGCCACAGTGACACCACCTCCTGACAGACGGCAACACAGAGACCATCGTAGGGAACAGAAGAACTGGTAGGCTGAGGCACGAGGACTGCAGCCTTGGCAGCAGCGTCAGCAGCCTCATTTCCTGTCAGGCCAACATGACCAGGAACTCACATAAACAGCACAGTGGCTCCATCAAGAGTGAGCAACCGACAGTTTTCCTGGACCTGTTGCACTAAGGGATGGGCTGTGTACAGTGCACAGATGGTTTGAAGGGCACAGAGAGTGTCTGAGCAGATGACACAATCAAAAAGCTTGCTTTGATGGATGTACTCCGTGGCGAAGAGCTCTGCTGTAAATACTGAGCAGTGTGCCAGAAGCCGATACTAAAAAACATCGGCACTAACGACTAAGGTACCCCCGACACCACGGTCAGTCTGAGAGTCATCAGTGTCCACATAGGTACAATCATGAAGTTGAATGTGAAGGTTGTGAAACTGAAGGCGATAGATCGAGGCTGGAATAGTGCTCTCAGGAAGCAAATGAGGGCCAAGGTGAAAACAGGCCGCTGCCCGAAGCCAAGGTGGTGAAGGGTTCACACCCACCGGAAAAGTTGCAGGTAGCGTGAAGTTAAGCTGCTGGAGTAAGTACCAAGAGAGAACTCTAGGAGGTAACAGAGAAGAGGGATGTGCCCCATACTGGCGATGGCATGCATACCTACTGAGGAGAAAGTCATGGCGGTAGGGACAGCAGAGTTCAGCAGCTTCCGTATACAGATTCTCAACTGGGCTAGTGTAAAAGGCACCAGTGGCCAAACAGATGCCATGGTGGCGGATAGTACTGAGATGGCATAAGAGGGATGGATGTGCAGGTGCACAAACAAAGCACCCAAAGTCTAGTTTCGAATGGACAAGGGAACAGTATAAACAGAAGACGGAGGTTTTATCTGCACCCCAGGAAGTACCACTGAGGACACGTAGGATATTGAGGGACGGCGTACGGCGAGCTGTCAGGTAAGACACATGGGAGTGCGAGCCCCAAGAGTTTTGTAAATTCAACAAACAGAAGAGCAACAGGCCCAAGATGTAAAGACGAAGGGGGAAACCAACTGCGCCACCAGAAATTCATACACAGGGCTTTGTCAGAGGAAAAACAAAAGCTATCATCAATGCTCCATGAGTAAAGACAATTGAGACATTGCTGGAGACGCCACTCAATGAGACAGGTCCATCAAGAACTGCAATAGATGGCAAAATTTTCAACAAACAGTGAGCCGGAAATGCCCAGTGAGAGACAACTCATTATAGGGTCAATGGTAGTACTAAAGAGGATGACGTTCAGGATGGAACCCTGAGGCACACCATGTTCCTGAATAAAGGCGTCCGACAGGGCAGAACCCAAACAAACTTTGAAAACTCGGTCCTTTAAAAATTCCCCAAGGAAACGTGGCAGGCGGCCATCGAAGCCCCACATGTAGAGAGTATGGAGGATACCAGTACTCCAGCAGATGTCACAGGCTTTCTCCAAATCGAAAAACATAGCCACAGCCTGAGATTTCCGCAGAAAGCCATTCATGACATGGGTGGACAAAGTGACGAGGTGGTCAACTGCAGAACGGCGCACTCGAAATCCACACTGTGCAGTGGTTAGTAAATTGCAAGACTCGAGCCGCTATACCAGCTGGGCATGAATCATACATTCCATCACCTAGCAAACACGGCTGGTGAGAGGGATGGGGCAGTAGCTAGAAGGGGGGTTTTCTTCTTACTGGGCTTAGGTATGGGTATGACAGTGGCTTCACACCAGCGTCTGGGAAATGTGCCCTCTGCCAGATGCAGTTGTAGGTATTATAAGCAGAAGGTGCTTGTCCACAAGGCAAAGGTGCTGCAATGTCTGAATGTGAACAGCATCTGGCCCTGGGGAGGAGGATCAGGATGAAGTGAGAGCATGATATAGCTCTCTCGTAGTAAAGATGGCATTGTAGTACTCACTATTCTGAGAAGAGAAGGATATCGCCCGAGCTTCCTCCACTCATTTCCGATGGAGGAAGGCGGGATGATAGTTGGAAGAGCTCAAAACTTCCACAAAATTGCGGCCCAAGGCCTTGGAAATAGGAATAGTGTACATGATGACATCATGTGCTACTGTCAGGCCAGAAATTGGGGAATGGATCTTGGTCCCAGAGAGCTGTCGGGGGTTGGTCCACACGGCCGAGGAGGGAGTGGAAGTGTGAGAACTAGTGAATGAAATCCAGCTAGCTTTTATGCTATCCCAAAGAATGCAACAACACTGCGCACACATCTGTTTATAATGAATGCAGTTTGCCAACATAGGATGATGGTTAAAAACACGGCACCTCTCCGACAGGTTCTGAGAGAACCCCAAAGAGGATGGTGCACATTAAAGTCACCAAGCAGCAGAAATGGATGAGTTAGCTGCTCAATAAGCTGGAGGAACTCTGCAACTGGAACTGGTGGCATTGAATGACAGGGGGATATAAATGGTACAGAAGGAAAAAGTCAGGAGGGGAAGAAAAAGGCAAACTGCAACAGCTTGAAGACGGGAAGCCAGGGAAATGCGTTGACTATGAACATCACATCCCATGTGAACAGCACGACTCCCCCGTGATATGGAATGGCGGCCTCAAGGGGGAAGGTCAAAACAGACCAGGAAGAAATGTGGGAGCTCAAAGCGGTCGTGAGGACATAATTTTGTTTCCTGAAGGCAGAGTACAAAGGGATGATGCGGTGCTAAGAGCAGCCATAAATCCTCTTTGTTGGGTAGAATGCTATGAATGTTCTATTGGAGCAGAGTCACGAGGAGGAAAAAATGAAGGGGTGACACCATGGCGGCTGCCGAGTTACAGCCTGCAAAGACTCGCTGCTACAGGGCACAGAGGCAGGAGGCTCCTGCTCCATGAGGTTCACAGAAGCATCAGCTTTTTTGTGTTGTCTGTCTGCGGAGTCCAATGCAGAAAAACGGTTGGTGGTACACACTGGTCACACGGAGGCCAGCCAGGCAAGGCATCACGTGGCAATACCGTCGAAGAGGATCTGCAAGTCGGCAAAGGAGAAATCCGTTTGCCTTTGTTGGACTTCTTCAAGCCTTTCTGGTTAGCAGAGGAAGACTCGGATGTTGGTTGGCTGGAGGGACGTAGGAAGTCTACACAGGAGTATTCCTTCTGTCCTTTCTGGCCTGCTTGTTGTGTAGCTGCTGACTTCACCCTTTGAGGTGAGAGTTTCATAGCTTGTTGTACAGCTCGATGAGGGGAGGTGATGCTCCTTGACACTGGCCGATTTCACAACCTCAGAGCTGAATTTGAGGTCGCATGTCTGTGTGGCCATGTCCTTCATGGAGCGAGATGTAACAAGAACAGTATTATAGGTGACAGACAGCAGAACGCAGGGTTTGCAACTAGCCAATAACTTGCAAGTGGCTGGGTAAGGAACTTTTTCTTTTACCTGGATCTCCTGGACAGGCCGCTATCGAGATACACAGGAAAATCTCAAGAAGAGGCAGCATGGTTGCCATTGCAGTTGATACAGCAGGGAGAAGGATGTGGACAATTGCCCCCATGCGCATCCCTACCACAGGTTACACATTTAGCTGGGTGTTGACAAGACATTTGAGTGTGGTTGAAACGATGACACGGTTAGGTGCGCATCAGGTTTGGAATGAACTGTCTGACTGTGATAACTTCATACCTGTTTCGAACTTGGATGGACACACCAGTCTACCAAAGGTGAGAAAAAGAGTGCACGGGCACTGACGATGAATACAACTTTTTCATCGCCCAATGGACAGCAAGGACACCCTGATCAGAGAGGTTTGGATTTCGGCCTCAGTCGAGCAGCCTAATGTAAATAACACCTCTGGAAAAATTCAGAGTTCTATGGGCCACGAGATGAAAAGGATAGCCATGGAGAAGCGAAGGAGCAAGCAGCTGTTGTGCTTGAGAATCAGAAGTAGTCTCTAAAAGCAAAGTGTCATTCCGTAAACGAGAGCAAGATTTCACAAGGCTGGCAATTGCACCAACACCATTCTGAATAATAAACAGATTTACCATTGAGAAGGGCTGACCATTTTCAGTATGTGAAACCATGAGGAACCATGGTGCACCTGCAAGAGTCTTTGAGTTGTTAGTGTCATTCTGTTTACGTTTCGTAGATATTGATTGTGAAGATGACTGGCTCATTGTGAGAAAATCTCCCGCTATTGCCAGCATCTCCGATGGTGCACTCCTTACAACTGGAGGCCCCCTTCGCATGGGAACACACCCGCCTTAGGTGATTGTTCAACCCTCAGGTCACAACTCCTGAACACCTGACAGAGGGACCAATCGGCAATCTGGGAAGTTAGCAAGTTAGCCAGTCACCTCTCCCTGGGGTTGGCCTGTACCAGGGGGTATGTGCGAACCCTACCTGTCGACCCAGGGCTGGGAATTATGTGTTACCCAGTCACGTGTTAAGCGTCAGATGCGTGGGCCAGCCTTCAGGAGTGCACAGGGAAGAAGAAGAAAAAGAAGAACCTCAAATGCCGAACCAGAGGAGGACAGGAGAAGGTGAACAAAAAAAAAGGAAAGTGAATGAAAAACAATGGTGAGATTGTTCTTATGTCAGCAATGGACAATGCAGAACACTCCCAAAAACATCCCAGACATGTTGCACAAGGGAGAGGAAAAAGAATAGCTAGAGGACAGAATGCAGCACCGAAGGGAAAAGATGCTGCAAAGGCTGGGGCCCTGTGGTACCAAGCACAAACCAGCCAAAACATGGCAAGCCCCCTCGGAAGGTTTTCGGAAGGGTGGATGAAACACTGTTCTCAGGTCCCGCTGGAACCACAAGCTCACAAACTGCAACATATTCAGAAGAAACAGCCAAATATTTGTGACAACAAAGATGTAAGTTTCACAGCTGTCCTGTTAGGATGACAACAAAGAGGATTAAAAATTGTAATACCACAGATGGTAGGCTAAGTGAACGAAAAACACTGTGAAGAAAACAATTCCCCATAATTAATTTAAATTACTTTTTTTGTTTATTTTATTTCTCCTTGTATTATCAAAATGTAGATAATCAATAAATGGTATAAGTTTGAATAGATGTAATGTTAACTGTTTAGGCAGAGAAAGTTTGTAATTTTGATTAGTCAGAATATGTCAAAAAATTATATTTTTCTCAAGGAGCCTCTTAAAAAAGGAGGGTCATCTTATAGTCATGGTCCAGTTATAATCAGGTAAATATGGTACATATGTTTGTTTATGATCTGGTTCACAACACAATCACACTGCTGTATCCGTAGCCCTTAGTCCTTTTTTCTTTTGTGAGCAGTTCACAGCCATAAGCAGGTATATGTAGTCATTTCTTATTAGGTAATTTAAAACCATTAATTTCTGAAAAAAAAAAAAAAAAAAAAAAAAAAAAAAAAAAAAAAACCATGTGAAGAACTATCCAGGAACGTGGGCCTGAATCATTAACAACTGTAAATGATCATTTTTCAAACAGTCCTAATTCAGCACTATTCATCTTTTAAGTACCACCCTTTAGGAAGTTGCCTCTAAATTCTCACATTCTTGCTAGACACTAAATGTGATTTTCTTACACACTATGTTATTACACTTTCACCATAAGTTACATCGAAACAGAAAAATATAATGCCAGATTTGCAAACACTTAGCTGCATCATGTCTTTTAAACGTCCATGAAGTGAGTTGCTGTCCTTTTAGTCCTAGGCCTGTCCATTCACTATAATTCTATATTTATTTTAATGTGACTCAAATAATGGAAAATCCAGGATGGAATGCAACAATATTGTGAAAAGCAAAGTTGCCACTCATCATATAGCGGAGATGCTGAGTCGCAGACAGGCACAACAAAAGAGCTGTCACAAATAAAGCTTTCAGCCCGTAAAGCCTTTGTCAAAAATAGATCTCTCTCTCTCTCTCTCTCTCTCTCTCTCTCTCTCTCTCTCACACACACCTCTCTCTCTCTCTCTCTCTCTCTCTCTCTCACACACACACACACACACACACACACACACACACACACACACACAAACACGACTGACACACACATGACTGTTGTCTGAGGCAACTGTAGCCACACAGTGTGTCTGTCATCTATTTTTGGCAAAGGCCTTATGGGCCGAAAGCTTTATTTGTGACAGTCTTCTTGTTGTGCCTACGTGCGACTCAGCATCTCCACTAATATGGCGAATGGCAACTTTCCTTTTCATAATATTGTTTATTTTAATGTGTTTGTTTATGGGAGCGAGGGGGCCAGGAGAGGGGTGTACAAATACAGCATATCGGTGCATACGCGTGTGTATGCATGGTTTTTGTCATCTGGTAATTATTTCTCACAACACTATATCAATATGTGGTTTACTGCGAATTCATTGGCTTTGTAATAAGAGATAAATTTTAAGAGGCCAAATATGTAACACACGCATTTTCTGAAATCTGCTATCACCAAACTTGTTCTTAATGCCCACATTACATGTCTCATAACTGACAAAAAAGTTCTGTACTTAAGAGATCATATAAATGCGCAATTCCAATTGAGATAAAAATATACCTGATACAGCAGTGAAGAATACCAGGCCCTTGCATGTGTGTGCAAGCATTCTAAATCGGCGTGTTGCCTTATTCACAAGTGGAGCTGCTTGTGCTGGCAGCAGAATGTCAAGAGCAGACCACAAAAAGAGTGTATACAACACAAATGCAACACTAAGATGTGATGCCAAGCGGTACTGAGACACTCTTGGAACGTCACTCTCTCCATGGAAACGATCCTCCAATCCTGATTGTACCATATACCAGCCCATCAGGCCCTGGAATCACAAAAAAATCATGAGAACAGTGATTTAACTATTACATGAGGTACCATAAATTCTATAAAGTCAATGCATATATTAATATTTAGCCACCTGCAAACCAATTAATGTACCAAATGCCAAAACACGCTTCTTCATAGCGGGTCTTAGATAACCACGAGCCCAAAAAAATGCAGCTGGGATCAAGAATGCTGCACCAAGTGTACGTCCCCACATCCGATGCGCATATTCCATCCACCAGATCCATTTGAACTCATTTAAAGTGATGTCTCTGTTTTTTCTGAAAATATAAATAAAAGGAAGTGAAGGAAGGAACACAGAGAGAAAATTATTTGAAGAAATATGAAATAAAAAATGTATTTCCTTAGTTTTTAACATTACACAAAGCAGAACTTTCAAAAACTATTTATGTCTGTCATAAATGTTTTCTTCAAAGCTGTAAACAGCACTGAAATATAATGTGACAAAAAATTAATTATGTACATTTCAGCTTGTGTCCAACAACTAACAGTTACTATCAGATGGTCTATTTACATCCAGTTATGAATTACTATCTACTGTATCATTCTGACATCAGTGCTGCCTATAAAATAACATTTGTAAAGAATTTTAGGGAGTCATTAAGAGAAGAGGTCCATCAATAAACTGTGCTGAAAGCAGCAGTCAATAGCCACAACAGGTTCTGGACATTTATATTATTCAGTGAGCTAATTTCCTTGTCATCAGAAACAGACACTTCTACAGTTTCTTAGTTAACACACTTTCTGTCAGAAGGGGGAAAAATGGATTTCTGATTTAAATATGAAAATATGGCCCATCTAGATCATTTAGCCTGTGAATGTACAATATTTTAATAAATATGACACAGCAAACTGTTTATAGCCATATGCACAAAAACCAGAATACTTGCATATGGGGTTAAATATTTACAATAAAATAAAAGGGCAGTAATATATTTATTATTGAGCTTGATTCACTGAAAATATTGTTCTCTACTCTTCTTGTGGAAAAGTACTGTTGAAGAATTCGCTGAGAACAATTTTTTTATGTACTAAAAACTATAGTAAGTGTTTGCATGAATACCAAAGTTGAGAACACCACAACAGGAACACATTTGTATCTACAATCCAAATAGTTGTTCTCACACCCTCACCAATATAAAAAAAAGGGACACAAACTAACATCACACCACTTGTCAGAGTCAGGTGTGCACTGCACATCAGCTACTTGGGTAGCTGACTGTGTGGGGGATGCACACAAGGGTTTTTTAGGTTAGGCGACTCTCCATCCAGATGAGATAACAATAGCTGTAGGAAACCCAGAAGTAACAACATAAGATCGAAAGAAAGGCTTCCAACAGATGAGACAATTAAAATCCTAATGGTAAACTGCCAAAACAATCACAAGTGCCACAGTTTGAAGTACTCCTGAAAAGCAGTCAGGCTCACATAATATTAAGTACAGAAAGCTGGTTGAAACCTCAAATTGACAGGAGTGAGATTTTTGGGGAAAATTTCAGTGTATATCCAAAGTATAGGCAAATGGGAAATGGAGGTGATGTATTTGTCGCAGTAGACAAGTAACTCAAATCCACCAAGATAGGAATTGAAACTGCATGTGAAAATGTTTGAACAAGACTCAGTATCAGGGGTGGCCATAAAATGGTGACTAGATTCTTCTATTCAGCACCAGACTCATCTCCTGATGTAACCAAAAACTTTAGAGAAAATGTCAGTTCACTTGTATGTAAGTTCCCCAATCATATAATAATCATTGGTGGAGACTTTAATATTCAAAACTAGTTGTTGTTGTTGTTGTTGTTGTTGTTGTTGTTGTGGTCTTCAGTCCTGAGACTGGTTTGATGCAGCTCTCCATGCTACTCTATCCTGTGCAAGCTTCTTCATCTCCCAGTAATTACTGCAACCTACATCCTTCTGAATTTGCGTAGTGTATTCATCTCTTGGTCTCCCTCTACGATTTTTACCCTCCACGCTGCCCTCCAATGCTAAATTTGTGATCCCTTGATGCCTCAGAATATGCCCTACCAACCGAACCCTTCTTCTAGTCAAGGTGTGCCACAAATTTCTCTTTTCCCCAATTCTATTCAATACCTCCTCATTAGTTATGTGATCTACCCATCTAATCTTCAGCATTCTTCTGTATTACCACATTTCGAAAGCTTCTACTCTCTTCTTGTCCAAACTATTTATCGGCCATGTTTCACTTCCATACATGGCTATACTCCATACAAATACTTTCAAAAACGACTTCCTGACACTTAAATCTATACTCGATGTTAACAAATTTCTCTTCTTTAGAAACGCTTTCCTTGCCATTGCCAGTCTACATTTTATATCTTCTCTACTTCGACCATCATCAGTTATTTTGCTCCCCAAATAGCAAAACTCCATTACTATTATAAGTGTCTCATTTCCTAATCTAATTCCCTCAGCATCACCCGACTTATTTCGACTACATTCCATTATCCTCGTTTTGCTTTTGTTGATGTTCATCTTATATCCCCCTTGCAAGACATTGTGCATTCCGTTCAACAACTCTTACAATTCCTTTGCTCTGTCTGACAGAATTACAATGTCATCGGCGAACCTCAAAGTTTTCATTTCTTCTCCATGGATTTTAATACCTACTCCGAACTTTTCTTTTGTTTCCTTTACTGCTTGCTCAATATACAGATTGAATAGCATCGGGGAGAGGCTACAACCCTGTCTCACTCCCTTCCCAACCACTGCTTCCCTTTCATGTCCCTCGACTCTTATAACTGTCATCTGGTTTCTGTATAAATTGTAAATAGCCTTTCGCTCCCTGTATTTTACCCGTCACCTTTAGAATTTGAAAGAGAGTATTCCAGTCAACATTGTCAAATGCTTTCTCTAAGTCTACAAATGCTAGAAACGTAGGTTTGCCTTTCCTTAATCTTTCTTCTAAGATAAGTCGTAGGGTCAGTATTGCCTCACGTGTTCCAACATTTCTAGTTTTTCCATTTGTCTGTAAAGAATTCGCGTTAGTGTTTTGCAGCTGTGACTTATTAAACTGATAGTTCGGTAATTTTCACATCTGTCAACACCTGCTTTCTTTGGGATTGAAATTATTATATTCTTCTTGAAGTCTGAGGGTATTTCGCCTGTCTCATACATCTTGCTCACCAGATGGTAGAGTTTTGTCATGACTGGCGCTCCCAAGGCCGTCAGTAGTTCCCATGGAATGTTGTCTACTCCCGGGGCCTTGTTTAGACTCAGGTCTTTCAGTGCTCTGTCAAACTCTTCACGCAGTATCGTATCTCCCATTTCATCTTCATCTACATCCCCTTCCATTTCCATAATATTGTCCTCAAGTACATTGCCCTTGTATAGACCCTCCATATACTCCTTCCACATTTCTGTTTTCCCTTCTTTGCTTAGAACTGGGTTTCCATCTGAGCTCTTGATATTCATACAAGTGGCTCTCTTTTCTCCAAAGGTCTCTTTAATTTTCCTGTAGGCAGTATCTATCTTACCCCTACTGAGATAAGCCTATACATCCTTACATCTGTCCTCTAGCCATCCCTGCTTAGCCATTTTGCACTTCCTCTCATTTCTGAGACGTTTGTATTCCTTTTTGCCTGCTCATTTACTATGTTTTTATATTTTCTCCTTTCATCAATTAAATTCAATATTTCTTCTGTTACCCAAGGATTTCTACCAGCCCTCGTCTTTTTACCTACTTGATCCTCTGCTGCCTTCACTACTTCATCCCTCAGAGCCACCCATTCTTCTTTTACTGTATTTCTTTCCCCCATTCCTGTGAATTGTTCCCTTATGTTCTCCCTGAAATTAGTCAGTTTATCCCGGACCCATCTCCTTAAATTCCCACCTTTTTGCAGTTTCTTCAGTTTTAATCTACAGTTCATAACCAATAGCTTGTGTTCAGAGTCCACATCTGCCCCTGGAAATGTCTTACAATTTAAAACCTGGTTCCTAAATCTCTGTCTTACCATTATATAATCTATCTGATATCTTCTATTATCTCCAGGATTCTTCCATGTATACACCCTTCTTTCATGATTCTTTAACCAAGTGTTAGCTATGATTAAGTTATGCTCTGTGCAAAATTCTACCAGACGGCTTCCTCTTTCATTTCTTACCCCCAATCCATATTCACCTACTATGATTCCTTCTCTCCCTTTTCCTACTCTCCAATTCCAGTCACCCATGACTATTAAATTTTCGTCTCCCTTCACTACCTGAATAATTTCTTTTATCTCATCATACATTTCATCAATTTCTTCATCATCTGCAGAGCTAGTTGGCATATAAACTTGTACTATTGTAGTAGGCATGGGCTTTGTGCCTATCTTGGCCACAATAATGCGTTCACTATGCTGTTTGTAGTAGCTTACCCACACTCCTATTTTTTTTATTCATTATTAAACCTACTCCTGCATTACCCCTATTTGATTTTGTATTTATAACCCTGTATTCACCTGACCAAAAGTCTTGTTCCTCCTGCCACCGAACTTCACTAATTCCCACTATATCTAACTTTAACCTATCCATTTTCCTTTTTAAATTTCCTAACCTACCTGCCCGATTAAGGGATCTGACATTCCACACTCTGATCCGTAGAACGCCAGTTTTCCTTCTCCTGATAACGACGTCCTCCTGAGTAGTCCTCGCCCGGAGATCCGAATGGGGGACTATTTTACCTCCGGAATATTTTACCCAAGAGGACGCCACCATCATTTAACCATACAGTAAAGCTGCATGCCCTCGGGAAAAATTACAGCTGTAGTTTCCCCTTGCTTTCAGCCGTTCGCAGTACCAGCACAGCAAGGCCGTTTTGGTTAGTGTTACAAGGCCAGCTCAGTCAATCATCCAGACTGTTGCCCCTGCAACTACTGAAAAGGCTGCTGCCCCTCTTCAGGAACCACACGTTTGTCCAAAAATTAATTGGGAAAATTACAGTTTTGTTTGTGGCAGGCATGAAAAAACATTCTGTGAAACATTACTAAATGCTTTCTCTGAAAACTACTTGGAACAGATAGTCAGAAGCCCCACACATGATGAAAATATATTGGATGTAAATGCAACAAAAAGACCTGACCTCTTTGCGATTTCCACATCAAAACTAATGTCAATAACCATGACACAGCTGTGGCAACAATGATTACCAAAGTACAAAGGAAAAATAAAACATGCAGAAAGATATAAATATTCATATAAATGTTCAGTCAATTAGATACAAAAATCAGTCAGTAGTGCCATATCTGAATGAGGAACTTGAAACTTTCAGCTCTGCAAGAGCATGTAGACGAACTATGACTCAAATTTAAACTATGCACTGGATATATATGTACCCAGTAGAACAGTTCATAATGGGAGGGAACCTCCACGGTATACAGTCACTATAAAGAAATTTCAAAAGACACGGAGATAACTGCATAATAAATGTAAAACAAATTGTAGGGCTATAAAAAGAGATATGCAGAATGAAACATGTTTGGCTGTCAAGAGAGTAGTGTGTGATGACTTCAATGGCTACTGTCGGAGAACATTGTCAAATGATCTTTCACAGAACCCAAAGAAATTCTGGTCATATGTAAAGGCTGTTAGTGGCACCAAAGTTAGTGTCCAGTCCCTAATGAATGAGACAAGAACTGAAATTGAAGGTACCAAGGCAGAAGCCAAAATGCTTAACTTTGTTTTCAAATATTTCTCTATAAAGGAAAACCCAGGGGAAGTGACCCAATTTCATTCTCATACCACTGAAAAGATGAGTGAAATCAGTATCAGTGCCAGTGGTGTTGACAAACAGCTGAAATTGTTAAAATTGGACAAAGCTCCAGTGCCTGATGGAATCCCTATCAGATTCTATGGTGAGTTTGTGGCTCAATTAGCCTCTCTTCTCACTATAATCAGTCACAGATCCCTTGAGCTAAAAACCGTGTACAGTTCTTGGAAAAGGGCACAGGTCACACCCATCTACAAGAAGAGTAGTGGAAGTGATCCACAAAACTACTGCCCAATATCCTTGTAGATTATTCTCTGAATAATGTCTGTTTTAGTCATTAGGAACACTATCAAGCAATGATGCAGTTCCTAGACATCTCAATTCACTAGAGTGCATCAGCCACAGAATTTGTTTTGATTGAAACTGAGAATATTTGGTAACTTTTGTCTCTGGGATCACCTGTGTCCCTTGACATCACAGCATCTTCTGATTTACTTCATCTTGCTGACTAGTCTCCACTTGAAGGTGAATAGTGGACAACAGGGCCAATTCTCTCTGGTTGGTAGGTGAATTTGGCTACTGGTCAAATAGCTGTTCCTAATCACCTTACAGTTATGAGACGTTGACTGTTGCTGAAAATATGGCTGAGACAGCATGGGTCACTTCGCCTGTTAGGATTAGGGCAAATCTTCCACAAAAGTCTACACTCGCTGAGGGAGAGGGAGACATGGAAGCAGCTCTGCAGGTTGTGTGTCCTACGGGCAGCTGGCTACCTCATTGTAAATTGTAGTTCATTTTTTCCCCTGCACGTGCAGACAAGAACATGAGAGTTTTTTTTAGGTCTAAAGGGGGAGTTAAGAGGAGAGGGAATACTACACTCCCAAGAAACAGCTGAGTGTAGTTGTACACCATATATCAAGCTGCTCACCTATAGTTGTTATACAGGCAGAACACATGTCCCCCAAAGTCAGAAAAATAAATTGTTAATATAATTTAACTGAAGAAGAATTCACAAAGCAATCTCACGAAATTATTATTAATTATTCATGGTAGAAATGGTAACTTTCTGGATTAGAAAGTTGTCTATATCAGTAATAAACAGAAATGAAATCTTAAAGAGTCGGAATGGAATGAATACCTGGAGGATAGACTCATAGCGGAAGCCTACTTATTGCTGTGCAGAATTCAGCGACATTTAAACAGATAAATACAGTCGTCAGAAAGTGACGTAATCTGGCTGAAAATAATCCTCTTAGTTGGATAGAAATATTAAGTATTTATTATTAGCATTCAACAGAAAGTTAAGGGTAGTAAGATATTTCAAAGTAATTCAAGCAACAAGAATGTTATTAAAACTATCTGTGCAGCTACAAAGATAAACTCAGCTCTGTAACGGAGAATGTGCAGAATCTCTGACAGAGATTTACAAATATTGTAGGTTATATGCTACATAAATACAGTACAGCCAAATCAAGTACCAAAGTTATGGAATGCTTCAGAGAAAGCATGAAAAATATCATATGCACAATTTTCCAATAGCGCCTTAGTGATGGAAGAAGATTTCAATCTGCAAACTTTAGAATATGAAATACGTGTATTTAGAATTAAATGAAGGAACACAGAATCTTACAACATCATACTAAACATACTAAATGTCCCATTTGCAAAGGGATACGACATAAATCTGGTAAAAAACATGCCCCGAATCTTCAATTCCATGTCACTAATGCTGTCGGTGTATTATTTATTATTAGCATCCAACAAAATGTTAGGGGTAGGAAGTTATTTCAACTTAATGTGAGCAACAAGTATATTATTTAAACTACCTGAGCAGCAAAAAAGATACATTCAGCTGTGAATAGGAGAGTGTGCACAATTTCTGGCAGAAATTTACAAATATTGTAGGTTATGTGTTACATACATTTGTGTCGAGGAAGACACAGAGGGGTGGAAAGAACCCACGTGATTCAAAACAGAGAGAACTATAAAATCGATTCAAACGTAGCTGAACTCGTTGCTGGCAAATGGAACCATAATAGAGTCAAGACAAATGTATAGACAGTCAGGCAAGAAGTGTTAAACAAATTAAAAATCAAGATTTCACCTACAATGGTACCAACTTATCCTAAAAGGTATTGGTCACCTATAAAATCTGTTTATATGATCATTGGTGATGGTGACACAGCAACACACGAGGCAATAAATGAATACAAAAATACTCAATTTTGTCTTCCAAACCTGACTCACAGTGGGAGACTTGAGCACACTTGTTACTTTTCGTTGCCTCTAGGCAACAAAAATGAAATATCAAAATAACAGAATGTGAAAATAAATAATAATTGCCAATCATCAAGTGAGGAAATACCACTGGTCTAGATAGGTCCCTCACTAACTCTCTGGTAGGTCTTGCCTCTCTACCAGCAACAGACTATCAAATACAACAGGAAAAGGGAGAATCAAAAGGGGTTGGGGAAAAAAGGTAGTTTGTTCCCTGCATCTCGTTAATTAGCACTATTAAACCATTTTCTTGTTGGTGTACGATGACTTTTTTTAAGGACTATAATACATCTTTATAGGACATCATCTACACAGTGGGCGCCACAGCCATAAATTTGTTGAATGAAAGCAGGATATTTCCATTTAGGTAGTACAATCATTAAGAGCTCTTCTCTGTTACCCAAATAGTGTCAGCTTAAAAGCTATTTTTGAGTGTTTACCCAAAATAATGTATCATACACATGAAAATGGCAGCAAATTTGTATGCTGTGCTGCCATTCATAATGGTTTGCAAATTATACTGGTTGTGATGGTGTAACAGAACATTAGTGCACTTAAGGTGGCAACAGACGTGCAAACATATAATGCTAATAATATTTTCTTGCGTTAAGTGCACTGATTGTCAAAACATCACAAACAGTATAATTTTTAAATCATTATGAATGGCAGCACATCCTGTGAATAAACTGCTATTTTTGTGTGGAAGACACTTTGTTCACATAACCACATAAAAACTAGTTGTGTAATTAAAAAGAGATCTTAGTAACTATACTACATAAGTGGGAAAATGTCACATTTATTCTCTGTAATAACTGACATAATTTCTACAAGTACAAGTCATGTTCACAAGGTACAGACGATTGTAGACAGTGGAGTCCAGGTTGATTTTGAGTTTCTAGACTTCTGAAAAGCCCCTTTAAACAGTTCTGCACTGTCACCTACTAAACTAAATACATGGAATACTTACAGAATACCATGAAAAGTGTTTGATTAGATTGAAACATTCCTAATAAAATAAAATTCAGTATGTGATTTTCAATGGTAAGACTGTGACAGGACAGTACTTGTTTGTGATCTATACAAACAATCTGGCAAACAAAGTTTACAGCTCTCTGAGACTGTTCACGAATGGCACATGTATACATACAGTGTACATCACAGACAATAGCTACAAAATCCAGGAAGATTTGAAGATGATCAGTGACTAGTGCAATAACTGGCAGCTGAACCAAAATAGAAATAAATTTAAAGTAATGTGAATACATAGGCAATATCATTTGCCAACATGGTTTATGATCAGTCATTGGAACCAGTCACAACAATCAAGTCTTGAGTACATCTCTGGATTGATTTAATGTGGAACAACCACATATATCTAACCAGGCGAACAGCAGTGCCAAACAGATTTATTGGATGACTCCTTAGGGAATGTGAATCATCTTAGAACCAATTCCTAAGAACTACCTGTTGGTATGGAATGTTTATCAGAGACTGAGAAGATTCAGAAAGAGGGTTTGCTTGGTCAGCGTGAGAATATCACAGAAATACAATATTTCTTCTCATGTGTCATCCACAAATGGAAGAGAAAAGTAAAACAATGACTCTGGTATACATATGATAGCTTATGGAGTACAAATGGAGATGTAGAGAGATCATTACAGATTACAAATTACAAATAAGCTACTGCACGGTTCAAAAAGCGGATGCAGAAGCACATGTGGTGTCATGTACCTGCAATTCACCTAAAGGGACCAGGAAACGGTCAGACACTGAAGCATCACAGGTTTGCATATGTACAAGGTGTTGCCATCCCAGACTGCGTCAATCGTAACAAGGACAACAGGTGATAGGACAAGCACCACCATAGGTCCTCTGTGCCAATGACATGTTTCCTCCACCATATCATGTGTGCGGAACTGGATTCACATGAATTCCTCCACACCCCGGCCATATAGGGCAGCGCAAGCCAACATGTTGGCAGTTCAGTCCACCATAGCTCTGGCACAATTCATGCCCCAACTCTTAACAGTCTATCAGTCAGAGCCTAGTCAGAAAACATCGCAGTGGGAACTACAACTTTCCAGCGATATCCAAAGACGTACCTGTCGACCAACTATGTCGAACGCTCTACCTCTGTCATTAAGGATTATCAGTGGCATAGTTTTTATACCCCACTACTTTTATTCATGGTCTGTTTCAGACATATGCCTGTTTGTGTTTGACAAGTTGTATTATTTTTTACTACGAAGAGTTTTCCCTTTCTTATTGAATATCTCTGCTGTGGTCGTAATAAACCCTTGTTTTTGCGTATTATTATTTCTCATCATGTTTCTCTACATGGAAGATATAGCAGGTGGGCTCTGGAGTTGTGCAGTAGGAGGTGAGATGGGTGGCGCAGGAAAGGACACAAGGAAGGCTAGTTAAGGTGCAATACTTAGCCACTCACACAGTAGACTGTGCACCTGTATGCAATTAATACAAACTAGGAAAATGACTTCAGCATTATGTCAACCAGAAGAAGATTAAGAAAATGTTTTATCACTAAAGAATCTTTCTTTTCTTTTTCTCTTCTTATACCAGCATTTCCATTCTACACATAAAACAACTCTGAAAAAATTATTTATTCACAAAGACACACACTGATGCTTGCTAGTCATTTTAAACTTTCATTGAAAATAACGCAATCACACCGTCTTAATATATTTCCATAATACTCACATCTTGAACTCTGGAAATTGTTGATACTTAAGAAACTCAGCTTCCCATTCTGCTTGTGTGACTGGTCTCTTTTCACCAAGTAATCTCCATGTTACCATTGACAACCCAGACTCAGTAAGGCGTGTTACCCCACCTGCACAAGTTGGGAATCAGATAAAAGAAATTCATTAAGGCTGCTATACTGGAAGATGCAACAAGACACCTAGCTGTAAACAAAACTAAAAAGTGAGAGAAAGAGGACCACACTTTATCAGCTAACAATCTGCAGTTTGCAGTCAGATCTAAACGTTCAGGCATACACAAGTCAGGTGAGTGGGAGATAAAGGAACAAAATATCTTTCCAACATAAGCTGATGTATGAAGGGAAAAAATTACAGCAATATTCCTCACTGAAGAGGAATATAATTTCAGTATAGGCTACTCTTTTGGGACATCCTGAAGTGATCAAAGAAACAAAAAGCACTGAATTCAATATAGAGACATACTCCGCTTTCAAGGATTACAAGAAATTGTAAACAGTGCAAGATGCAATACCTAATTTTAGGAACTTGGAGAGATATAGTTTCTATAGTTTTCTCTTCAAGTGCAGGAATTACGGCATCTTTAAAAGTACTTGCATCACTGCAGTAATCACATTCATTTGAGAAGTACTACGTATCTGGCGGGTTGAACATAATTTTGAACATGCAATGTTTGTATGTGGGAAGTGAGCTCTCATATTCTGGTACAGTGACCTTGCTCAAGCCACCCACCGAACCTAAACAATATACTCGTCCACCCTTACACAACACCTGCTCCCAATCCCTTACCTCATGGCTCATACCCCTGTAATGGACCTAGCTGCAAGACTTGTCTCATATGTCCTCCTATGACCACCTACTCCAGTCCGGTCACTAACATCACCTATCCCATCGGAGGCAGGGGCTACCTGTGAAACCAGTATTGTGGTTTACAAGCTAAGCTGCAACCACTGTGCTGCATTCGACATAGGCATGACAACCAACAAGCTGTCTGTCCGCACAAATGGCCACCGACAAACTGTGGACCACCCTGTTGCCGAACACGCTGTCAAACATGATATTGACTGCTTCACAGTTTAAGTTACATTAATTAGTGTGTGAGCCTAGCGACTGATGACCTCAGCAGTTTGGTCCCATAGAACCTTACCACAAATTTCCAAGTTTCACAGCCTGTGCCATATGGATCATTCCAACCAACACCAGCTTTTCTGAATTGCGCAGGTGGGAACTTTCCCTGCAATACACCCTACGTTCCTGTAACCCACCAAGCCTCAATCTTCATTAGTCACTGTCCTCACCCATCCAGCCCCCTCCCTGTTCCCATTTCAGCACTACACAGTCGTCATTTCACTGCCACACCCTGTCTTTTAATTTACTTTTATTTCTCTCCTTTCTACTACTTAACCCCCCCCCCCCCCCAGTCTTCTCTCCTGCCCTCCGTCTAAACTGCAACACTTCACTGTCCACCACCCCCACCATACTATCCCTCCCCCTCCCCACCCCAGCCTCCTCCTTACCCACCAGATCGCCCCTCCCATCATGCACTGGTGCTGCTGCTCGCAGTGTGGTTTCAGTTATCTAAGACTGCAGACGTGTGTGCAAGCTGCGTTTGCGTGAGTATGTGTGTGCGTGTGTGTTGCGTGTCTACTGCTGATAAAGGCACTAATAGCCGAAAGCTATAATTCTGTGAATCTTTTTGTTGTGCCTATCGCAACTCAGCATCTCTGCTATATGGTGAGTAGCAACTTTCCTTCTCTACTATTATTACGTTCCATCCTGGATTTTCCATTGTATGATTTAATTGTTATACTCATGTATTTCTATGAGTTGACTGATTATAATTGTGAATATCTGAAAATGTTTATGCATAATTTTATATTTATGCACACCAAAAAGTCAGTTGCCAATCCTTGCACCAATTTAAAATTTTATCAAGATCTGACAATATTTCTGCTGCTTTTTTCAGACAGTACTTGATTATAAATAACTGCATCATCTGCTAAAAGCTCGTGGTTTCTATTGTCTGCCAGTCCTTAATATACTACATGAATAACAAGGGTCCCAACTCACTTCCCAGAGTACACCTGAAGTGCCCCATACAATCATACTTTTGTTAACAAAAGTTAATACAGTACTGGGTCAAATACTTTTGGGATATCAAGAATTACTGCATCTACCTGATGGCCAACTCTGGCAGCTCAGACCGGAATGCAGCTGTCAGGTTGAACAAAAGGAGCAATCTGGAGGATGCACGGAAGGTGAAGGGATACCAAGTTACAGGTGTCTGGGGGAGGGGGGGGGGGGGGGGGGGACAAGAGGAGCACTATCTGGCAGAGCATGCAGGGACCAGATGGATGTATGACAAGACTCTCAGCATGCACAGCGCCAAGAGGTCATGGGGGCAGGGAGTTTGGCGGGGGTGGGGAGGGGGGGTAGAGGAGCAGAGATGGAGAAAGACAGGCAAGTGCTTTTTAGGAGGAGATGGTAGGACAGAGGGTGTGTGAATAGGAAGAAGGTGATAGGATAAAGGGGGCATAAACTGTTGGGTAGACAGCAGGTTACCATAGGATAAGGCAGCGAAAATTTTGGGAGTGGAAAATGTATTGTAAGGACAACTTCCATCTGCTCAGTTCTGAAACGACGGTATCCATTCCTCTTCCGTGACACTCAAGATTACTGCTTTCATTCTATGTGACAGTTGCATTCATGTCTGACTTGTCGATGATGAGTGTGTGAGGTGTGCTTGCTTGTGTGAATGAATGTGTATATGTTTCCTTTTCTGATGAAGCTTTCGCTGAAAGGTAAGTGTGTTACAATCTTTTCATTGTGCCTGTCTACAACTCAATGTGTCATCTTTACGGCGAGTAGCAATCTATACTTTTCCTTATGTTGGTGTTACTAAATATGTAAATCTTCTTACTTGTTTTAGCTGCCATTCCTACTTTTGTAATCACTATTGTTACATCTGCCTCTCAGTTGCTGATGTCAGTTTCAACATGGACATCATCGAGGAGTTAGGTGTATTTGTTCCCTTTAGGTCTAAGGAAGATCCACTGTGAGTGAACTACTGAATTTCCTGTTCTAGGTATGTTTCATAGAAGTCATTTAGTAATGTTTCACAGAATGCTTTGTCAAATCCACCACATACAGAACTGTAATTATGCCAACTGATGGTTGGGTGATTGAGGTCTGCTCTAATGTCTCTTTCTGCCTATTTATGCACAATATGTCACATTTGTTTACATTGAGGGTCAACTGGCATCCCTGAAACAACGACCGATCCTCTGCAGGTTTTCCTGTATTTTGCTACAATTTTCTAGTGTTACAACTTCTCTGTACACAACAGCATTACCTGCAAAAACCCTCATGGATCTTCAGACGTTATCCACTAGGTCATCTATATAATGGTCCAATAATACTCCACAGGGGTATGACTCAAGTTACTTTTACACCTGAAGATTAGTCTCCATTGAGAACAACATGCAGCAACATGCAACAAACAGCAACTACCTCATTAAGTACCCCGAGGATAGCACTCGTGGCAGGCCTGTATTCTTACTGGTGTTATGTTTATCTGAACACAAAGTAATTAACTTTAAATTAGTCTTTCTAATATTGTTTTAATTTCAGGATCTGTTATGCTGCAAGTATTGTGTGTTCCCTTTAAGACCTGAAGCTTCGCTTGTATAAATAATGAAGGAAAAACCTGGGATGAAAATTTACAGGTTTCTTAAAAATAGTGTAAAAATAGCAGAAACAGTGTTAATGTTCAGCAAATATTGACAGTATTAACTACTGTTGAAATGGAAAGCTAAATCAATTCACATTTCTTGAAAATAGCAACTATTGTAAGAGAAGAAATGAAATCAAAAACTCAATGCAAAAATGCTAGCCACTATGCAGAACAATAAGGGTGATTCTACGAAATAAGACCAAGAAACAAGCAGTTTCAAAGTTTTACAAAACAACTGTAGCATTAACTATACTTAATGGTAGTGGAGTTTGGGTAATTGGTCAAAAAGAACAATATTTCACATTACATTGTGAAAATTATATTTGTAAAATCTGTTAAAGTGCACAAAAGACTACATAAAATAAGATACAACAGCACTTGTTGTTACTAAAATAAAAAAAAATATCTATTGAAAGAAACCTCGAATAAAAGATATTATGAAACAAAGCTTTCAGCCAAAAAGGCCTTCATCAGAATTAGACAACACGCACATAAACACAACTCACACATACATGACCACAGCCTACAGCTGCCAAGGCTAGACCAGTGACTGTGGTCGCGCGCGCGCGCGCGCATGTGTGTGTTACAAAATTTCTCTGTGGAGAGGGAAATACTGAGCAACCAGTTCTGTAGGTGAAAATAAGAGGAAAATATATGATCAGAAAAAGACATATTGGAGTGAGTGAATCTTGTCAATTGCATCAAGAACCATTTCTCAGCTGTTTCATGTGCATGTAAGGAGCTACACTGAAAATTGAAAATTTGGTTAGGCAAACATGCCTGTGTATAGACTCTTACTAGGTTATATAAATGGAAGAGAGAGAGAAAAGATTCAAAGAAAAGCTGTTAGTTCTCTCAGTGGCTCATTTACTTAGCACAGGCGTGTCATAGGAATGCTCAACAAATCGCAATGGCATGCGTTGCAAGAAATGCAATGTACATCAGCAAAAGCCTTAATAACAAAGCTCAGATAGCCCACACCTCAAAACAAGTCAAGGAACACATCACATCTGAACATATTATCTTCTCTGACATGCATTATTATTGTTATTTTGACACATGTTCCTTGAGCTGTAATAAATGACACATATTTGTCCTAGTCTGGTGCAAATTTGCTGTTGTCACTGAAGGTGAATATAATCACACTAACTGCAGTTGTGAAGTGTAATATCACCACGACATTCCGCTTCCACATATATTTGTTTTCCATGTACAGTGCTGCCATTCCAAATAGAAATGGATTTAACATCTCAACAATGGTCATGTCCTTTTCAAAGGAGCCATCTCAGTATTTAATTTAAGTGATACACAAAAACCATTGAAAACCTGAAACTGAATGGCTGGAAGTGATGTAAAGTGCCTAGAGATGTACTCATATGCCCTAACTGGTTAATATGACTGAATGCCACAAGCAGGAGTTCAGTATTCGAACCCCGGTGTGGCACAAATTTTCAATTGTTACATCCAGTTAATTTTGTAGTAGCATCAATACAGAACTGATTTCAATGTTTCCATATGGACATTAACAAATATTACTTTTTTGGCTTTATTATTGTCAAAGACTAATGCACAACTTCTACCTCAAAATTGTAAGTAAAAATTAATATTATGTAAAACAAAGTTATGATACAATTACACTACCTAGCACAACTGCACCAAAAACCATGGAACCACATCCCAAAAGCCAATATCCAACCAATCTCTCATTTTTGGGCGCAGCTCTCACAGATGCAGATGCGGATGCAGCTAAAGATGTGGTTTGCTAAAACATAATTAAACCACTATATTAGAACACAGTTTTGAAGGCATTAACCAGGTGCCTTACTATTAAAGCAGATGATTGCAGCTATAATTTAAATTCATGAATTATAGATAATCACAAAATTTAGAACATTCACACACATTTTGCAAAAGAATGGAATGAAGGATAGAGTTTAATATTGCACTGACATTGTGGACTGAGATATGAAGGTCTCAGCAGGAAATGGAGGGAATGAGATATGGAGGTCTCAACAGAAAATAGAGGGAAGTATTTAGACTTCGCTCTGTAGCAGGAACCAGCATAGGTATTCACTTAAAGAGATTGGAATCAAGGACAACTTAAATCAAGATGGCATGGCAATGATTTGAATGGCAAGCCTCCAAATACAAGCCCACTCTCTTAGCCAGGACATCAAATTCCATCTCTCCATCTTGCTATGAATCAAAGGTCTTAGCTGCTTTACCACTTCAGGCAATGACTAGCATTAGATAAGAAATTTTAATGACTAAAGTTCCTCAGTTATTTCAAGATTTCAGAGCACAGATGACATTAGTACTTTATTTGTTGACAGTATCTGCATTAGAATGAAGATGTTGGCTGGGAACAGCTGATCTGCAAGAAAACAATAACTTAAAATGAAGAAGTCAGGAAAAGCAGGTAGATCAGCACGCATCAGACTTAAAGACCAACACAGAAAGTGGGAGCTGCAGAAAACAGACTCCATGTTTGTGCAGCATTATATGAAAATCAGACAAACTTATGTAGTAGACATGAAAATACTGCACTATGACCACAATGGGCAGAAACTGTCACTGCTTAAATACTTTAGATCATGATGCAGTACAAGAAGTGTCTTGAACACCTACTGAATGAACAAACAGACTTCATTCACTCTCCACTTATTGATATTACCAAAATTGCCCAACTCCCAATTCAATTTCATTGAATTGATCTGTCAGTTATTTATGTATTTTAATGTTCTATGATTGTGAATGTATTCTTTTCTAGAATCACAAATAAATATCTTAGATGATTGTAAATTCTTGCATTTTATGTTTGTACCACTATGAACTCCATGTGTTAGTCAGCTATGTTTAACAGTTGGCTAATAACCTTAAACCTATGCCAAAAAATAAATAATCAGTGAAACAAAATGGGAAAATGTACTTTTTCTTAAGTTTGTTTTCAAATTTTACTTTGCTATGTGTCAGTCGTTTTATGTCCCTGGGTAAGTAAGCAAAAATTTTAGATGCAGCTTGTGCACCCCTTTCTGTGCTAAAGACAATCGTAATGTGGCGTGATGAATGCTCTTTTTCCATCTGGTATTCTAATTCTGCACATCATTATTCCTTTTGAACTGCAGTGATTTATTTACAACAAATATCATGAGGGAAATAATATGCTGTGAAGCAGTAGACAGGAGCTTTAAATATTTTCAACCATATTTATGGCATTATTCAGAAAAAACTGTTGAAGAGCTTGGTGAGACTGAAAATTTGTTTAATGCGCGATTCCCTGTAAACCATGAATCTACATCTTCAAACAGTACAAAAAAGGGCAAACAAAAAGCTGAACATACGAAGTATACAAAAATATGTAGAGGCACTATTTGTTTATGAAGTCCTGGCTTCGTTTCCAATGGGTGTAGGGAGAGGAGAAAGCAAGTTCTGCTCACTAAAGCACATGCTGGCACTACGCATGTGCTTATTGCATGACATGACAGTCATACACATACACATGCTGGCACTACGCATGTGCTTATTGCACGACATGACAGTCATACACATACACATGCTGTATTTTTAGATCAATACTAAGAGTAGCTGGGCACAAAATTCTCATGGCCCAAAGGCTACTGATTTCTTCTGACTTCAACTGACCCAGAACTAGAGAGCTCTCATTCATGACGTTGTGTATAAATTGTGTTGAGATAAGCTAGTGCCAGCACACCTTGCAGCAAAGAGGTTGCGAGATGATTGATAGAGGCCAACAACAGAGCCGCAGGAAATGCTTCACTAACGCCTTATGACCCACCAGTATTTAGAGTGCTGCTGTGGACCAGAGAGCAAGTCTATTCAAGTCTGTCGCACTGAGTAAGTTCCAGCCTCATCAGTCACAACCCAGCGGGAATCACAGTAGCAGTTAGCTCCACCGCTAACTCAGAGACAGGCAGCACATAACAACCCTAATAGTGTACCTAGTGGACTTTGCACTTCACCAGCAGTGAGGCTAACGTGGACTGTACAGAAGAGCTTGTACCACAATGAATATTTTGAGTTAAGTAAACTTTCCATTCTCATGAATGAAGAACCCAGTTACTCTGTGTGTGCAAAAAGAGGATACCAGCCACCAAACAATATCCTCTCCTTGATTCCCATGGTACAGCTCTACTGAGACAAGACAACATAAAAAATGGCGACAAGAAAACTTCAGTGAAGAAAAATTTGCTTGCTTTTCTTGTGTTTCTGATTGCAAGGGTGATTGTATTCCAGTGTTTGCTAAATTTTTGTTGTGTCTCACATGTATCCCAGGAGGGAAGCTGCAGAACGATTTAACTTTCTCTTTCCAGAGGCTTTGCTTGCCCCCCCCCCCCCCCCCCCCTCCCCCTTTGCACCTTAGCCACAGACTTCCAATGTAATGGATCTAACACAAGCTTTTCAGTTTCAGAACCAACAAATTGCTCCCGAGCTGACGACGGTACAACAACTTTTCGCTGCACAAGCAGCATTGGCTGCACAACAACAGAAGCCAACCGACCGACACACCCAACAAATGGCACCGACCAGCACACCACCGTTATGGCAATTTAACGACACAGAAGGCGAATGGCACGAATACCTAACCCACAGTTCCAAGTTCATTGTGCAGTTCAATGTGTTTAAGGTAGTGTGAAGCTACAATACTTTCTTTCAATTGTGGGGTCCCCAGTGTTCAGGTTAACACAAAAACTATTCCCAACTGTGTCTCCCGATGAACTCAGTTATGATGAATTAGTCACTGCATTAACTCAGTACTATGATCAGCAAGTCCAAGTAGCTGCAGCCAGATATTAGTGTTTTCATTTGCAGATAAAGCCGGAACGGATGTACCATAAATGTATACAGAGTTAACAGGCATGACTGGGAAGTGTAAAGTGAAGTGTAGTTGTGGCAATGTTTATAGTGACTAAACGATTAGGGATGCTATAACATTCAGTGTCCAAGATAGTAGAATATGGGAACAGATCCTAAAGTACTGTGATCCTTCACTTTCTCAAATGTTGCAATCTTAGAGCAAAATGATTCAGGTGCCGTAGTGGCCGATAAGTTTGACCAGACCCTGATTTGTTGGGTCGAGTCGCTCTGTGCTCGCGACTGCCCCAAACAGCCACAACATGTGGACAGCCACGTAAACAGACTTGTGAACTTAGTGACGTCTTGCCCTACATCTTTTGCTCACCAAAAAAGACAAGACTGCCCATCACGAAGCGCAACACGTTACATGTGCGGAAAAAAGGCCATGGCCAAGCAGTTTGTCTGCAATGGCACAAAAACGCCAATTTTGCCCGCTCCCAGAAAAAACAGGCTTGTGTACATGAAGTGAACATTGTGTTTTCCAAGCCTACAACAGGTTCTGACAAAAGTAAGATTAAGGTTGTGCCTCCTTCTCGCCCTAGTGTTGTGCAACGACATTCTAGCAAACTATTTGTCTCACTACAAATTGCTGGCCATCGTGTGAACTTTCAGTTAGACATAAGTACATCAGTCACTTTGCTAAATTGTGCCACGTACAAACAGAAAGGGCTCACCATGCCTTTCTAAATCTAGCAAGCACCTCACTGCTTACAACAGATAGGAAATTCCAGTGCTTGGACAGTCTAGTTTGCCTGTCACTTACAATTCTCACACTAGCACAGAGAATTTTAATGTGTTAAAATCAAGAGACAGCGAGAACATTTTCGGTTTAGATGCTTTTGTTTTGTTTGGCCTTAGCATCCATAACGGTGTACTGTCAGTCTCTACATTTGTACCACAATAAAGTGTAGATGGCTTGCGTAAGGAATTTCCTGAACTATTTTCGGAAGGAATGGGAAAAGCTAATAACTTTGTAGCGCATGTTGCATTGAAAGACAATGCACAGCCTAAGTTTATCTGGGCCTGCCCCATTCCAATTTCTTTAAGAGACAAAAAAGCCAGTGATTTGAAAGACTTGCAAGATAATGGTGTAATTGCTTCCACTGAAGCTAGTCAATGGGCAAGTCCACTAGTTTTGTTGCCTAAGCCTTCTGGTCGCATTCGCATTTGTGTTGACTTGAAGTCTATAGTCAACCCACATACAGCAGTTGACACTTATCTGTTACCTCATCCTGAGGAACTCATGAACAAGTTGGTGCAGGGCATTTCTTTTCTAAGACAGAGTTGCGTGATGCCTATTTGCAAATTCCATTGAATGAAGAATCAAACAAAGTATTTGTTGTAAATACAAACTTAGGACTGTTCAAGTATTTATGTTTGCCCTTTGGCAGTGCTTACGCACTCGCCATTTTTCAACATTAGTTGGAACAACTGACTGCTAAAGTGTCATGTTGCTAAAACTACCTTGATGATATTGTTCCCTGAGGTCGTACATCAGAGGAACACATTGCCAATTTGTGTACTCTTTTTTTGAGTGTTGTCAGAAGCATGAGTCAAGTGTCGTCTCGAAAAGTGTGACTTTTTTCAATCTGAATTACTTTACTTAGGTCACATGATAAACAGTCAGGGTGTGCATCCCTTCCAATCTCATCTGCTTGCAATCCATGACTTGCCTGTTCCTCGCAATGTGTCTGAACTACAGTCAGTACTAGGCAAGATGACATACCACATTTGGTTCATACCGAATGCCGCTCAGATCACAGCTCCATTGTGTGGACTAAAGATTGTAAAGATGCATTTCAGAAATTCAAAAATGCTTTGCTTAGTGACAGATGTTTAGTGCATTATGACCCTGTCAAGCCGATAGTTTTGCAAGTCGATGCTTCTTCCTACGGAATCGGCACTGCTTTCGCACAGAATTGGTGAACGAGACATACCTATTGCTTTTGCCTCAAAGTTGCTCACTCAAACTCAATGTAATTATTCTCAAATAGAAAAAGATGCTCTTGCTATTGTGTATGGTGTGACTAAATTCCATCACTATTTGTATGGCCGCAAGTTCTATTTAGTGACAGATCACAAATCTTTGCAGTCCATGTTTCATCCGCCAAAGCCAGTTTCTACGTGCACTTCTCAAAAATTGCAACGCTGGGCTTTGTTGCTTTCGCAGTATCAACATGAAATTGTGTACTGACCTACGGCAAAACATGGCAATGCAGATGCCGTATCTCGCCTTCCGATTGGCCCAGACTCTGATTTTGATGCACTGCCACACCTTGTTGCAAACTGATGCACAGGACTCTGAATTGCTGGAATCTTTTCCCTTGCAACAAAAAAAATTGTACAGGCCATGGAAGCAGACCCAGACCTCAAGATTTTGTTGCATTATATTCGCACATCTTGGCCTCTTTCATTGAACAGTATCCAGAACTATGTTGTGCGCCAATATTTTGCCCATCGGCAAAGCCTTTCGGTTCAACAAGGTGTGACTCCATCAAGGATATTGAGGAGTTGTTTCCACTAAACAGTTAGTGTGCCAACACTGTACTTGGCAGGGCACGGATGCCCACATTGAACAGATGACATCACAGTGTTGCGTGTGCACGTGGACCAAATCTGCTCAGCCACAAACATTCTCAGCTTGACCTAAGACTCCATTGCCATGGCAGCAGTGCACATTGACTTTGCAGGTGCATTTTGGAACACTTGTTGGCTCATAGCGGTAGATTCTTTTAGCAAGTTCCCATTTGTATTGCCTATGGCTTCTAATACATCAAGTAGCACCATGCAACCATTGTCTTCAATATTTTGCATGGAAGCTTTGCCAGAAGTACTTGTCTCGAACAATAGACCACAGTTCACTTCACATAACTTCGAACAGTTTTGTGAATGCATCTAACAAGTGCTCCGTTTCACCGACAGTCCAACAGAATAGCAGAATGCTTTGTTCACACTTTCAAGAAATAGATGGCCAAGCTTTGCACAACCCACACACAGAAACAGGTACTGCAACTCTCTCTCGCCTCCTATTGCTCCCACACACAAGACGGATCATCACCGGCGGAACTTCTGCATGGCCACCACCATTGGATGCAGCTACACTTGCTACACCCACCGCAGCATCCAGCGCAGCCAATGGTCCACAAGTATCACTTTGCACTGCGTGATCTTGTTATTCTCAGGGTTTATGGCAACTGTGGGTGCTGGAAAAGAGGCTTGACCCAGGAATACAAGCACTTTTTAAGTGATGTTCAGAATTTGCCCTTGTCCATTATTATTTTTGTGCCACTGCGTAATGCATTATTTAGGAGCTGTTTACAGATTAACTAGGAAAAGGCACAAACTACTATTCAGTTTTTATATTGTGCTAGTTATACTTTCTAATATGCAGGTATGGGACTGGTAACACATTATCACTGACATTAATAATCTTTTTCTTTGGCCTGAAATGTTTCAGGCTTGCTACAGAGTTTCCCAAATACTACTCTGTATTTCAGTATTAATTGTTAGTGAGCAGATGATAAATATATAGTCCTGAGAATATTTTGTTATGCAGCTCCCTATCATTCTTCTTATGAAACAGAGCCTGCTCAATTTTCTGTTTGTATAGCCTATATGTGTATCCCATTCTATGTCCTGTTATATTTAGTTATATTTAAATGCCTAGAAATTTTGTATATTATGTTTGTTCACTTACTCCAATATCAGAATTAGTTACTACTCTATTCTGTATGGCAAAATATTTCCATTGTAACAGTCTTTTTATCTGAGTCATCCGTCAGTTGACTGTTTGATGCAGCCTGCCACAAATTCCTCTCCCATGCGAACACCAGTCCACCTGATTTTCAATATTCTTCTGTAGCAGCACATCTCAAATGCTTCAATTCTCTTCTATTCTGATTTTCCCACAGTCTGTGTTACACTACCATACATTCTCAGAAATTTCTTTCTCAAATTAAGGCCTACGTTTGGTACTTAGTAGACTTCTCTTGGCCAGGAATGCCCTTCTTTTCTAGTACTAGTCCGTTTTTTGTCTCTTCCTTGCCCCGCTCATCATGGGTTATTTTGGTGTATAGGTAGTAGAATTCCTTAACTCCATCTACTTCATGACCACCAATCCTGATGTTAAGTTTCTCACCATTCTCATTTCTGCTACTTCAATTACTTTGATCTTTTGTCAATTTAGCCTCGCGTCATATTCTGTACTCATTACACTATCCATCTCATTTACTAGAGCCTGTAATTCTTCACTTTCACTAAGGATAGCAATATCTTCAGCAAATCTTATCACTGATCTCTCTTCATCCTGAATTTTAATTCCAATCTTGAACCTTTCTTTTATTTCTGTCATTGCTTCTTCGATGTATAGATTGGACAGTAGGAGCAAAAGAATACATTCCTTTTTAGTGCAAGCACTTTGTTCTTGGTCTTCCTCTCTTACGGTTCCCTCCTGGTTCTTGTACATATTGTATGTTACCCATCTTCCCTATAGCTTAGCCCTATTTTTCTCAGAATTTCAAACATCTTGCACTATTTGACATTGTTAAACGCTACGCTCCTACGAATGTGTCTTGATTTTTCTTCAGTTTTGCTTCCATTATCAGCCACAATGTCAGAACTGCCTCTCTCGTGCCTTTACATTTCCTAAAGCCAAACTGACCATTACCTGACACATCTTCAATTGTCTTTTCCATCATTATCTGACAGATCCTCAATTTCGTTTTCCATTCTTCTGTATATTACTCTTGTCAGCCGCTTGTACTGATTGCATCAGAGTCCTTTGATAAAGCTAGGATTATGAGTGAATTGTCACTGTAGGTGTCTGAAGCCTGAAACACTTCATACAGACAAAAAAAAAATATTACTCTTCAGTTGAGTGGTCTACAAACTCAGCCACAATACTACAGAAAAATTCAAATTTTTTATTCTACTGTTTGGCACCTCTTCATGGTTTTATTATTATTATTATTAATGGAATGGCTCCATGTTGGTGATTTTAGAGCATTCTGGAAAGATGGCAGAAGATGACTAATTTATAAAATATGCCAATGGTTCAGAGATTTATTGCTGCACATGTTTGTAACCAAATCTGGTATATTCTCTATTGCCGTAAAGTATTTATTTTAGTAGGTAATTTTTTGATATACTGCTGTATATTTGTTGCCATGAGAAATATTTTTTATATCACGTGTCTGTCCAATATTCATAAGTGATATTTTGCTCAGTAAGCTTTCCTGCTATATCTGGAAAATAAAATAATATGTTTCCAGAATGAGGTTTTCACTCTGCAGCGGAGTGTGCACTAATATGAAGCTTCCCGGAAGATTAAAACCGTATGCCCAACCGAGACTCGAACTTGGGACCTTTGCCTTTCGCAGGCAAGTGCTCTACCATCTGAGCTACCCAAGCACGACTCACGCCCTGACCTCACAGCTTCACTTCTGCCAGTGATATCAACGCACACTCCGCTGCAGAGTGAAGACCTCATTCTAGAAACATCTCTCAGGCTGTGGCTAAGCCGTGCGAAGAAAACCTTACGGTTTCGTCATTTGTGTTCATAATGACGTAATGCTAAGCTGTGTCTCCGCAATATCCTTTCTTCCAGGAGTGCTAGTTCTGCAAGGTTTGCAGGAGAGGTTCTGTGAAGTTTGGAAGGTAGGAGATGAGTTACTGGCAGAAGTGAAGCTGTGAGGACGGGGCGTGAGTTGTGCTTGGGTAACTCAGATGGTAGAGCACTTGCCGGCGAAAGGCAAAGTTCCAGAGTTCGAGTATCGGTCTGGCACACAGTTAATCTCCCAGGAAGTTTCAAAATAAAATGTGTTTAATTTCTACAAGACACCTTGTCTCTCCTGCTTAAAGAAATGGCTTTGACAGCCTAAAGGTTCACCTCGCTGTTACGAGGTAGCGCTTCCTGTGGCAGGGAATTACTGCCTTTCATCTGCTGAAATGTGCTGTACAGGGTCGATATTGTAAGATGGTCTCCAACATGGAAAACATGCAACCTTGGACATGTGTTCATCTGACACTACTACTTGTTCTTGCAGTGGCCGTTTCCCACAGCTTGACCTCATTTGTTTTAATCGCCTTGTATAAAGGAACATTTAACAGTCTCAAAATTTTTATTTGAGAGAGAGAAGAGGAGGGGGGGGGGGGACTCAATGATGTCGTATTGCTGACACACACACACACACACACACACACACACACACACACACACCAAATGCTTGGAATACTATGGTATCACCACATGTCTCAAGAATTCAAACAAGCATAGTTAGTACAGTTACAAGTTCCCACAATTTGTACAAAAGTGAAACAGAGATGACCAGTAAATCATTGGAAGAGGAGTACCATTATTTTAGTGATAATATGTTGGGTTACTTCAGAAAAAAAGTTATACAAACATATGCTGCAAACCTCTGGGCGTGGCACATGGTACTTTGCATGGTATAACATGTTAGGGTTTCTTCTCAATCCAATCATGTATGAAGTGCACGAAGAATGACTGTCCGAATGCCATTGTACACACTGTAATTAGTGTAAGTTTGTCTTCATTGTACTTAGTGGACCAAAACATATGGAAATGAAGACTACAACAAAATTCTCCACTTAATATTGGTTGCTGAAATTTTGTAAGTAGGCTTTCATGGGATAATTTGTTTCTACACTCAAGGGTCTGCCAATTCAGGATTTTTTCAACACTCCTGTAATGCTCTCCTATGAGTCAAACAAACCTGTGATGATTCATGCACCACTTCTTTGTATATGTTCAATATACCCTGCTAGTTCTATTTCATACAAATACCATACACTTTAACAATATTCGAAGATTCGTAAGCAGTGTCCTTTGTAGACTGACTGCATTGCCCAGTACGTTTACATACAAACTCCCCAAGCCAGCGTAACATGCATGGCGGAGCGTACCTAGTACCACTACTGCTCAGTTCCTTTCCTGCTCCACTCACAAATAGAGAAAGGGAAAATGGCTGCCTATATGCCTCCATTTGAACCCTAATTTCCTATATCTTTATCTTTGTGGTACCTACGTGACATGCATGTTGGCGGCAGCAGAAATGTTCTGTAGACAGCTTCAAATGCTGATTCTCTACGTTTTCTCAATAGTGTTTCCTGAAAAGAAAGGCATCTCCCCTCCAAAGATTCCCATTGGATTTCACAAAGCATCTACATAAAACTGATGTGTTGACTGAACCTACAGGTAACAAATATGGCACCCCACCACCTCCAAATTGCTTCAAAGTTTTCCTTCAATCTGACCTGGTGGGAATCCCTAGCACTGGAACAGCACTCAAGAATGGGTTACACTATCTCCCAATAAACCGAAATCAACCATCTGCCTTCCTTACTACCGTCCTTACATGCTCACTCCATTCATATCGCTTTGCACTGTTACACCTGGATATTCAATTAACACGACTCTATCAAGCAGCACACTCTACTGCTATATTTTCAACATTACAAGATCGTTTTTCCTACTCATCTGCATTAACTTGTATTTTTCTACACTTAGGGCAAGCTACCATTCATCACACCAACTAGATATTTTGTTAAAGTTATCTTGTATCCTCCTACAATCACTCAACGATGACACCTTCCTATACACCACAGTGGCATCAGCAAGCAGACACAGATTGCTGCTCATCCTGTCCATCAGATCATTTATGCATACAGAGAATAAAAGTGGTCCTATCACACTTCCGTAGTGTACTCCTGCTGCCTTGTCACTGATGAACACTCATTGTCGAGGACAATGTACTGAGGTGTATTACTTCAGAAGTCTTCAAAAGCAGCTCAAATTTTTGAGAATCTGTTCCTTATGCTCAGACCTTTGTTAACAGCCTGAAGTGGGGCACAGTGTCAAACACTGTCTGGAAATCTAGGAATATGCAATCTGCCTGTTGCCCTTCAGCCATGGGTCACAGGGCATCATGAGAAAACGGCAAACTGAGTTTTGCACCAACAATTTTTTCTAATTCCTTGCTGATTTGTGTAGGTTTATTTTTTGTCATTGGGTCTAATATATTTCTAGCATGAAAGGGCTCATGAACAATGCATTCTACACAGTTTTCAGACAATGCATTTAGAAACATTTCCCAGGATGTCCTGTCATGCCTACCACATACAGAATTGTATTTTCTCAGCTGATGGTTGGATGATTCAAGCCTCCTCCAATGATGACACGTCTGGACACTCATACAACCAATCTAAGGTTCTCTCTAATGTTTGCAGTTACATGTGGAGGTGACTCTGGTGGCCGATAAAAAGAAACAGTAGCAAATTTATGCAGCTTCGATTTTTATCTTGGTGGGTCCAAGTTTACTGTCTACTGTGACAAACACATTGTCTTCGTATACCATTAGCCCATCTTTTTGATATACACTTACATTTACCCCAAAAATCTAACAGCTGCCAGTTTTAGGTATTAGCCAGCTTTCTGTACCTAAAAGAGCCCTACTGCTTTTCAGGATGAATCTCACCTTATACTTCGGAGTCACCTACAGCTATGATTATCTGAAACGTACAGAAGAGGGCTTGACCTAGAAAATCCTTGTGTGGAATCCACGTACAGTCAGCCACCTTGATAGCAGCCTCTAATGTGTAACGCACACATGACCCATTTAAGGGGACCCAACAATTCTCAACCCTATGGCACAAGTCCAGGTAGCAAGATGCAAGCTACTAACAGAACCTTCTAAATCTCTGGACCAAAACTTCTACTTGGCTCAGAACCAAAGGGTCCTGATCATTTCTAGAAACAATGCAACAGATTTTGGTGATCACTGGATTGCAGCAAGGCTGTCTTCTCAACCCAATATGTCAGTCAGTGGGTTGGTCGAGTATGGCCTCAGACACCAAAAGACATGCAGTGTTCTTCCCAACACTTGCCAGAATTTGCAGTTGGTTGCACCCTCTTCCCTCAATGGCTGCTGTATCCTATTCAACATGTTGAATGAGGCCTCCATGCATAACAAAGACCGCACGCGGTGATCCCTTCCAACCCCTGCTGCCATTTCCCTATGGGGCACATTTGTGTTTCCTTGACCTTCGCACAGGACACAGCATGTTTCCAAATAAGTGAAGTGTGTCTCATGGGCTCAGTAATGGAAGACAGCAGATCAAATTTATTGGTTAGGTGAATGGATTTAAAACCCCGACTTCTCCTTGGTCCCTGCCTCTCACATACATGGTCTCTAGACCTACCACTGGCACGCCATTAACAGTCAAATGGATGACTAGTGATATTCTGTGTAGACTATGCAGCAAATTTCTTACCTTCATTTTTATATCTCAAGTAAGAATCACGATGATAAAAGTGATTAAGGTGCATATGGAGAAGTGCTTAAGGTGCATATGAAGGCAAACATTCACTTATCCCATGTTCCACAGATGAATGTGATTAAAAATGGAGTGAGTAATATTGGAAAAATCAAACATCTTAAACTCCAGGTAGGAATGTCAAATACGTAAGAAAAGACAGATTGCTACTTACCATAAAGAAGACATGTCAAGTTGCAGACAGGCACAATTAAAACACACTTCATAAAGCTTTCAGCCATGGGCTTCATCAATAAATGACAGACACAAACCATTCACATCACACACACAAGCAGGCGCACCTCATGCACAAATCACCCACAGCTCCAGCATCTCAGGCTGGAATGCGGCTATCACGTGGGATGCAAGCAGCAACCTGGAGGGGGTGTGGAAGGGAAAGTGACAGCTGTTTGTGAGAGGAGAGAGACGAGCACTGTCTGGTAAACTGTGCAGGGACTAGACTGCCAACATATGTAGTGTCTGCAAGTTGTGGAACAGGGAAATGGGGAAAAAAGGAGAGGAGAGGGGAAAGACCATATACCAATATAATGTGTTGGTATGACTACCAACCAGCTGTCCACCAGAATGAATGGCCACCACCAAACTGTGGCCAAGCACCCAATGGCACAACATGCAGCTGAACATAACACACTTGATTTCAATGGCTACTTCACTACCAAAGCTATCTGGATCGTTCCCTCCACCACCAACGTTTCTGAACTGTGCAGATGGGTGTTATCCTTACAACAAATTCTCCGCTCCCATAGTAGTCCCGGCCTCCAATTGCCAAACCTCCCTGCCCCACAACCCTGACGTTGCACCTGTTGGCAGTCTAGTCCCTGCACACTCCACCAGATGGCTTTTGTCTCTTTCCCTACCCATACACAACTACCCCTTCCTACTATCCCTTCCCCTTCCTCTTCTCCACCCCCTCTAGATTGATACTTGCGTCCCATGTGATAGTAGCATTCCGGTCCAAGCTGCTGCAGTTAGCAGTCATGTGTGCATAAGGTGTGTGTGCCTGTGTGAATGGTGTGTGCGTGTCTCTTTTACTGATAAAGGCTGTAACCGAAAGCTTTATGTTAAGTGTGTTTCAGTTGTGCCTGTCTGCAACTTCATAAGTCTTCTTTACAGTAAATAGCAATCTGTCTTCTCCTGCATTGTTAATGTTGGAGAAAAAAAGTATTCTTTAACGTGCACTAAACAGTGGTTAGCAGAGTATACAGTTAGATGCTGGTAGCCACGAAGCTTTCTGCATAATTAATTAAACTGTTCTGTTCCTTTCTTTTATTCTGTTTTGCCTATTGGATTGTTATACACTCCTGGAAATGGAAAAAAGAACACATTGACACCGGTGTGTCAGACCCACCATACTTGCTCCGGACACTGCGAGAGGGCTGTACAAGCAATGATCACACGCATGGCACAGCGGACACACCAGGAACCGCGGTGTTGGCCGTCGAATGGCGCTAGCTGCGCAGCATTTGTGCACCGCCGCCGTCAGTGTCAGCCAGTTTGCCGTGGCATACGGAGCTCCATCACAGTCTTTAACACTGGTAGCATGCCGCGACAGCGTGGACGTGAACCGTATGTGCAGTTGACGGACTTTGAGCGAGGGCATATAGTGGGCATGCGAGAGGCCGGGTGGACGTACCGCCGAATTGCTCAACACGTGGGGCGTGAGGTCTCCACAGTACATCGATGTTGTCGCCAGTGGTCGGCGGAAGGTGCATGTGCCCGTCGACCTGGGACCGGACCGCAGCGACGCACGGATGAACGCCAAGACCGTAGGATCCTACGCAGTGCCGTAGGGGACCGCACCGCCACTTCCCAGCAAATTAGGGACACTGTTGCTCCTGGGGTATCGGCGAGGACCATTCGCAACCGTCTCCATGAAGCTGGGCTACGGTCCCGCACACCGTTAGGCCGTCTTCCGCTCACGCCCCAACATCGTGCAGCCCGCCTCCAGTGGTGTCGCGACAGGCGTGAATGGAGGGACGAATGGAGACGTGTCGTCTTCAGCGATGAGAGTCGCTTCTGCCTTGGTGCCAATGATGGTCGTATGCGTGTTTGGCGCCGTGCAGGTGAGCGCCACAATCAGGACTGCATACGACCGAGGCACACTGGGCCAACACCCGGCATCATGGTGTGCGGAGCGATCTCCTACACTGGCCGTACACCACTGGTGATCGTCGAGGGGACACTGAATAGTGCACGGTACATCCAAACCGTCATCGAACCCATCGTTCTACCATTCCTAGACCGGCAAGGGAACTTGCTGTTCCAACAGGACAATGCATGTCTGCATGTATCCCGTGCCACCCAACGTGCACTAGAAGGTGTAAGTCAACTACCCTGGCCAGCAAGATCTCCGGATCTGTCCCCCATTGAGCATGTTTGGGACTGGATGAAGCGTCATCTCACGCGGTCTGCAGGTCCAGCACGAACGCTGGTCCGACTGAGGCGCCAGGTGGAAATGGCATGGCAAGCCGTTCCACAGGACTGCATCCAGCATCTCTACGATCGTCTCCATGGGAGAATAGCAGCCTGCATTGCTGCGAAAGGTGGATATACACTGTACTAGTGCCAACATTGTGCATGCCCTGTTGCCTGTGTCTATGTGCCTGTGGTTCTGTCAGTGTGATCATGTGATGTATCTGAACCCAAGAATGTGTCAATAAAGTTTCCCCTTCCTGGGACAATGAATTCACGGTGTTCTTATTTCAATTTCCAGGAGTGTATTTTATGCACCTCCTCTGTTTCGCAATTACTCTATGATCTGTTCCACCTCTGGATCACAGGGTACCAGGCTCAATTCCCAGCCGTTTCAGAGATTTTCTCTGCCCATGGATAGGGTGTTTGTGTTGTTCTCATCATTTCATCACCAATCAGGAAAGAGGCAAGACTGGCAGTGAAAAGATTGGGAATTTGCACGGGTCCTCTTAACCACACCATTGTGCGCATCACAAAACAAAATCATCATCATCATCATCATCATCATCATCATCTGTTCCACCTAGCGTCTGTGTCAACACATTTCTAAGTGACCATGTACAGCTGCTTCATCTCAAATCTGTTCTGTTGCTGTCCATTGATTAATATTCATTTATGCATGTTCCATCCATGCAGATATTATCATTAGTAGAATGCATTCCAGTTTCACTTCACATATTTGACTATTCTTCGCTTTCTTCCAACATTCTCTTATCTTCAGGAAGGATCCCAAGTTCCAAATTATGAAGAATTATACTGGTTTCCTGTGTCACATTTTACCACTTGCCATTATTTTTTTGATATGTTTATTTTTGCATCAAACTTTGGAGAGTTTGATCTTTCATTTTTGGATATATACTCTAATTTCCTTAACATACAAAATCAACACATGCATGTTGAGTGACTTGTTATCTGTTATAATGCAAAACACATTATTTGCTTTCTCCAGATGAGTGTCAACAAGATTTTAAAACAGTTGGTGTGTTTTTAATTTTTTTTCACACATAACAAAATGACTCCAGGATGTGTGTTATAACACTGTGTACTATATAATACATTGTAGCTTTTGGATATACATTTGAGAAGCTAAAGAAAAGAATCAGGATACTCTGATGATGGTCAAGTCTTGGTAAAATTAGAGAGGTGTGTATATAAGAAGGCGAGTGAGGAGGTGATGCACAGTAGCACTGAATAGCATATCGCTTGATACTCCAGCCATTAACATCATTCAGCAG
Organism: Schistocerca piceifrons; assembly: GCF_021461385.2. NCBI lineage: Eukaryota > Metazoa > Arthropoda > Insecta > Orthoptera > Acrididae > Schistocerca > Schistocerca piceifrons. The sequence goes on along the minus strand of NC_060138.1, from coordinate 42,753,055 downwards.
CTTGTTTCTGTAGTATATACTCCACTGTGAGCATAAAATATTTAACAATGAGTTTCACATAATGTACATATGTACAATAAGGGTATTTGGTCATTGTAGTTTTCATTCTGGGTAACATACAGCAAACGTAAGTATTACGTTAACAAGCAGTAGCTCTAGTTTTCTGCATGCATATATTTTTCAAAAAGAGATAGAAGCAGAAACACACTCCCCATGTTGAATACACACCAACCCTGCCAGGTGTCAGAGGGGAGAACAACTGTAGCATGTGGTGTGAAACAGACACAGAGGTGCTCTCCGCAAAGTATTCTCCTTCTCTGCACAGAATGCAACACACACTCATGTTCTTTCATGGACACCACTCTTGTAGGGTAAAGAAAACAGTGTTTTGTAACATGACAGCTCCATACATCCTGTGATATATGTATCTTGTGCTCATTCCATTAAAGAGAAAATTCAATTCAAAACACTGTTACTGACAATGAACAGAATTGGCTGCCAGTATATGCCATTGGGGGACTCACCTCCAAGTAGTGCTTATAAGGAAATATAAAAATATTTCACAGCCTAATGTCTCCCCCCCTCGCCTTAGCCATTCTTACATTTGCATTTGTCAAACTTTTGTTATATTTTCATTTCTTTACCTTTTTATTCTTTTCTACTATGGGTCCCCCACCACCTACACTTCTTTCTCTACCTTCTTCCTCTCTTCACTCTTCTTTCTTTCTATTTATTATTCTACATTCACGCTATTCTTCTCACAATTCATTCTCTCTTCTCCTTCTAACCCACTGGCTAACACTGGTCCTTCTATTATTTTTGACTCGCAGCTGGCATGACACTTCTTAATGCACTGTCTTTCACCCCCTACTCTATCTGACGTCTTTCCTTATCTTAGTTTTTGTGACCCACCCCTCTGCGGAACGTTCCCTACCAAACAAGAACAAAATTAATGTTGTTTATAAGGAAATTAATGTTGTTGAAGCTAAGAGTGTGGTGATCTATTTTTAAGTATTTCTATCCCCAGTAATGGAAGGAGTGTCTCCTGAAAGTATGTTCTGGCAGCAATCCTGTCTGTCTGTGCGTTAATTACATGTGTTTGGCAAATTATAAATGGGATCTGAACAGACTACAGAATGACACAGTTAGGTCAGCATACAACAAACAAACAAGCATACACACACACACACACACACACACACACACACACACACACACACACACACACACACACACACACACACACACACAGAAATGTTGAAGAAAAATGGGGGTCTTCGAAATATAACATCCTACGAGTAGCAAATTAAACAGTCAAGACACAGAAGACAAAGCATAAAAAAGAACAGAGTACAGAAAGAAAATAACAAAAATAAATTTAAGATGTAAGCAGAAACAAGACAAAGCTGAGGTAGGAGAAAGGCAATACAAAGCATTGAGGAATGAAATCAACCAGGAGTAAAAAAAGAATAAACAATTGTTAGAGGACCAATACAAAGAGGTGAACGAAATGATCAGCACAGCAAAGCTGAAATGTACCTATAAATCAAATGCATTGGAGTCCAAAACAAAGATGGAATAGTACTATATGACCAGAAACAGACAAGAAAAATGTGGAAACGCTAAAAAGCTGTATGCAGGAAATAATGAAGATCTGCAACTGGAGAACGCTGAGGAAGTTGATCCAAAACTGGAGGGAGATGGTGTATGATGACTTCAACATTTTTGTCAGGCAGCTAAAACCTGGGTAAGCCACTGGAATTGATGATATATGATCATCAAGGCTGGTGGAGAACAGCTACACAAAGAACTGTTCCACCTCATACAAGTTATGTGAAAAAACTGGAGAGCTCCAACAAACAGACTTTTAAAAAATATGTACAAGGTCAATACTACAAAAAGAATTCCCAAACTGACATGAACACTATAGGACTCCTAATTTGGTAACAAATGTCTCCAAGATCTTGACCTCTATCATTCTAAGGTGGATCAAAGGCAGGATAGATGCAATGATCATGGAAGACCAATTTGGCTTTTGAAGAGGTGTAGGCACATGAGAGGCAGTACTTGCTCATGATTAATTCTTGAGAAAAGGCTGAGGAAGGCTGAAGACACATAATTGCCTTCAGCGGCTTAGAAAAAGCGTTTTTAACAGTAGCCTAGTGACAGCTTTCCGAGATTCTGACAGATGGTGGTATAAAGTACTTACAGTAGTGCAGAGACTGTGAAAAGATTTGGAGAACAAGAAGAAGAAGAAGAAGAAGAAGAACGTATAAATTCAGAGGATGAAGCTATGGAGAACATAGGGACTATAGGTGGAATTAAAGTTCATGGTCAGAAAATAGACATGTCGAGATTCGCTGATGATACCGCAGTGTTAGATGTAATTAGAAGCAATGCTGACCCCGATGGAAGTTACTCTCAGCTCTTCTTATAACACGAAAACTAATAACAGAAAAACAAAAATCTTAGTGGTGAGTAGATAAAACACTATTGCCCAATGCTCACTTGATAATGAAAGACTGGAGAATGTTCAATCCCTTGCCTACCAAGGATGTAAAGTTACATCAGACAGATGATCAATAAAGGATATTGCAAGCCAAATCCATCAAGTAAAAGCTGCTTTTAACAAGAAAAGAAACATTTTTACAACCAGTTGCATAGACAAACATCACAGGATCTCATCAACACATTTATTTGGATTTGCTGTACAGAAGACAAATATGGACACTCAGACACAGTGGTTAGCACACTGGACCCACATTTGGGAGGACGATGGTTCAAACCCACGTCCAGCCATCCTGATCTAGGTTTTCCATGATTTCCCTAAACCATTTCAGGAAAATGTCAAGATGGTTCCTTTGAAAGAGCACGGTCGACTTCCTTCCCCATCCTTCTCTAATCCATGGGACCAATGACCTCGCTGTTTGGTCTCCTCCCCCAAATCGATCAACCCACACTCAGAGAAGCAGACAAAAACAAAACAACAGTCTTCAAGATGTGATGATACCCTAAGCACAAGATTTCCTGGGTAGACAAGATATCAAATGAACAGGAGCACCACAGAGTGGAGCAAGAGAAGTCATATGTTTCAAAACTTATCCGACTTAGAAGGGACACATGGGCTGACCATCTGGTGAGATATGATTGTATCATTGAAGGGATAGTAGAGTGGAGAACACAAGAGGCAGACTGAGACTAGATTCCATCAACCAGATCATTGATGGTACCAGGTGTACCACCCATACCGCTCTCAAGAGCAAAGCTAAAGACAGAAATGCATACCGAGCTGCTGTTAACTGATCTGATGGTTGCAAATCTAAGAAGAAGAACAAGACCAAAAATATGAAGTGAATGGAGTGAGATCGAAAAACATGTATGTAACAGAAAAGCATTTGCATTTATGCGTAGTTGTGAGGCTAAAAATGTAATAATTCATCATAATTTGAAACTTCTATCTCTTCTTTTGAAACTACAGGAAATAAGAACACCTATCCAGAAACCCTGCAATGTTTGCTGGACATGTGGAGCAAACATGAGAAAAGTGTGTATATTCATTAGTCAACATTATCAAATTTGGTGAAAATTCAGGAAAACTGCGGGATTGGAAGATTCATGGAACTGTTTGTACTGTTGCCTTATAATTAAGGAAAATTAAGTTTTGGGTAACAACAATCAACTGTGTAAAAGTGATTTACGTGCGTTGAACAAAATTGTATTAACAGGCAACTATGTCAAAGTGATTTATGCGAATTGAACAAAATTGTGTTACTGTCATACTAGTAAATTGAATAACAGACAAAAAGACGCCACTTACCCTATGAGCTGTCAATGAAACTTGTTGTTTCAGTGAACCGAATCCATTTCTTAGAATGTACTGTGAAACAGGACAAATAAATATCATAATTATTAAGAAGATAAAATCAATATTCTCCATAAACTAATGTTAAAAGTACATAACTTACCTTGCTGGAAAGACCTAAGGGGTAGGCTGAGCAGAGGGACGAAACAGTTTTGAAGCAGTTCTTTGAAAGTGGTAACATTTTCACTGTGTGTCACCTCAAAATCAAAATTCAAAGCAACGCTGTTACTCTTTTCTGCTGAAAGAAAATCATAAAAAAGGGAAAAATAAAGAATATTAGTTTTCTTCAATTCATAGCAGAACAAAGCATAAAAATATGATGTTTTATGGGTGTCTCAAAGCAAAGCAGTTCTTCACAAAGAAAATAATTGCTAAAGCAGTAGTCTGGGCAACAAACAATCCAGTAACATTCTTGCTATGCATAAATAACCTCCTATCTCGTCTCCTCTCTCTTTGGTCTAACCCTGCGCAGGGGCATAGTGGCATCATGTGGTCAGAGCCTTGCTAATCTGCCTCCACAGAGCTCTGTCTTGGGCATTGTGACTTGCTTGCTGCAAGCCCATCCTGGTCAAGCTCTTAATCTGGTTTATCCAGGGTAATGGTGCGCATCCTCAAGGTCTTCAGCTGTTGACTTTTCCCTCTATCATTGTTCTTTCCATTGCCTTTTGCCAATGTGAGCAAAATTTTTTAACAAATTTTGGTTGAGAAGATGATCTAGAGCTCTCTCAGGATCGATTCACTACTTCGATGTGCTGTCCATGGAATTCGAAGTAATCTTTTATAGCACTACATTTCCACAGCATGAATCCTACGATGATCCAAAACCTTCATCATCCAAGTTCCTGCTGCATAGCTCATGATAGGGGAGATTAGAGCCAGATGAGAGTGAGCTCTGTCTTGACAGTGACAGAGGCATCCTTCCAGTTGTGAGCAAGTTTTGCTGTTGCATTTCTCACAGTCAAAATGCACCCATGGATCTCAGGCTCACAATCTCCAGTATCAGTGACAAGAGACCCCAGATACTCAAACCGGCTGATGACTTCATAACCAGCAATATCTGCGATATCAGGTCTGTTGTCATTAGGACAATCTGCAATCATCACTTTGGTCTTTATATTGTTGATTTCAAGACCTTATTCTCTGCTTCATTTAGCCAACCTTCACATGACGGTTTTCAGTTGATGCTCATCTGTTGCAATTTTCAGAGTGTCACCCGCCTACTTGAGACTATTGATTTTTCTGCCGCTGACAATAATGCCACATCGTACCATTCTTCAAGAACATCTCTTATAATGTGCTCACTACATGCACTGAACAATGGTGGAGAGATAATGCATCCTTGTCTTATGCCAGCATTAGTAGGAAAATTATATGAGGTGTTACCGATTCTTACTGTCGCTAGGTTCGAAAAGTACAGTTGCCGTATCAGGTATACTAGGTGTCTCGGCGTATCCATGTCAATGAAGATAGTCCACAGCTTTGACTATTTCATCTTGTTGAAAGCTTTCTTGTAATCCATGAAACACATGAACATTTTGGTATTATATTTTCCTACCTTCTCAATGAGCTGTCAGACATTTAGGATCTTCTCATGAGTTCCATTGCATGGAATAAATCCAGTTTGTTCAGCTGATAATTGTGGACGTAAGAAGGGCTTCGGCCTCTCATTCAATATAGTGAGCACCATTTTACTGTATGGGAAATAAAGGCTACTGTTCTACAGTCTGTATACTAAATTGGAGATTCTTGAATTGTGGTATGAAAATGGAGAGGCACCATTGATCTAGTAATTTGCAGACATCCAGATCTTTTGACATAACCTATGTGTGATGCCCACACCCATGTTAGCCACGTTTTCTTAGGACTTCAGCAGTAATTCCAACCTGGCCTGGTACCCTCTGATTCTACAACTTTTTCAGTGCATGTTCCACTTCTGTCTAAGAATCGCTGGTTCAGTGTCAGTTGTGCTCTGGTATCTTGACATTGGTTGTGTGTCTTCAGCAAACAGGTTGATGCAGTATTCACTCCACACTTTAGTAATACCTTTTGCATCTGTGATGATATTCCCTTAGTTGTCTTTAATAACCTGAGTCCTGAGTGAAAACTCCCACACCCGTGCCAAGCACTTCACATTGTCATATAGTTCCGAGCTGTGGTTCTCTGTTGCACAGAGTTTGAGCTCTACGCAAATTTTGTTAATTTGATCATTTTTGTCTTTCCTACAAGTATGTTTAATTTCATTATTCACTTTTTCCATAATTTGTTCTCATTGTCCTGGATCTATGACTGTAAGCCGGACGTTAAGTTGCCTTTCAATCAAAGCCAAAGTTTCATTTAACATCTAGTGTTATCACTACACCGTGGTGTTCATCTTTGGGATTTTGTTTATTACACCAGTGATCTATTTTCCTGCTCTTATTCAAGCTATGTTGCAATTTCTCTCTAGGTCAGGAAGTCCAATTCTTCAAAGTACTTCTTGGAATGTAACTGGGTCAGCTGCTGCCAGCCTTTTCAACTTCATTTCAGCCACTGGTTTATTCAGCTTAATTCTGATGTAGGCCCACAGTAGATGGCGATCAGATCTGCATTTGACACTAGTTTTGTTTTCACTTTGCGCTAAGAGGTTCTCCATCTCTTATCAATAGGGATATAGTCAATTTGATTCTCATAATGTCCATCTGGGGAGGTCCACATAAAGAGATGGTGTTGTTTGATTTTTAAGCATGGTATCCATTATGGAGGAGTAGTTGTCCATTGTGAACTCTAGCTATTGATTTCCTCACTCACTGCGAATTTCATGCTGCATTTTGTACCTCGTATCCAAAATCAATCCCAGTAGACACACATTAACAGAAGGAATAGCAAATGAACTTTTCACAACTGTTATTGATTGGTTCATTGTAATTTTACAATTTCAGCGACATCTGCACTGTATATGATTGCTCGTTTTTGTTGTGAAATCACCAGAAAGTTAGTTTACTTTCATGCATCCATTCACTAATGTCATATGAGATAATATTTTGAGGTAATTCCACAAGTAAAACAAATGGTACTCATTCTACAGAAACCGGATAGTATATGTTGTATATCTTTGAACCTAATGTAGGAAACAGATTAAAAAACAATAAATAAACTTATATATTACTGTCTATGTATTAACACTCTCAACCAGTAGCACAAGCTTCCTACTGCAATCTACAAATAAATGGAACACGACAAAAAGACTGTTTACATACACCATGAACTAATTAATGGGACAATGATCCACATGGTTATTTCCTGTAGTACTAAAATTATGACAATTCTGAATGCAATTAGAATACTGAACATTTTAAACTTTGTGTGCACTTTTCATAGTGTCACTAACTTTTCAGGTATGAAAATGCTACCTTTCTTATTGCTTATTTCATTTAATGCTAGCTACATAATTGTAAGAATCATAGTTTAATTTCTAAATTACACATCTGTTCCGTGCATTCTCTAATTGTCTACTCAATTAAAGCTGTCATACATTCACTCAAATCTGACTCACAACGAAGAACATTAATACATAGATACTGCAGCAGGTCTCCTTCGTGGATAGAGCTGTGCTGTCCCTTTAATCCTTCAGTAACATTTAACTTGTCATTAACCACTTCAACCAATGCAATTTTAAAGTAATTACATTGGATATCACTATAAATAGTTACTCCACAGGCTTGATCAATTTGATATTCTGTACATGTTGTTCACATATTGTCCTGACATATTTTCATACAATAATGTCATATGGAATACTATTCTTGGGTAGATAATCTTTAAAGAAAAAAGTCTTTATCGCTCACAAAAGTGCTGTAAGAATACATGTGGTGCTCACCCTCAACCTTCTTGTAGACATCTGCTTAAGGAGTTAGGCATTCTGACTACTGCTTTCACATAATGTTTGTTGTAAATAAACCACTCCAGTTCAAAAGGAACAATGATATAAAGTTAGAATAGCAGACAGAAAAATGACATTCATTTTTACAGATTAAGGTTAACTACTGTACAAAAATGGATGCACAATGCTGTAACTAAAATTTTGTCCATTCACCTGGAGATACAGAATGTCTGAGAGACAGCAAAGTAAAATTTGAAAACAAACTGAAAATGTTTTGTAATGTGTAAAAATGTGGTGGGTAGGAATTACTAACTTACATCTGTATATTTAATAATAATAATAATAATAATAGTAACAATGATAAATAATAATAATAATAATAATAATGAAAAAAAATCTCATAAAGTTTCAGCATGTATCCATATTTACAAATTAATTTACAATGTGAATGTAAAATGACTCATTCCACAACATTATGATTTACTGTGCAAATTATAAATGGAATGTCAAGCTAAGTAATGAAGCTTCATTTGTATACCACTTGGCTATTTGGCAGCAGTGTCAGACTTCCTAGTGAACTTAAAAGTAATCCACTTATATTTCTCAGTAATATTTCCATGATGGGCACAAGTAAAACAACTCATTTCAAAGCAGTGAAGTTCAAAATTAATATTGTTTATGTGAAAGTGAAGTGTCATTTCTATTACCTTTTACAGGGGCACACACTTTTTCGTGGTGTCTTCCCATTCACAAATGCACAAGATTTGTCTGTCAATGAGACCTTCCATACACAAGTCTGATAGACATCACTGTCTGGAAAATAATAAAGACTCCCTCCAATAACGCACATGTTGACACTCTCTCTCCCCAAAGAGACTTTACATCTATTTCCTACAGTATTTCATCACATGTTTGCATTTAATAGATGGAGTCAATCCATACAAATACTACTGAGTACGTATTTCAAGCAGCACCCTCCGTCGAAATCTTTAGAGTTTCGCATTACCAAACCTCCAGCCTACATGATCATAATTGACAATTCATGATGTAGTAGTAGCATTAGTAGTAGTAGTAGGGTAGTGGCAGCACCATAATATTTTTATTAATCCTTGGATCATTTTTACAAGGATTCTGGACATGCATGATATTACAGTTTAAGAACAAAAAACAAAGTACATAGTCACAGATCTAGTTTGACAAGGATGAGACAGGTGAGGCTATGGCCTTATAGTAGGAGCCACACTGGCAGCTTTAGGAAGACCATGGACAACTTAAATCAGGCTGGCTGGATTGGAACTAGACCCTCTATCCCCTCAAATACAGGACCAGTTTGTTTAAAATTGATCAAACTATTTGGTTTATCCCTAGTGTACAACAGTGTCGTTTCATCATCTTTCAAAGAAATTACCCCATTACATAAAAAGCTAGTTCTATACCATCCATTCACTTGGAACACATTTTAGACACATTATTTCATAATGTACTTTAACACTATGCACAATATCAGCTGTGACAAGTTTATTCCTCGGCAAAAAAAAAAAAAAAAAAAAGGAGTTTGAGTTGTATGTGCAACGCGGTCCACAAGCATGATACATTACCTGAATGTAGAGGGTAGCCGATTAAACACACATACTTGGGTTGCAGTCAGTGAAATGTCTACATCACAAAATCAGGTGTTATGAAAACAATAGTTAAACAGTGTAGTCACTGTATGTAGTAGTAGTTTTATATTTATTCTTTCTTAGTAAATGTAAGTTCGGCCTAGTTCTTGCTCCATGGTGATGAGCATGAGCTGTAATTATCATGGTTAATTTTGATGTGTGTAACACACTGGTAAATGTATTCATATGGTGTAGTTAAAATCATTAATGTTCTGAGCAAATATATACAAAGAGCCTCATTACTATTTTTGTTGTTATCCTTATGGTTCTTTTCTGTGCACTGAAAACTATGTTCTATTTCATGTATTTGTTTCTCAGAAAAGAATTCCTTTGCTAAGAAGTGACTATGCAAGGCTGTTACACACTTCTGGCAGAACTGTAAGGATATAAAACGGTGACAACAATCCGTTTGCAAATATCTTTTGGTACTCAGCCATTTCAACATACAATAATCATTCTTAGAAATTTTGTGTTTGTTATGTAGTCTATAGATGTATCACCTACATTTATGTTTCCAGTAATAGTTTTCCTCTTGAAACTGAAATTCATTTATTTGTTTTCCTTATGTTCAATGTAGCTTAACTGCATATTCACCAACTGTAAACTTCTTTAAAGGTTTCCTTTGCTTTCACTGAGAGTTCTCTCATTTTTTCAGCAACGATAATGCTGCTGTCACCAGTAACGAAAACTTTTCCTCCATGATTAACACTATTGAAAAAGTCAATGATATGTATCTGGAGCAGTAATGGCTATCGCAAGAAATTACTATCTTAATGTGTTTTGGTTCTGAGAACTGCTTCACTGGAGCTTTATTCTTGTACCCTATCTGTTATGCACGATCAGAACTAGTCGTTAGCTACAGTTATTACTCTTGATGGTTATAGCCTATTTAGCAGAATCTCGTGGTCAACACTATCAAAAGCCTTAAATAAATCTAATAATATATGCTTGCGAAACACTCATCCTTATAAAGAGCACTTAGTACTGCTTTTGTAAATTCTAGTATGGCAGATTCTGTACTTCTATTACAGTGCACTTAGAATTTATTAATCAACTCATTAATCTGTGTTTCACAACTGATTTATTTATTTTTCAGAATGACGACAATGCAGAATTTGGTCTGTAGTGTTTTCTTTCTTTTGCATTACTTTTAACAGAGGGCCAACTCTTGGCTGTTTTTAACACCCTAGAAAATTCCTTGATGCAAATGGTTCATTTATTATGTTTGTATGGCAGCTTGTATGCTCCACATCCACCATTTCAGCACACAGATGGATACTTCATCTACGCCTGCTGACACCAGATGTTTTGGTTTTTGTACAGTTTTACTAACTTCATGCACTGTGGTTGGTAATAACATTGTTGTAGAAAAGACATTTTTAATGTTTAACGCCAAAGCTAATGTTTATTCACTTGCTGCCTAGCTTCTAGCTTTTCACAAACCACCTATTACAGAGAACCAAATTTGTTATAGTGAATGTGGTTAATAAAGGTATCAGTGAATAAAATGGTTCATGTAGTAACTACTTTTGTATTTGTAATTAGGGAATGGTTGGTGTGGACAGTTCTACTTGTGTCAACACACTTAAATCTATCTGGTATTTATGTTAAAAGATGTCAAAGATGTTTGTGGCTTGTTAAGATGGGCAAAGCCCGAAACTTATCAGTCAATAAATAAACAGTAACATTGGTGTTAAACATTAAAAATGTCACAAGAAGTTTGTATAAAAATGCCTTCAGTCACAATTTTCTTTCATTTATTAAATTACGCAATGCATTTCCACCCTGTGGGTTCATCTTCAAGTGCAAATCATCTAACATTTGCTCTTTGAATGAAGTGAAAAGTATTTTCCTATAGTGAGAAATGAGACATTAAGTTTCAATATTTTCATGAATCAAGTGCAGAAACATGAGAGAAACAGGGGGGGGGGGGGGGGGGGACAGTAAAAAACTCAACAAAAAATCAAGTAAGAATATACGAATGCATGGTCGCACTGTGATATGAATTATTAAAACCTTCTCAGGCTTCCAGTCGCGCCAGGAGGTTAAAACCCATGAGCTTTCAACTGATCTGTCCTCTGCCATTGTCAAGTAGTTAATGACTGCCATGTTGCCATGGCCTCACCATCATACAGACACACTGTTGGCTGTGATGGCCCTGGTGCCCTCTTCTTTGCCAACTGTGGTAACGTTTACATCCAACACGCATTGCGACCGCTTCAACCTTGGGTTGGTTGGGTCCCAAGTTGTGCTGAGCTGCAACAGGAGTCCTTGTTGATGGTGTTTTCAGATATTTCTATGTCTAGTGCTTCTTTTATGATGCAACCCACAATTTCTATGTCCTCATAATGACAGATGTCTCATTAGACAGTACAGGTGTAAGCACCTCTTGTGTTCAGTCTGGCATTGATCCACATTGTGTAGTTTGGCAGACACTGTAGCAGCTGTACCAAAATAGCTACAATCACTGTCAGGTATCACAGGCTATTTCTTGTGTGACACGCAGGAAAAACACCACCAAAGATATGAACAAGAAACTTGCAGTCTTGCCTTTCTGTGGCACAGTGTCGGGAAACATTAGCCGGCTCCTGAAGAAACACATCATCTCATGAGTGTTCAGGCCCCCAGCAAAAATGGCCTGGTGTAGAAATAAAAATAATCCGAAAACACCTCCAACATGGATGGTGGTTTGCAGTTCAACACAGACCAAGACCAGGCCATCCCAGTGTTGAAGCGAGCGTGATGGATGCAGGACAAAAACATTACTGCAGTTGGCAAAGAAGAGTGAACCTGTGATGTCACAATCAGCACTGCAGCTATGTAACACTGAGGCCACAGCAACAAATCAGTCATTTACCACTTCACAATGGTGTAGGAGAGCTCGGTCGAAAGTTCATGGGTTTTTAACCACTCGATGAGGCTGGAAGCCAGAGAAGACCTTAGTACAAAGAAGAACAAAATGGCTCTGAGCACTATGGGACTCAACATCTTAGGTCATAAGTCCCCTAGAACTTAGAACTACTTAAACCTAACTAACCTAAGGACACCTCACACACCCATGCCCGAGGCAGGATTCGAACCTGCGACCGTAGCAGTCCCGCGGTTCCGGACTGCAGCGCCAGAACCGCTAGACCACCGCGGCCGGCAAAGAAGAACATTTTTAATGTTTTGAGGTCAGCATATGTTAGTTTATTCATTCTGTCATTGCGCAACTCATCACTCGGGGCACACATTTTTACCCTTGGCTTCAATGTGCAGTGCATGTGCTGTGCAATACATAATTTTTCAAAGTGGTGTAAACTGAAAGCTTTTGTGTCTTCCTGGAAACACGTTTTGAAATTTCTGCCTGTTTTCCCTATATATTAGGCAGGACAACTAAGATGTGTTACTTTATACCCTCCAATGCTGTTGAATTTATGGTTATCTGTTTTTATGTGGCATACTAGTAAGCGTGATGACTTATTATTGGAGAATGCAACTGTTACATTGGTTTTATTGAACAGCTTTGCAATTTTTTGTGATATGGCACCTAGGTATGGGATGCTGGGAAATATTTTCTCTTCTTTATTAGTGTGGCAATTTGTTGTCTTATTTTTGTGTACTTGTGTGTCCAAATTGTCAATTGTTTTGGCCATGCAGCCATTGTTTATTGCAATATTTTTTATTGTCATTGAAGATTTACCACTGATTTCATGTATAAGTTTATGAAAAGTTCTTCATAAATAATAAGACTTAAAAGCAGCTACTGCACCTTGAACAACTGGCTGGAGCGGAGCTGTTGTATTTTTAAGAGGATACTCAATCTCTACACTGCCAGATAATTCAGATAAGCTAACTGGGTGCAGAGTGTTATCCAAAATTAACATGCTTAAGGTACTGTCCTTCAAATACTGTTTTTACTTCCGGACAAAAGTAATTTTTAAAGCAGTCTTCAAAGTGAATTTTAGCATCCTGGCTTTTTTGTTGGATCTCCAAATGAGTGGCAATTCTTCAGTATATTAATTCTCACATGTTGATCAGACAAATCTAGCAGCATGCCTCTGAATTGCTTCGATGTCTTCCTTTTAATCCGGCCTGGTGGGGATCCCAAACGCAACAGCAGGGGTCAAGAATGTCACACACTAATGGCCTATACATTATATCCTTTAGAGACGAGCTACACTTTCATAAAATTCTCCGAGTAAACCAAAGTCTACAATCTGCCTTACCCACTACCAGCCTTATGTACCCATTATATTTTATATCACAGTGCAACATTTGATATTACAGTGCAACATTACACCTAGATATTTAATCATCATGACTGTGTCAAGTGACACACCATCAATATCATATTCAAACTTTCTAGGGTTGTTTTTACTACTTATTTGCTTTAACCGGCTTTTTCTACATTTAGAGCAAGCTGTCATTCATCACACCAAACAACAATTCCGTCCATGTCATCCGGTATCTCCCCACTGTCACACGATGACACTTTCCTGTACGCTATAATCTCATCAGCAATCACAGACTGTTGCTCAGCCTATTCATCAGATCATTTATGTATATAAGCAACAAGGGCAGTCCTATCATCCTTCCCTCGGGCATTCCTGATGATAACCATGTCTCTGATGAACACTTGCCATCCAGAACAATATAAAGGGTTCATTGTTTAAGAAGTCTTTGAGCCACTCACATATCTGAGAACCTACACTGTATGCTTAGACCTTTGTGAACAGTCTGCAGTGGGGCACTGTGGCAAAGACCTTTTGGCAATCTACAGTCTACAAGCATGGAATCTACCTCTTACTCATAATCCATGGTTCAGAGGATATTATGTGAGAAAAGGAGGCAAGCTGAGGTTTTGCATTATAAGTCCGTGCTGATTTGTGCACAGGTGCTTTTCTGCCTCAAGGAAATTTATTATGTAGGGACTGGGAATATGCTCAACAATTCTGCAGTAAACCATTATTAAGGATAGGTAAGAGGTTTTGAAAAAAACATTACTGTATTACAACTGTGTTGCAATTGCTTGGACAGAAAAATGAAATTACATTAGACACTAAGTACAGGCAAAACAAAAGACGTACTTCGCAGTAGGAGTTAAGTTTGGATGTAATTTAAGTTAAGAAAATACTTTTGTGCACATACAGAAGCATTATACTTAATGACATCTGAAACTTAACACTGGTGGATGGCTGTAGTGAGACAGATGACCAAGGAAAGCAAGAATTATAGCACTATTCTCCAAATGAAAATATTAACTTTATAAGATAGCAGTAGATAAAGACTTTTACACACTAAGGGATATACTGCAATTATTTAAAAACACACAACTAAAGTATAGTACTTGAATTTGTCATAAGATTGTTGGTCTAAGTGAGAAAATATATGATGTTACATATCACTCAGGAAATGTAATGTGCAACATTATGTTTGCCTTTTCAACAAATGACACTCACACTGAATAAAACAATACATTACATTAGTGTACAGGAGAGCAAGACTGCTGTGTGAATTTATTATTAATTTTGTCAATGGACAGCACATCTTCAAGGTTGATCGGTGATCACAGTAACTTCGCAAGATGAAGAACGTGTGTGGGTGTGATATTGACATTCCGTGTATCGCCGACTTCTGCTGGAGAAGTGGGCCTTCCCATGAATAAGTGCCAAAACAGAACAATGACAAGTACAGACTATAAAGAGTTTTTCTTATCATCCCCAGTCTCCTCTGAGCCGGGGTTCTGGGTGCCTTCTGAACTCTACTGCTTTTCTTAAACCCCTTGCATTATTTTTCCTAGCCCTTCTACCTTCCCCTTCAATCCTTCTGCCAGAAGGAGCCACTGGCTCCGAAGGCTTGCACACATGAGACCTTTTTTTAGAGGGGTGTTGTCCTGCCACTGCTTGGTAAGTAGATTTTTTATCTATCCAATCACATTACACTATACAGATTTTGTAAGGCAAATGAATACTCTACTGTATTTACAATTATGATCTGTCACTTAGAACTTTTAGTTCACATTCTGAAGTATGACACTGTTGGTAGTGTTTTCCAAGAATCAAATATTTGTTATAGTAAGATTATTGTATCGAATTTGAAGAGTGTGTGTGTATGTGTGTGTGTGTGTGTGTGTGTGTGTGTGTGTGTGCGTGGTGTTCAGAAAGTAAGTTATGACTGATATGACTGCCAATTGTTAATACAATGTTTTCCACTGATTAACATATTTCAAGCACATATGAACCATACTTGACTAGGTATTTGTATCTGTTCACTGGTCTGGCTTAATTGAAGACCAACGTCTTGTGTGATATCATTACATCATCAAGCTGACGATTGATCAAAGAGTGTTTCTTGTGGAGCATGTGTCCCGCAACGCAGACAAGTTTACCTCAGCATTAGAAACTGCATTTGCAGCAAAGTTCCCAGGAGTGAAGATGCCTAACCGCAATGCTGTGTACGGAATCTCATCATCGAGTTTTGAAAGACCGGAAGCATTCACAATGCTCCAAAATCAGGCAGGCCATCCACATCCGAAGAGAAGGTGATGGAGCTGCAAGACACAATCCTGCAAAGTCCAAAAAAATCAGTTAGACAACTAGCTTAGCAGACCCATGTGTCCGTGGGTTCCACTCACAAGATTCTACGTAAGTCACTGTCCATGTACCTGTACAAAATCTTGGTCGTACATGAACTGAGATACACCCATCACTCGGTGCATGTGAACTTTTGCAACTGGTTTCTGTCCTTCCTGTAGGACAATGGTGAGGGGATTCTTGACACAACGTTTTTCACGGACGAGGCGTGGTTTCACCTCTCCGGTTACGTGAATAGCCAGAATAGTCATGTGTGGACTTCGGAGAATCTATGTAAATTTAAGGTATCTGCACTGCATGATCAAAAGGTTGGTGTTTGGTGCGCCGTGACTCAAAAACACATCACTGGGGCTGATCTTACTTCAGGACATCATAAATGCAGATTGGCACTGCACCTGCATCCCGGAGCCCTTCCTAGGTGAACTGAATGAGGACAAAATTGAGAATGCCTGGTTCCAACAGAATGGGGCAATTGCACATACTGCCCACAAGGCGATGAACACTATAAAGGACACCTTCGGTGACCACATCATCTCTCGAGGACTCTGGCCTCCACATTCACCCAACTTGGCTCCACCGAATTACTTCCTATAGGGTATGTTGAAGGGAAAGGCCTATAAAGGCAATCCACACACCATACAAGAATTCCAAGCTGCACATGTCACATCAGAACATCACTCCCAATGTTCTGCTCAATATATTCAAAAACATGCAGAAATGTGTGCAACTGTGACTTCAAGCTCAAGTGGATCACTACCAGCATCTCTTATAACTTCCATGATCCTAATACGGTAGGTTATGAACTGCATAGTTACTTAATGAACACCCTGAATATGAGACGTGTTGCTTTATTATTTCAAAGACAGTAGATGTGGTATTATGTAATTATTTCCCAGCATCTACTGCAGAATACAGTGACGAAGTTCGAAACTGATTTATCCACAGTCTACTAAGCAGCTGACGAATAGTAGTAAATATTTTAGTAGTAACTGCTTGAAGCAAACTTCAACTGTGAAATATTAAGGGAACAGTGCACATAGTTGTTGCAAGAAAAATGATGGCAGTATGTAAAGAGTTCCCTTTCAGGAACAGTGCCTTCCAATGGACTATAGTCAACTAGTCTAATATTTCTGACGCAGTACAGTGGAGGACTCCAATTGTGTTTGGGCACAAAGACACCCATCAGCAGCATGAGTGATGTTACACACACATGGAAGACTCTGTTCCTGAAAGGGAACTCTTTACATACTGCCATCATTTTTCTTGCAACAACTATGTGCACTGTTCCCTTAATATTTCACAGTTGAAGTTTGCATTCCATGTCAAATCAACACACTTTAAATCAAAATTTTACCTCACCCTCTTTGATTTTGCTGAAAGTTGGTATATTTATAGTGGGTGCTGAAACTAAAAAAAATACCAAATTTCAATTTTTTACCTCAAACCATTCCTGAAATATGGTCATGTAAACTTTTCAAAAACCAGCCAAAAATGTGTGAACGTACGTTTTTTAAATTGCCCTAGGAGCTGCCCTAATTGAGCTAGAGAACTGGGAAAGGTGTCATTTTGCAGCATTTTTCATGCTCTTTCCAGTGATAGACCAAAAAACATAGCTTCTAATTAATAACCTTTTTCAAAATGGTAATTAATATTTTGATTTCATTTCTTTACAAAAAGTACATAATTGAAAATTTGCAAAATATTTCCATAACTACTTCATACTGTTGTAAATCACATGGCAAAATATAAATGTGGAATGATGATGGGCTCATTGTTAAAAAAACTTATTCCGGACTCGTTTTTCACTAACGGCCCTAGTTTAACCAAACTGACCTTTACGGTAGTACGTCAGTAGAGGACCGTATACATAGGGCTTCATGTCTGTACAATAGACTTGGCCACTGTTCCTATGTTTTGATACAGTGTATCGATACATGGAACTGTTTCAGTGTTTCGGAACGGCTATGGTTCACTGTTTCGAAACAGTGGTGTTTCATTCCGCCCGTCTCGGATCTCGAGCCAGACACAGAAACTGTATCGTGTTTCAAAATAAGACTGTTTCAGTCCACCTGTGCCTGGAACGGACTAATTGTATCGAAACAGTGATGTTTCATTCCGCTCTGTGTCGGGCGAGATTCGGGCTCGGCACAGGTACTGAAACACAACATATCACTTCGTGAAACACTTTCAAGAGTGTCGAAATCTTTTGACAAGCAATAGCAAGAAGCTTAAGATATCCGAAAATAAAGCTTCGTTTCTAGCTGACTGTCCTATTCCGAAATGGCGTAACATCTGCTTTATAAACACTAACCAAACAATAAAACAACGCATACTATTCACATTCAAAATAATAAATATGTGAAAATCATTCAGTTAAATTAAACTTTTTTATAACATACGTTTCTCTGTTCATGTACAGAAATCATACTAAGAAACGCAAGTAAAACTACAACATTTTAAATAAAAAAAGGCGTAGAGTGACAGTTATTAGACATGTACATAAATTTGATGTAGGTACAATTGCAAGCAATCTGTTTGACATATCACTGATACTGTAATGGTGAACGGGAAGCATCGTAAATTTATAGTAACGGTTCGAAACACCTTGAAACACAAAAATTTGTTTCTGTTATACTTTATTATTTATTCGAATTATTTGCGAGTCTATAGTCACTGTGTCTATTATCCACAATTATTCCCTTTGTGTGCATGGGAATTAGTAGGATGGGTATATTAGCCATACTAATGGAATGTGGGAATCCCAGTAGCATATCCCATGCTTCTGCAGTTTGCTCCCACCTCCAGTTCTGTTCGTGGTGGTTCTTCTGTCTTCAGCTATGGCTGTCCTCAGCCAATTGAAAAGTATGAAAGTCACACAGCGCATTTGCTGAAGGAAATACGAAACTGCCAAGACGCCTAAGTGATAGTTTCATACTTTCTACGATACGATTAGCACTCTCGCACCTCATTTATGTTTATGTGGACATACTTATACAGTAGACATTAAAGATGATAAGATTACAAAACACAAACTGTTTCACTGTTTCGGAACAGTGTATCGAAACATTACATCGTACTGTTTCATTAGTTTCGAAACAGTTACGTGTTTCAGTTTGCCCATCTCTACTGTACAATAATTCAGAGACTGGAGCCATTGTTGAGATGATGTAGTCTGCATTGTTACATTCTAAGGCTTTGTGTGCATACAGCATTATTGTGCACTGTGGTTTTGGAGCAAATCAATTGTTGCCTATGTGTCGACCAGTCTGTATCTGTTATATTTAATAGTTCATTTTAAAGTAAATCTATACATTGAAGGACAGTGTATAAGTGGTTTTTGTATAAATATGGAACCAAGTAAAAAGTGCAGAGCTGTAATAGTGCAGTGTTGTAATCCATTGAAGAAGTCAAATCATTTTATTAGAGACAGAAAAAAACTGAGAAATGTCACAACATGGATGTCCAAATTATTTCCTCAAATATCAAGTGGTGCCAAGATTTGTGATAAATGTAGGAAAGATGTAACCAAATTGAAAAATACGCCAGAGCTCATCATTGATGAAAGGGTTGAAGAAGAATCTTCTGGATCAGAGATAATCATCCGAGACCAAGACCCTGACTTCACTCCAACTTCAGTAGCTGGTAAAACATTTAACACAACACTTCAAGAACTAGGTGAGTCCCCAACTGACAAGAGAAAACTAACAGCTAGGCATTACGCCAAATCAAAAGTGAAGAAAATCTCATCAATGACACGTAAACTTCTTGTTGCTCCTGGAACGTCTTCGTCAGATACTGATACTGATGAATTTGTTCTTGAAGATCTTAAAAGAAACTTTAAAAATTCTATAAGTAGAGCAAAAAAACTAATGATTCTTACAAGTTTACCTGAAAAGTGGAGTGTCAGGAAAATAATGAGGAAATTTAATGCTCCTAATTACATTGTTCGGCAGTCCAAAAAAATTTTGAAAGAGAAAGGATTCATGGAAGGTCCAAACCCAAAACCAGGGATGTGTTTACCAACAGAAACTGTCAAAACTGTACATTCATTTTATGAAAATGATGAAGTTAGCAGGGCAATGCCAGGTATTAAAGATTGTGTGACAGTTACAGAAACAAGTGGAAATAAAACAAAAATATCAAAAGGACTTTTTTGTGTAACCTTAAAGAAGCTTACAAGCATTTTAAAGACAAGTTTCCTAACATAAAAATATGTTTCTCTAAATTTGCTGAGTTGAGACCAAAACATTGTGTATTAGCTGGCCGGAGTGGTGCACACACTGTCTGTGTGTGCACAACTCACCAAAACATAAAATTAATGATAGAAAATGCCAAACTAAATACAGCAACAAACAGCAGCTTAAACAATTATGAGCAGTGCATTGCAAAAATGCTTTGCAACCCATCATCAGTTGATTGCAACATGGGAAACTGTGAATATTGCCCAGGAGAAACTGTCATATGTAAAATTTTAAGAGACTCTTTTCATGAAAACTTAATTCAATAAGTTCAGTTCCGACAGTGGATATCAGTTGACCGATGTAATGTGGAAATTGTTCAGAAAACTTCTGAAGAATTTATAGATTTATTTTGTAGTAAGATGTCGACTTTGATTCGGCATGACTTCATTGCCAAGCAACTACGAACATTCCTTAACTTGACAAGAGAAAACCTGAATTTGTTGTCATATGCGATTTTTCAGAAAATTATAGTATAGTTCTACAGGATGAAGCTCAGAGTTTCCACTGGACAAGACAGCAGATAACCATTCACTCTTTTGTTATATATTACAAACAGGAAGACAAAATTGAGCATATGAGCTTTGTCATTGTTTCTGATTGCCTGGAGCACAATACAACTGCGGTTTACACCTTTCACAAGAAGCTAATTTCATATCTAACAAATAAATTTCAAAAGATTCCAAAAAAGATATACTATTATTCTGACGGTTCTGCCACTCAGTATAAAAATAAGAAAAACTTCCTGAACCTCTGCCTTCATGAGGAAGACTTCATCATAAAAGCTGAGTGGCACTTTTCAGCCACAGCACATGGGAAAGGGCCTTGTGATGGAGTAGGGGGTTCAGTAAAGAGACTGGCAGCTCGTGCAAGTTTGCAAAGGCCATACCAAAATCAGATCCAAACCACACGAGATCTATTTGAGCGGGCAATAGATAATATCACAAATGTTGATTTTGCATATTCCACTCAAGAAGGCTACGCTGCTTCAGAAATATTCTTAAAAAGCCGACTTGAAGAGGCGTTGACAATCAAAGGAACACAGCAATTTCACGCTTTCATTTCAACACTACATCAAAATTAATAGTCAAATACTTCTCAGGTGATATGCAGAGTTGGGAGAGGGAAGTAACTACATCAACAGACAAACTGAAGTTACAAGATGTATCAGGCTATGTCACCACTGAATATGGCAGAAACTGGTGGCTTGGGTACATTTTAGAAAAAAACGAAGAACTTGATGAAGTGAAAATAACTCTTCTTCATCCATGTGGACCAGCTAAGTCATTCTCTTATCCTGCACATGCAGACGTCCTGTAGGTGTCAGTTGTGGGTGTTCTCACAAAAGTGAATCCATTTACTCTGACAGGGAGAACATAAATTCTTAATGAAAGTGATGTAAACCAAACCCAGTCAGCTTTATTAAAATGTAATATGTGAAATTCCAAGACAATTTATTGGGAAACTGCTTTCAACTCAAAACTTAATTTTTGTCTCAGGTTAGTGTTAATGAATATTTTATAGAAAGTTGTTTCAAAATTATTGTTAGTGCCTATTGTGTTAAATTTAGCTATGTACAGATACCTGTTAGTCAAAAACAAGCATTACGTATTTAATTTGTTTAATAGTTCCATTTCAAACATCATGGACCATAACTATTGTGTAAATACTTGTACTTATTCATACTTTATTTCAGTTTGTAGTTAAATGCTCAATTTCTTGTTTTTGTTATATCGGTTAATATACTGTTAGTGAAGTTGTATGAAATTAAAAAAAGCAATCAACTTAATTATAAAATATGCTGATTAGTTTTGGTTTAATAAGGTGATGTTTTGATATTTCTAATACTTTTTTACCTTTACACCTTTCCCAGTTCTCTAGCTCAATTAGGGCAGCTCCTAGGACAATTTTTAAAAAAGTCCGTTCACACATTCTTGGCTGGTTTTTGAAAAGTTTACATGGCCAAATTTCAGGAATGGTTTGAGATAAAAAATTGGAATTTGGTATTTTTCTTAGTCTCAGTGCCCATTATAAGTATACCAACTTTCAGCAAAATCTAAGAGGGTGAGGTAAAATAGGTGTGTTGATGTGACATGGAATGACTCAATTTCTCACATGGATGAAAGACATATTTCACGTTGTCTCTGAAATTATACAGGATTAAATATCTATCTGAACAACAGTACAAATTACGATAGATTGCCACTTACGACACAGAGAACACACACACACTTGAATGTCTGGCATTAAATGTACCTGTCCATTGTTCAAAACTTCCTACAAGTGGTGAATAGTAATCTAGCCTGATTCATATTTTCATTCCATCCAGAATTTTCCATTGTTTAAATACAAATCTGATATATGCTGTAATGAGTTCTGTGCCAGTTGGGGCTGACCCATCCCAATAACGCTACAAACCATTACATACTTCTTAGTCTCAAATAGTTACTTGCAACTGATGTTCTATATAGTCAGATTGCTTTTAAACATGTGGGGCTGTCTCCGTGCCTTCATTCGTAAGTTAAAGATTATTTTTTGATGCCCCATCAACAACATTATTAGAAATGGAGCACAAACTCGGGTTGGAAAAAATGGAGAAAGAAATCAGCCATGTACTTTCTGAGGACCCTTCCCAGCAGATCTTTTAAGTGATGTGAGGAAGCCATAGAAAACCTAAATCTCGATGGCAAGGTGGATATTTGAACCAATACCCTCCTGAATGTGACGCCAGTATGCCAACTACTGCACCACCTTGTTCCATTGTTCCCAGTCACTGAAATACTGAAGCAACCTGTGGAGTTTGGACTGCAATATCTCCTGGGATTCTCCACCAATTTGGCAGTTTGACTTCGACTTACTCACATTGATTAGCCCAAATATTACTGCTAACATCTGCAGATAACAAGTATGTTAACACTCCTGGCCAAACTCTCCCTGCCAAATCAACTTCAAGTATCAAAAGTGGCTGCTAGTTTCCCACTACTGGTTTGTGTTAGCAATAATGGCAATCACTGCATCACCATAAATCATTCTTTAGCCTAAGTAAAGTGTGGCAAAACGACTGGAAAACAACTCCAGCATTCCTTGCATTGACCTCTGTCACCACACAATTTAAAAACAGTGTATTTCATTAATTAAAATAAGTAAGCAAAAATGATAATGCATAACTAACACAGACTACTCTGAATGTCTCAGAAATATTTCATTTCATATAAGTGGTACAAAAAATTTACATACGTCTAGTTTTACTGAAGACAATAGCTGGTATACACTGGGCCACATGAGCGGAGAGAACGGCGTGTGGCTGTATATTCATGCCAAGTACTTATGAAAGAGTGGTCTAGAATTGATAACCCTCCAGATATGTCAGGGCAAGGCAAAGTCATTATCTAATAATAAAAAATAATAAAAAAAACTCCACAAGGCATTCACTTTCGGTATATCACCTAGTACTTCTTTTGTTATACTGAAGGTGCGGGTTACAGTGATGCCACTGTGTCCACTCCTGTTTTGTGTTTATGCAGTCAACACGTTCCACTGCTTACCGTTAATCATCATTTGCAATCCGTAGCGTGTGAGAATTGAAGTACTTGGAATATCGTTTATTTCCGAATTACAATTTGTAAACTACTTACAAACACTGTGCTTACATTGTGTCCTACAGATAAGAGGTTGTCACGGGAGTTACCAATGATATGTCGTTCAATCAAGAACTGTCCGATTGTATCGTAAAGGTAACATTTACAAATATCCTCGCTACAGTTACCACACTGAAGAAAAAGAATTCTTAATTACACCACAAAGTCTTAATCCCATTATATGACAAGCACGCGGCATGATGGTTATGCTAGAAGTTCGAATCGCTGATGCACTCATTTCACTATAGGAAAATATTCATTTATCGCCGCACTAGGTGGAGAGGAAGAAATTTTGAATTCGAAGGTGGTACACGCAATCCTACAGGATAATGGAAACCGTCTCTTTATAATTCAAAGTATATATTTTATGCACCACCGAAAAGGCTGAGGTTACTTCATCGCAAGCTAAATTATAAACAATTTGTCATTCGTGTATTCGTAAATAACATTTCATTAAGCATGTCAGAAGAAAGGAACTAATAGCTGCTGACACACCAACACAACTACCTGAAAAGGAAAACAATGAAAAATTGTTTATTGTTGACAACACAAACTACACACCTCTAGAATAAAACGTTATCTAAAACTCATAGCACGTCATTAAACCAAAGTGTCTTTTTCCTATGAGGAAACTCGACGTGTCAAATCACAACAAAACATTAAATGTCAGTGCATCACGTAACCACCACAACATCACGTAACCACCACAAACACTACCGGTATGGCACCTGCCAAAGATCACTGCTCCCACCTTGCTGTACCTTTGGGCAAAGATAACAAATTGTTTTGATATACTCAAGGAGACAACGACAATAAACATAACATCGACGAAATCGTGCAAGGTTCATTGTGTGTTTGTGTTGCTTGCCAAGTAACGTAATATGAAATATTACGTTTTCTTTTTTGTTTGTTTATTTATTCACAATTCGCGTGGACTGCACGTAAAAGGTACCTGGAACACAAAAGAATATTTCAAATTCCTAGTGAAATATGGCATTCAGAAAACCGATATGCATAACCAAAGAGACACTTCAGGTTATATATTTGGGAACATTACTTCAAAAAATAATTTTTCTAACCCGGTGACGTTAGCTGTACTTGACAGAAACTACTTTTTAGAATATTATGGAAACAGATCAATTGAAAATAAAGATGTAGCTTGTACTAGGATGTTTAATAAAATTAATAAATCAGCCTTCGATTCTGTGTGCAATAACGACGGAAAGAATGATTTTCTCCGGAAAGTACCTTGTCCGGAAAACAGCTTGTGTAAGGATGAAGATGCACCGTGGAATGTCATAAAAGGAAATCAGCTGACGTTCGTTATAGAGGATCTCAAACAGCCAAGGTAGGCTTATGTATGGATTCATTCGTTATCCTTATAACCATTTCATAGTAAATGAGACGGAACTATATTAGATTCAGTGCCATGGGGTATATGTATATAACGTTCATCTGTTTCTTCCTGCTTTTTCATATCACAGTAATCCTTCAAACTCATTACAAAACTTTCTACACTGCTAAAAGGTAAACAGACTGCATTCATTTCTCATGTAATCTGTAATTACGGCTGTCAATCTTACTGCTGATGTGTGATATACACCCTTAAGAAGCAGTAAGTTATATGGAGTTTTATGATGGTCTTAATTTGTCCATTCATTATCATTTGTTAAATTACCTTATTTATGTTGAATTTAATTACTTGGAAGCTGTTATAGGTAAGCAAGAAAGCTAATGTGCCACTTATAGAGCAGAAAGTATTAAATGCTGTTGGACTTTCCAAACTAAGTTTTAGGGAAATAGAAGTTACATGTGTTAATATTGCCAATGATAACTCAGTATTAGTGTTTGTTCATTTTTATTTATCACTTGGCCCAGTCAATCTTTTTGGTACATTTTTTCATACATCTAAAGAGTGTTAATACAGAATGTTCTTAATGACACTCTTTCATGAAATGCATTTTCAGTGCTATTCTGTTCTTGGTAATCTGTTCCATGTACATAGCATTGATCCAGGTGCCAACACATGCAGAATGTCTTTGAAACATACGTTTTAGTAGATGGCATATGGGCTTTGTGTCAGGCTGTGCTTCCCTGTGGAGTAAAAACATGAGAAATGGCTTTTGTTGGCTACAGTTCTACTAGTTAAAAACTTAATGCTGTATTTCTGTACTTGTATTATCACAAATGAAAAATTATGCTTCATTATCAATGGCATTTGGAACAAGTACTTTCTTCCTGCTAAAATTTGTCAAAACTGACATTTTTGAAACTGTGGCTGTGCACAAAATACAAGCTGATTCTTGCAGAGAAGAAAACATCAACCAGCCACTGTTCATAACATAAATAGTGCCATTACTTGTTTTGAACCAACAGTTTCAAACCAACAGGTTCGTCTTCAAACAGCTGTTCATGTTTATATTATGTTTATTATTGTTTACAATAGTTATTGGGAAAAAAACACAGCCATCACCTGTTCAACAACAAATGTACTATAAATGTGAACAGCCATCTGAAGATGAAACTTTCGGTTCAAAACCGGCAATGGTACTATTTGTGTAAATAAATAACAGTGTTAACAGTGGCCGGCTGCTAATTTTTTCTTTTTCAGTTTCCTGGTGTGGTATGTTCTTAATAAGATATTTATGCTCTTATTTGTTTAAACATAATTTTTTTTGTGAGCTTCAGAATTTTGTGGTATCAGAACACCTCAGTATTTGTGGATACAAATCAGTTAGGTACAAATAGAGATACACTGTTTTTTCCTTCTCATGACAAATATCAAATTTGGCACTTAAAATGTTTTCCATGTCCACTCTTCATATCGTATAGGACAATTCACAGGTAATGCAATTAATTAGTAATTACATTAGTTAGTAAGTGAGACTACAAGTTCAACACAAACAAGTACATAATAATATAACATAGGCCTAATATAAAGTGTCATAACACAAAATGATAATATAATTGGGCTAATAATATTTGGTAAATCAGATTTACTTAATCCAGAAACAGAGCAAAAGAAGTGGTCAAATGTGAACTGTTCTACTTTCAAATGACTCACGCGAATGTGGCTGGGTAACATTATTTCAACAAGCATTTTTAAAACAAAACTGGCAGCTTTGCCTTTTATTTTTTTTAAATGTGGAATTCCCCAAAAAATAATTCTGTATGTAAGTAGAGACTGCAGTGCCATAGTAATTTGTATTATAAGTGTGACAGTTAACAGCATACGTAAGTGTACTCAGCTTTTTATTTGGGCTTTTAATGTGGATCTCCCACTTCAGATTCTTTTGTACACATAAGCCTAAACATTTTGTGCCACCCTCATTTCAGACATTTCTCCCCTTGATTATGAAAACAGGATTTGCATTGTGAAGTTTTTGTATAGTGTGGAAGTTAAGTGCCACCTTTTATTTTCAGAGTTTATGATAAGTCTGTTGTGAAACATCTTGATAAACTTTGCAGTGTTGATGTCACAGTTCCCTGCAGATTCCGTCTTTGTGTGATCAAATTAGGATATCAGTGACATCTATAAAGTTATTTTTTCAGGCAAATCATTTACATACAGCAGAAGTAGGACAGGTCACAGAACTGACTGCTGAGGCACTTCACAATAGAATCCCCCCCACATTACTGCAATAATCAGAAGTGCTGTGTGTTACTGTATCTTTATGTTTTATTCCTGTTGATGATCTCTGAGGCATGGCTGTATCTATCCTTTAGACTTGTCTCTTGTTCTGTAATTACTTAATTTATGCAAGAGATTTTCGTGATCAATATAACATCAAATACGGAAATACAGAAGCATCTGATTCCGCCCGTCTGCTTTCACCCATGATGTCACAAATATGGCGGAAACAACCATACACTACAGCTCTAATATGGTGCCTATGACGTCATTACGTAACCATGACCATGAACACGAAAATATATTGAGATACCAACACACACACATTTCACAAAAAATCTAATGAAACTAACGGGACAAGCGTGGGAAATTGGGGGTTTTTGGGTGGGGACAAAGTAAATATAAACAAATTTAGACACACACCACCATACCAAACCACACAAAATGACGAAAAAAACCGACAACACAAAACTCCCCAAATTCCACTAAACACAATATCCTCTGGAATCATACACTTCCCTTGACCTATATAGCCCAACAGCAGCTCCTGATCCGACAAATTTGAATCGAACACTTCCTTTGACGTATATAGCTCAACAGCTGCTCCCGATTCCACAAATAACACTTCCCTTGACCTATATAGCTCAACAGCAGCTCACGATCCCACAAATTGGAATCGAAAACTTCCCTTGACCTATACAGCTCAACAGCAACTCCCGATACTGGAAGACCTATATAGGTCAACAGAAACTACCGACACCAAATCATAAAACCCAAAACTACAACCACGTCCGCAATCATCACTACCTCAAAAAACACAACAAACCAACGAAATTGGAATCGAACACTTCCCTTGACCTGTTATCCTTACGACATCTCCGCATATAGCCGTTCCTGGTCTGAGACGCCTGAACTTTAGTAAGCCTCATT
Organism: Schistocerca piceifrons; assembly: GCF_021461385.2. Lineage (NCBI taxonomy): Eukaryota > Metazoa > Arthropoda > Insecta > Orthoptera > Acrididae > Schistocerca > Schistocerca piceifrons. Next base: position 42,724,661 of record NC_060138.1, on the reverse strand, counting down.
TCTTTACGACACACTAAACACTTCACGACTTCATCCAAAAATCCGAATAGTTGAAGAAATTTTATTAGAGACAACATAGTGTCCCCCATCATTGCCGACAGCCAAAAACTGTTGACCTTGACAGCCACATCCGTACCTACCAAAGACATAAAAAAAGCAATTTACCAAAATTCACACACAACGAACAGAAAAAAACTGCAATAATGTCAACATAACAAAACCAAAACCGTTAACTCACTGAAAAATATTCCGCTGAAAGCACAGTCACTACCGATACCACACATGTGCATTGCTACCATGCAAATGAACCCCATACGCCACGTAACACGCTACCCATAAACACACCACCAGAGAGAAACACCGATCGCAACAATACACCACCTACAAACACGCCACACACGCAAACTAATCTGAAAACGTCACCTAACACACAACACATAAACATACCATCAGAGAGCACCACCGATCTCATCAAAATTACACCTACAAACACACCAGTCTCACAAACTAAATTCCGCGCCGTTGTAATGTCACACACCAAAACAGCCTTACATCACAGGTCAAAGCCAATGGGTGGGATCGGACACTTTGGTCGGCTAAACTCAAGATACTAAACTCAATATATAAGCCAGTGGATGTTGTTTTTCATATTGTTGTTACTATTTCTGTTAAAAAGGCAAATATTGCTGACTGGGTTGACCTTTTGGTTTGGAAGCCATGCTGTGCATTATTTATCAACATTTTATATTCAGTCATATCTTTCATAGTAAGTAAAGAAATCAAGATTAGTGGTTTGGTTGGAGTATTCATAAAATCTCCCCTTATTTTCACATGATTTTTATCCCTTTTGTGGTCCACAAGTTCTAGAAATCAGAGAATATAAGGGAATTTCAAATGTGTCAGGGGAATTAGGCAAATATCAGGGACATTTGAAAGAAAAAAAAGGTAAAATCTCATTTTTGTCTCAGTGGATGAAGTGGTTTGGTTATTGTGATGTCATGCGTGGTCACTGGCTGGATGCAGCTGAGTATGTGTGCCGCTTCCCTACTCCCTCATTCTTACAGCTTCTCGCCTTCCAGCCATTCCCCTCAGCTTGAAGTCAGTGCTGCCACCATTTCTTGCCAGTAGCCTAGCTGCTGCCAATGATAGGCAGGGGAATGTGAGGAGTCGATTGTTTGGATCTGATTCTCAGAGACTGTGGACTCAGTGGCCAGAGACAGCGATCATGTGTACATAAGCTGTGTCTGAGTGATAATGTGAAAGTGTGTGCGCTCTCGTTTTCTGACAAAGGCTATGGCTGAAAATTTAGTTGTGAGAATGTGACTATCTTTTGTACGTGCCTGTCTGTGGCATGTAGAAACCTAGATATCTTCACAATGAGTTGCTACTTATCCTCATTATTGTTGATTCTCATAGTATTTGCGCAAGTTATCTGTTGCACGGATTGATCACCGCAGTCTCATTTCATCAACGTGCTGCCTGTGACTCGTGAATAGTTGGCCGCATGAGTGGATTTCCATGACAGGCCAAAACTGCAGGCCATTTCTGCGGGTATCTCTAATGAATCAGGCCTGCCGATGTGACGCCCAATATTTTCCACTAATGTGCAGGTGCTGCTCGTCAGATCTAGTCTCACTGACCTGCCCACAGGCTGGGTCTGTCTGTGTGTGGCATAATGCGGTGGATTTTCATTATGGACCCTGGACTGCAGTGCTCTTCACAGGCCAGAGACCACAGGCAATGGATTTCAGGAATTGCGACTGTCTCACCACAAGTACATTGTACTGTGTGGCATTTTATAGACATTTTATTTGTTCTAGTGCATTTTGGCTCTTTGAAAGTTGTTCATATGTTAGAAAGTATGGACGATAAGAATGAAAAAAATTGTCACTGGCAGCTTGTACGCTATGTACTCATATATTTCTCGAAAGAAAAATCACACAATACTTGTAAAATGAAATGATTGTGTGGCATTGATGGCCGGGAGGCCCCATCCAGGGAAGTTTGGTTGCTGGGTTGCAGTGATGCCACATTGGTCAACTTGCGTGTGGGTGATCATGAAATGATGATGAGGACAACATAACACTCTGTCCACGAGTGGAGAAAATATCGAACTGGGGTCTGCTGCATGGTAGACAAGCACGTTATCACTCAGCTAAGCAGATGACACACAATACCACTACATTGGGTAATAACTGACAATAACGAACAAAGTAGAACCAACATTTTGTTTGTGGTCACCTATAAGTTTTACCCAGGCTAATGGGGATCTGTCTGGATGGACTTTCTTCCGTAGTTGTTCGTGGGAACACCATGAAGCCTAAGACACCTGTTTCTATTCCCAGTGGTTCAGTTTGGCCATTGGGCAATATTAACACCCAAAATCATGACACCTCATGTGGCTAGTCCACTTGAGTCACCCCTCCTGTCAGTGACAGTAATTAAAGTAAATGACCACATTCTGCAGTAGATAATGTTTTTGCTGTCATGAAACATGTGGATGGGTCTTTTGAGAAATTGTCACTATTTTATATCCATAGAGCTCTCAAGGTACTTGCAGGGCAACTCAAATCGATGAAGAGGCTGTGGAATGGTACTCTCCTTCTGGAAACTATGAAGGCTACCCAAGTACAGAAGCTGTTGAATGACAAGCTACATGGAAAATATCCCATCAGCAGTGAGCTGCATACTGAGTTAAACATCATGAAAAGCGATGTAACATGCTGGGACATTGTGGATATGGATACAAAACAACTGCATCTGAAGTGGGAAAGTGTAAGGCTGATTCAAGTCCAGAAAGTTATGAAAAGGGTTGATAGTGAGCTTCAAAAGTCTGTATCATTTATCCTGCTGTTCAGTCTGCTGAAGCTGCCTGAGTATATTGTAACAGGCATTCTCTGCCTTAAGGGCAGACCTTATGCCCCAAATCCAATGTGCTGCTTCAAGTGACAATGCTTCGGTCATACCACTATGGGTTGTAATGGTCTGGCAACATGTGGACGATGTGCTAACATGGGACACAAGCAATGTTCTCAATGCACTGCCCCACCTGGGTGTGTTAATTGTTCCCATGCCCCTGTGGTTAGGAACAAGGACTATACTGCCTTTGCTGAAGAAAAGAATATTCAGGAAATTAAAAGTCACCCAATGTATCTTTTACACTGACGTGAAGAAAGAATGTAAGGCCTCTGAGCCACAAAGTTTTGTTAAGTCTTTTGCTTCAACATTGAAGCAGGTTGCACAGAAGGTCAGTGTTAGTACTCAGGCTGTAGCAATTGAGCAGAGAACATCAACCTGCACCTGTAAATGCAGTTGCCAGCCTGCACCACTGGCCTTGCAGCCTAGTCTTCCTATCACGGAAACATTGAAAGTTACTGAACATAGTGTAAGTATAGATAGCAAAACCCTCGCAGGAGACATAGGAAGAAAGCTATCTGCTCCAAAGCCATCGGATGGATCTAATGACGACCATACCATCGCTGGTACGGATGGCGGCATTGTCGTAAGGGAACCAGTGAGTTCCTCAAGTGACCCACCCCACCTCTCCCTCCATTGCAGTCTCGCTACCATGGAGGAACAGGAAGGGAAAGAAGATGGAGTGAACCCTTACTGTTAAAACGGCTTCCATACTGCAGTGGAACTTCAATGGTTTCAGGATACATGTGGAGGAACTCTGTCCGTTAACTCAGGGTAGATCAGTGAGTCTTATCTTCAAGAGACATATTTTAAATCCTCTGATGCTCCTGAGCTACATGGCTATGTTGTCAACAAGGAGGACAACCTCAGTGGAGAGAGAGCTAAAGCAGAAGTGTCCATTTTTTACAACAATGTCTACCACTCCTTGCTTCTCTCCCTCACAACCAGCCTTGCAAGCAAGTGCTCTATTGGTTCACGTACGTCATCAGTTGAAGGTATGTTCACTTTACTTGCCCCCACTTGAAGTGTTTGATAAAGAGCCTCTGTGTGACCTTCTTACTCAGCTCCCCACCCTTTCACCTTCTGTGGCAATTTGAATGCACATAATGTGCTTTGGGGCTCTGTCACATGCATGTTGTTGAACATGGAGCAGAACATGCTCTTCATCGAGGTTATTCACTGCCGTAGATCCTCGCACACACCGCTCAGTGGGAAGTAGTTGATGATTTGTACTCAAGTCATCAATTCCCAATCTAGATTCATCTGCCAGACTGAGTGGTACCAGAAAGACATTCACTTTGTATGGCAGACTGGACACTTAACAGCCAAATCGCTGTGTTTGAACACTGCAACAGTGTCCAGGAATGGATGGTTTGTGTTACCCATGTCATTCACTGTGTTGCTAAAGCATCATTCCACAGTCTTCAGGCCTGCTGAAAAGGCAAACTGTCCCTTGGTGGAATGACAAATGCTGCACTGCAATCCAGTCCAGGTGGCTGGCTCTCCATCAGTTCAAATGCCGGCCATCTAGAGAGGACCTCGTAGCATTTGGATAGTAAGGGAAAAATATCACTGAATTATTAGGGAAAACAAAAGAGGTCAGGAAATAGTTCCACTAAAAGTATAGTTGCATGGGAGGCCATGAGGAAAATTTTTGAGAGAGGAGGGTGTGACCGGTGGCTGCTGTAATGAGAATGGAAGTCTCCAAACCACTCTACAAGACATTTCTCAGACTATGGTGGCCTATTTTGCTACAGTTACTGCCACAGCCCATCAGGATCCAGTTTACTGGTACCGCATAGTGTGTGCTTAGAGGAGCAGTTGGGCCTTCTGCTACACTACTGATGAAGAATACAAGTGCTCCTTTTCCATCTGGAAGCTAGATTCTCCACTGTCTGCGGCTTGCCACAACAGGATCCTTTATAGTATGCTGTGGCACCTATCAGGGTGGAGCAATGAAATCCTCATAACCCTTTTTAATGTCACTTGAGCATAAGGTTACTTTCCCTACTTGTGGCGAGAGGCAGTTTTAATTCCTCTTTTAAAACCAGGAAAAGACTGCACATGCCTAAGAAGTTATCATAATGTTGCCCTCACTAACTGTGTGGGGAAGACCTCATAGTGGATGGTCAACCGCCACCTTGTCTGAATCTTAGAATCCAGGCGGCTTCTTAGTCGCTTTCAGTACGGGTTCAGGACATATTGCTCCACCTTTGATAAACTGGCCTTCTCGAAGACAGCTATACAACAGGCTTTCCTGCACCGTCATCTTCTGGGTATATTTCTTCATTTCAAGAAGGCCTACGATACTATTTGGAGGCGTCTTATCATCAGGCAGTTCCATGAACAGAGTTTTTGTGGATATCTTCCCATTTTTATGTGGTCCTTCATCTCTCCAGGGTGTTTCCAAAATCAAGTTGGTGACATGACTGCATTGAGCGTGAGAACAGTGTCCCTCAAGGTAGTATTTTAAGTGTGACTTTCTTTGGCATAGCTATTAATAGTGTTACATCAGATGTTAAATGTCCTGTACAGTGTTATTTGTGTGTCGATGACTTCTTTGTCTTTTGTTCCTCTTCAAGCCTTGCAACGACACCACATCAGATGCAACTCACTCTTCAGCAGTTGGATGAATGGGCAGAGTAGAGGGGCATTAAGTTTTCAGCCGAGAAGTCTGTGTAATTTCTTTTTAACTGTTCCCATTCTGTTCTCAAGTTCCCTGAGTTGAGGATGGGGGACATTTTTCTTGATTTTAAAGATACGGTTAGGTTTCTGGGCCTATTTTTCTTGAAGCTTACGTGGTGCCACACCTTAAGGACCTGAAAAAATAGTCTCTCAAAGCACTAAGTATTTTAAAATGCCTTAGCCACAATTCATGGGGGGCAGACAGGAGTTGTCTGCTCCAATTTTACAGAGCTTTCTTGCAGTCTTGGATCAATTATGGGTGCATGGTGTATAGGTCTGCAAGACCATCTTATTTAAAGATATTGGACTTAGCGCACAATGAAGGGATTTCACTAGTCCCATACTGAGCCTCTGTGCTGAGGCTGCTGAGCTGCCACTTCACATCAGGTGACAGCTGCTCAGTGTGAGCCAGCCATATAAGATAAGATGCTGTCAATGCCATATACACCTGTGTACCCTACTGTTACTCGGCCTCCAATGGAAAGACTTTTTCGTAATCTGTGACAAGCGATGAGGCCCTGTGGGATTCGTGTGGACTGCATGTTAGAGGTGGGTGTGGCGGGTTTTAATGTTTTACACCAAGGTTGGAGCAGATCTCCTCCTTAGCTCCTACAGAGGCCCAGAATTGTTTAAGATTTGATGAATTTGATGGATGATTGCATTTCCAATTTTACATTTCAGTCTCTGTTTTATAATATTTTAGATTTTAGCAAGGCATCATGGTTTTACAGTCGTGTGAGGTTGGCTCCCAATAGGGGACTTTGTTGACTGTTATGTAATTCGTCCAACCCTCTCTTCAGGATTCGTCTTCCCCATACCCATACCATATTTTCTGTAGAGCTCCATGTGATCCTGAACGCACTGGAGCAGATGAGGCATCTTCAGGGCAAACAATTTCTCATCTACTCTGATTCTCATAATGCTCTAAAATCATTGCAGCACATGTATTCAGCAGAGAAATTGGTGCAGCTCATGCAGGACCAACTGTACTTCCGACAATGGTGGGGGAGGAAGTGTCATTCTGCTGGGTAACATGGAAATGTGGAAATTTGGAGGAATGAACAGGCCGACAAAGCAGTGAAGGAAGCCCGCAGGGAACATACCATACAGAATGCGCCATTTCCTTCCATGCTGCCATTTCGCTGATGGGTCACAGATCATTGCAGTTATGGGAGGAGAATGGCAGGTAGTGACAGACAATAAGTTGCTGTTGGTGAAGCCAGCTGTCCAGTTATGGAGATCCATGTGCCAGTCACTCTGGTGTGATGAGGCAACCCTGACCGACCTCCACATTGGCCACTGTCCCCTCACATAAGGCTTTTTACTCCAGCGAGAGGAGCCTCCCATCTGTGATGCCTGAAATTTAGGTGGGGTCTGCCCTCTATTTTACCTGATGATGAGGTGAGTGTGGTTAAGCTTTTAAAATTTTGTGATATGTCTGGATTCTGGCCTAAGATTTTAGTATGTTGCAGACTGTCTGGTTTACACCCCTTTTGTCCATCAATCAGTCAGCCGTACGTATCTGCTTTCTTCTTTTAATTCTTTCCATGTTTTCTCCCTCTTCTACTTTGTGTTGGATTTGACTCAGTGTTTCTCGTAGCTTTTTGTATGTGTGTTTAAGTCTTTCAGGACTCATTTATGTTTTTATACGCGGGTCTTATGTTACTAATTTTCTTATATTCCTCCACACTCATCTCATTAATTCTATTTCAGGTGCTAAAGACCTTGCTGCTGTGCTCCCTCAAAACCTTTTCATCACCATCATCATCACCATCATCATTCTTTCCAAAAGATATTAAAAATGCTTAAATGTGGACATAAATGCATCATATTTGTATCATCACAGCTGTAAATGTCATTCTGCTTTGCTCCCTTCAGGAAAAAAGAAAAATATTCCAAATTTTGCACTGCTTCTTACTCCATGCAGTTTGAGTCTCCTGCAATATTCAGTGTACGAATTTGAACATAGTGATAACTAAAACTTGTGTTTACAACTTGCATGTTGTAACCGTAATAGTGTGTATTTATGCAACACTCGTCATTTATAGACACATGAGTTGCTGTCTAATGAGAGTTCAGTTACAGATGTGCTTTTGTTGGAAAACTATAGTAAATCTATAATTTGATCTTCGGATTGTAAGAAATCACTGTTAAAACCAATCCTGTTATTCTTTGAGGCTTGAAAACAAAGCATGTAGCCTTCCAATTCATTGCTAACCAAAGGTAGAAGGTCTGGCTGTGGTGCTTCCACATTTCTACATTCAGACCCAAGTTCAATTTTCTGTTGGGGTTGTCTCCCATAGTCTTGGAAAGTCCCTTATCAAACCTATGTGGCAGTGTAGAAGAAGATCATTCATGTGCTTTATCTAACATTGGTATGCACGGTCCTCTTCAACCCTCAAAACAATTGACCATTCTCTCCTCTAACCCCGGCAGGAGACCCTCATAAGGTACTTCCAGCTAGGTCAGTGGACTGAGATTTTTTAAGGAGGTGTTATTCCTCTATCACTCACTCTTTATCTTGACTTTTGGCATTCAGAGTGTGGTTTTCCAATGTTCGGCTCAGGTTGGCAAGTAACTATAAAGCCATAAGTTTATGGGTTATAAAATTTACTCCAGCATCATAAAATAAAAATTACAAACTTTTTGTGAACCACTCTTGGAAGAAGAAAAGAATGGGTTCTGGAAAGGTAGATCATGCACTGATGGCTGCTTCACACTGGAGATGCTAACTGAAAAGGAAAGAATTCAACCTGAAAACATATCTGGCATTTACTGATTTTAAGAAATCTTTCAGTACAGCTGAGAGAAAATACTTTGGAAAATCTGGGCAGAAAGTAACACCCCAACACACACCATAAAAGGCAGTTTGGAACATATAGTCAAAATGTTATTCCACTTATTGGAATGGAAACACATTCACCAAGTGGTTTGACAAGGATGTTGCCTCTCACTGCTCATGTTGTCAGAAAGTGAGCTGTCAGCCACAAGACCTTTGTTGAAAATCAAACACAACACACACAAAACCACACTTTCTGGCAGCTAAAGCCAGACTGAGAGTAGCAGTGCATCGTGTAGAGTCAACAAGGTGTTTGGGGTAACGAGGAGGCTGAAGCAGTAAGGCAATGGGATAGCAGGATAGGGGCGGGGGATGATAAACTGCTGCTTGTGGGAGTGTGCAGAGACAAGGTGGAGAGAGGGCAGGGGAGCTAGGTGCAGTTGGGAGGTCAGACAGATGGTGGGGTGACGGAAAAGGAGAGAAGAAAAACAACTGGTTGCATTGGTGGAATAGAGGGCAAGTGTAGTGCTGGAATGGGAACATGGAAGGGGCTGGATGGGTAAGGACAATGACTAACGAAGGTTGAGGCCAGGAGGGTCACAGAAACATAGGATATATTCCAGAGAGTGTTCCCACCTGTGCAGTTCAGAAATGCTTGTGTTGATGGGAAAGATCCAGATGCCACAGGCTGTGAAGCAGTCACTGAAATGAAGAACATCTTGTTAGGTGACATGCTCAGCAACAGGGTGGTCCAGCTGTTTCTTGGCCACAGTTTGACAGTGGACATTCATGCATACAGACAGCATGTTGATTGTCATGCCCACGTAGAATGCAGAACAGTGGTTGCAGCTTAGCTTGTAGATCACATGACTGGTTTCACAGGTATACCTGCATTTGATGAGATACGTGATGTTTATGACTAGACTGGAGTAGGTGGTGGTGGGCGGATGTATGGGACAGGACTTGTTTCTAGCTGTATTACAGGGATATTAGTCATGAGACAATAGGTTGGGAGCAGAGGTTGTGTAGGGATAGGTGAGGATATTTTGTAGGTTCTGTGGGCGGTAGAATACCTCTGTGGGAGGGGTGGGAAGTATAGTGGGAAGGATACTTTTCATTTCAGGGCACGATGAGAGGTAATCAAAACCCTGGCAGAGAATGTAATTCAATTGCTCCAGCCTTGGGTGGTACTGTGTCTTGAAGGGAATGCTCCACTGTGGCCAGACAGTGTGACTTTGGAAGGTTGTGAGTGACTGGAAAGATAAGGCACGGAAGATCTGTTTTTGTTCAAGGTTGGGAGGATAATTACGGTCTGTGAAGGCCCCAGTGAGAACCTTGGTATATTTCGAGTGGGACTGCTCATCACTACAGATGCGATGGCCGCAGGTGGATAGGCTACATGAAGGGGACTCCTTGGTATGGAATGGGTGGTAGCTGCCAAAGTGGAGGTATTATTGGTGGTTGGTAGGTGTGATATAGATAAGAGATAGTGATGGAGCCATCTTTGAGGTGGAGTTCAATGTTGAGGAAGGTGGTTTTTTGGGTTGATCCAGATCATGAAGATGTCATCAGTCAATCTGAACCAGGTGAGGGATTTGGGATTCTGGGTGTTTAACAAGGATTCCTCTAGATGGTCCATGAATAGGTTGGCATAGGATGGTGCCATGTGGATGCCTGTTGCCATACCCCAGATTTGTTTGTAGGTAAAGCCTTCAAAGGAGAAGTAATTGTGGGTGAGGATATAGTTGGTTGTGGCAACTAGGAAGGAGCTTGTTGGTTTGGAATCCATTGGGCATTGGGAATGGTAGTGTTTAATAGGGGTAAGGCTATGGGCATTAGGGATGTTAGTGTAAACGGAGGTGGCATCAGTAGTGACAAGCAGGGCACCATGTGGTAAAGGAACATGAACTGTGGAGAGTCGGTGGAGGAAATGGTTGGTATCTTTTATATAAGAGGGTAGTTTGTTGGTAATAGGATAAAAGTGTCAGTCTATGAGAGTAAAGATTCTCTCAGTGGGGGCATAGTAATTGGCCACAATGGTGCATCCTGGTTTGTTGGTTTTATGGACTTTAGGAGGCATGTAGAAGGTAGGAGTGCAGGGAGTGGTAGGGATGAGGAGACACTGGACATCCTGCTGGATATCTGATATAGGTATCTGGTATAGGGTCAGTGTAGCAGGGTTTGTAGGTGGATGAATCTGGCAGCTGGCAGAGTCCTTTTGCCAGGTAATCCCTGCAGTTCAGAACAACAGTGGTGGACCCTTTGTCAGCAGGTAGGATTATAAGGTTGAGATCCATTTTTAGGTGGTAGATTGCTGTTCTTTCCGCAGATGTAAGGTTAGTTTGCATGTTGAGGGATTTGGGGAAAATTAACAGGGGTGATTTGGGGGCAGTGGGGGTGGATCACTGTTAGATGGAGAAGTGAACTGAGTTGGTCGTTGGTTGAGTCTTATTGATAGAGTAGGTGGCGAAAAAGTGTCTCCACTGTAGGGTCAGGGAGAAGGAGAGAACATTTTATATAGGTCCTGCGTGATTGAATTTGGGAGTGGGTCAAAAATTGAGGCCTTTGCAAAGGACTGATACTTCTGTGAGGCTAAGGCATTTGGAAGAAAGGCTCATGACTGTGTTTTTGGTCCCTTTAGGTTCTGGATTCTGTGTGGTGGTGGTAGGGAGTTTTGGAGGGTGGGGCAAATGTAGTAGATCTGCGAGACATTGTCTGTCAACTATGAGGGGACATGGGGGAGGTGTTGAGGTTGTTGTAGAGGTGGTTGATTGTGGTAGTCCAATGCAGGAGCAAGAAGCGAACATGGCAGAGAGTTTTTTGAGGTGGCATTGTACGTATTGCTCTAGTTCCTGGAGGGCAAGAGTTTCAGTGTGAGTTATGGGGTCCAGGCATTCGGGATTGCATAGCAGAGGAATTTTATGGATGGAGAGAAGATATTGCAAGGAGGTTTGTGCCTGATTGATATGGTTTTGTAGGACTTTGTTAGTGAGGGTTCAGAATTGGCCGAATCTGAACAGACGGAGTTCATTGTGGAAGGAAGTGTGACAGCAAGAGAGGGGTAATTTGTTGGTAAGGCCATTTTGGGGGATTCCATGAGCCAAGCAACAACGCAGGAACAGTATACGGGAGTGCTTTCTGGCCATAGATAAGGAAACTTCTGTATTGATGCAGATGGAAAGAGCAGGGATCCATGATGGTGGCCAAAAATGCATAAAAATGTGCATGTAATGTAGAATTACATCAAACAAAATGCACAAAAATACACCCAACCACGAGGAAAAAATCACGAAAAGGATGAAGTAAGGGGAAACAAGATGAAATCTTATGGAGTAGGCCGATAGTGAAAGGTGAAAAGCAACTGAAATTGGCATGAAGACACAATGGGGTTGAAGAAAAATTAAATGAAAAGGTTGTAATGTAGGCTGCATGTCTGTGGGCAGATAAGTGTGAAAAAGGGGTATTGCAGATGTGATTAGAAGAGGTGAAGTTAATAAGTGCAAACAAGAATAGAGAGGAAAAGGAGTGACGAATGGGGAAGGGGTTGGTTGGATGAGATACTAGTTAGTGTGACACAGGAAAGACATGGGCAATGACACGCAAAAATAAGTGAGAGTGACGTAGGAAGAATGATCAATTAGAAGGTATGGATTAATGATATCGGTGGGACTAACATGGGACATGAGATGCTGCACCAACAATCAGTATGGTCTTGTAGCCATCTGTTGTGCGTGGCCGAGACATTTGATACAGTGTTGTTCGTAAGTAGAGTGTGGAGTGCAGTTTTAAAGGTGACAAGAGAAACACAGGAAAGAGGAGAAAGATGGATAAACACTGAGTATAGTAATGTATTAGAATAACAGAGGAAAACGGCACAGGGTTACGGGAGGGAAGAAAAGCCATGAGGCAAAATCAAAAAATGGGAAATCCATGGTGGAATGTAACATTATTATGAAAAGTATAGTTGCTACTCACCATATAACGGAGATGCCGAGTCGCCAATAGGCACAACAAAAAGACTGTCTGAAAGTGAGCTTTCAGCAAACTAGCCTTTGTTGAAAATAGACAAAACAAACACACACACACACACACACACACACACACACACACACAACTCAGGCACATGTAGCCACAATCTCTGGCATCTGAAGCCAGCCTGCGAGCAACAGCACATGGTGAGAGAGGCTACTGAGTGATGGGAGTAAGGAGAGAGCTGGGACAGGGAGGGAGAGGCATAACAGGGTAGGGGTGGGGGATGATTAATTGCTGCCTGTGGGAGCATGCAGGGGTAAGGTGGAGAGAGGGTAGGTCAGGTAGGTGTAGTCGGGAGACTATACGGTGGATGGGGGGATGGATAGCGGAAAAGGAGAGAAGTAAAAAGACTTGGTGTGTTGGTAGAATAGAGGGCTGTGTAGTGCTGGAATGGGAACAGGGAAGGCGTTAGGTAGGTGAGGTCAATGGGTAATAAAGGTTGAGGCCAGGAGGATTACAGGAATGTTTAAATTATCTGTGAATGGAGACAAAATGCCCATGGCCTCACCTCTGATGGTGTAGGATAAGCCTGGTGGGAAGGATCTTGGACAGGTTGTCTCACATATCAAGGCATGACGATAGGTAATCAAAGCCCTAATGAAGGATATGGGTCAGTTGTTCCAGTCCAGGTGAGTATTGGGTAATGGGGGGGGGGGGGGGGGTAATTCCTCTGTAACTAGTTCTTGGGGGTGGTAGAAGGATTTGGGGTGTGTGGGGATGTGGCATGGGAAATCTGTTTTCAGGCTATGTACGGGGGACAGTACCTGTCTGTGAAAGCCTTTATGGTTCTGGGCAAGAGAGCAGCCATCACTTAAATTACGCCATCCCTGGGTGGCTGTGCTTTAGGGGAAGGGATTTTTTTGGTGTGCAAGCGATGGCAATTGTTTAAATGCAGGTACTTTTGGTGGTATAAAATAAGCAACTTTTCTTAAATATCTCACGAATTATGCTTGTCACTACCTCCCAATTTTAATGGGAATTTTCTAGGGCGTGAAACAGTGGGGAGACTTAAGGGGGTAGGATGTCAAACGGGCCAACTTGGAGCAGGAGAGCATCACAGGACATTTTAATTTCCACTGTCTATACTTTTACAAATAAATTCATAAAACTTTGTCAGCTTTACCAGGAAGGATTCAGGATTCACACTCATTGAGGTGAAAGCTCGAAAACATAACAAAATAATTTTTTTAATGTGTGAAATTTCATAATTTTTTCACTTACTAATGGCTGCATTTGTTGCTATAGGTACACTTTTCTTCATAAGTTAGAGAGATTCTTCGATGAATTTTGCACAGCGTACATACCATACTTACAGGTGTATTAAACTCTAGAATTTATTTAATTTATGAAAAAACGAATGATCTGTTGTATTTTAAACTTCATGGTTACAAAAAACATAAATTTTGTAGTTAATTACCTCTATTTTTACCACAGTTTTTAATAGATTTTGAAAATTTTAGAGTTTCATACACCTTTAAGTATGGTTTGTATGTTGTGCAAAATTCATTGAACCATCTCTCTTACTTATGAAGAAAAGTGTACCTATAGCAACAAATGCTGCCACTAGTAAGTGAAAAAAATTATGAAATTTCACATGTAAAAAAAATTACTTCGTTATGTTTTCGAACTTCCACTGCTATGAATGTGAATTCTGAATCCTTCCTGGTCATGCTGACAAAGTTTTATGAATTTATTTGTAAAAGTATAGACAGTGGAAATTAAAATGTCCTGTGGTGCCTCTCCTGCTCCAAGTCGGCCCGTTTAACGTCCTACCCCCCTTAATTGCAATGCATCACATTTTTATTTAGCATCTTCCCAAAGTATCTGTATTTCTGACTCCTACAAAACAGCATCTACAGAATGACAAGCAAGGCAGATATTCAATGAAACTTTTTGAAGTACTGCATTAAGTTTTGTTTTAGAGCAACGGGACAGTTCTTAAAGCCGTACTTAATGAATGCATTATAGGAATCTTTGTTCGCAGTTTCAGAGGCAATCTCTTGTTTTCATACATAGACCTCTACAAAAAACAATAAACTCTGCCATATTTTTCGTTGTACTGAATCCATGTAGATGTTTTTATCCAGTGTTTTTGTGAAGTCCTGCCCCAATGGCTGCCACTTTCAGTACCACTACCATTTTTTGTGAAATTACCAGAAATAGTAACAGGGATTTCATTGTCACAAGCTGCCAAGGATGGATCACTTCTACTGCCACGCGCTGTCGACTCGATATCACCATCACAATTACCAGTTGAAGTCCTTTTGTATTTCACTATATACTCATCCATTTTAATGATTTTGACATGCAAGGCACGAAGACACAATATAATTCCAAGCACACATGACACATTTCAAATAGATCACAAACTAACGTTTAGTGGTGTGCACATCCTGACTTCGGACTACTTCGTTGTTTGTTCACTTGTTGAAGTCTGGAAATTCAAATTCAGGATAAGTTACAGTACATCCAACAGGATTCTCAAGGGGGAAAAAAATCTCTCACTGCCTGTTGTGTTTCGTGATTGTTGCAGAGCTGCAAATTCAACCACAAAGAACTTCGCTAAGTTGTTTTAAGTACTGTCCATTTACTGAATGTTTTAGCTAGGAGAGATGGGGCACTCTTCACAGCAGGTATGTTGGCTCACTAGTAACATATGTGGCTGTATCAAAAGGTTATATTAAAAGAAACTGCTATTTAAATTCATACTTCACAGTATAAATGTTCTCATCATAGCATACTCAACCGGCTTCATTTCTAGCTATTTAATACAATAATAATAATAATAATAATAATAATAATTAAAGGTTACCGCCTTCAGTTTATGTTATTGATTTAAAAAGTGGCATTCCCTTAATATTTGATTTTTTTTTTTAGAAAATGGTCACTTCACTGATATGCTATATGTCAATGTGGATTTTAATTCCTACAAATTCAGTTAGCCATTTGTTTTAAAATAACCTTTTCACAGTGCTGTATTACAAAAACCAGCTACCCATCAATGTGGTGAGCAAGTCAATTTTAACAGTAATGTAAAGAAAAAATAATACTGCAGTTTTCAGTGAGGACCGCTGTGCATACTCACTCAAATTTTGGGGTTTGCTTGAGCAACCAATCATACCTACGTAGCCTATGCAGCATGACACTGCACTTTAGTAACAGGATGTGTCATTTTGTTTTGGTTTCTCTAATGACATGCTGTGCTACTGTAGTATAAGGATTTCATTGTGTGCCGTAAGTGCAGGCATTTATCTACAAACCAATAACCAAACCAAAATTAATTATGTAATATTATTTTTTGAGGTCACACTTGAAACTTTATGACTTACCCTCGTATGTTGCATTGATAGTGTGTGTGTTTTTGTTTGTACGTTTCACCTTTATGTTTCATATTTGTATTTTGTTCACAATACATCATTTAATTTGTGTATGTTCACATCCTAATGATCATTTGATTTTGCTTGGAACATGTTATTTACTTGATCTGGTGGAGACGGCACTGCAGTGTGGACCTGGTGGAGCAGCGATGCAGTGTTTCAGGGAGGGGATTGGACTAGCTCAGATTGTATTGCGTGCTAGACTCATACACATCTGGTGTAGCTGATGATTCGTATAATATGATTTGTTGGTTTTTGCAATTTTTTTAAAATTTATATATTTTCATATATTAGTAGATGTATTTAAAATTGTAAAAACCCATCCCTTCCTTTTAGAACTATTATTTTCTTGCTAAGGGAAAGGGAGAGGCTTAAGTTGGGAAGAAAGATTAGAAAGAAGGGCCTGCTCACTCAGACTCAGGTTGATGGGGATGCACTTGACAAGTACGTTTATAGATGTAGATATTACAAAACTGTTGGAAATTTGTTAATTGATTACATTAAAGATTTACATGTTTTTGTTTTCAGATTTTGGTACATCAGTCTAGTTGCATGTTATCGTAATTTGACAACTTGTACCTGGCATCACTTTCCAGAAGAAGCTGAACTGGAATACGACTTATGGCTTGTCAATGGAAATCCCAATGTCACTGGATTTACTTCCCTGGTGTACCAGTTCTCTTTTGACAAACAGGTTTGTGTACTTGACTGAGAATTAAGCTTTATTCATTAACATCCTTGATTGCCATGCAACATTTCACTAGTATTAATAATTTATTCATCCAGTGATAATTTTTGTGATGATGTAGGATCGATCATTCATCTTATTATGAGGGAGACATAAATCATATATACAGACATATGGATATGTTTACTCATATTTAGTTATGGGAGGACAGATAGTGTGTCACTGATTATTAAAGGGTGACGCTGACATCTGCATGGTGTGAATTGCAAAAACCTAAACCAGGAGGACCAGACAGTGTGTGAGCCTGCGGTCTCCTGAAAGTGAGGGCAATGTCTCACCACATGCACTACATCATTCATTTACACCTAACACAACAATTGTCTTACTTTTGTGCATACTACGAACAACATAACTTAATAACATGTTCCTTCAGTCTCTCCACACTTTTCACTGCACATATCATACACACTTACCAATAACCTTAGGACCAAGGCCGTGCTGAGTAACAGAGTCAACATCCAGTCATGTTGAACTCAGAAAGTATATGAGACATTAGTATTATTCACCTGCAATCACATTTTGTTCTTTCAGCATTCATTATTTAAGAGATATGCTTTGATTGTTTTTTAGATAAATTTATGCTAGGTAGTCTTTTGAATAGTGTGTTTGGAAAGAGATTTTGAGCATGTTGTGGGCTGAAAAAGTGACAAATAAAATAGTAATGGAAAAATAAAACAAAAAAATATCTTTAGAGGCCAAAATAATCCAGACAAAATTAAGGTACTTTTGGCATATCACGAGAACAGTTAACACATCAGAAAAAACTGTAATGCTGAAGTGTATTTTTGCATAATTGACAAGACTGATTCTCCAGGTCTTTGGTACAGAGCTGAGTGGAGTGTCTGAATCAGAGGCTCAAGCAGCTCTGTGGCTGTGTAAGCTCTAGATTACTTGACTTGGATCATAGAGTGTAGGGGTGACATGATCTGCTTAAGAGATCAGAGGACCATTATACATGGGAGGCAGCTACGTAGAGAGTATAGTAGGGGCTGGATGTAATGGAGCACATGGTTTTCAGGTTAGTGTGTCTTGGAGAACTTCATCCAAGGGTAAACGTTTGAAGGAAGCAGGTCAAACACAGGACTAGAGTAAACCTAGAAAACATCATTACTATATTTGTAAATTATTGTAGCTGCCTTGGGAAAGTCCAAATCACTCCAAGTGCTCTTAGAAAGCTCTAAAGTAGAAATTTTTGTAGGCACTGAAATCTGTCTAAGACCCTTAGATAAGTTCAGCTAAACTTTTTACCAAGGACCTAATGGTGTACACAAAGGATAGACAAAATTTAGTTGGTAGTGGTGTGTCTGTCACTGTTAGGAGTGGTTCATCATATAATGGAAGTAGATCTTTCACATGAGCTAGTGTGGGTATAGGTTATGCTTGACAACGGAAATAAATTAATAATTGGTTACTTTTACTAACCCCTGAATTCAGGTGATGTAATTGCTGAAAGGGTCAATGACAGTTTGAGGCTTATTTCAAACATTGGAAACCCCAGGTAGGAATATCAACACTCTAGGAAAAGACAGATTGCTACTAACCATAAAGAAGACACGTCAACTTGCAGACAGGCACACTTAAAAGACTCTCACATATAGCTTCCAGCCACAGCCTTCGTCAATAAAAGAGAGACACACACACACACACACACACACACACACACACACACACACACCTCTTAATTTTGCCTGTCTGCAACTTGACATGTCTTCTTAATAGTAAGTAACAATCAGTCTTTTCCCACATTGTTGAGTCTTATTTCAAATAGATACTCATCCCATACAATTATAGTTGGTCCTGACTTTGATCTGCCCTTGCTATGTTGACGAAAATACATATTCTAAGGTGGTGGTAGGCATAAAACATCATCGGAATTTGTGAAATACCAAACTCTGGGTGTAGTTAGGTGTCAGAGGTGGGCCAGATGTGGTAATCAGTTGCTTCTATAGGCCTCCTCTGTCAGGAGACATAGTAGCAGAGCACTTCAGAAAGAACTTACAGAATTTTGTGAGTGAGTTTCCTGATTACTGACCTTGCTGTTGTAGTAGGGGGGACTTCAGTGTGCCAGCTAATGAGACAATTGTGCAATCAAAACTGGTGCCCGAGTTAATAGTTCGCATGATATTATTGTGAATGTCTGGTATGAAAATTACTTCAAGCAATTAGTTAGAGAACCTACTTTTCAGGTAGCATCTTAGACCTCCTAGCCACAAAGAGACCTAAACTTTTCTAATCAGTTAATGTAGAAGGTGGCATCAGTGATCATAAGGCTCTGATAGCATCAGCGACTCTGAGTATTACAAGGAATGTTGAGAAAGATAAGAAATTGTTTTTGTTTAGCAAGAATGATAGGATACAAGTTTCAAAGTATTTGAGTAGCCAACATAAAATATTCAACTCTGAGAACAAACATGTGGAGCACAAATGAATAAAATTCCAAAGTATTCTTCATTATGACATAGACAGGTATGTGCTGAACAAGGTTTTAAGAGATGGGAAAGAACCACTGTGATTTAATCTCACAAAACTGAGCTCATTGCGTTTGTGCATGAGATCAAGTGCACCCATGTTGATGCCATGTTCCTTGACTTCATGAAAGCATTTGGTACCATTTTGAGTTGAAAAAAGAAGAATCAGATCAGATTTGTGACTGAATTCAGGATTTTATTGCAGATAGAACTCAGCATATAATTGTTGTTGTTGTTGTTGTGGTCTTCAGCCCTGAGACTGGTTTGATACAGCTCTCCAAGCTACTCTATCCTGTGCAAGCTTCTTCATCTCCCAGTACCTACTGCAACCTACATCCTTCTGAATCTGCTTAGTGTATTCATCTCTTGGACTTCTTCTACAATTTTTACCCTCCACGCTGCCCTCCAATACTAAATGGGTGATCCCTTGGTGCCTCAGAAAATGTCCTACCAACCGATCCCTTCTTCTAGTCAAGTTGTGCCACAAACTTCTCTTCTCCCCAATCCTATTCAGTACCTCCTCATTAGTTATGTGATCTACCCATCTAACCTCCAGCATTTTCTGTAGCACCACATTTCGAAAGCTTCTATTCTCTTCTTGTCCAAACTATTTATCGTCCATGTTTCACATCCATACATGGCTACATTCCATACAAATACTTTCAGAAACGAATTCCTGACACTTAAATCAATACTCGATGTTGACAAATTTCTCTTCTTCAGAAACACTTTCCCTGCCATTGCCAGTCTACATTTTATATCCCCTCTACTTCGACCGTCATCAGTTATTTTGCTCTCCAAATAGCAAAACTCCTTTACTACTTGAAGTGTTTCATTTCCTAATCTAATTCCCTCAGCATCACCCGACTTATTTCGACTACATTCCATTATCCTCGTTTTGCTTTTGTTGATGTTCATCTTATGTCCTCCTTTCAAGACACTGTCCATTCCGTTCAACTGCTCTTCCAAGTCCTTTGCTGTCTCTGACAGAATTACAATGTCATCAGCAAACCTCAAAGTTTATATTTCTTCTCCATGGATTTTAATACCTACTCCGAATTTTTCTTTTAGTTTCCTTCACTGCTTGCTCAATATACAGGTTGAATTACATCGGGGAAAGGCTACAACCTGTCTCACTCCCTTCCCAACCACTGCTTCCCTTTCATGTCCCTCGACTCTTATAACTGCCATCTGGTTTCTGTACAAATGGTAAATAGCCTTTCGCTCCCCGTATTTTAACCCTGCCACCTTCAGAATTGGAAAGAGAGTATTCCAGTCGACATTGTCAAAATCTTTCTCTAAGTCTACAAATGCTAGAAACGTAGGTTTGCCTTTCCTTAATCTAGCTTCTAAAATAAGTCGTAGGGTCAGTATTGCCTCACGTGTTCCAATACTTCTACGGAATCCAAACTGATCTTCCCCGAGGTCGGCTTCTACTAGTTCTTCCATTCGTCTGTAAAGAATTTGCGTTAGTATTTTGCAGCTGTGACTTATTAAACTGATTGTTCGGTAATTTTCACATCTGTTATTCACCTGCTGTCTTTGGGATTGGAATTATTACATTCTTCTTGAAGTCTGAGAGAATTTCGTCTGTCTCATACATCTTGCTCACCAGATGGTAGAGTTTTGTCAGGACTGGCTCTCCCAAGGCTGTCAGTAGTTCTAATGGAATGTTGTCTACTCCCGGGGCCTTGTTTCGACTCAGGTCTTTCAGTGCTCATACAAGTGGTTCTCTTTTCTCTGAAGGTCTCTCTAATTTTCCTGTAGGCTGTATCTATCTTACCCATAGTGAGATAAGCCTCTACATCCTTACATTTGTCCTCTAGCCATCCCTACTTAGCCATTTTGCACTTCCTGTCGATCTCATTTTTATTAATGAAATGAAACTGACAGATATAAAGATTACTTCAGGAGTACTTCAAGATAGTGTGATGCTACACAAATATTAAGAAATATTTGAACATGAGGATCACTCTGGATGCAGACAGATTGGTACACAGATTCCGCAGTGGGGGAGTGTTTGCTTCAAGAAGGCCATTTGGTCGCCATAGTGGACAAAGTCGAAAGCTCCATACAGTATTTCACAGGTGACACGGTTGTCTGTAAGAAGGAAGCAGTACCAGAGGATGTTAGCAGATTGCTGGAAGACATTCAGAGGATTGACAGTTCATCAAAGGACTGGCAATTTACCCAGAATATAAATAAATTTAACTTGTTGTTGTTGTTGTTGTGGTGGTGGTCTTCAGTCCAGAGACTGGTTTGATGCAGCTCTCCATGCTACTCTATCCTGTGCAATGTTCGTCATCTCCCAGTACCTACTGCAACCTACATCCTTCTGAATCTGTTTAGTGTATTCATCTCGTGGTCTCCCTCTGCGATTTTTACCCTCGACGCTGCCCTCCAATATTAAATTGGTGATCCCTTGATGCCTCAGAATACGCCCTACCAACTGATCCCTTCTTCTAGTCAAGTTGTGCCTCAAATTTCTCTTCTCTCCAATTCTATTCGATACCTCCTCATTAGTTATGTGATCTACCCATCTAATCTTCAGCATTCTTCTGTAGCACCACATTTCGAAAGCTTCTATTCTCTTCTTGTGCAAACTATTTGCTGTCCATGTTTCACTTCCATACGTGGCTACACTCCATACAAATATTTTCCGAAACGACTTCCTGACACTTAAATCTATACTCGATGTTAACAAATTTCTCTTCTTCAGAAACGCTTTCCTTACCATTGCCAGTCTACATTTTATATCCTCTCTACTTCGACCATCATCAGTTATTTTGCTCCCCAAATAGCAATACTCATTTACTACTTTAAGCGTCTCATTTCCTAATCTAATTCCCACAGCATCACCAGATTTAATTCAACTACATTCCATTATTCTTGTTTTGCTTTTGTTGATGTTCATCTTATATCCTTTCAAGACCATGTCCATTCTGTTCAGCTGCTCTTCCAGGTCCTTTGCTGTCTCTGACAGAATTACACTGTCATCGATGAACCTCAAAGTTTTTAACTTGCTATGCATAAATGGGTGAAGAAATCCACTACTGTGTGATTACACTGTTTGTGAAAAATCACCTGAAACAATAACTTCCGTAAAATACTTAGGGCTAACAATCCAGAGTGACCCAAAGTGCAACAGCCATGTAAAACAAATGTAAGGAAAAGCAGATGCGAGTTGGAGATTCGTACGATGAATCTTGAGGAGATATAATTCATTCACAAAAGTGATGGCTTACAAAACACTTGGGTTCGATCATTGTTTGAGTCTTGTTCGTTAGTCTGGGACTCTTACCAGGATGAATTAACAGAACTGATAGACAACTAATTGTTGAATGATTGTTTGGTTGCTGCAAGAACATTCCACAGATGCTCAACAATGTCCAGTGGAAAATGGTAGAAGAAAGGATTGTGTTTCACAGAAAGGTATAGTATTGAAATCCTGAAGAGTACATTCTGGGAAGAGGCAATCTATGTTTCGCTTTCTCCCACATGCATCTTGCAAAATTACCACGATAAGATGTCCTGAGAAATTAGGTCTAATACAGAGATTTACCGACAGTTGTCGTTCCAAAATGCCATTTGGAAATGGAACAGGAAGGGGGAAACAGCTAGTGATACTAGATGTACTCTCCACTACACACCACAAGATTGCTTACACATTGTAATCATTGATGTAGAAATGCATTCTCCAAAAATTATTTTGTGCAATTAGTTCAGGAGTCCACACAAAAGTATCAGTGGTTGCAGTAACATATTAGACCTCTTAGTGACGAAGAATCCTGAGCAAATAAATAGCACCAGTGACCACAAGGTCATTGCAGCGAGACTGCGTACCATATTATCCAAATCCACCAAACATAAATGTAAAATTTATCTGCTCAGAACATCAGATAAAAGTTTGCTTGACGCATTTCTAAGAGAGAGTCAAAGCAACATTAATCAATTTAAGACGAGTCTTACCATCCTGGCAGTATACCAGTTAGGTTTCTTTCGTAATATGCTGATGAAATAGCCTAATTTTTAACAGTCATATACAACTGCTTGCTCGATGTAAGATCTGTACCTAAAGTCTGGTAAGCTGCACAAGTCACGGCAATATACAAGAAAGGAAACAGAAGGAACCTATATCATTGACATCGATTTCTAGTAGGATTTTGGGACATGTACTGTGTTTGAACATTATGAAATGCCTCGTAGAAAACTATCTTATGACACATAATCAGCTCAGATTCAGAAAATATCATTCCTGTGAAATACAACTGGCTCTTAATTCACACAAAGTATTGAGTACTATTGACAGGTCACAAGTTGATTCCATTTTCTAGATTTCTAAAATTCTTTTGACACTGATCCTTACAAGTGAGTTGTAGTCAGTTACCTGCCAGAGAGGTCATAGTTTTTAATAACTGATGGAAAGTGATCTAGTAAAACTGAAGTGCTATCTGGCATTCCAAAGAAAGTGTTATAGGCCTCTGCTGTTCTTTATACAAGTGATTTAGGATAAAATCTGAGCAATCCTCATAGACTGTTTACAGATGATGCTGTCATTTACCATCAGATTAAGACATCAAGTGAAAAATGTGTTGCAGCTCACAAGTAGTGAATTGTCTGTTGATGGTAACTCCAGGTTGTAATAACAACAATATAAGGATTAGGACAGATTGCTACTCACTGTAAAGATGAGTAGCAGATGAGCACAGTGAGAAGACTGTCACAATGAAAGTCTTTTCATTGTGCATGTCTGCAAGTGGTTGTCATTTGCAGCACCCTTACAGCACAGTGATATGTTGATATTCTACACCTCATTTTATTGCCATTCATGGTAAGCCGTCCTCAGCTTACAATTCGGCGAGAGTTTCCACTGCTTGTCTTCATGCTTGCCAAATCCAACCTTGGCCAGCAAGGTTACCGAATCTCTCCCCAATTGAGAATGTTTGAAGCATTATGGGCAGGACTGGCCAACCATCACGGGTTTTTGATAATCTAATATGCCAGTTGGACAGAATTTGGCATAGTATCCTTTAGGAGGGCATCCAACAACTCTATTAATTGCTGCCAAGCCAAATAACTGCTTTTGTAAGGGCCAGAGGTGGATCAGTGTGTTACTCACTTGCTCAGTTTGCAAAATTCTTTCTCTTGAATAAATTATACAATTTTTGTTTGTCTGTACATGTACATCACATCTCCCAATTTGCATCCCATTCAGATAATTCCTTTATGGTGCATCATTTTCCTCCGTTGCCCCCCCCCTCTCACCTCCCCTCCTGCCCTCTCTCTCTCTCTCTCTCTCTCTCTCTCTCTCTCTCTCTCTCTCTCCCCCTCCTCCCCCCTCTCTCCCTCTCTTCTCTCTCTCTCTCTCTCTCTCTCTCTCTCTCTCTCTCTCCCCCCCTCTCTCCCTCTCTCTCTCTCTCCCTCCCTCCCTCCCCCTCCCTCCCTCCCCCCCTCTCTCTCCCCCCCTCTCCCTCTCTCCCCCTCTCCCTTTCTCCCCTCCCCACCCCCTGTCCTAGTTTTTGGAACTAATAGTTGCATCCTTGGTCCAAGTGACCTGCCCTTCATTTTTAACATTTCCCAACCCATACCTCTCTGTTTGGTGAGGAATAAACTAATACTTTCAAAAACTAGGATAACATTGTTGGTTTTACTTTTATTTTTATATGTGCCTATCAGCATTACTAAATATTTCACCTCTAGAAGGTAAATACTTGTCACCAATTCTGTTTCATAATTTATTAGTTTTCTCACTTGCATTTTCCTTGTAAAACAATTGAAATAATGAAAACACAGGTCAGTGTAAAAAATTGTTGTGATCTTTTAAGATGAATGGAACTGAACCTCTTTCTGCATTATTTAACTTTTTGTTTTAATTTGAGGTGTCTTCTTTTTTCAGGGAACAGTGGAGCTGTATCTAGCATTCTTTCTCTGCTATATGGTGCTTGTACCACTGCAGTTGTATGCAGCAGTTAGACAGAGTCATCCTGTCACCAGACTGTTCACTGTCAGTCTCCTGCTGGAGTTTTTGGGTCTCGGATTTATACTGCTTCATATAATTAAGTTCTCACTCGATGGCGTGGGTGTCCAGGAATTATCCATAGCTGGAGACATTTTTGATATATTGTCGCGGGTATGACTTATTTCTATATTTTACATATTGAAGTAATTATTTGGTTCGTAAATTATGCACCACAGTTACCTAAGTTATAAGTGCATTTTATGTTATTAATATCAAGTTTTCTTGCATAACTGACAATGTTGAGTACCCTTACATAAAAAAGTTGCAACTGTATTATAATATGAAAAAGGAAGAAAGTGTATATATGAATCTGACAAGCATCACCCAAGTCTGCAAGTGCTATAAGTCCTACCTAATTAGCATCATTCAAATGACTACTAAGACCAATGCTAGAAGCAAAATAGTTTCACCATTTCCGCAACTACTTATTGCCGATGTATGGCAGATGCAGAAAACAGTGTTCTTCAGAATGCATATTGTACACATCACAAAATGATCATGATTGATGCCCACCAAAAAAAAAAAAAAAGTTTACTTAATTGGGGATAGAGGGGACACTGATAGAAATGGAGTCCCTTCATTTGATAAACACGAGGAAAAAGTACATTCAAAGAATTGGGTATTAAGATTAATCAGCAAACTGATTCTAGGGATAGACAATAGCATGAGAGAAGAAAACACCCAACATTAAAATGCTATGAACAGATTATATTTTGTAACTTGATAATTAAGAAACAGCAGAAAGAAGTTTCACAAGTCAGAGATATGTGAGAGAAACTGAAAGTAGATCCATAAATTATACAACAAAAGCTGGTTACAGAGTCAGAAAAAAAGCATCCAGGGTATAAAAAGGTAAGATAAAGTACAAGGCATAAACAGTCAGACAAAAAATTCTACAGCGTGTGTGTGGTGTAGATCACCTACGTGACCTGTCTCTTTCTTAAGTATTCTGTTATTGTCACCTTTTTACTCCCACAGATCTGCCCACTGTTTCTGCTATCATTTCTGACCTCCCACACATTAATTTATTTTGATGTGCATCTCTCTCTCTCTCTCTCTCTCTCTCTCTCTCTCTCTGTCTCTCTCTTAAAAAATGAAAAACAGAAAATTCATGGAATATGTAGAAGATCATCTCTGCATAAATTTGATAAACAGATTTTTTTAAAGAAACAGTTCATTAGAGCAAAAGGAAATACTAATTTATTGTCACTGAGAAGAGTCTCAAGAATTATTCACTAGAAATATTTCTCAAGAAAGTTATAGCAGTTATACAAAATAATATAAATACACATAAAAATAATCTAAATACACATCTGCAATGGTGTAGCCCTACATTTGGCGTGCTGAATACTGGGGATTTATGGTTATAAATCCTGTGTAGTTTCCCACAAAGAAACTGTTCTAGTTCCTTTAGAGATGCAGAAAGTGGATAATCTACCCTTAATGGGTTTTTCACGTACAAACCACCGTGATTCAGTACTGTTGAATTTTTCATTTCTTGTTTCATCCTCTTACTAGATAAACTAATTGTAGACATTTCCAGCTATACGCATGTTTGCATTATCATCTCAGATTATGCAGTCCCCTGTTGGGAACAATTCCTGTGACATGTAGTGCACATGGCTACTTAAGTTCATTCTATAGGTAACTGATAACTGTTGATTTTACTGTAATCATGTTAGGGCCACCCTAACTGTTACAGGACCTCCCTCCACTGTGTATCAAAGATGCAAGTAGTCTGGGTTGTACACCACCCTTGCTATTCTCAAACTGTGGCCCTATCCTGCAGTTATGAATAGTGGACCAGCAGACTTTGCAGACCATACTACGTGTTTCCATTGATTAAAAGTTAAGCATTGCACTCTTTCACTGCTCAAGGCTCTTCTTTGAGTTCACTTAATTTGTACAAGGTTTGGAAGTAACAGTACTATCATCAGTGTTTTACATATATCGTCCACATCATACTGTTTTTGTGGACTTCGTCATCTCTGTTTGTATGTTAAGCTCAGCACTTGTCTTCTCATTAGGAGCCACATATCATTTTAATGGCATTTGATGTCTATCAGTTGATATAGTTTCCCTTCCACTACTATTTTTTGCAAGTGAAGATTTTCACTAACTCTTTAGTGCTCTTGACAGTCTCTCTCTCTCTCTCTAACCCTACCATGGAGCTATTAGCTCATTAAAATTTATCCTCACTTAAACACTGTAAGGTTTGACATGGTTGGTGATCATCACAAATATGTTATCAAGCCAAGACACTTCTATTGATAATTAATGGTGCAATTTCGGGCACACAGCCAAAACCTCGATTAACCCTGACTTCCCAGATCAGGCAGAGGTCAGAATGCCAAAAAGGTCTGATAATCAGAGAAAAATGAAACAAGTCATTTACAGAGCTTAATTTTGGACACTGAAAATCTATTTTAAAAAATGTGGAGTGTTTTTTTGTTTCAATTTCGTAAAACTTGACACAGCTCTATCATGCCACTTCTTTGCACACAGTATGTCCATAGCTGTAGTGGTTGACTGCTGTTCCAGATATTTGAGGGCAGTCTTGAATGCATCCTTTGCTGTAGAATGGCTGATCTTTTCGTATTCTTCCTTTTCTTCATCATATGACTTCTCATGCTCAACACATTCTGTTGTAAAACAAGATTACTTCTCTACTGGTCTTAAGGTTCTTCATTGGTGACAGCAGCAATGTCACCTTCTGCTAGCCATTCCTTTACTTCAGCAATTTGGACATAATTATGAAGAGTTTGCAAATCAGTGACTGAAGCTACAGCAATTGACTCATTAGATTCTGGAAGTTCCAGGTCTTTATTTAGGCTAGGACAAACTTTCTTCCATGGTTTTTGTAGAGTGGTTTTCTTAGGTACTTCCCAAGCTTGACCAACTGTACATATTGCATCTTTTATGTTGAGGCCTTTCATTGCTTCTAAAAGATCACAATGCTCTTCTGTCTTCTCTAACAAATCGCTGATGTATTTCCTCCTGTAATGTTGTTTTAACCACTTCATAACACACTGGTCCATTGTCTGGATTAATGAAGTAAATTTTGGGGGCAGAAATATAGCTTTTATATCACCTACTTGAAGTTCAGACTCAGAGGCGTGGCTTGGGGCATTGTCCAGCAATAAAACTGCATGGAATTGTACATTTTTTGATTTTAACAGCTGGAACAAATGCAACAAAAACCATTCTTTAAACAAATTACCATTCTTCCAAGCACTTTTTGAGGTTTGTAATAAATGTAAACTGCCAGTGTGTTTGTGTTTTTAAAGGCTCTTGGTTTCTTAGATTTGTCATTTACAAACAACAGCAACATATACTCACCATTTGCATTGCTGCATGTTGCAATGGTGATCCTATCCTTTGTTTGTTTCATGCCTGTGACTGTTTCATTCTTTGAGACAAGGGTTTTTGAGGGAGCGTTTTATAGTTTAGCACACTCTCAACAATGTTTGTATAATTGATCAGTTACCAGATTATTTTCTGAGACTAGTGTTTCAAATTTTGTGACATGCTCTCTACCTTCATCTTCATCAGCAGAAAGCTTTTATCAGAAAGAGCAACTTTCCTAAGGCCGTGATGATGTTTCCACCAGTGAAGCCAACCTTCACTTACTTGCAATCTGTTGTCTTCAGACATGCCACCCCAAGTTTTTGGTTCAATTGAATAGCTTCTATGATAGGGCCTGAAAGGGTGGTCCCTGGAAGTCTTTCCTGGCAACACCAAACCCACACTGCATCATTCAAGAGCTCAAGTTTTGGTTTTGTCAGTGCTAGTCTAGGTTTTAAAATGTTCTCACCATCTACAGTTAACCCAAAAGCTTAAAGATCTTTTTCATTGTTTTTGCAGTCTTTAATGAGTGTCACTCTAACAAGCATTTCACATGCTCATTTAGTAACTGACTCACCTTTGTCAGGTCTCTGCAGAACTCTTAGTTTCTCTTTGATTATGCACACAACGTTTCCTTTTCTGACTTGTAACAATTTTTAGTGTTTCAGAATCCTTACACTACTGAATCACAACTTTAAAACTGTATAAAACTACACAGTAACCTTAAAATTAAAAGGAATACAGCAATAAACTTGAAAAGCTTACAAATAAAGCAGCAGATTAAAGAGTACAGTAAAGCGAACAGTTTGGTGTGACAAGAGTCTGTCAATTGAGCATGCGTGAGGAGTGTTATTCGGATGGACACCTGTTAGGACAGGAGCAACATCAATCGACAATGGTGCCACACTTTTTGGAGCAGATGGATGGTTGAACACATGGTCAGATAATTCAAGGAGTTGGTTAATAAAAGATCAGATAATTTAGGTTCTACATCAACCCAACCATCATATTCAGGTGCTACAAGTTGTGTGATTATGTGTACTTGCCACCTGGACTCCCAGCGGATTGTGAAATATTGTTGCTGTTGTGCCACTATTTATAGCAGAGTTCAACTCTTGGTGTCCACTAAATCCTTTGATGCTCATTTGTTTTCCAGAGCTTGCAATGTTATTCTGTGAAGCTTACATTCTCCCAGTTGTTTCCAGCTCTGAAAAGCAAATGAGCATCGAAGAACGTAGCAGGCACGGGAGTCAAACTCAGTCATATGTGGTGGTATGACACCAACAATACTACATAGTCTGGTTGGGATCCAGGCAACAGGTATGTGTAAGAACATGGCTCTCAGCACCTGAAGAAGACAGCTGAATTGGTTTTCCAAATGTAGTGCACAAAATGGAACCAACAACTTGGCTGTGTAACTGAAAGCACACCATTAATCAATCATGCTGAAAAATCTCGGGGTTCACTTCCAGAGATATCAAAGTACAAGGGGAGAACAAAGAACAGTGCTAATAAATTACAGTTAAGTCAGATAATGCATTACAGATTTGTAACGTTTATAGTAGTGTAAAATTATTTTGTCCAGCTCCTCTATTCAGTATTTTTAAATTGTCTTCAGACATGATCTCAGATTAATGGGTAGCTATAAAACTGAATTTTTGATGACATTGAACATGGAGTAATTCTTTTGAACCTCCCTGTATAACACCATTTCCAAATACTGAACTAAGATGCAGGACAATAAGTATTAGTGAACACTGGGTGAGATGTTTGACCACATAATTGGAAACTTGATTATTCAGATGGCCAAAATGAGGTGCTCTCATGAAAATAAGCTCTAGCTATGAAACACCACTAAGCTGCTTGATGTGATGTCCTAAAATAAGCAATAGCCTCATTTTATGTGAGAATTGCTCATTATAGAGCGGATATAATTGTTCCCATAGAAAGAAGGAACGTCATCTCTCTGCCATATAAATTTTGTGGGAGTGTTTTATTTAACTATCATTTGACATCTTATGTTACACTTACATGTAGAAGCATTGCTTTGAACTTATTAAGACCAGCTTTGTAACTTCATCTTTTATGACATTGTATGAATGCAATTAACTAACAATTTTTTGAATTATGCAAAATTCTGTTTAGTTAATTCATTTCATTTGCCATCAACTGTGAAATGTCATTGCTTTTTGCCCAAATTTTCCATTTGAAGCACATTTTGTAATTCTGTTTCACTACTCCTCTCATACAAAAGACTGCAAAATTTAAACTCTCTCTGGATCCAGGACTGCAGAGTCAAAAAGTAGTATTTCTAAAAGACATACACATGTGCTTAGTGTGTTGGCATATTGTTCACAAACATTTCACTCATTTGCGCCAAATGTGGACCTCAGAAGATATAGAAGACTGTGGTGTGTTTAATAATTACTGCATACATATTTTGGTTGATGCAGCCATGTAGTCTAAAATGATACTCCACTTATATGTCCTCAGTTACTGTTAACACAGTGATTACTTCAACATAGGCACATTTTGATAAGTCATATTTATTTATTTGTTGCTCTACATGTTCCAAACATACATCATAGTGTGAAAGCAAGTGGGTGTGGAATGAGTCAAAACATTTAATTAATTATTATGTTCAAGTTGTTAATGATCACACACAGAGGTTAAAAATACAAATTAACAATCACAGGCAAAGGTTAGAAATACTAATTTCAAATATTCCCTAATGACAGAGGTTGATTTATAAAATACAGAGATAATTTTGTGGCATAAACTTCTGATAGCCTCCAACTGTCCGAAGGTAGCTGACATTGTGCCTTGGGACTGAGTTACTGTTCGCTCCCCTCAAATAATCACATGAAATCTCCTGAATACTTGACCAGTTACCTAAAAGTAACTTTTTGGTCTAGATATTAATGTCTATATTAAGTGTTACCTGTAGAGTGGCAAGGCCATTTAAATGCTTGGTAGCTATCACATGTGTGCTTTGAGCACCAAATCATTAACTATGGGAGCCACCTTGGATTGTCTCAGACTGAAACTCGGCTGTGTTCACTTATACTTCCCCAGAATCCTCATCTTCACAGATGTTGGCACAAACTTAACTCTCTCCCACATACTGGTTTTAATGGCTTTTTTCAGTATTTATTATGAGCATTAAATACTCTTTATTTTATCCTAAGACATTTGTCTTGCAGACTTAAATTGAATAAATTGATTAATGTCAGCATATAGTAATGCAGAGTCCAGGTAGAATGTAAGTAGTTTAGGAGTGAAGATATCAAGTCACTGAGTCGTAAAAGCATTGAGTTATTGACAGAGACATAAACAAGACCGAATACTTTGCTAGTTCTGAGGTAAATCCTTTTTTGAGCTGTAGCCGCCCCCCCCCCCCTCACACACACACACACACACACACACACACACACACACACACACACACACACACACACACACACACACACTTGCTTGGTTACATAGTGCTGACAAATACACTCAATTCAGCTGGTACAGTGTAGCCATACAGGTGTTTGTGGGGAGCAGGGGTATGTTTGTGTGTCCACATGCATGCACTTTAGTGCTAAAAAGGTGCTTCCAGTCTTGTTTATGTGCCCGTCGACCACCCAATACCTCTACTGTTTGGTGAGTTGTTACCTGTACTCATAAATTATTTAGTAATCTCATTAAAATTCTGCCCCAATTTCATGGATTTGACAGCAGATATATCCTTAATTTCTCATACATGTGCTCAGTTTCGGAATATTTTCTGTTGACATTGATGATAGAAGTAATTCCTAAATAGGTACAATCACAAAACTGGAATATTATACATTGTAAGAAGTTGTCATAACCATCTGTTCTAACATGACAATGCATAGTTGTTGTTTACAAACCACTTCTGTCTTTGTCATTGGCATATTTCAATGACAGGAACCTTTTTTCTTCCTTTTCATAAATATTTCAGTTTTGATGTCTGTGACACAGATGAAGATAATGCACAGTTCGAGTTTATGAAGATGATAACTCCACTTGTTTCCCTAATTGTCCCATTATTCTGACGTATCAACTTTAAAAACATTAACAAAACTGTGAATTAGCATTTTAGGCACTTGAACATGCTACATCGAACAGTCTTTTATATATTCCATTGAAACTGAAGATTTGTTATCTAATGAGCATCATTACATGGAAATCGCATAAAACTGTTTAACAGCATTGCTGTATGTGTGATTTCATGAAAAATTAAATACTGGCCTACTCATTATATCATTAAACAGTGGACAACTGTATCAGAGGATGAGATATATACTGACTGCTTCTGTATGTGCTTCTACTGTGGAAAACCTGCTGCTTGATCCTAATCTGTTCGATAAATTGTCCTTTCCATCACACACCTCTGTTATCTTAGTCTCCATTTACTGCTCTTTTGCCAGAGAAAGCTAGTTGAATGTTCTACTGTAAGTAGTGGCATCAGTGAGTTTACAATATCATCAAGTGGGTGGTATAAGAGGTTTGCCTGTTGTATGACATTTTACATGGCGTTTTATAAAATAGCACTGAAATAATACTCTTTCATTTTACTTCATGCTAGAGCCTTCTGGTAACTGGAACCTTGATTATTTCTCCCATAAGAAACCACTCATATAAAAATGGGCTATTTTTAAGTCCATAGAGAGGTAGAAAATGAACTTATGGAATTGGAGAACTGAGAGAGAAGTTTCAATAACAGGAAGTATGTTAAGTAAATGGTTCAGATGACAACTAGAAATTCAGTTATCTTGTAAATGCAAAATAGATAGAAGTGAAGATGTTTCATAAGTTCTTAATACATTAAACAATCAAAATTTGATAAGAGTTGTAAATTATATCCAAGTATTTTATGCCAAGAACAAAGTTAATAAAACTAATAATTTAAGTGAAATTCATGCAGTTGACTAATTAAACAAAACTCATTATCATTAAAAATACATTTGCTCGCTGCAGATGATTCCCAAGCAGGAAATTTGCTGCTTAACATTGTGTGTACATACCTATGGTATTACCTTACGATGACTGGAACCTTGATTATTTCTCCCATAACAAACCACTGATACAAAAATGGGATATTTTTGGTCCATAGAGAGGTAGAAAATGAATTTATGGAATTGGAGAACTGAGAGAGTGTTATAACTTCAAGCTGAACAAATATATTTCGAGGACGATGCAGTACATGAAATTCAGAGAGCAAGTAAACAGGGTAAGACGTGTGTCACTTTTAACAGTCAAATCATAACTGAGTCCAAGTCTAGCGGCCGCTGGCTGGCTGGCCGCTTAGGTGGCGCTGCTGCTGCATGGCTGGCAGACAGGCTGCATGTAGAGGACGCGCGTAGCGGCACTTTGAAAGATCGGAGAGTCACAACGCTTTTCCCCCCTTTGAAGTTTTTGCACAGGTCTTGATGGAGCTGGCCTGTAGATTGCTAACGTCCATAGCTGTTGTTTGACTGGCCGTAAAGTCTCGAGGAGGAGGCTTCCCGTACGGACGGAAGTGTCCCCAATGATAATGGGTCGAGATGACAGGAGACGTGGGGGTCGAATCTGCTGGGGCCCCGTGCACCAATCTGCCCATTGCGGCAAGTCTGGTTGTTATAACAGGATACATGGACGATGTGTCCGCGTCCGTAGGAGAAGGAGGCGAGTAGAGTTGCTCTGACAGATGATGGTCATCTGGTTCCTGCATGGGCACGTCTCCTGTTGGCGTCAGTTCTTGTGCTGGCACTGATATGATGGTGAGAGGACTGTGTTGTAAGTAATGAGATATTCCAGGATCCCGAGCATCAGGTAGAGCCGATCAGGTAGAGCCAAAGGTGGTGTAGCGGCATCCAGAACAGGCGTTGCCTGCACACGAGGCCGCAGCTGGTCCGAATGACGCACTGTAACACCCGTGTCCGTCTAGATTTCATACAGGTGTCGGCCACGATGTCGTAAGATGCAGCCAGGACTCCATTTTGGCCACCTCCATATCCCCGTACCCGTAC
Source organism: Schistocerca piceifrons (assembly GCF_021461385.2). NCBI lineage: Eukaryota > Metazoa > Arthropoda > Insecta > Orthoptera > Acrididae > Schistocerca > Schistocerca piceifrons. The sequence continues at coordinate 42,690,272 of NC_060138.1, read as the reverse complement.
AAGGTCGCCGGCAGTGAACCTGCCTAGCGAAGGCACCCGCGGCCGTGAGGTGGAAGGCCGCAGAAGATGAAGTAGCGTGCGGGGCTGTCAGCCATGTAAGAGCTCAGCCGGGCTGTGGTCGCCCATGGGGGTGAAACGGTAAGAAGCCAGAAATTGGAGAAGCACATCATCAGCAGCAGAAGAAGTCAGGAGTTTCCTCATCTGAGCCTTAAGTGTGCGGACCAGTCGTTCAGCCTCACCATTTGACTGTGGATGGAACGGAGGGGCCATGACATGCATGACGCCGTGACGGGCACAAAAATGCGCAAAATCGGAAGAGGCAAATTGCGGACCATTATCAGTAACAAGAGTAGAGGGTAGGCCTTCCAAAGATAAAATGCGAGCTAGAGCATTAGTGGTTGCCGTGGTGGTAGGCAACATGCAACGGACAATGAAAGGAAAGTTAGAGTAGGCGTCAATAACGAGAAGCCAATAAGTACCTAAAATAGGTCCCATAAAGTCAGCATCAATATGCTCCCAGGGCTTCTCAGGTAAAGGCCACGGTGACAAAGATGACTTCGGGGCGGTGGCATGTGACGCACAAGGGCCACAGGTAGTGACCATGTCCGCGATTTCGGAGTCGATCCCGGGCCAGTACACATGACGGCGCGCCAGAGATTTGGTGCGAGAGACACCCCAGTGCCCTTGGTGAAGGAGGCCCAAGACCAAAGCACGCAAAGACACAGGTACCACAACACACGGCGAAGCATTTTCAGTGAAAAGGAGGATAACACCATCCCTAGCCATGAGGCAGTAATGTAAAGCATAGTAGTTCCGCAACGGATCAGAAGTCTTAGCGGATGGACGATCTGGCCAACCCTTCTGAATATAGCGTAAAACCTGGGAGAGGGTAGGGTCAGAACCCATAGCAGCTGCCAGCCGGTCCCCGGTGATGGGGAACCCGTCCACAACCCGCTGCTCGGCAACGTCCAGGTGGAAACATAAAAGTTCATCCCTATCGAATGCCAGATCAGGACCCATGGAAAGGTGAGACAGTGCATCAGCATTCACATGTTGAGCCGTTGGCCGGAAATGAATCTATAATTGAAACGAGACAAGTAAAGAGCCCAATGCTGGAGGCGGTGTGCAGCCTTGTCGGGAAGTGACGTGGATGGATGAAACAAGGAAACAAGTAGTTTGTGATCTGTAACAAGATGAAATTTGGATCCATAGAGAAAAACACCAAACTTATGAAGATCATAAATAATGGCCAAAGCTTCTTTTTCAATTTGAGAATACTTTTGTTGGGCATCCGTGAGCGTTTTGGAGGCATAAGCAATGGGTTGTTCAGAACCATCAGAAACACAGTGCGCAAGGACTGCAGAAACCCCGTATTGAGAGGTGTCCGTGGCAAGAACAAGTTGTTGGCCAGGTCGATAAATAGCCTGGCATGGGGCCTGTTTCAGCATACTCTTCAATTTCTGTAAAACCCCATCACATGACGCGGCCAGTGAAACGGCACGTTTTTATGCAACAGGCGATGCAACGGCTGAGCCACCGTAGCAGCAGACGGTAAAAACCTGTGATAATATGCTATTTTCCCCAAGAAGGCCTGCAGTTCCTTAACAGATGTAGGGCGAGGAAGGGCATTGATCGCAGCGACAGTTTGCTGAAGCGGACGAATACCATCCCGAGAGAGTTGAAACCCCAAGTACATGATAGATGCCTGAAAAAATTTTGATTTATGAAGGTTACACTTAAGACCGGCAGTCTGTAAGACATGAAAAAGTGTGCGGGGATTCTGAAGATGTTCTTCAGTGGTGGTGGAGCCAGTGACAAAAATGTCCATGTGATTTGTACACCCAGGGACAGTGAGCAATAATTGTTCCAAGAATCACTGAAAGAGAGCAGGGGCACTGGCAACCCCGAATGGCAATTGTTGGCATTGTTAGAGGCTGAAAGGCGTGTTAAGGACCAGAAACTGCTGGGAAGCAGCGTCGAGAGGAAGTTGATGATAAGCTTCTGACAGGTCAAGTTTAGAAAAATACTGGCCTCCAGCAAGTTTAGTGAACAATTCTTCAGGTCGAGGCATAGGGTAAGTGTCGATGAAGCATTGAGCATTTACAGTGGCTTTGAAATCGCCACAGAGACGAATATCACCATTTGGCGTAGCAGCAACAACGACAGGAGAGGACCACTCACTGGAAGTGACAGGAAGAAAGACCCCTGAAGCAGTGAGACCATCCAGCTCCCATATGACCTGATCACGAAGGGCCACAGGAATGGGCCGAGCCCGAAAAAACTTCGGCCGAGCAGTGGGTTTGAGCGTGATATGAGCTTCAAAGTCGTTTGCACGGCGTAACCCGGGAGAAAAACGGGACAAAAATGACTTCGACAAGGAATCCAATTGAGCATAAGGAATAACATCAGAGACGATATTGACAGAGTCATCTATGGAGAACCCAAAAACGCGAAAGGCATCGAAACCAAAAAGATTCTCCGCATTACTATGGTCGACCACAAATATGGGAACAGTGTGAACGACAGATTTGTAAGATACCTCAGCATCAAATTGTCCCAAGAGAGAAATCTTCTGTTTATTGTAAGTCCGTAAATTGCGTAGTGACAGGTGACAGGATTGTAGAACCCAACTGAAGATACGTCTGAGAATTGATGATAGTGGCAGCAGAACCAGTATCCACCTGCATGCGAACATCTCGACAAAGTATTTGCACAGTGAGGAATAACTTCCCTGAAAGAGAAGAAGTACAATTGACAGACAACACAGAATCAGAATTGGCACCATGTTCATGAACATCACGTATGCGGTATGATTTGCAAATGAATGACACATGACCCCGCTTTTTTTTTTTTTTGCGTTTGTGACACACGGCCCAACATTGTGGACAATCCTCACGTGAATGTATTGTAAAACACTGCGGACATGAAGGAAATTGCCGTGGGTTTTGCTGCAGTTTCTTAGAGGTTTGTTTACAGTTAGGCTGATGCTGCACTTGGGATCGTACTGCGGCCACGTTGGCCGGCAGGGACATGCCACATGCTTCGTCAAGATTGCACAAAGGTTGTATTTCCCCGACGTCACCCCATGCCTCTATTTGCGCTCCAGCGGCGTGAGAAATTTCAAAAGACTGAGCGATGGATAGGACTTCATCTAGAGTCGGATTTGCCAACTGAAGGACACGTTGCGTAACTTCTTTGTCGAGCGCCAATCGGATAATAGCGTCCCATACCATGGAATCAGCGTAGGATTCTTTGTGAACTTCAGCAACAAATTGACACTTTCTACTGAGGCCGTGAAGTTCAGCAGCCCAAGCGCGATAGGGTTGATTTGGTTGTTTTTGACAACGATAAAAGGCAACAAGAGAGGCTACCACATGCGTATGCTTTTGAAAATAGATGGACAGAAGTGAGCATATTTCAGCAAAGGACAAAGACGCAGGATCTTTGAAAGGAGCCAATTGCGACAACAACCGATACATTTGAGGTGAAATCCATGAAAGGAACAGAGACTTACATGTTTGGTCGTCCGCGACATGAAAGGCCGAGAAGTGCTGTGGAAGACGTTTTTCATAATCAGACCAGTCTTCCGCCGTCTTGTCGTAAGGAGGAAAAGGAGGTAGAGACGACGACGAGAGACGCCCCCGCATTTGATGCCGCAACGAAATCACGAATTGCATTTGTGAGAAGCATTTGCTGTTCTATGAGACCTTGCAATAGTTCCTCTAAAGTAGTCATGCAAACACGTGGGTCAACGATGAAAAGAAAAATTCCTACCTCGTCGCCAATTGTTATAACTTCAAGTTGAACAAATATATTTCAAGGACGATGCAATACATGAAAGTCACAGATCAAGTAAACAGAGTAAGACGTGTGTCACTTTTAACAGTCAAATCATAATTGAGTCCGAGTCTAGCGGCCACTGGCTGGCTGGCCGCTTAGGTGGCACTGCTGCTGCATGGCTGGCAGACAGCGCCGCATGTAGAGGACGCGTGTAGCTGCGCGGCGGCACTTTGAAAGAACGGCGAGTCACAACAGAGAGAAGTTTCGATAACAGGAAGTATGTTAAATAAATGGTTCAGATGACAACTAGAAATTCCGTTATCTTGTAAATGCAAAATAGATAGAGTGAAGATGTTTCATAAGTTCTTAATACATTAAACAATATAAAACTTGATAAGAGTTGTAAATTATATCCAAGTATTTTATGCCAAGAACAAAGTTAATAAAACTAATAATTTAAGTAAAGTTCATGTAGTTGACTAATTAAACAAAAATCATTATCATTAAAAATACATTTGCTTACTGCAGATGATTTCCAAGTAGGAAATTTGCTGTGTAACACTGTGTGCACATACCTATGGTTAAGAAAGATTAAACAAAGAATTTAGGATAATAAGTAATTAGAGAAGATGTGAAGCAACTTGTAGAAAATAAAAAAGAGCTACCAGACTAAGATTAGTGTAAGGAAATTGTTTTGTGAGATGCCTTTCAGGCAGCTGAAATAACTTAATTTGTAACAGAGAATGAATGAACCCACTGAAAAAAAGAGACAGGCTAAGTTGTTTGTTACTTTTCAAATTGTACCCAAGTTAAAAATATTAAGACTGACATTTATTTCAATTCTAGAGATATTTAATTGAAATCAAGAATTCAGATGATCATTGTTCTCCGCCCAAAAATTTCATACTAATTTTATGGCAATTTAGTTACATATCAAACAATGGAAAACCCAAGATGGAATAATGACAATATTATGAAAAGAATAGGTTGTTACTCACCACGTAGTGAAAATGCTGAACGTAGACAGGCCCAACAGAAAGACTGCTAAACAAGTAAGCTTACGGCCAAAATGTCTTCTTCTGAATTAGAAAACACACACACACACACATATTCACGCAAACACAACTCAGACATTCATGACCAATGATTCTGGCTATGTTGGCAGCAGTAGTTTTGTTGTGCCTGTCTGCGACTCAAATTCTCCATTATTTAGTTGCATAACAGCAGATTGAACATATTTTGATCAACTTTCTTGTAATTCTTTCAGTTTTTCAAATAGTTTCAATCTCTTTTTATTTTCTGCAGACTATCTTCATGCTGTTGCTGCTGCTCCTTGCAAAAGGATGGGCAATTACAAGACAAGAATTTACATGGAAGCCTCTTGTCTTTGGAATATGGTTCTTATATGGAATAGTACATGTACTGCTGTATGTGTGGAATATGGTATGTTTTACTTTTTTATTATTTATTTCTACTTACTTCTATTCACTTCTTCCAGTATACTGGGTGTTGTAACGGTGGCCCACGAACAACAACACAATGAGTGAGGACGGACACGACCGACGAAGGACCTTACAACACAACAATAACAGACAACAGAGTCACGAACCAAACAAGACAACCATGTCCACTCGTAAAGAAACACGAAAGTCAATACGCTGTCTAATGCTAGGTGATATGTCCTGAGACGCACGCGGGTTAGACTCGCAGGCTGAGCGACAGGCAGGCGCTTAAGAGTACAGGGCTGGGGAGGGAGCCGCCGATCCACCCGGAGGCGGAGAGGGCTGGCGGCAGGCCCTCGGGGAGACGGCAACTGGGGGCAGGGACGGTGACTCGAGGACCACATCCGTACCAGAAGGAGATAGGGACAGAGGTGGCGGCGCGAGTCCCGTGGCGGCACGCGGGCAGAGCTGATTATGTTGGCAGCGCTCCAAGCCTTTCAATGTCTGCACCGACATCACACGCTGCTCATGGGCCACGACGACCGTGGTGGGTGTCCAACCCACCTTGCGCCCGAACTCGCGGGCCCACGCTGCCGTGCCAGGGGCGTACCAGTGAGGGCCGGGAGCGGGGGCCGGAGGAGGATGGCATCAGCAAATGGAGCAGGATCCGCGGCCGTCACCCAAGAAGGAGCTCTGCCGGACTGCGACCGTCAATGGGCATGGTGTGATAGGTGATCAGAAACAGGGTGAGGGCCGACATGGTTGGAGATGTGTCGACCGCGTTAGTCAACTGTTGTTTAAAAGTGCGGACAAGCCTCTCCGCCGCGCCATTGGATGAAGGGTGGTGCAAAGGTGGGCTAGGGATATGTTTGATACTGTTGGCCTGACAGAAGTTGTGAAGGAGGATGCCGTGAATTGGGGACCATTATCGGAGACCATTGTGTGTGGAAAACCCTCGATGGCGAGAACCTGCCCGCGATGCAACAAACTGAGCACCCAAAGCCGCAATGCCGCAGGAATAACCACCCGATGGGCATCTGACTCCATGGCTAACAGAAGGACATCATCGGCCACAGAGAGCCTGTGGGACAGGTGTCACCAGGGGCTGAAATTGGACTGCATCTGATGAGTGATGTAGGACGGCCACCCATGGGCCACGTAGTTGAGAACCTGCCGCAAGACAGGGTCACGGCGGGCAGCTGCAGCAGTTTGAGCAGCCATAAGAGGCAGACCGTTCAGTGCATCCCGGCAGGCAGAATCAATGTGAAAGCAGAGGACCTCCTGTTGGTCAAAGGCAGGATCGGGGCTCGCTGGGAGATGTGACAAAGTGTCCGCATTAGCATGGTGGGCGGTAGGCTTATACCGGGTGATGTAAATGTAATTATGTAAAAACAATGCCCAGTGCTAGAGGCGAGCCATCCGCTCCGAAAGGTGAGAGTGGGGTCTGAGAAGTGTAACCAAGGGTTTATGGTCCATCAGGAGGGTGAACTTTGTCCCAAATAGATACGGGTGAAATTTTTGGACAGCAAACACGATCACCAGAGCCTCCTTTTCAATCTGGGAGTAGTTCCATTGTGCTGGGGTCAACATCTTATAGGCATAAGCGATGGGATATTCGGAGCTGTCGGCATCCCGGTGCGCAAGGACGGTCCCAATGCCGTACGCTGACGCAACTGCCGCCACAACCAAGGGACGGTCCGCGGAAAAGGGAATAAGACAAGGGGCAGGCTTCAGTATCACCTTAAAACGGAGAAAAGCCTGGTCACAGGCAGGGGTCCACTTAAAAGGTACCCCTTTGTGACGCAAGTGATTGAGGGGTTGAGCAATGGAGGCAGCCTGGGGCAAGAACTTTAAGTAATAAGTAACCTTGCCCAAAAACACTTGGAGTTCAGATAAGTCTTTGGGGTGAGGAAGGGCCTTAATGGCCGCGACATCACGACCCGATGGGCGAATGCCATCTTTGCTAAACCAGTGGCCTGAGTATTCCACTTCCGGTTGAAAAAAAACAACACTTGTCCAGCCGACAGCGTAAACCAGCAGACTACAGAGCATGAAATAAGGCGCTGAGGTTTTGCAAATGTTCCTGGCGGGAATGCCCAGTGACCAATATGTCATCCAGATAATTCACACAGGCAGGGATAGGCTGCGTAAGCTGCTCCAGGAACCCCTTAAAAATGGCCGGCGCCGAAGAGACACCAAAGGGAAGGTGCTTGTACTTATACAGTCCGAAAGGGGTGTTGACAACCATTATGTTCTGAGATTCGGCATCCAAGGGCAACTGGTGGTATGCTTCAGCCAGATCGATCTTAGAAAAATACTCTCCGCCGGTAAGCTTGGCAAGAAGGTCTTCCTGTCGGGGAATCGGGACTGAGGGACTGAGCATTGATTGTAGTGCCAAAGTCCACACATAGCTGAAGGGACCCATTGGGTTTCCATATGACCACCAGTGGAGTCGCCCATGCACTGTAAGTGACAGGCTCCAGCATGCCAGCGGCCTGGAGCCGATCAAGTTCCTGCTTGACCGCAGGCCGTAAGGCCACCAGAAGGGGCTGGGCCCAGAAAAAGCGAGGCTGTGCATCCGGCCGGAGGGTGAGTGCCCCTGAAAGCCGGAAGCACATCCGAGATCCAGTGAAAACGACGACGCAAAAGAGGAGCACAGATCGTCCATGTCCTGAAAGGAAACAGCCGTGGAAACGACCTGAACTTCATTGGACATTGAAAAGCCAAACAGTTGAAATGCATCCAGGCCAAATATATTCAAAGCCAACGGATGGTCGACGACAAAGAGGGTAAGGAGCCGGGGAACACGCTTGTACGTCGCCTAGACGACGAACTGCCCACGAAGGGGAATGGAACCGTCTCCGTAGGCAACCAAATGGCGAGAGGGAGGCGACAACGCAGGAGAGCCCAGCCCGGTATATGTCGCCATATTAATGAGGGAGACGGTGGCCTCAGTGTCGACCTGAAAACTGACATCCTCTGTGAAAATATGGTGTATGAGGAAAAGCTTCCACTCTGACGGGTTGTCCTGTGGGACGACCGATTGCAGAGCATGGACTGTGTCTTGAGGCCCAGGAGGGGCAGGACTGGAGCGAGTCGAGTGACTACGACAAACCGATCGGATGTGGCCCTCCTTGTTACACAGCGTGCATGTTTTCCAACGGTGGGGACAATCAGCCCGCGAATGTGCAGTAAAACACTGTGGGCAAGATAGAAGTGGGCCGCGCAACCGTCAACCGAAGGCACCAATGCCATAGAGACATCGGACAACGAGGAGTCACGATGGCGCTGGCCTCTGTCGGCTGGGCCACGTCGACGTTGCAAGGGCGGAACCCGCCATGACGCCGTGCCACTGCCACCTGCAGTCGCACCATAAGACGCTCCGTAGCCGCTTGAGCAATTTCAAAGGAGTGGGCAATGCAGAGAATCTCTTCCAAGGAGTGGTTGTCTAGTTTCAACGCCACAGTACAGACCTCAGGATCTGGAGCCAGCTGAACCACCACATCCCGGATCACGGAGTCCGCATACGGAGCCTTACACTGCTGATTGGTGCACGGAAAATTGCATCGATGGCTGAGACCCTGCAAGTCCGTGACCCAGGAACGATACGATTGACCAGGCTGTTTATAGTACTGGTGGAACTCCAGCCGAGAGGCAACCACATGGTAGCGTTGGGAATAATAGTTTGTCAGCAAAAGGCAGATCTCCTGGAAAGAGAGAGCCACAGGATCAGGCAATGGTGTCAACTTGCGGAGAAGAAAGAACGTGTCCGGAGAGGCCCAAGACAAAAACAATGACTGCTGCAAGGAGTCGTCCGTGACTGGAAAAGCTGTGAAATGTTGTTCCAGCCAATGTAAATAGGTTTCCCAGTCCTCTTTAGCGTCATTAAACGGTGTAAACGACGGCGGACGCGGGAAAGCATCGGACACCCGAGGAGTCTGAAGCTGTTGCGGTAACGTGTCCTGGGCATCGACTTTGTCCATTAGCAACTGCAGCAACTTTTGTAAGATGTCTAACTGGAGCTGCTGCTGCAAGAGCTGCTGCTGTTGCTCCAGCAGACAGACCAACTTCGCCTCCATACCAAGAATGACCACCGTTTATCTCGTCGCCAAAATGTGTAATGGTGACCGGAATGGTCGCAGGATTGTAGTGACGGAAATGCGGCGGGACCTGCGGAGCGGCCTGCGAACAACAACACAAGGGGAGAGGACGGACACTACCAACGAAGGACCTTATGACACAAGAACAGACAACAGAGTCACGAACCAAACAAGACAACCACGTCCATTCGTAAAGAAACATGAAAGTCAATACGCTGTCTAATGAAAGGCGATATGGCCTGAGTTGCACGCGAGGTTAGACTCGAAGGCTGAGCGACAGGCGGGCGTCTAAGTACTCAATCGGGGATGCTGCTATTGGTCGCTGCAACCACATGTTCCACTGTGGCGCCCTCACTCTAAATGCTGGCCAGGAGGCACGCGCCGCCACAGCTTATGGCGCAATGGTACAGAGACCTCTATGGGTCTTCGACGTCCATTACGTCTGGCGGGGATTCAAATTCTGTGGCGCATGGTACCAGACTGGGTGTCCATACACACTCCCCCAGGCTCCCCTCCCCCTCTGTCCCAGCTCTCTCTCTCTCTCTCTTTCTCTTTCTCTTTCTCTTTCTCTTTCTTGAAATGTCGTACGATGTAACATTTGATAGAAAGCCTCTGATGAAGTACACTTTGTGGCAACACTGCTGGTGCAAGTGCTAACAAATTATTATTCCTCCCTATTTCTAAGACACTGAACCAGACAACGTCGTAATGCCCACAAAACCAGTGTCAGCAGAAATACTACTATTCTTTGTTTAACCTGGAGACTTTGCTTTTTACTTCTGGAATTGGGTTCTACTTTTGTTACAGTTTGATTTTCATTTCACTTTGTGAATATTCTGCTATTACAGAACATGTTGGCAGTAACTTTTCTGAGTTCTATTGCTCCAAAATGAACATGGACAGTTCTGCTGCCTTCACAGTGCTCCAAACTTTGTTACTGTTGAGAGCAAGAGAAAAGATAATGTAATTTTTATATATTTTTAAGTTCTATGTATCAGTCTGACCTTTATTCATTTAAAGACAGATTGTCTAAGAAGCAATCACTGCAACTGAGAAAACTGAAATAATTTATATTTTAAAGCTGTTTTATGAAGGATCTTTTATCTTGTCTAACTTCCCTTTATATTTATTTTTGCAGACAGAAGTTGACATTATTGAAGATATTGACCAATACCAGACCTGGCCTGGGTGGCTCATTATTGTGTTCAGAAGTCTTATTATGATATGGTTCCTTTTTGAATTGAGGAGCACAATGAGATATGAGCACAACATCCAAAAACTTAATTTTTTCCTTCACTTTGGAGCTTCAGCTCTTGTCTGGTTTATATATTTACCAGTTGTTGCATTAATTGCACTGCAAGTCTCAACACTTTGGAGATTTAAATTGCTTCTGGGTAAGTGAACAAAAATGAAAATAATACAATATCACCTGATAGGATTAAAATTTTTAATCAATTGAAGAAGTCAGAGATTATCTTAAATATGTCTTTAATGTTGTGACTTCTTTGGGATGGCTTGTTTATAGCAAAGTTCCCCTAGAAATTTTCATATTTGTAACATTGTAGGCCACTTCCTGTTTCGTACATTATAATGAATCTGAAATGTGTCAACTGTAAGAGAGAGAGAAGTGAAGATTGGCAGTCACACTAACTAACCATTCTAGCTAAGGGAAAAAACCAAGAAAATATATGTGGATCTGTCGTTATTATCCCACAATGTGGAATTTCATTGGATGTTGCTGTGGCTACTTGAATTATTTTCAGCGTGATGAAGATATTAAAAAAAAAATTAAAAAAAAAAAAAAGATAGTGCTTAGAACAGCGCAGTGTGTAACAAAATAATGTGTTGTTTATACCAAGTATACATTGCCCTCTATGTAGAACTGTGTATATACTTAAAAAGAGAACTATGGAAAATTAATAGAATTTAAGAATAAAAGTGCCACCTCACTGAATAGTAGAATCATTTATATGTTGACAGGTACACAAAAAAGACTGAAAACTTTGCTAGCTTTTGGGCAAATCCATTTTCAAACTAGAGCACCCCTCCCTGACACACACACACACACACACACACACACACACACACACACACCTTTACTGCTATGTTTTACTGGCTGAATACATAGTGCTGGGACTGTTCTGTTGGTTTACTGGGGTTGAACAGTTGTGTCAGGTGGATTACGTGAGGGTGGAGAAGATACAGGAAGTGGGACTGAGAGTTGGGAAAGAGTGACTGACAGCTGGAAGAGAAGCAGTAGGGCCACAGGATAGGAGTGTGTGAGGAAGAGGCAACACATGTGTGGGATTAGAGTGAGATGTAGGCACCAGCACAAGTGATTTAGTGCATCATATGATGGCTGTGGCGTTGTGGAGTGGTTTGAGAGGGAGTGACAGAACATAGAAAGGGGAGACTGCAGGGAAGAGGATGAGCGGAGCGGGTTGGTGTGGTGCAGGGAGCTAGAGCAGTTGGAGGCCAGTATTATTACAGGAATGAAGGATATGTTGTAAGAATAACTCCCACCTATGTAGCTCAGTGAAGCTGGTGTTGGGGGAGGGATCCAGATGGCACAGGTTATGAACCAGTCATTGTAATTTAGCATTTTATGCTCAGCTTTGTGTTCAGCCTCTGGATAGTCAACTTTGCTCTTTGCCACGATTTGGCAGTGGCCTTTCATTTGGATTGACAGCTGGTTGGTGGACAGCTCATAAAATACTGTCTAGAAATTGCAGCAGACATAGTATATGACATGACTGCTTTCACAAGTGGCTCTGTGTCTAACTGTATAGGATAAGCCTGTCTCAGGACTGGAATAGGATATACTGGGCATATCAGACAGGTCTTGCACAGGGATATGACCCATGTGGCTAGGAGTTGCGAGTTGATATGGCATAAGCATGGAAAAGAATGTTGTGTAGATTGGGTGGACACTGGCATACCACTGTGGGAGGTGTGGGAAGGATTGTGAGTAGGAAGTTCCTCATTTTCAAGCATGGTGTTGTAATTAGATACAAGTACAACATGACCAGTGGACTGAACACAACTTTATTCCACAGAAGCATCAACAACTTGAACACAGTAGTTAAGTAACAGTCAGGAGGAACCAATTATGTATAAAAAGAGCTGTAGCTATACACATAGAGAACTGAAGCTGAACATAGCTCAGCTAGCCTGAAGAGGCACGGTGGCTGCACAGGTTGATGCCCAGGTGGAGAACACAGGAAATCTAACAGTGTCCTTGGCTGGCACCTATGGAGTAGCTCTGCCAGGCTCTTCTTGCCGAGGGCATGAATAATATGAGGAGAGAAACCATTCTGAGGCACCGTTGGGCGAAGAGTTGGCACCATACTTTTTCATTTTAGCTTTAAACATTTGCACTAGGCATTCCATCTCACCATTAGATCATGGATGGAATGGCGGGACGAGGATGTGACAGATACCACAGGGATCACAAAATTCTGCCGATGAAAATTCTGGACCATTATCAGATGCTAATGTTGTGGGCAAGGCTTCGAGTAAAAAATTTTGGGCAATGCTGCGATAGTGACCGTTGTGAATTTGGAAACACAACAAATATCATACAGAAAATGAGAACATGTCAACGACCAACAGCCAATAAGTGTTGAGAAAGGGGCCAGTGAAATCCACATGTATGTGGCCACATGCATGCAGCCACATGCATGCGACAGCGTCAGCCAAGGAGACAATGATGCCTAGGGAGCTGATTGGTGTGTCGCACACTATAAACAGGAGGCAATTAGGCAGGTAACATCACCATCCAAGCCAGGCCAAAATGCGTATTGTTGGACCAATGCTTTTGTACATGACATACCCCCAGTGATCAGCATGTACGAAATGGAGAGTCTCCAAACAAACCACTGTGGAGATCACTACCTGAGGGGCTATGTGATCCATGTCTAAAAGCAGAGTACCATCCGTAACTGAGAACCATTGTTGAAAGGTATAATAATTCCAGAGGGGTCAGACACACAATAAGGTGGTGAATCTGGCCAACCATGTTGTATGAATGTTATGACCTGCGAAACGGGATCTGAAGCTACAGCATTTGTGATCTGTGCGCTAGTTACAGGAAAACCAGCAACTGTCTGCTGTGCGGCGACATCGAGGTGGAAACAAAGCAATTCCTCCTGATCTAATTCTGGATCTATACCAGCTGGTAGGCTGGACAGAGGCATTGGCATTTGCGTGTTGATTCCAAGGGTGTTAATGAATCTTGTAGTTCTGACACAAAAGGAGAAGAGTCCAAAGTTGAATGCGATGTGCCGATAGATCTGGTAATAATGCAGAATGACTGAATAAGGAAACCAGTGATTTGTGATCAGTAACCAGGTGGAATTTGGTACCATAAAGAAAAACATTTAATTTCTTCACAGCATAGGCAGTGACCAAAGCTTCCTTTTCTCTCTGAGAGTACCTAGTTTGAGCAGGAGTCAGCATTTTTGAGGCATAAGCAGTAGGCTGCTCAGAGCCATCAGGACATCTGTGGGCCAGTGCCGCCCCAGCCTGTACTGTGAAACGTCCATCACAAGGACCAAATGGAGGCCTGATTAGTATGTGACTAAGCAGTGTGCCGACTGCAACATGATCTTAAGAGTGGAAAACGTGGTTTCACAAACTGGCAACCAGCAAAACTGACTCTGTTTGCACAGCAACACATTTAACGGCCTCACAATTGTCACTGCCCCAGGCAAAAATTTATGGCAGTAAGAGAAATGTCTAGGAAAATCTGAAGTTCTATGAGTGACCGGGGGGCGGGGGGGGGGGGGGGGGGGGGGGGGTCGCCATGGAAGTGGCACAATATCAGAAACATGTTGATGCAGGGGTTTGAGGCCCATGCGAGAAACTTCAAACCCAAGATAAACTATAGAAGGTTGAAAAAGTTGACGTTTTTTTAAAGTACACTTCAACCCGGCCTCTTGGAGGACAGAAAAAAAGAGTACAAATATTTTGTTCCTCAGTGGAGGCACCAAAAACAAAAATTTCACCCGAATAGTTTGCACAACCTGGCCCAGATGCTGTAAGTTGTTCCAAAAATTGATGAAAAATAGCAGAAGTGCCGGCGACTCCAAAAGGTAACCACAAGTATCGGTACAGTCCAAAAGGTGTATTGACAACTAACATACGTTGTGACTCTGTATCTGAAGGGAGTTGTAAATAGGCATCTGACAAGTCAGTTTTTGAGAAACATTGACCACCGGATAACTTTGCAAAGAATTCATCTGGGTGAGGTATTGGGTATGTATCCACTATGGATTGTGCGTTCACAGAAACTTCAAAATCACCACAGAGGCAGAAGTGGCCCAACAGTTTCTTTACTATAAATAAGGGAGTAGATCATTCACTGGATGCAATAGGCCAAACAATCGCGTATTCCATGAGGCGATCTAATTCATCCTTGACTTGGTCCCTGAGTGCAACTAGAACCAGAGGGACCCAGAAAACACAAGGCTGACCAGAAGGTAATGTGCATTTGAAAATGTTGGCATACCCCAATTCAGGAGAGAACAAAGAGGAAAACTCAGAACATAGTTCATCTAACTGCGTTTAGAACACTTGTTCACATATTAAATTCACTTTATCTGAAGTGTAAAACCAAACAGCTGAAAAGTGCCTAATCCCAAAAGATTCTCCATATGTGTGTTATCTACAACAAGAAATGTAAGTGACTGGACTACTGAATTGTAGATCACTGTCGCAGAGAATTGAGTGAGAGTAGGAATACTCCGTTTTACTGTAATTTAGTAACTTTCTTGACACAGGGAGAAGCAGAGGGGAGACCAAGTTGATATACCGCATATAACTGAATAATCCATGCCTTCAAATAATCCACGCATCCTAATTTTGTGAGAGAGAAGAAAAAATTTTTTGCTTTAATTTGTTTTATTTACAAAAAAAAATTGTTGTAATGTAATGATGTGTTCAGAATTACATATAATATCAATTGATTTGAAGAAATGTGTCATAATCTATAATCCTCACATACTGTAGTAGAGACTGATAAATCATTAAAACACAGCGAATTCAGCAGCATGCAGGTGGTCAGCTGGCAGGCCTACCAGCTGGTCCATTAGCCAAGTGGCCAGCCCGGGAACATTATCCCTGCCGGCTGGGGCTCTAGACCCACCTACAATAAAAAAATTTAAAAAATGTGAATTACCATGTTTAAGAATGTAATATTAATATGTGCAATAAAATATTTTAGTCAGTACATATGTTGGCTTACCTCTCTATTCATCATCACTTTCATTGTCATCACTGGTGAGAGAACAATTGTTGTCGTCACCATCTCCTCATAGAGTGTCATCCTCTGTTCCGTCCAGTGTATGTGTGATACCACATTTTTTGAAGGATTTTTTTTCCACCAGTGGTCGCAGAATGGAGTCCCATGCACTTTTCACCCACTCACTAATCTGGGGCAAATCCAGCCGTTTGATTTTATCACTGGTTGTGAACTTGTGTTTTTCATCAGCCGTCCATTGCATATATCGCTGTTTATGTGCGGCTTTGAATGGACAATTTGTACACGCATGTAGCGGTTGTAAAGTGGATGTTAGGCCTCCAGGTATAATGACCAAGCCAGTTTTCCCGTATTGTACTAGGATAGTCCCAAAAGTAAGGTCTCCTAATTTTTTATAAGTACATAGACCTGTTTATTTCTACAATGGTTTACATCAGTCTACAGCTTGAACATTTAGTTATTTTTCGACATAATCTCCATTTCTATCGATGCATTTTTGTAGACACTGTGGCAGTTTTTGTATGCCCATGTCATACCAGCTCGCTGCCATGCTGTTCAGAAAGTTATGAACCTCTTCTCTCACCTCGTCATCGCAGCTGAATCGCTTTCCGGCCAAATGTTCTTTTAACTTAGAGAACAGGTGATAGTCACTGGGCGCCAAGTCAGGACTGTAGGGTGGGTGGGTGATTATGTTCCACTGAAACTGTTGCAGGAGAGCAATGGTTTGCCGAGCGATGTGTGGGCAAGTGTTGTCATAGAGAATGTGTATGCCCTTGCTCAACATTCCTCTTCTCCGGTTCTGAATTGCCCATTTGAGTTTTTTCAGAGTCTCACAGTACCTGTTAGCATCAATTGTGGTCCCAGCGATTCAGCTCCGACGATGAGGTGAAAGAAGAGGTTCATAACTTTCTGAACAGCATGGCAGAGAGCTGGTATGACGTGGGCATACAAAAACTGCCACAGCGCCTACAAAAATGCATAGACAGAAATGGTGATTATGTCGAAAAATAGCTAAATGTTCAAGCTGTAAACTAATGTAAACCATTGTAGAAATAAACAGGTCTATGTACTTATAAAAAAAATAGGAGACCTTACTTTTGGGATTACCCTCATCATTTCTCTTGCACTTCCTTAGTTGTATGTCCGTGGAAGCTGTCCAGGACTAACATGTTAATGTAAATTCAGTAACGGGCCAGGACGACATTGCCAAACATGAATCACCAAGTCAACCACAAGGTCATTGTCCGTCCACCCTTTCAGATTCACTCTCATTAATATTCCTTTCACTGATATTTTCGGAATAGTTTTTCTTTTAAATATCACATAAGGTGGTAGCTTTTGTCCATCACCAGTTACTCATCACGTCACTGTACACCTTTCCTTCTCACTGCCACCAGTTGGTATCATGAAGCTGGATTCTCCTGTTTATGGAGTTGTCGAGCGGCATCTCAAAATAGACTGGCATTTGGTCCGCGTTACCAGTTTGCGATAATATAGGGTAGACTGGCATTTGGTCTGCATTACCAGTTTGCGATAATATAGGGCTGTTCACATCTCAGATTTATCATGTAACGATGAAAATGCACATTTTTTCTGCATAATCACATGGAAGCCATTGAGCAGTGGTAGTTTTTCTCCGGAATACTAATCCATTTCAGTTGAAAAATTTTGATAGGCAGCCTCGAATAGCTTTGAAACTAGTAATGCCTAGTTCTTTGGCTAAAGCCAATGCTTCAAGTTGGCACAATTCACTTGTCATCGCATATCCATATTGTTGCTTCTGATCTTCATAATAGCAGAGTCTTTTTTTGAGATCCAGATGCTTCACTTTTTGGCTGAGAAATTCCTGGCAATTACTGGTAGTTTCTTGAGGCCACGTTTAATTTCTTGGAGCCACATTTTGTTTCTTTGCCAGTTGCGAATACAACTCTCTCTCAAATCGTACTTTCTTTCCACTGCACGGTTTCCAATGTTCGTGGCTTCTTCAATAATTTTCAGTTTTTCTTTAGCAGTATATGAGCAATAACGAGAACTTGTAGCCATGATTAACAAGTTTTAAAATGTTATTAATATTTCACTTCTAACATGTTACTGACACATCACAGACTGAGACCACAACAATGCAATAGTATAATGAGATCTATTGTTGGAGGCAGAGCAGTACCAACCTTGTTTTGAATAGCCTGCACATCCCAGTTTTTGTCCATAAATTCGGAAAAAAACGTGTGCAGATTATTCGAGTATATATGGTAAGTTCGGAAGTTTAACAAGGTTATTGCAGCTCCTGTATCTACTTGCATGTGCAGAAGTTACAAGGTTATTGCAGCTCCTGTATCTACTTGCATGTGCAGAAGTTAAAAAACCACAATATCAATGAAAAGCTTGTTTGACGCAACAGAAATAGCCAATACAATGTTTACATCCAAATCAGCATCAGAATCATTGTGTTGAATTTTTGCATTACAAACAGTAGGAATATGGTCTTTTTTGTTCCATTTTGGTCAGTCTGGGCACTCCTGTTTAATGAAACAATAAGGGCAGGGTGGGAGCATGAATTGCTTATGTTGTTGTCTACGAGCCCTGTCTACGTTGTTGGTGCGGCTGCTGCTGGGAGTGAGGCATGCTGCCTTGACACTGTGATAGTGTGCAGACCGCCGTGACCACGTCTTCCTCCTGTGAACTGTCTGAAGCTCGGTGTGGAGGAGAGGGTTGGGTTTGCTATACCTTACACCACAATTCAGTTTGAATGACCGTGCAGCTCATGACACTTCGAATGATTGTGCAGTATCTAAAACCTCAGCGAGGGATGGATTTTCACACTGGAGGAGACACTCTCACACCTCACGATCCAGAGCTAAACGAATGATAACATCTCTCACCATCTGATCGACATATGGCTCTTTATGCACATCGGACACAAAATGACGATGAGGATGTAACCCGTGGAGTTCAGCTGCCCTTGCTCGATAGGATTGCTTGGTTGCATCTTACAGCGGTAAAACTCAACCTGGCGTGCAATAATGTGGGCACACTTATAGTAGTCTTTTGAAAGAAGTTCACACATTTGATCAAACATTAAAGAAGATGGATCCTGCAAAGTAGCAAGTTGACGTAGGACCTGATACATTCTTCGCAATATCCATTAAAGAAACAAGACACCACATAAAATAGTGTCAGTAACCCCAAAAGCTTGAAAGTGAAAATGTTGTCGCAGGCATTTCTCATATGTGCCCCATTCCTCAAAAGACTCATCGTATCTAGTGAAGGGAAAACGTGGGGGCCGTGGAGGACAAAACAACAGGTGACACAGGCTAACGAGCATGTCGACTAGACAAAACATAAGCCAATGATTAAAGTACCTGAGTCTAATTGTCCGGTGCTTGTGATTGGCAGTGCAATGCCGTGGTGAATGTTTCTTATGTTTGACCAATCAATGAAAAATATGAGACTGAATACAACTTTATTCCATGGAAGTATTAACAACTTGAAACACAGTATTTAAGTAACATTCAGCAGGAACCAATTATGTGTACAAAGATCTGTAGCAATACACATAGAGAACTGAGGCCGAGCATAGCTTTTGCTTGTGTCTGTGTATGTGCAGATGGATACGTGTGTGTGTGCGAGTGTATACCTGTCCTTTTTTCCCCCTAAGGTAAGTCTTTCCACTCCCAGGATTGGAATGACTCCTTACCCTCTCCCTTAAAACCCACATCCTTTCGTATTTCCCTCTCCTTCCATCTTTCCTGATGAAGCAACCGTTGGTTGCGAAAGCTTGAATTTTGTGTGTATGTTTGTGTGTCTATCAACCTGCCAGCACTTTCGTTTGATAAGTCACATCATCTTTGTTTTCAGATATATTTTTCCCACGTGGAATGGTTCCCTCTATATGTATACTCCAAATCCCACGCCACTTTCCTTGACGTTGACCTCCATCTGTCCAATGGCCAGCTTCACACGTCCGTCCACATCAAACCCTCTAACAAGCAACAGTACCTGCATTATGACAGCTGCCACCCATTCCACATCAAACGGTCCCTTCCCTACAGCCTAGGTCTTCGTGGCAAACGAATCTGCTCCAGTCCGGAATCCCTGAACCATTACACCAACAACCTGACGACAGCTTTCGCATCCCGTAACCCTCCCGACCTGGTACAGAAGCAAATAACCAGAGCCACTTCCTCATCCCCTCAAACCCAGAACCTCCCACAGAAGAACCACAAAAGTGCCCCACTTGTGACAGGATACTTTCCGGGACTGGACGAGACTCTGAATGTGGCTCTCCAGCAGGGATACGACTTCCTCAAATCCTGCCCTGAAATGAGATCCATCCTCCATGAAATCCTCCCCACTCCACCAAGAGTGTCTTTCCGCCGTCCACCTAACCTTCGTAACCTGTTAGTTCATCCTTATGAAATCCCCAAACATCTTCCCTACCCTCTGGCTCCTATCCTTGTAACCGCTCCCGGTGTAAAACCTGTCCCATGCACCCTCCCATCACCACTTTCTCCAGTCCTGTAACCCGGAAAGTGTACACGATCAAAGGCAGAGCCACGTGTGAAAGCACCCACGTGATTTACCAACTGACCTGCCTACACTGTGATGCATTCTATGTGGGAATGTCCAGCAACAAACTGTCCATTCGCATGAATGGACACAGGCAGACAGTGTTTGTTGGTAATGAGGATCACCCTGGGCTAAACATGCCTTGGTGCACGGCCAGCACATCTTGGCACAGTGTTACACCGTCCGGGTTATCTGGATACTTCCCAGCAACACCAACCTATCCGAACTCCGGAGTTGAGAACTTGCTCTTCAATATATCCTCTCTTCCCGTTACCCACCAGGCCTCAATCTCCGCTAATTTCAAGTTGCCGCCACTCGTACCTCACCTGTCATTCAACAACATCTTTGCCTCTGCACTTCCGCCTCGACTGACATCTCTGCCCAAACTCTTTGTCTTTAAATATGTCTGCTTGTGTCTGTAATATGTGTGGATGGATATGTGTGTGTGTGTGTGTGTGTGTGTGTGTGTGTGTGTGTGTGTGAGTGAGTGAGTGTATACCTGTCCTTTTTTCCCCCTAAGGTAAGTCTTTCCGCTCCCGGGATTGGAATGACTCCTTACCCTCTCCCTTAAAACCCACATCCTTTCGTCTTTCCCTCTCCTTCCCTCTTTCCTGATGAAGCAACCGTTGGTTGCTAAAGCTTGAATTTTGTCTGTATGTTTGTGTTTGTTTGTGTGTCTATCAACCTGCCAGCGCTTTCGTTTGGTAAGTCACATCATCTTTGTTTTTATAATATATATGGTTCAGCCGTTTCAGTCCAGGATGACAGAGGTGGAAAGGCTGTCGCCTGAAGCTCTTGCGACTGGGTGTAATGCCTTGGAGGAAAAAATTTGAGCATGTCGAAAAACGTATTCCACAGACAATGAAAGATATCATCGGTAATCATGAACACCTAATGATTTGTCTTGGTGATGATGACAATAAAGTTGGTTTTGGCACTGATTACAACAACAGTTGTGATGGGGAGCTGGATGGAATTGCACCATTGTCTCCTTAAATTTCTGAGTGAAGAGCTACAAGTATCGGTTATTTATTGCATAATTGTCATTATAAAACCCAGAGAATAGAAATTACAGTCTCAGTTATTATTTATTTCATAAACTATGTACTGTATTGTTTTCAAGACACCAGTCACCTTCGAATGCTTATTTCCCATATTTCTTTGCTCAGTTATGCAAAGTGTGTGCTTTGTTATGCTTAAATCTACATTATTATGCTGCTGTTTACTTGCCCTCATTGTGGTAGCGAATCAAGACATGGTGTTGTTGCTGTATATGAAGGTGCCTTAAATAGTTACAAAAAGAGATCCTACTGTAATAGGGTGTGTATGCCTGGGATTTGGCGAAGGAAATTATTCGTACAGTTTGTTAACTGAAAGTTGGATGATCAACTTCCTTGTCCTTCCTTCGGTTGGTAGTAATTTAATTTCAGTTGCAGCCAGCATTACGCATCTGACAGTATTGTATGAAGTAGCTATTGTCTGCTATATTCACTCTATTTCGTACTGTTCCCTTTCCTTGTGATAAGTGTATATAATTGTTGTACTGATGATCTTTATTAAAAATTTCAATACACAATTTGATTTCAGATTTGATTATGAACAACATTTAAGTGACTCTCACCTCATGCGTGACATCTGTTTTCACGGAAACATTGAAGCACAGGTTAGGGTACCTGGACTGCAGTAGGCAGGTGTCCACGCCACATAGATCCGCATGCCGTGGCAGTCTTTGTGGGGTCCGGCCCTGTAACCTCCGCTCCTTCAACCCCCTCTGGCAATTGGTGAACTTCCAGTTAACATACTGTAGCCTATCTTCGATATGCGAGCCTAGGCTGTGGGCTGTTAGTTGGGGTTTGGTTGGCAAGAGCAGACTAACTAGCTACAGTGGGCCATCCAGGATTGTTGACTAAGGCAGGGCTTCGAGGTGGAGAAGTCGGCCACTTGACAGATACCCCGTGTCAGGTAATCAGTTCATCGCAACAATGGTGGAGCCTATGTCTGCTGGGAGAATGTTTAAATCAGTGTATGTTTGGATGTGGCAGATGTCTGCAGGACTGCAGCCCTGGCACAGTGTATTCCTCTGGCCCATCATCGCCATACAGTGTGTGTGTGTGTTCAGTCTTGTTTATGTGCCTATCGGTGACTCAGCACCTTTACTATTCAGTACTCCTTTACTCCTAAATTACTTACGGAATGCTTTATTTATCAGTTAGCATCCGTTGTAACTGGATATAAAATACTTCCAACATAACACGTGGGATGGCATGGATAGAAAAATAGTTTAATTTGTAAGAATTCAGCTGATGTCTTTGAATTGCAGTTGTCTTTTATGCAGTCTCCACAGTGTACATTCCATATTAAGATTGTTTAAAGTTAACTTAATGAGAACAAACAATTTTGTTTGGTTTTCTCCCCTCCTCACACTCCCTCCATTGTATACTATGTTTCCAAACCTTTTGTTATGTACATAGCTAAAGAACATAAAGCTATATGGAATACTAAAAATACACAGGAACTAAATTCAGTTTTGGAGACAATGTGCTCATAAGTACTAGCCAAATGTATGAGGTTTGTGTGACACTAACAAGTATAACAGCTGATTGAATATACTTTTGTCATGTTGCAGGTATCACATACTCAGCAGATTGCCTTGCTTTCTGTGTGATGACACATTTGTTGTGGCCCACACGTAGTGAGCAATATTTCTTATTGGCTGAAGATGTGGATTTGACTGATGAATTAGAGGAATTCAATGAAGCACCTCACATTATCAACAGCACAAAAGTGCTCGGCCACCACCTTCTGCCACAGCTTGATAAGCAGACTGACCATGCAAAGGTCATTGCATGAAATTTTGTGTACAGATATTGAAATGTGATTTTTATATTTATTTACAATGTTTTTAAACATTTTGTAAAGAGCGGGAGTACAGGTGGTTAACAGTGTCTGTAAGAATTTACTGTTGACTTTATTTCTGAAATCTTGGTTTTGCTCTTCAGTGTAGGATTGACCATAATGATAACACTAGACTTTAATTCAGAAGCATGTAGGTAAGAATAAACAGAATGAGAAATAGTTAAAACTGCATTTCAGGAAAAAGCTTATAGTAGGGAAATTCTGCAATAGTTTATAGAATCAAGCTTTGGGATTGATTCCGGTATGTTGCTGGATTTTACCTGAAGTAGGGAAAAAATATTAGGAGAGACTTAGTCTGCAGATTACCTCAATGCTTGCTTTGTTAACAGTTATTCATTTTTCACAGACTTTAAAACAAATTTTGTCTTATCCATCATGCCTATAGGAATGATTTATACAACGAACAAAGAAAACTTGGATGTACAGATTTGTAATGAAATGTGTAGTATTAGTATAAGCCTCTGTTTTCTTTGTTTCTATTGTGAGTGAAGCTTAGAATAGCTTATACAAAAGCATCTTTTCAGTGCTGTCAATCCCTAACATATTCCATAATGTTAAGTCATTGTTTCCCCTCCACCTGTATTTGTATTAACTACTTTTTTCCTTCTTTTTTTTTTAAGAAAAATAAGTATATAAATCAAATTTTATATTTTACGCTCAATATTGTTGTAGTAGGTCACAAGAAAACTGTTTTTATGTTGAGAACTGTAAGTTCTCTCTAATATTAACACATCATTTGTGTTGGAATGTTAAAGTGTACAGGCATTATCCATAGTGATGTTTGTGTACTAGTAACAGTGTGTTTGTACAGTGTCAAACATCCTCAGTAACCGAAGAAGTGATAGTGGGTGCCAAAGCCCAGTTTCCTTTCATATGAATGGCACTTTATTAATCGTAGCATTTAAATAGTATTATTGTTTTTTGTTTTTTTTTTTTTTATCCTCATAATTCAGTAAAGAACACAAATTAGCAGGGTTACTTGCTGGGGTGTAAAACTTTTTTTATTAATTTTTAAACTTTTTATTATGTATGTGATAGTTTTAACAGTATTAAACTGTGAATATACTGTTGTATGTAAATATCTCATAAAGTTTACACATTATTGTGCTACCATTTTCACTTTTTCTTGTAATCATTGTGAGATATGATGCTAAACTATCTGTACTTCCATTCTGAGATATGAAAAGAAGATACTGAGAAACAAATTTGATATTGTTACAAGTGTTCCTATATGCTGTAGTCTTATATCTACATATTTTCACAACTACAATTCTCATGTTCTGTGAATTGAACATATTGTAATGTAAATATGGGCCCGGTTGATATAAAAGGTCACATTAGGCTGTGTATTGTGAGTTTTTCTGCAGTAATTTTTTAAAAACAGAAAAATATATCATTATTTTGCTACGCATTGTCTCATTTTCATCTCTATCTTCATCCTTTTCCTCTGAAACCTCTGGTTGTAAATTTACAGAAAAATGCTGAAAACAAATCTCAAATATGCAAAAGAGGTAATTGTTGCTATTACATTAATACCACAGTTTCTTAGAGAAGATATCCAAAATCAGACATACGTGAAATACATAGAAGTACAATCTTTTCAGTTTAAACAGAATAATAAGATTTAGTGCAAAGAAAATATTTAAATTAACTAGAAAGGTTTTGCAAACCTTACATGCATTCATTGTTTACTGTTGGCTTCCTCGTCAAATGTGATTTGGGACTCTGTTTAAAGCAGTCAGCCATGCTAGCAAAAGTTGGTGAGGTTAAATACTACAATTATAAAAATGTGTTTCAGTTTTCCACCAAAGCTGAGTTGAAAACAATGAGGCTGTATGCTTAACAATTTTAGCTTTCATGATTTCCTTTTGAAATTTAATCTTATTACTCTTTGCACTTGTATCTGGGCAACACATAATGTTGAGAAATTATTAAAAACTCTTGAGTTTGCAAAACTTATCTTTACGTTTCAAACTACTCCCCTTCTTGTTATATTCACCACTGTCTCCTCTATGTATTTTTAAGGAAGTCTGCAAAGTGTGCATCTTCCTTAGAAGATTGTTCAGAAAAACTTCATAGTTGGATGCAGCCACTTTCAGAGACTCAAAATGGTGGTCATGAATCTACATATACATCTATACTCCAAAAACCACCTTACAATGTGCGGCGGAGGATAATTCTGATACCACTATCTGTTCCCCGACTTCCCTGTTCTATTCCCAGATGGAGTGTGGGAAGAATGACCATCAGTAAATATTCGTATTAACTCTGGTAATTTCTCAGATTTTCTTGTTGTGGTCATTTTGCGAGTATATGTGGGAGGAAAAAATATGTTGCCTGACTCTCCTTACAATGTACATTCTCAAAATTTCAATAGTAAGCCTCACCATGGCGCACAGTGCCTCTCTTGTAACGTTTTTCATTGGACTTTGTTGAACATATTCTCATGGCAACAAAACAATCGTGTAATGCTGTGATGAAACCCATTGCTCTTAGTAGAACCTTATCTGCCTCTTCCATCCAACCTGGTGAGGGTCTCTGACTGATACTCAGGAATAGGTCGAACAAGTGTTTTACGATCTACTTCTTTCACAGGTGAATCATATTTCCTTGAGATTCTTCCCATTAATCTCCACTTGGTTTCTGTGTTTATTCCTCTTTAGGTTGCACGGGATAGTTACTCCTAGGTATTTTATTGTAATTACTGTTTCCAGTGATTTTTTCCCAATAGTATAATCATACAGTACTGGATTTCTTTGCCTATATATTCAGAGTACTTTCTGTCAATTTACTCCCTTTGAAAAAAAAAGTTCCAGGACAGGTTAGTTGACAACATTTCCGGAGGTCTTAGAAGCAAGCAGGGAAATTTTCAACTGTGGTGCTTGTAAGCTCATTTGTCACAGTCCATTGGATGTCTGGGATATCGTGATGAAGCTTTCCTTTCAGTCGTCTTTTCACTCATGGACAGAAGAAAAAAGAGGTCGAGCAAATATGGCAAATCTCAGTGGCAATAATAGTATGTCTGGCCAGATGTTTGGTAACAGATAAAGCAGTATGGGATCTTGCAGTAAGAACCAGTCCCAAGAATTCTACAAATCAGGGCGGTGACATCGAATTGCTTGACACAAATGTTTCAAGACTTTGATGTAAAGAGTTTGGTTCACTGTTCGACTTGGAGGAACATATTCATGTTAAAGTGATCCTTCACTAACAAAGAATGCGCCCAACACCATCTTTGTTCTTGAAGGTTGGCGTTTGACTTTTTTCGAGGCTGGTGACCCAGGACTCCACCATTCAGAACTTTGCTGCTTTGTGTGAGCGTCATAGTGGTTTGTGTTAGGGTTACAGTGGTAGCACCAACTTTCATCCCCAGAAATATTCTTTTGACAGAAATGTGGGATCACATCAGGCTCTACCCGATAGCTCAGCAGAAATTCATATTTCCTCTTCCTGTTTGTTTGTTAGTGTGTGAACAAGTTTTGCATTGAGTTTCCATTTCCATAAATATTCATGTGGTCACTGAGTGACTGAATAGATGATTTTGATTTGCATGCTGGCTTTACATAAGACCAAAACTTATTACGATGTAAATGGTAGATAAAAAAATCTACTCACCAAGCAGCAACAGGGGAACACACACACAAAAGGGTTTAACTTTTACAAGCTTTTGGAGCCAGTGGTTCCTTGTTCTGGCAGAAGAGTTGAAGGGAAAGGAAGAGGGGTGAAGAAAAAGGACAGGAGAGGTTTAGGGTACGGGGTACAGTTCAGAAAAGTCACCCAGGACCCCAGGTCAGGGGAGACTTACTGTACGGGATGAGAAGGGAAGGCTGATTGTTGGGGACTGCACTGGACAAGATTTGAAAACCTGAGAGCTTAAAGGTGGAAGGCTGGGTAATATGCAAGACAGAGAGAACTAATGAAACATTGTGCACAAATTAATAAGAGTGAAAAGCAAAGTGCACTTTTTACAGCTTTTAGTCAGGTTGGCTTGAAATATTATCTTCCAACTTCACTGAATACTTCTATTATTGCTCTCTTCATGCTTATTTGTACATCATTCAGCTTTTGTTCTTCAGTTAGGTTTCTGTGTTCCGCATCTTCACCCTTAGAATGGACTATTTGATATTGACTACTCAGATACTATGCAATTTGTATCCTTTCATTCCTACTAAGTGAAAATATTTTCTTACCTTTCTTAACATTCCTTGCAATGCTCGTAGTCATTGACGACCTTATGATCACTGGTGCCTTCTTCTGTATTAACTGATTCAAACATTTCACGTCTGTTTGTTGCTAGGAAGTGTAAGGCCTTAACACTCATAACTTGGTTCTCAACCAAACTGAAGTAATTGTCAGACAAGACATTCAGAGTAAATTCGCATGAATCGTTGTATTATGCACCAGTTTTGAGCAAGTAACCATCCCATTCTATAGCTCGTAAACTGAAATGATCATGAAACTTATTTGTGATACTATGCAAGTTGTGTCTGACCCATTCTGCCGTTACACCTCTTGAGGTAGCTTGTCTATCAAAGCATACGATTATTCATGTTTGATGCCTAACTTCATCCAGATATTTTATATTTGGAATCCATAGCCAACTCATTAGATATTATCAAATTCATTACCGGGTTAAATACACAGCTGTATTTGCATATAACCTATTCTATATATATTTCAATTGGAAATTGTAATGTAAACGGATACATAAAAAATCAACTCACCAAGAGGTGGCAGGAGAACACACACACAGAGAGAGAGAAAGCTTTAAATTTTACAAGCTTTTGGAGCCAGTGGCTCCTTCTAGCAGAAGAGTTGAGAGAGAAGGAAGAGGGGTGAAGGAAAATGACTGGAGAGGTTTAGGGGAAGGGGTACAGTTCAGAAAAGTCACCTAAAACCCATCTGGTAAGTCTCGCCTGACCTGGAGTTTTGAGTGACTTTTGTGAACTGTACCCCTTTTCCTAAATCTCTCTAGTCCTGTTCCTTCACCTGCACTCCTTCCTCTTCAACTCTATTGCCAGAAGGAGCCACTGGCTCTGAAAACTTATAGAAGTTAAACCTTTCTGTGTGTGTGTGTGTGTGTGTGTTCGTGTTCGTGTTGTTCTGCTGCCATTTGGTGAGCAGATTTTTTTATCATCCTTTACATTATATTGTCAGTAATTAATTAATTTCAATTGGAAATTAGGGTTGCATTGCTATTCTCTTCTGTTTCCAACCAAATTCCTGTTCCTAATACTGTCTGAGCATAATTACATTTAATAAGTGATACTAATTCCGGGACCCTACCATGAGTACTCTTGCAGTTTACTGATATCGTATTAATCTTGTCTACTAGCAATATACAAGGGCTAACATTCTTGGTGAATAATGGGACTGACTTAACTCCTACTTCTGCAAGCAAGGAGGGGTTCCTCTAACCTATGAGATCTCCATGTGCATGCCACATGTTGTCTGCTACCCGAGTAGCTGCTTCCTTTCCATAGAGCATATCTGACCTAGTGAGGGTAGTCCTATTGTTTTCTACTTTATTCACATTCAGTACTGTGTCAGAATCATTGGAGCCTCTGGTTTAGAATTTCCAGCTGCCTCCACACCAGAGGACCAAAATCAACTGCTTATGATGATACAAATAGTGAGATGGGATTGCACTCCATGTGTGATGCTAGCTGCCTTCACCAAACATCGAAAGGAATCAAGGATGGCCTCAGAACGCAACAGCCTTGCATCATTCATGTTGATGTGGGCCATGCTTTGCAGCTGGTTCCACTCAATGTGTTCAATAGCTGCTGGCAGGGCCTCCTCCGCATCTCGGGCGAGACCTCCTGGCAAACGTACAGAGTTCACACTGGCCTTCTTTCCTGATGCGCCTGCTATTTCCATGAAAGGGATCGATGAAGAGTTCCCTAAGAAAAGTTTATGTTTTGGCAACATGTGAGCAGGGACACTGTTATGGAACAAAACCCTAGACAGATCAATATTCGGTTACTTCTACTGCGTTTTTGGGAAATACTCCACTCATCCTCAGCCAGTATTCAACTGATGTCGTTCCTTTTCACAAGTGTGTCTGCAATCATATGCTCAGTTGTAGAGAAAATTATTTTATTCATACTTCTCGCTCAGTATTCAACTGATGTCGTTCCTTTTCACAAGTGTGTCTGCAATCATATGCTCAGTTGTAGAGAAAATTATTTTATTCATACTTCTTGCTGCATTCAGTTTTGTTGAGCAAGTAGTATTCGGGGTTTGGTACATCTGTTATGGCATTAACAGATGATCAGCCAGAATCACAGAGCAAGAAACGCTGAGCATTGTATTGTTGAGCCAGACAATGTGAAACTTTACCAACACAAAACTCCCTTATATTAAAATAAAGACAGCCTTATTAAATATGCTGGTATTTGCAGTGAGAGTACTCATCTATCATTTTTCAGACATGAAATGCATTGTCTCCAGTAAAAGCTAGAGTTGCTGAAGTTAATTAATTTAACTGGTGAGAGATAATGACTGTGTCAGGGGAAAATGCAAAAGTGATTGCTCAAGGCACCTATTCATATTTGAAATGCTTTGAAATTATGAAACATTTTCACACACAAATGTTTGATTTTGTGTTCCACAGCCCACAATAAAAGTATACTGTGTGGAGCATAACACTGGAGCCAATTCTACCACATGAAATAGGTTCATATTGAAATTTATAATAGTAGATTAAATTGAATGCAACTATTCACATCACCAGTTGTGAGGCAATTCCACTGACACTCACATATGGTGCCACCCTGAAGATGGTCCTATTTCCACACCACACTTATCCAGTACAACCTGTAGCTATTTCAAGTAAACATCAGAGACTTTAGTGCTCATTCTACACCAAAACAAAGTGTGTAACTAATAGCACAAGTAGTCAACTATCTGACACACTTTGAACGTAAATACAGTATTGAACCTTGCAATACGACTGTTATTAAGGTCAAGTGCTAGTGGGGAACACCTAAATGCAGGGGCAATGACATCACAATCAGAGAGGGCAGTAAGCAATGCACCTCCTTATTAATGATATCATTGGCACAACATGACATGCCAGGCCCCCTTTCAGTGATGTCATCATGCCCCTTCCCTGCCGTTCCCCTCTACAGCTAGCAGCAGCATAGTATTTTAGCAAGTATTAAAATGTAGTTGTCAGCTTACGTAAGCTTCACATGTATTGCATAAAAATGATGCCATGTTCAAAGATATTTACCAAAATATACACAAAGAGAAACATCTCTGTAAATACCGTACTGTCTCGTCATTAAATTTCACCTCACATATGTGCACATAACATCAAAAAATTATTTATATTTCCACATGTGGGTCATCATCATCATAATCACTAAATTTCATCTCTTTTATTTATTAAATCCCCTCTCCCACTCCCTCTCACACACTCCCAACCTTGTCATAATATATTACAGATGGAATGAGAGGGAAAAAATGCAAACAAAAATGCCATGGATATAACTTTTTATAAATATTTTTTTTTACATTTTCATTCTATAAAATCATAGTTAACTTTGACTTGCAGCACAAATTATTTCTCATCTTATGCTGCCACAAATCATCATCTTCAACACTTTTTAAAATATTGTTTATTGTAAGCCGAAGGGTGTTAAGATTTAAGTAAATATTTGGGCAATTCCATTAGATAATCAAGTTTTGACAGTTGTTTAATAAAACTGAAGGGACAGTGAATTGCATTTTGTCAGCAAACTGTATACAGTATTAACAATATATTTTTAATGTGCAGTTGACCTGTTTGTCATTCTCAAAGTTCAGTGTAATAAGTACATTGATACTTATCATACACTTCAAAACCAACAAAGCATTCAGAATCTGTAAACACTCCTTCTTGAGAGATTGTACCATTTTCTCATGCACTACTGAAAAAAGCATTTAGATTGTTACCAAAATCAATGACTTGCAAATTAAACACAGAGCCACAACAATTTTTTAATTTCTTTAGAAAGTCAACATTAATTGAACATTAATGTCTCTTATAGTTCCACTGCGCCATACTTTATGAGTAGGACCTGATATTATTATGTACAGGGTGAACATTAATGAAAGCGACAAATTGAAGGGACGGATTCCTGAATGGAAATGGAGGAAAAATGACCCTATTATCATGTATGTGTCTGGAAATGCACAGTGTGCATGTAATGACAACAAATCATCCCAGAACACAGTACAGAGCTGCATCGCAATCATGTCACAACAGATGTTCAAAGTGGCCTCCATGGGACACAATGGATGTGTTGTCATGCATAATACACATAATCATACTTTGGCTTACACCATGTTGGTAGGCCAATTGCCTGGACCTTGTACTAGGGTTTGTGTCAATATATTGTAGAACCCGGCTCTCCAAACCTGGTGTACACTCAGCCCACCACCTCCCTGCACGTTCATCTATCTGAAAAGATCCATGACCAAACAAATGCCCAAAACATTGTGTGATGTGGTTGGTGTCTGTGAGCCATGCTGCCTCTCGACTGTTTCCATCTGCTTGATGGTACATGAAGACCACCCCAGATGTGAATACCAGATCATTCTGCTGCTTACAGTACTGTGTCAATCACATAGCCAGCAACACACAGCACATTGTCAGAGGAACTTTCATTTGTCAGTGCAATCTATTGTGGCAATGACTCATTTATGGACACATGTCCATAGGACCTTTTTGTCCATTTCCAGTCAGGGTTCTGTTCCTGCAGATTGTTGGTTTTATTCATGTTCACTCTGCATAGTTTTCTACAAGGCACATATGAAAAAAATTACATTAATTGGTATCACTATTTTTGAAATCAGCTATGACCGTGCTGTTCACTCTTCCACAATACATCAAGCACATGGTGCCACAACTGAGAAAGTCAAGTTCACAATCAGTAATAGGTGGGAATCTTGCTGACATACGTATTTTGCAGTCGTTCAGATAAACCAGAACTGCCTCTCCAAATCTGGTTCCAAATAAAAGACAGTCTCTGTTGTAATGTTTATTGATTAACAATGTGTTTTACTCTCTTGGCACATCATCAGATTTACCGCTGGTCATGACAAAGTAATTACCAGTATTACATGAAAGTTTTGATTTGTGGATCTATCTAAACCATTAAGTGGCAGAATAAACTAATAGTGCGAGGATGGGAACATACCTTAAAAAGGCAATGGAGGCCACAGTAGTCAAAATTAAAAGCCATAATGGCAATTACTGTGGTCAGTATTAAAACCATGGAAAAAAAATCATTTGAAATGGAAGCACAATTGTCAAATTGAAAGTAAAAGTCCTGAAATGATAAAAAGTAACCATGCAGGAATGGAAAAACATGAAATTCACACAAAGCCAAGTATTCAGGATCAGGGAAGCAAATGAACTCACCAAGCACCAGAAGTGAACACTGTAAATAGGTCAGCATTCACAGGCATGTGATTCACTAATAAACAAGTACCACCGCCAATGAATTGTATGCTGAGGCATGAAGGACACGGAGTAAAGTAAGGGAAAAGCGGAAGTTGACAGGGAGGGCCGGGTGGCAGCACTAGTGGTGAGGCTGAGATGAATCGAATGAATTATGTAAGCTGATAAAACTGAAATAATAAAATACACAACAAGGAGCGATATAAAGACAAGAAGTTAAGTAGTGAGCATATAAAAACAGTTCTTATTATTTAAGCAAAAAATTAAAAACAATGTGAAAAATTATAACATTGAGTGACAGTGAGGGCCATGACTGATAAGAAATAAATAACAATAAAATGACCATTAGCAAAATAGTAAACAAATGTGCAGATCAAATAAATGAGTAAAGAGAAATACAAAAAATAAAGGACGCAAAAGTTATGAAACAGGGAGGGAGAGGAGGGGAAAATAGGAGGAGAAATCGGGTGGGTATGTGAATAGGTAGGGGGGAAGGGGAACAGGAAAACAGTAGGGAACTGCTTAGATTTGAAGAACTAGATTAGGAGACAAACATAAATGTACACAAGAACACAGTGATGAGAGGCAGGTGTGTGAGAGGCACAAAAAACAAGCATCAAACAAATCTGGAACAAAATCAAGCTGACATCATAGTAGATGTGATTTCTACTGACCAGTTAGTCATCAAGACATAACTGACTCAGTGACTTAAGAAGTTTCATTATTTCAAAGAGAATTAACTTTTTTTCTTCATTGGGAACAGTATTTGCTTATAGTGAGACGTATGCCTGCGAGCACTGACCTATCTACACCATTTGCTACTGGTGCTTGATTAATTCATTTTCTTTCCTGATTCTGAATACTCAGCTTTCATTGTTTTTCATTCATGGATGGTTACTTTTTATCATTTCGGGACGTTTATCTCAGTTTAATGATAGAAATTCTAGTTCAACCAGTTTATTGTATGGTTTTAATATTGATTAAGGTGACTGCCACCAAAGCTTTTTATTCTGAATATTGTGGCCTCCAGTGCCGTTTTAAGGTATGTTTGCATCATTGCACCATTAGCTTATTCTGCCACTTAATGGTTCAGATAGGTTCACGAATCAAAACTTACATGTTTTGCAGTTAATCTGATGATGCAGTAAGACCGCAAAATGTGTTATTAATCAATAAATGTTGCAACAGAGACTGTCTTTTACTTGCAACGTGGACCCACTGTTGTTGCACCAGGATTGAGCAGAATGGACCAGTTTGCTTCAATTTGGTATTGACTTGTCTCATGCTTGATACTGGGTAGTGCTCTCCCACCTGCAAGGTCATTTTCTTTCAGTGTATATTGTGCTTCTACCCTCACCTAGATGCTTCGGTTCTGCAACATGCAGCCAGAAGAACACCTGCCATCTTGTATTACAACAAATAACTGATAAGCAAAATAAAATTTTAGTAGTAGTAGTATGTAGTGCATGTCAGACTTAACATTTTGTGTCCAAAAAAGAAGAAAGCGATGAATGGAGGTAATGACTATGATGATGATGATGATGTCTCTTACAGACCAGCAACAATGACAAGCTACTTGCATTGGGTCTTCTGCTTTTATTACACATAATCATCCTGAGTAAACATGTTCAACGAGCCCCAACACGCAAACCAAGGAATTACATAGCATTAGTTAGCAAGTCCTGTCTTGTCACTACAAACATTGTATTTCTTTTTCCACATTTCAAGGAACATGATCTCAGAGCTATGTATGCTTTGAGATATCCATAACCAAGGAAACTTATCTTAAATGTGTGTGTTGTATCTCCACATTACAAGAAACAGGAAACAGATATGAACATTCAAGGAACTCAAATGCACATGTTACATTAAGCACCTCCTTGCTGCATGGGTTACATTGGTTGGCAATAATCCCAATTTTGCAGTAAAATTACCTACTGCTGTGCATGAAAGCCCAAGCTATCATATCTGACACGTCAAAACAGCTACCAGAAGGTGCCAGACTCCTCCCAGGGAGAGCAAAATAAGATATATGTTCAGCTGGACAGTACATCACATGTTCTTTTGAGTTAAAGTGTCCAGGTGGGAACATAATATTAGCACTATAATTTGGACTATATTTCCAGTTCTCATCTGAAATGCCTATCCATAATCTACCAGTCCACGAGGTCCACTAGTCTTGGTGTTTTTATCTTTCTCCCCCCCCCCCCCCCCCCACCCGCCACCTCCAAAATCCCCAACAGTCTATTTGGGCTGCTTTGGAAGTGCTGACTTGTCCCTGATGGATTTGTTGCTCAGGTGACACCCAATGACTGGCCACCATTCAAAGTCACTGCGCTCTCCTCACCAAGACATTCTGCTGTTACTGCTTCTCTGCTGACAACACAATACCCCTCACTTCCTTTTTATGCCAGTGGGTGCATCACAGAATTTCATTCATACAAATCATTTAAAAAATGGAAAGTAAAAAAAAAAAAGTTTTGACAATGCATGCGATCCGACAGACTATCAAAAAATCAGAATGTCAAAAAAAGGTTTACAAAATACATTTCATTCACATAGACATCAAAGTTCCATGGGAAGATAGTTTTATGTCAACATTGACATATTCTTGCTGCACTCTCTTATGTTACACTAAAAGGATTTTTGTGTTCTTGTCATAGATTGTAGCTTGTACGTAATATTTCCCTAGCAAAAAACAAGTTAATGTTTTGGAGATGTTTGTATGTCACCTTTTGTTCAATCTTGAGTCTTCTGACTGGTTTGATCCAGTCTGCCATAATTTCCTCTGCAGTAACTTTCCATAACATAAAATTTACTGCATATAGCAACATGTGTCCTCTGCCAGCTCACTCGTGTCAAGGCAGCAATGGACAGCTGACAGCTGGTACGCTCATAAGACTTAGACAGTAAGGGAGTTAATTTCACTTCAAAATTATAATTATTGCTGAAAAAATCCAGTATAACCATGCTCCATAGATGAAGATAGAGACAGCACCTAAATTTGAGTTCCTTGAAACTGCATATCTGTTTCTGTTGCTTGAAATGTGGAAGCACACTTGAAACATGCGTAACTTGAAATGTTGAAGAGAAATATTATGCACATGTTGACAAGGCAGGAATTCTCACTTTTTTGCCTGCTGGAAAGGACTGGAATATGACAGGAACTGGTGAAAACTTGTTGACTAATTGTTTCATACCAGATATGAAATTGTGTGACTCCACATGCTCAGACTCTTTCCTCCCACCACTTGCTGATTCAGCAGGAATAATTTGAACCACTCAGAACAATTTGAAGTATTTGGAACTACTAGGCTGACTCAGCAGGGATTGGGTGTTGTTATAAAAGTGGGACTTCCACTCGGGGAAAGGTATTGATGTTGCGCCATCTGAGCCAGCATTGATGTTCAACTTCTATTTTATCCCAAGGATACCTGTATATTACTATAAACAATCTTGCACCTTTCATCTAATGATTACTTGCTGCACCTCATGCATGCTTCTTCCCATTCTGTTTCTGCAAGTGGCTTGAAGAGCAATGACTGTCTTCTACTGAAAAAACACAACAGATCGTAATGCAGACTGTTCACTGCCCTGGAATTTTTCATGCAGGAATAATACAATGAAAGGAACACAATGTCAAAATTTTAGCTAACAAGATAAACTGCAAGTATTTTTTAAAAAATGTTGAAAATTGCAAAATTCATAGCCCACCAGACAGTGGAGGAATGTGATGTAGCAGGCAGCACACATGCAACAGAGCAGGCACCTACAGTCGAGATGGCATAAGAAGATCCCTGACAGCTTACAGCGCTGTTATCAACTTTCAACTGTGAAGAAATGATGGCTACAGGTGAAAACAGTAGTTGTTTATAGATTTGTGATGACACTGAAGTGTTGCCATGGAGACATTTATAAAATCGCATTACATTGTTGACTGAGGTAGGTCCACGAAGCGTCCATGCCGAGACCACTGGAATTGTCAGGGACCAACTTAGGCTGACTCAGTTATAGCTTTGGTTGACAGTGCATCAGTAAACAGACAATATAGGCCAAAGTGATCGCAATTTGTAAAGCAAATTTTAGTTTCCATTGATAGTTTCTCTGCCACAATTGTTCACAGTTGTTATTTGCTTAAATTTGCAACTCATTTAATATGCACAATAATTTGCAATTGCCTTTGTGGTATCATTAAATGTTACCAAAGGTGATAAAAATCAATTGATTTTCTGTGTGTTTTCTTTGTATAAGCTTTTAATAGCACCTGTCTTTGTGCAGGTTCCAGAGTTTCACAGTTAGTGGATTCCAGTTAATATTTTTGACTTTGCACGGATGAAATATGAAGAATGTGGTACGCAATCAAAATCACCTACTTCTCCTGAACACCTACACATGTGTCATTTATTAGTTAATTCTTCTGAAATTCATTTGAATGGTTCCAAATTTTTATGAAAAAGAAGAATTAGAAGAAACAGGAAACAACTATAAGAAATCTTTATGTCTACCTTCAGCAACCTTAAGTCAAATTAGACTAAAAATTTGAAGAAGGACAGCTTAGTTGCAAAATTCTTGTAATCGACTCAGCAAATCTGGAGAAATGGGTGAGAATAATTTCCAATACTACTTCTATAACACCTTCTTACCAGTTGCATAAAATAATTCATTGCTTTTGTTTAGAGTCTTGGTCTGGACTTAACAACACCTCTCTCTTTAGGAGAATGACGGAAAGACTGTTAGTATAATTCGGAAACATCCAAAACGAATAGTGTGGTTCAGCCTCTCGATAAAGAAATTTTTCAACAGTTTAAGGGATTCTTCAGAAAACTGTCAGGTAATATAAATTCCTGTAGATGTCATTTTCAGTTTATCAGTAAAACAGAATTGTTAAACATTAGTCATTTGTGCATTGTCAATTTGTGTCACCACTTTTTACAAATTTGGTTAAGCAGCACAATATGCATAACAATGGCCATGACTATTTTTTACTTCATCCCAGTTCTAAACATAACTGTTAATTACTGTGAAGTGCCTGAGTGCATCAGTTTTTCTTTTAACTGGTGTGCCTGATCTAAGGAAATGGTTAATTTTCACGATCCATATGGTGGAGATGCTGAGTCACAGATAGGCACAACAGAAAGACTCACAGTTATAGCTTTTAACCGTTAAGGTCTTTGCCAACAGTAGATATAATATGCGCGCACACACACAAGTGCACGATGGGAGTGGCAGCTGGATGGGGGTAAGAAAGAGGCTGGAGCGGGCAGCAGAAGGGATAGGATGGTTGGGGTGGCAGACAGTGAAGCGCTGCAGGTAGGACTATGGGCAGTGTGACGTGGGGAGGGGTAAGTAGTGGAAAAGGAGAGAAATAAAAAAGACTGCGTGTAGTGGTGGAATGACAGCTGTGTAGCACTAGAATGTGAACAGGGAAGGGGCTGGATGAGTGAGGACAGAAATGAAGGCTGAGGTCAGGAGGGTTATGGGAATGTAGGATGTATTGCAGGGAAAGTTTCCACCTGCACAACTCAGTAAAGTTGGAATTGGTGGGAAGGACCCATATGGCATAGGCCGTGTAGCAGTCATTGAAATGAAGGATATCATGTTTGGCAGTTTGTTCAGCAGTAGGATGGTCCACTTGTTTCTTGGCCACAGTTTGTCAGTGGTCATTCACGTGGACAGACAGCTTGTTGGTTGCCATGCCTACATAGAATGCAGTATAGTGGTTGCAGCTTAGCTTGTAGACCACATAACTGGTTTCACAGGTAACACACCCAGAATCCTAAACCCTTCATGTGGTTCAGATTCATTGATTACATCTTTTCTATCTGGATTGAAGGTGAGGACACCCTATCCTCATTCCTACAGAATCTCAATTACTTCTCCCCCATTTGCTTCAGCTAGTCCTACTCAACCCAACAAGCCATCTTCCTAGATGTTGACCTCTGCTTCAAATATGGCTACATCAGTACCTCCATCCATATCAAACCTAAAAACCACCAGCAATACCTCCACTTTGACAGCTGCCACCCATTCCATATCAAGAAATCCCTTCCACACAACCTAGCCACCCGTTGTCGTCACATCTGTAGTGACAAGCAGTCCCTTGCGAAATGTACTGAGTGTCTCACTGAAGCCTTCACTCACTGTAATTATTGTCCCAACCTTGTAAAAAACAAATCTCCTGTGCCTTATGTTTCCAGTCTCCCACCACTTCCCAAAGTCCAAATGTCTGGCCACAGAGGAGCATTGCCCTCGTACCACCTAGGACTGGAGAAATTGAATTACATTCTCTGCCAGGGTTTCAATTACCTTTCGTTATGCCCTGAAATGAGAAATGTCCTGCCCACTATCCTTCCCACTCCTCCCACAGTGGTATTCCATCGTCCACCAAACTTACACAATATAAGCATCCATCCTTACACAACCCTTGCTCCCAATCCCTTACCTCATGGTTCATACCCCTGTAATACACCTAGATGCAAGACCTTCCCCATACAACCTCCCACCACCACTTTCTCCAGTCCGGTCACCAACATCACCTGTCTCATCAAAGGCAGGGCTACCTGTGAAACCAATCATGTGGTCCACAAGCAAAGCTGCAACCACTGTGCTGCATTCTGTAGGCATGACAACTAATAAGCTGTCTACTCACATGAATAGCCACTGACAAACTGTGGCCAAAAAACAAGAGGACCACCCTGTTGCTGAACACGCTGCCAAACATGATATCCTTTATTTCAATGACTGTTTCACAGCATGTGTTGCGTGGACTGAGGTGACTTGTCACGATTCACATGGCTCCCCCCGTCGGAGGTTCGAATCCTCTCTTGGGCATGGGTGTCTGTGTTGTCGTTAGTTTAAGTTACATTAATTAGTGTGTAAGCCTAGCGACTGATGACCTCAGCAGTTTGGTTCCATAGAACATTACCACAAATTTCCAAGTTTCACAGCCTGTGCCGTATGGATCCTTCGCAACAACATCAGCTTTTCTGAATAGCGCAGGTGGGAACTTTCCCTGCAATACATCCGAAATTCTCATAACCCTCTTGGGCCTCAACCTTTGTTAGTCACTGTCCTCACCCATCCAGCCCCTTTCCTGTTCGCATTCCAGCACTACAGGCATCATTCCGCCACTACACCCAGGCTTTTTATTTCTCTCCTTTTTCGCTACTTCCCCGCTTCTTCCCCTCCCCACCTCTCCCCGTCTAACCTGCAGCACTTCACTGTCTGCCAGGCCCACCATACTATCCCTCCCCCTCCCTGCCCCAGCCTCCTCCTTACCCCACCCAGTCGCCACTCCCAACATGCATTGGTGCTGCTGCTTACAGTGTGGTTTCAGTTGCCTGAGACTGCAGTCATGTGTGTGAGTTGCATTTGTGTGTGTGTTTGTGTGAGTGTGTGCATTTGTCCATTGATTGTTGATGAAGGCCTTAACAGCAGAAAGCTGTAATTGTGAGAGTCTTTTTGTTGTGCCTATCTGCGACTTAGCGTCTCCATTATATGATGAGTAGCAATTTTCCTTCATAATATTGCTACATTCCATCCTGGTTTTCCAGTGTTTAGTTTTCATGATCCAATAGACATTTCACATTTTTTGATGAACGGAGAAAAAATTATCATCAGAACCATGCTACAGGACTTATTATAAAGTATCTCATGTCAAGAAACAGAAGTCTCGATAATTGGAAGGCATCTGTATTGTAACATCATGCAATGTTTTGATTTTCTTTCCTGTGCTGGTCACTTGTGTAACAATTACATCTGCAACAGTTAGCTGTTGATATGAACTGAAGTTTTCCAAAAATTAATAATTTGAGACATTTTGATACAGCCTGACTTCGCCCACAAAGTTTAAGATTCCTCATTTCTTTAGACAGGGTTCATGCCATGTCTATTGCCAAGGAAGATATTGTACCTTTTCTATTTTTCCTAAGTGCCATTTAATATAACTTCTACACTGTTACAATCTGTTGCTTTCATATTCAATACTGCCAACCTGTCTCTATGATATCCAATTGCTCACACTGCGAGAACCTCAGTGCACTCAAATATCTCTCGCTGTTCTGTCAAATTAAAATAACTCATAATTTTCTGGACTAAATTGTAAATTTTCACTTGACCCATATTGTCATAAAACAGTCCAGGTGACAACTGGAACTTCATTACTTGTGTGCATGGTTCTTCTCTGTTGTGCTGAATCCCAGTGAGCAGTAGGATGACACTGATGATGCAGTATGAGGCTGACATCTGGAATTAGAAAAATTCCTTCAGTCTGTTTGCATGAACTGTGAGATATTTATTTTGTTTCAGTAGGATTATACCATTAGGGCCCACTGTCCGTAACACCACATATGGACCACATCATTGTGTATCTAACTTAGATGATGGCCTCATCATATGCTCTCATCAAACAGCAGAACTTTATCCCCACGATGGAATTCCTTTGGATTCTGTGTCCTATTACAATATTCTTTGTTTTTCTCTGCATATTATACTCTACTTTACCTCTGTCACATAATCATCAAAATTATACCTAGTTCCAATTGTATCTGTCTGCTGTATCCTTGGAACGTTACATGTTCTTCCAAAGAATAGCTCATGTGGCATATATCCTGTTACACTATGCAGTGTCATATTATATACAACAACTTCTAATGGAACCCAGCTGTCCCAATTTGTTTGACCTCTATTCACATAGTGTCACAACATCTCCGTTAATGTTTGATGTGACCTTTCTAACATTCCATTTGTTTGAGGTTGGTAACTTGTTGTCTTTATCTTTTTGATATGCAGTAGTTTACATTCTCTTTCCATATCTTACTTATGAAATTATTTCCCATGTCAATAAGACTGACCATATTCCATACATCAGTATAATATTCTCAAGTATCAATCTAACTACTGTACTGGCATCTTGCCTTTTAATGGGATCAGCTGCCATAAACTTCATCAGCATACCCTGAAACCTAAGGATATACTTGCTGCCTCTGTCCTTCTGGTTTAATGGATCTACTATGTCATTGCCACACCTTTTGAAAACATGCTCAGGCGTCATCCTGATCTCTAGAGGTATCTTTATGTGTTTCCTAGTGAGCTTATTCTTTTGACAACTTTCACATTTCTGGATATATTCTTCTACATCTTTCTTTATACCATTCCATACTTGGTACTTCCTTATTTGCTCATAGGTTTTTCCTATGCTCTGGTCCCCTCCAACGGGAGAACTGTGAAGCTGTTTTAACACTGTGGCTTTCTCTCGCACTTATTTCTTCTCTTTCCCAACTCAACTGTCTCTTGTTTCCAGATATACTTTCCTATAACCTTGATGAAGTTTCCACATTCCTGAATAATATCTTTTACTGTTCTTGGATCAACCGCTTTATGTCCTGTGTCCTTGTCTGCCCTGCCTGCCACCTGCTCGTGTCTGCCAACAGCCCTGCTGTTGTCGCCTGTCGGTGGGTCGCTGACCCACACCATTGCTTCTGTTTCCACTGTATTTTGAGCTAAACTACTGTTACCTTCTGGTTGCACACTAGCCACTTTGAATTTCATTTGCTGTTCTTGCACAGGATATGACAGTCTTATTCTTCCAGCTTTAACCTAAATTTCATCAATCTGGATGACAGATCTGATAAACTACCTACCCATGTTAGGAGTTTATGGTCAGTACATATCAAGGAGTTCCTTCCAAATGCATATGGTCTAAAATATTTCACTGCCCAAAAAATGGCCAATATCCCCCTCCCAGTCATACTGTACCCTCTCTCTGCCTCGTTCAGCATCCACGAGGCGTACGTGACAGGGAAGTCATTTGCGATCTTTTCTGACTTAAAACCACTCCAGTACTTGACTGGGTAGCATCCACAGTAATTATGAAGTCTTTTTCAAAGTCCAGGTACTGTAGTGCAGTTTCTCTTTCAAATGTTAAAAAGCATTTACTTTCTTGATACCTCAGGTATAAGTCACCTCTTTCTTACTAAGTCATGTAGTGGCTTCATGATTTTGCTGAAGTTGCCTATAAAATGCTGGTAGTATCCCACAGGCCCTAAATACACTTTGAACTGCTTCAGTGTTTTGAGCTGTGGATACTCCTTTATCACCTTGACTTTCTGTGTACTTGGCCTCAAGCCCTGGGCTGATAAAAAGTGACCCAAATAGCACATTTCCTTTTACAAAAACACACACTTGTCCACTTCCTGCTTTAAATTTTGGAGTCTAAGCCTTTTGAATACCTTCATCAGCTGCACATTGTGTTCCTCTAAGGATGAGCCAAATATTACATCATCATCCCAGTATGAGCAATTTGTCACCTAGTAGCCATGTCAAAATGGAGTTCGTTATCTTCTGAAATGCACTAGGAACTGTTTTAAGATACATGGGCATTTGTTTGTACTCGTAATGCCCATACGGTGTACTGAAAACTATCTTTCCTCTATCCTGTTTGTCTAATAAGACTTGATAATATCCCTTCTCTAAGTCAGGGGTTGAACAGTACTTCATCTTTCCTTGATCATCAAGAATTTCATGTATTCTTTGCAATGGATACACTAAATTTAGGGAGATCTTATTAAGTCACCTATAGCCCATGAATATTTGACACATTTGCTTTCCACTGGCACACATCTTTTTCGGAATTAAAATCATAGGAAAATTCCAACCACTTTTACTTGGAACTATAATGTCATTCTCTAACATTGTTTCGATTTCCTGCTGGATCACCTCCTTTTGTGCTTTCAGTATTCTATAGTGTCACAAACATATCAACCTACCTTCTGCTCCTGGTAGCTGTTTAATTTTGTGCCTGATACTATTCATGTAAGGTAATATGTCTCTAGGCAAATGGAAAATGTCACTGTCATGGCGCATAACTGAATAATTGCTGCTTTCTCTTTTGCATTCAAATGACTCATGCAGATGTTCTCCTTTAGCACACTTATTCTTGATTTCAGGTGTGGCTTATTTTTACTGATGGTTCATGCTGAACGATTGCCACAACAATGTCTGTTCCAGAACTGCTTCTGCAACCAACCACAGGCTGTCAGTTCAGTAACACACTCTCACCTGTAGTGTTCAACACACTCATTAGGCGTTATCCTGATTCTAATTTTACTAATGCCTCAGGAAAATACACTCCCTTGGTGATTTCCTGCTTCAAAATGATAGTCTCTCTCATTCCATTTGCCTTTATTTTTATTTGACACACCTGTTCTTCCTGGGATCCTATTGCTAACACTGAAACAATTTGTATGCACTCCTTTTGCTTTTCTCTGGCATTACCTGTTACTTAACTTTGTTGTATTCCAACAGTTAAGGAGTTTCTGTCACTATTTGTTCTTGTCTTTCCACATGTTTCTCACATTGCACTCTCACAAGAGCCCACTAGTTTCTTTGAATGTACTATGCAGAACTCACCCTGTCCCTCTGTCTTCATTTCCTTAGACACCCTTTGCTCTGTGTCTGAGGTTTCTCTGAAAGAGCCTTCTCTTTCTTGTACCTGCATAACCATATTAGCAAGTTTCTGACTTCTAATACCAATTTGCACCAGGCAGAGCTCACCTCTTATTCTGTCTTCATTCTGGTCCATTCTCCACAAATCAACAGGCTTCTGGTGGCATAACTGATTACAACTCCATGTTCTTTGAAAAAGTCTCAGCTCACAAGCTAATCAGATGGAAGTTTCACATCTTCCTCAATTACGTGGAAATGTACCTCACTCTCATTCCATTTATCGTTTGTAATTCAAGGGTTATAGTTCCCTCTGTCCTTGCA
This sequence comes from Schistocerca piceifrons, assembly GCF_021461385.2. Classification (NCBI taxonomy): domain Eukaryota; kingdom Metazoa; phylum Arthropoda; class Insecta; order Orthoptera; family Acrididae; genus Schistocerca; species Schistocerca piceifrons. Next base: position 42,645,992 of record NC_060138.1, on the reverse strand, counting down.
ATCGTATTGTTGATTCCCTGAATCCTAATACATTCAGCTGGCTTACACTTTTCCGCAATTTGTCAAACTACTTCTCCAAACTAGGCTTACCTGTGCGCTGCTATCCATGAGCAACCTCAGACAATTAGTGATGCCGTCCTGACACTCCAACTGTATAAACTCACTTTTACTTTTGCAGTTGGCTATTAATGTCTTTCCAGCTAAGGCATAAGGCAACTGCTTTCTCATGCTATTACTTAGTTTTTCTGGCTTTTACTTCTCCTATGTGCATTCTGCACATGGCAAATGCTTTCTGGACAGCCTCTTGCATAGTGACCATTTCATTTGCATTTAAAACATGTTATGGACTTCAAATAAAAAGATGGGCCTCTATGACTTGGTGAATTACATTGTGAGTACCTGACTACTTGTGACTAGTCTGTTTCCTGCCTTCTCTTGATACAGCCAGTCCCATGTTTCTTGATCTTTTGTCAGCACAACACTCTCGCACCAAATGGCCTGGCTTCTCACACATCAAACACTTGGTGGGTTTCTTCTCAGTCCACAGCACTGCACCACCACCTCCAGTGATCATCTTTTCTTGGGCTGAGGCTGTTACACTCTCTTCTGTCAGAGTTATCTCTACAGATTCTGCTAACGTTAGCTGCTCACCTCAAGTTCGCAATATTGTCTTTATCCTGTCGTTGTAAATCCTTTGGATAAACACTGCTCAGCTTATGTTTCTAAATGAGAACAAGGCTGGCTTCTAGGTCTGATTGTTGTGCCGTACCTCTAATTGCTTCTCTGAAATGGTGCTGCATGGCATCCAATCTTGAGCCCCACTGAGCTATACTTTCCCTACGTTCTTGCTGACTTGCAAACATCTGACATGTGTAGAAGTCAAGTGTCCTTTTACAAGCATAGTTTTCTACTAATATAGCGTGCACATCTCGCCAAGTGTGCCTGGATCTCTGACTAATAATTTGCTACATGTTGAGCCCACTATTTTAGGTTTAACAAATTACAAAATGGTATTTGCTACTCTGCATCTGTAAGTGCATATGCAAGACCACAATTGTAAAGGAACTCATTTAGAGTGTCCTTAGAGCCATTGCATGATTATGCTATTAATTTTAACACATCTGACAAACTGTGAATTGCCTACTTTGTGACTCAGGCACATCAGAGCCTGCATCAGAAACATTATCTCAATCTCATGACATGCCTGCTAGACTTCTAACTCTCCATTGGAATTCTCACTGCTGCCATTACTTTTCTGTGCTGTCTGCTGTGAAGTGTTGCCCTGCCGCTGGCTGCCTTCATACTGTGTGTTACCCACACCACTGTCTGTCATTGCCGGTCCCAATGCACAACTTCTGTGGCATCTGCGACCCTGTGCTGACCACTGTCACTGCACTGCTATTGGTACCCTCACAACATCTGTGGCCTGCACCACTATCCGCGACTGTTGCTGCCACTGCACTGCCTCTGCATGCCATCCAGTGAGCCTGTGCCGTCTGCCGTGGCTGCCGGCTGCTCTTGCACAGTCGTCTGCATCCTCGTCCTGCTGTCACCCACCCTTGGCTGCTTTCTGGGATGTCCTCCTCGACTCCAGGCACCATCTGTCTGCTGCTATTGAGGCTGCACCAATCATGGATGCCTCTGGAATATCCTCATTGTCCCCAGACACTGTCTGTTGCTGGGCTAGTCTTGGCTGTTGTAACTGCGACCGGAATGGTCACGGGGTTGAAGTGATGAAAAGCACGGCAGGACCCGCGGAGCAGCCTGCGGACAATACAATGGGAGAGGACAGACACGAACTAACAAAGGACAGAACAAACAACAACAAGATCAAAACAATGGAGTCACAAGGAAACCTAACCACCAAGTCCACTCGTACACAGAACAAGAAAGTAAGTAAGCTGTCTAACATAAGGTAATGTGTCCAGAGACTTATGCTAGATTAGACTCGTTGGCTGAGTGAGAGGCAGGCACTTAAATAATCAGGGGCACCGCTATTGGCCACTGTAACCACGTGCTCCACTGTGGCACCTTGACACTAAATGCAGGCTAGGAGACGCTCGCCGTCACAGCTTATGATGCGATGGTGCAGAGATGTCTGGCAGGGATTCAAATCCTGTGGCACGTGGTAACAGATTGGCCTCTTCTTCTTTATTTGGGTGCCTTCTTCTTCTTCTTGAAAGTAAGAGAGAAACCCTTTTTCTTTTCTGTCCTGGCTCCCGGATCTGCCACCGGCCTGTATTTGGGTTACTCAAAGAATGCAAAAGGGGTTCTCAAAGCCATTCCATTGCCTTATGTGGGAAGATTCGATATTCCAAAAAGAGGTGACCTATTCCTATAACTCATGGTCTAATAACTGCATGCTAATTCCGTGACCTAACCCCATACCTGGCACCAGAAAAAACATCTCTATGTCACGTCCAGTGAGAAGTCTAGACGCTCAGTGACTGTAGAAGGTCCATCCAGTCAGCTAAATTGGAGATCACTAACTAGAAGTTTGAAAGAGTTATGGATCTCAGTCAGGAAATAACTGAAGAAAGACCAGGCTTGAATAACTACAAATTGCTCATCTGGGCAAGAATTGGATAATGACTTGAGTGATAGTGATTGCAAAATCCCATGTAGGGAGGTACACAGCTAAGTATAAGCACAAGCAGAGCCAGAGCGAATGCTTAAAGTTCAGTCTCTGGCCTGGCCTAAACAGACATCCCTCCTGGGCTGCTATCTTTACTGAACTCTTTCAGGCTACGCTGCTCCCATCTTTTATCTGTGTGGCAGGCTGTGTCACCCATTGCACGTCGGTGCTTCTGGCCACCACCCTTTGGGGCCTAGTATGTGACCGTATATGGTTCCTCACCAATGCCTTGCAACACCTCACAGCTTTTCCACATGAGTTCATGTGATACCACATGAGTCCACATAACATTGCCAGCCAACACTCAAGCCACCACCCTTCCTGTGGCGTTGCCTTTGTTCTCTGAATACTTCATAGAAAAACATATTCATTTTGGCTTCTGTTTGTTGCATTTTCTAAGTCTGCAGCATATTGTCAACATATATTCATTTTCCTCTTTGTGTTTCTATAGAAAGAAGGCACTTAGTCTCAAGGGAATGCAAGTAGTGGAGAAAGAGAGACATAGCCTATGTGTCTAGAAACACATTGACTTAGACGGGGAAACATTTATTTGTTTCTTGGTCAGTACTGACAGTGATGCACTCACCGTGAACTGAGATTATAAAGACATCCATGTTTAAACACCCTTGTTACATTATTTATTTCTCAATTGTCACACACAACATAACAACATTCTGCAACACTTCAAAAAAATCTGCACTGACAAATCATTGAAACTGGCAGCAGTTGAAAACAAAGGACAGTCAGTGCAAAATATTCTGATTTGTGTACTCTTTTTCCATAATCATACTTACTACAGTGTACTATTTTCACTGAATCTTTTTAGTACACACTTTTGCACTCCCTCAGTTTGTGGAGTAAAAGTAAGCAAATTATGTCAGTTTTTTATATTTCTGTTGTCATTCATTCCAAAAAATGTAGTTGTGGAGTTGAAATTTATTGCAACTAAATCTCCCTTAAACATCCCTTAAATCATGGTCATATATTGATCATCTCCCTTAAAACCATGATTAAATGTTGGTCACCCAAAACCATTGCCATGGAATTACTACCATCTGAAAAACTATATGTTTGATTTTATTGTAAGTAATGGAATTATTTGAAAATGTGTATAATGTAAACACCTGAAAAATATAAAATCTCTCTCTTCCTTACCCCCCCCCCCCCCCTGCTCTCTCTCTGTGTGTGGGTGGGTGGGTGCGTGGGTGGGTGGGTGGGTCTGAGAGAGAGAGACCTAGATAAAAATTGAAATATTGTACTGTAATTGTAAATTGTAGCTTGGTGTCACTACTACCTTTGAAACAGATGTGAATTCACATACTCATATGGAAATACTCCTTTCTGATTGACCAGACTAAATTTGCAATCACCAGGAACATATTTTCACATATCTTGATTTTGTCTGGTGATGTATAATTTTTGACATATCAGAAATTTATATCATTTCATTTGTTTGCATCTTTTTGTGATCAAGAAATGTTCATCATAATTGCTCAAATAGTGGAAATGTAACATGCAGCTGATTTTTGCGGTTATGTGACTGTGTATACTGGGCTGTGCTGAATGGTGTATGTAAATGTTCTCAGTCAACCAAATCTATATCTAACTTATCTTTGGAATGTAATCTTTTCTATAACAAAGTTTATATCCACTGCATTGCTTTTTGACTTTATTCCTTCCTTTTTTTCTCTGTGGTTTGTTATATGTGCTTCATGCAAGAGAGAGAGAGATAGAATTTAACACAACACTAGCAGGGTCAACATGTGTAGCCTCTTAGCAGCCAACTGGGCATGTTATCAGCTATCTTCACCACTGATGTGAGGAGCTATTTCTCTCACACTAGCCCCAAGGTCTCTCTCTCTCTCTCTCTCTCTCTCTCTCTCTCTCTCTCTCTCTCTCTCTATCTCTCTCTCTCTCTCTCTGTGTGTGTGTGTGTGTGTGTGTGTCTGTCTGTCTGTTTGTCTGCCATCCAGCCAGTAATTGCACTGAGTCCATTAGATTTTCCTCAGATTTGTGTGTGTGTGTGTGTGTGTGTGTGTGTGTGTGTGTGTGTGAGAGAGAGAGAGAGAGAGAGAGAGAGAGAGAGAGAGAGAGAGAGCATGTGTGAGCGCATGTGAGATGACACTCACAGTGTCTGATGAGCACCATTGTCAGATCCAATACAATATGGGGTGATGGCAATCACCTTTTCAGACCCGCCAGGGGAGCCAAGAGCGCTAATGCGCTGCTTGCTGGACTTGGATAGGTGCGCTGGCTCTGGATCGAATCCGCCCAGTGGACTGACGACGGGGCCGGTGTGCCAGACAGCCTGGATGCAGTTTTCAGGCAGTTTTCCACATCCCACTAGGTGAATATTGGGCTGGTCCTCATGTTTCACCTCAGTTACATGGCTCACTATTGCACGGATTACACTAGACGCAGACAGTTGTGGTGCACTATTTCCTTCCCGGGGGGGGGGGGGGATCCAAATGTCTTTGGGAGTGGTGACCCCATCATAATGATAGCCTATATATGAAATTGTACTTAAGGCGAAGTACCTTTAATATCCCAACCCGACCAGGTGTTGGATAGAGGGGTAACAAAGATGACGATGACGACGGCGGTAGCCACCTCTTCAACTGACAATGGCTGCCCCACTCAGTATTATCAGGGGGTAATGCCAAGTCAGTCTGTGAACAGACCATCATTGCTGTACCAAATAGTTTCTGGGATAATGACAGTCACCCAGTCAACTGACCATCATTGTCTTCATCCAATAGTGTGTGTGTGTGTGTGTGTGTGTGTGTGTGTGTGTGTAACTGTAAGTGTGAGTGTAAGTTATGGCACCAGTTTATGCAATTCAAAGGAAAATGTCTTTGAACATGGTACTAATTCATGTGAAGCTTATGTATTTTTTTTAAAAAAAACTTCAACCAACTCTAAAAAAAGCTGTCAGATCTAAATTTAAAGGTTCTCGTTGTAAGTGTGCCACATAGACATGACCTAATTGAGGAATCTTGTGTAAACAAAGAAATAAAGTCAACAAATAACAAATTTACAAAGATCTGCTGTGCTTTTAAGTGTGCAACTTTTGTGGATGCAAACAGCTCAGTGAGAAATCAATTCACAAGGCATGGACAGCACAGGAACTATTATGGAAAAAAGATGATGGGTGAAAAGATACTAGAAGAAATAAGCCGTATATCAATAGAAAAATTCCCTAAAATCACACTCCAAATGAGGGCAGAAGCAGAAGAAATGAAAACCTTAACAAGAGCAACATTTGCTGAAGCACTAAAAACATCAACATCTGCTATAGTGAATATTAAAATGTCATCAGCTGCCACAGTTAGTATAAACAACCAATCAGCATCATCCACTTCAAGTAGGAAAAGCAACAGAAACAAGAAACCTTTGGTACAACAGGATTTTTGGTATCAGGCCATAATGAAAACTTCAAGTTAACAATGTTAAACGAAAGGAGAAATATCATCGGTGCTCACTCCCCTGTTCTAATGATTATGACTCTAAATGTGCAGTGCCTCAAGAACAAATATTGTGAACTTGAAATAGGAGTAAGTAACACCCAACCTGATGTCTTGTGTATTACTGAACAGTGGTGTAAGGACCATGAAATTAGTAGTATTCATATTAATCCATTTAAACTGGCAAATCATTATAGTAGGAAATTTGCAAAAGGTGGTGGAGTCGGTATTTATCTTAGACAAGAGTTAGGATTTAAAAAGAGATGTGAAGCAGAGAACTTAGGTATTGAAAAGTTCTTTGAATCAGGTGCTGTCCAGCTATATGGCCTGATGAAAAAAGTCATAGCCATAACAGTGTATAGGTCACCAAGTGGAAACATAAAGGTCTTTTTTGATAAATTAGAATTGTTGCTAAATACTCTTTACAAAAAAGAAACTGTGATTATTCTTTGTGGTGATTTCAATATTAATCTTCTAGTTGAAAGTCAACAAAAAAGGCAATTTTTGGACATATTAAAGAGTTTCAACATGTCACCACACATAAAAAATTCAACTAGAATAGCAAACACCTCCAATAGCCTCATAGATAACATTTTCTCAAATATGTCAGCAACTGACATAGAGGTAACAAACATAGATTTAGGATTGTCTGACCACAATGCTCTCACCATTGAAATCTCTTTAAGGTCAAAGGAAGATAAAGTTGTAAATAATATTTACAAAAGAAATTTCTCTGTGGACAGCTATCATCAGTTCATAAGTATCTTAGAAAATGAAAATTGGTTAGATGTTATGAAACAAACAAGTACAGATGAGGCATATAGTGTATTTGCATCGATTTATATGATGAATTTTGAGATGTGTTTTACAAAGAAACTGACCTAATCAAGTCTACTGGACACATAAAGTCAAGTTCTTGGATGACTCTTGGCATTAAGAAATCATGTGAAAACATGAAAAAACTGAATTCAGAGTTGAGGGAATGTACAGATACTGATTTTATAGACTATGTAAAAAGATATAGGAAAATATACCGCAGAGTAATTGCAGATGCAAAGTTATTTATTAAGTAATGATATGAAAATAAAACAGTCTAGAAATAAAACTAAAATAGCATGGGAAATTGTGAGAAAAGAAACCGGGGTACCTATCAAAAACAAGGAAATTATTCTAAAAGATGAGGAGAATAAAATGGTAGATAAATATGCCATGCCTAATTATATAAATAATTACTTTTTAAATGTACCCCAGACATTAAGCAATAATTTTGGGGAGCAGATTAAGATGGAAGCACCCAAGGCAGCCAGCAGTATGATGGCAGTTCCAACAAATGAAAAGGAAGTTTTAAAAGTGATTAAAAGTCTCAAGTCCAAGATGTCAGCTGGAGTAGATGAGGTACCAATAATACTAGCAAAGAAAACAGCTAATCAAATAGCAAAACCATTGGCGCACATAGCAAACTTGTCAATGGCTGAGGGCGTGTTTCCACAGAAACTGAAAATTTCTAAAGTCATTCCCCTGTTGAAAAAGGGTGATAAGCTAAAAATAGAAAACTACAGACCTGTCTCACTTCTCCAAACTTTCTCTAAGGTTTTAGAGATACTAATGAAATACAGAGTCACACATTATCTTAATATCCACAATCTGATAAACAGTAATCAGCATGGATTTTAAGCTGGGAAAGTACCGAAACAGCTGTACTGGAATACACAAAAGAAATAATCACTAAATTGGAAGAGGGAAAAAGTGTAGTTGGGATAAATCTAGATTAGTCAAAAGCCTTTGACACTGTTGACCACAGCATACTTTTGGAAAAGCTTGAAGCTATAGGTATCAGAGGACCGGTAAAAAAGTGGTTTGAATCTTATCTGGAAAAGAGGATGTAGGTGGTTGAAATTACAGCACCAAATATTAATCAAAAAATTAAACTAAGATCAGATCCCAGGGAGGTCACAGTAGGAGTACCCCAAGGAAGTGTATTAGGCCCCTTGCTGTTCCTCATTTACATTAATGATATTCAGGTGTCAGAGAGAAAAGCTAGAATCATGTTATTTGCTGATGATACTAGTTTAATAGTTAGTGATATGAAGCAGTCATTGCACAGTTCTGTGGATCAAGTCCTACAAGATATACAAAAATGGTTTAGTGCTAACAAGCTGACACTGAATGAAAAAAAAAAACTAATTATGTGCAATATGGAAAAATAAGTGAACATGACGACCTAAATCCTATCATGGAGGGCGAACGACTTGAAATAGTACAGTGTGTAAAATCCCTGGGTATGCACATTGATGAGAATATTAACTGGAAGGACCATGTGGTGAGCTTAGCACTAAAACTAAATTCAGCATGTTTTGTATTTCGAATAATTTCAAGAGTTTGTAGTAATGACTGTACCAGATTAGTATACTTTGGCTATTTTCAGTCCATTGCATCCTATGGGATAGTATTCTGGGGAAAAACAAATTGTTGTCAATGAGATTTTCAAATTACAAAAACGCACTATTTGGATAATGACCCAGAGCCCACCTCAAACACATTGTAGGCCCCTTTTTAAAGCATTGAAAATTTTAACAATTCCATCATTATACATTCTGAAATGTCTGTTGGTGATCAAAACAAATCAGGACAAAATGAAAACCAATACAGACTACCATAATTACGATACACGGAAATGGAAAGATCTCCACATACAAGCTGTAACAAGTACCCGAAGTCAGAAACATGTATGTAATCAAGGCATCAAACTTTTTAATGCACTACCAAAACATATCAAAGAGCTGGAAAATGAGGATAAATTTAAAACTGTTATAACGAACCAGATGCTTGGCAAATGTTATTACAGCATAAGTGAATATCTCTGTGCAACTGTATAAGAATATATGTTTAAGTTAATGTGACAAATGAAATTACATCAGTGAATATGTCTGTCAAGCACATAAGAAATTATGTCATAAAAACACTTATTAGTTGTATATTGTATTAAACATAAGATAGATTCATATGAATTCAGCACAGATAAAAATTTTGTAAAGATATTATATAGTTGTTAAAATGTACCCTGCCGAATCCTATATCACAAATGTGATCATTGGGATGATAATAAATAATATTGTGTTACTGGCAAATATTTTTGAACATGTTGCCATTTTTACACAATTTAAGTGAAGCTTTCGAAATATGACAGCTACATTGTGATTTGGTGCCTGCTTTTAATAACGTGCTGTTATTGGCTGGAGAGGGGAGGAGGGATGGATGAGGGGCATGATGGTGTCTTTGAAGGAGAACATGGCTCATTACACGATGTTGATGATGATCATGATTATCATGATGCCATTGATTAGGATGGGCATTTCATAATGCCGTATTGGATTGTTTCGTCATTGCGCCTGTATGTAGGCAACCTATACTAGCACTTATAATTGACAATGGTATCACAATGTTCAATGGCATCTTATAGAGCAACGTGTGCCATCTAGTTGGTAGTTGCTGACAATATTCATTCCCTTGGTCATTGTCTCCACTGACTGTGTGATGCCACGTGGCCAAAAGCTGTAGTACTGTAAGAGTGATAATGAGTCTGATATTACCACATTCCATTGCGCTTGGGCTTCATCACACAGCTGTACCACATCTGCATGTGTTAGGAGAGAATTCTGATGCATCAAAAAGATGATAAAAAAAGTCTGGTAATTCACAGAAACTCACAGATGAAAAATGGAAGTCCACCACCATTCACAGATGAGTGTGAGAAAGACCCAGTAAATGAAAAGACGGCTGGGTAAAATGAGCCGAGCGCATCATCTCTCTTCATTCGCACTGGTGATATTTTTGTGTTTAGATAGCCTCTGCGTGTAAGTGCTCAGCTTAGAGGATGGAATATCCCACTCCTTCAGAATGGAATCCAGGACCTTAACAGCTGCACAACCTTATTCACCAAGTAGGGAGAGAATATCCAAAGAAGAGCCACACATTTCATCACAAATTCATATAGTAAGCATGAGATGTTTACTCATTTACAGTAGCAGCCCCTACAAGAGAGGCATCATGCATATTGAAGATATTTTACCTTTCAAATTACAAGACTGCATACAGTACTCCAAGAAGAGTCAAGCATCAAATTTCGGCTCTTCCTCGTACACGTGTGTCATAAAATGACCAGAATGATACAATTCATAGAGAGGCTCACTGACAGCAGGTCTTCCCACACACCATTTTGCAAATGGAACTGCAAACTAGGCAAATAATAAGACATAAGGTAAATAATAAGACAAATGCAGTACACATTTGTAGCAAAGGAATATGAAATTAAATCTAGGTTGTTGCGATACAATGCAATGAGTAGAAGAAAAACATACAGAAGAGGAAGTAAGCTGGCACTTTGAGGGTTTTGTACAAACTTAATTGGGTATACAGATCATTCATCTATAGGTTTTGCAACAGCTCAGTTTGTACTGAGTGAGTCCGCCTTCATAACTGTCATGTGGAGGAGTCAGGTTCAATTCTCCGTACTGAGAGCACTGGTGAGGGGTGCACTCAAACTCTTGAGGCCAATTGCAGAGCTACTCAACCAATTAGTAGAGGCTCCAAGGTCGAGAAACTCGACAACGACCAGGAGAGCAGTATGATGACCACAGCACCTGCACATCGCATCCAATAATCATGTGATCATGTGAAACTCAGCTCGCCCTATTTGCCCAAGAAATTCACAGTGCCGTAGACACTGGCGAGCAGATTGATGCCGTATTCCTGGACTTCAGGAAGGCATTTGATACGGTTCCGCACTTACGTTTAGTGAAAAAAATACGAGCTTACGGAATATCGGACCAGGTTTGTGATTGGATTCAAGATTTCCTAGAAGAAAGAACACAACATGTCATTCTTAACGGTTCAAAATCTGCAGATGTAGAGGTAATTTCGGGAGTACCGCAGGGAAGCGTGATAGGACCTTTATTGTTTGCAATATACATAAATGACTTAGTTGACAACATCGGTAGCTCCGTGAGGCTATTTGCAGATGACACGGTTGTCTACAAGAAAGTAGCAACATCAGAAGACTCGTACGTACTCCAGGAGGACCTGCAGAGGATTAATGAATGGTGCGACAGCTGGCAGCTTTCCCTAAACGTAGATAAATGTAATATAATGCGCATACATAGGGGCAGAAATCCATTCCAGTACGATTATGCCATAGGTGGTAAATCATTGGAAGCGGTAACGACCGTAAAATACTTAGGAGTTACTATCCGGAGCGATCTGAAGTGGAATGATCACATAAAACAAATAGTGGGAAAAGCAGGCGCCAGGTTGAAATTCATAGGAAGAATTCTAAGAAAATGTGACTCATCGACGAAAGAAGTAGCTTACAAAACGCTTGTTCGTCCGATTCTTGAGTATTGCTCATCAGTATGGGACCCTTACCAGGTTGGATTAATAGAAGAGATAGACATGATCCAGCGAAAAGCAGCGCGATTCGTCATGGGGACATTTAGTCAGCGCGAAAGCGTTACGGAGATGCTGAACAAGCTCCAGTGGCGGACACTTCAAGAAAGGCGTCACGCAATACGGAGAGGTTTATTATCAAAATTACGAGAGAACACATTCCGGGAAGAGATGGGCAACATATTACTACCACCCACATATATCTCGCGTAATGATCACAACGAAAAGATCCGAGAAATTAGAGCAAATACGGAGACTTACAAGCAGTCGTTCTTCCCACGCACAATTCGTGAATGGAACAGGGAAGGGGGGATCAGATAGTGGTACAATAAGTACCCTCCGCCACACACCGTAAGGTGGCTCGCGGAGTATAGATGTAGATGTAGATGTAGATAATGCCTTTGGCAGAGGTTGGCATGGCAGTCAGTTGGCTCCGATTGGGCTGTCCTCGGCCAGAAAGCGGAACTTTCCACTGACTGAGGTGTTGAATGCTGAAAATGACGTTCTGAACATTCAGTAATCATTTTTGATCGTGCCTCACACTCCAAAATGCATATAAATATAAGTACCAGTACAATTACTGTTATTAATCAATTAATCATTTCACACGGAAAACTCAATAGCACTTCACCAAGCAATTACAGTGTTACTACTTTGGGATTGCTAAGGCTGGAAGCACCTGAAAGAAGGAACCATTGACTCTTAACAATCTGTTATTTGAGGGCCGGTGGCCAACTCACCATGTCTCTACTACACCTTGTCTATTGGGTTCTCGTAACCTCTCTAATCCGACCTCAGATGGTCCAACTCCCAACTTAGTCCAACCATCCCACTCTAGGTGTTCGTTTACCTACATGGGCCACTGCTACAAGCAGAACTGGGCTTGTTGATGGGTTCATCGTCTACTATATGGTTCAGTAGACAGTTGACCGTTGCCAGGTGTGATAGATCGATCAGTTTTAGTATGAAATAACTTGTTTCTAACTTTATCAAAAAGTGTTATGCTAAACTAAATTGTTGTTGTTGTGGTCTTCAGTCCTGAGACTGGTTTGATGCAGCTCTCCATGCTACTCTATCCTGTGCAAGCTGCTTCATCTCCTAGTACTTACTGCAACCTACATCCTTCTGAATCTGCTTAGTGTATTCATCTCTTGGTCTCCCTCTACGATTTTTACCCTCCATGCTGCCCTCCAATGCTAAATTTGTGATCCCTTGATGCCTCAGAACATGTCCTACCAACCGGTCCCTTCTTCTTGTCAAGTAGTGCCACAAACTCCTCTTCTCCTCAATTTTATTCAATACCTCCTCATTAGTTATGTGATCTACCCATCTAATCTTCAGCATTCTTCTGTAGCACCACATTTCGAAAGCTTATATTCTCTTCTTGTCTAAACTATTTATCAGCCACATTTCACTTCCATACATGGCTACACTCCATACAAATACTTTCAGAAACAACTTCCTGAAATTTAAATCTATACTCAATGTTAAAAAATTTTTCTTCTTCAGAAACGCTTTCCTTGCCATTTCCAGTCGACATTTTATATCCTCTCTACTTTGACCATCATCAGTTATTTTGCTACCCAAATAGCAAAACTCATTTACTATTTTAAGTGTCTCATTTCCTAATCTAATACCCTCAACATCACCCGACTTAATTCGACTACATTCCATTATCCTTGTTTTGCTTTTGTTGATGTTCATCTTATATTCTCCTTTCAAGACACTGTCCATTCCATGCAACTGCTCTTCCAAGTCCTTTTCTGTCTCTGATACAATTACAATGTCATCGGCGAACCTCAAAGTTTTTATTTCTTCTCCATGGATTTTAATACCTACTCCGAATTTTTCTTTTGTTTCCTTTACTCCTTGCTCAATATACAGATTGAATAACATCAGGGAGAAGCTACAACCCTGTCTCACTCCCTTTCTAACTGCTGCTTCCCTTTCATGTCCCTCGACTCTTGTAACTGCCATCTGGTTTCTGCACAAATTGTAAATAGCGTTTTGCTCCCTGTATTTTACCCCTGCCACCTTTAGAATTTGAAAGAGAGTATTCCAGTCAACTTTGTCAAAAGCTTTCTCTAAGTCTACAAATTCTAGAAACATAGGTTTGCCTTTCCTTAATTTTTGTTCCAAGATAAGTCATAGAGTCAGTATTGCTTCACGTGTTCCGATATTTCTAAGTAACCCAAACAGGTCTTCTCCGAGGTTGGCTTCTACCAGTTTTTCCATTCGTCTGTAAAGAATTCGCTTTAGAATTTTGCAGCTGTGACTTATTAAACTGATAGTTTGGTAATTTTCACATCTGTCAACACCTGCTTTCTTTGGGATTGGAATTATTATATTCTTCTTGAAGTCTGAGGGTATTTCACCTGTCTCATACATCTTGCTCACCAGATGGTAGAATTTTGTCAGGACTGGCTCTCCCAAGGCCGTCAGTAGATCTAATGGAATGTTGTCTACTCCCGGGGCCTTGTTTCGACTCAGGTCTTTCAGTGCTCTGTCAAACTCTTCAAGCAGTATCATATCTCTCATTTCATCTTAATCTACATCCTCTTCCAGTTCCATAATATTGTCCTCAAATACATCGCCCTTGTATAGACCCTCTATATACTCCTTTCACCTTTCTGCTTTCCCTTCTTTGCTTAGAACTGGGTATCTATCTGAGCTCTTGATATTCATGCAAGTGGTTCTCTTTCCTCCAAAGGTCTCTTTAATTTTGCTGTAGGCAGTATCTGTCTTACCCCTACTGAGATAAGTCTCTACATCCTTACATTTATCCTCTATCCATCCCTGCTTAGCCATTTTGCACTTCCTATCGATTTCATTTTTGAGACATTTGTATTCCTTTTTGCCTGCTTCATTTACTGCATTTTTATATTTTCTCCTTTCATCAATTAAATTCAATATTTCTTCTGTTACCCAAGGATTTCTACTAGCCCAAATCTTTTTGCCTACTTGATCCTCTGCTGCCTTCACTATTTCATCCCTCAGAGCTACCCACTCTTCTTCTACTGTATTTCTTTCCTCCATTCCTGACAATTGTTCCCTTATGTTCTCCCTGAAACTCTGTACAACCTCTGGTTTAGTCAGTTTATCCAGGTCCCATCTTCTTAAATTCCTATCTTTTTGCAATTTCTTCAGTTTCAATCTACAGGTCGTAACCAATAGGTTGTGGTCAGAGTCCACATCTGCCCCTGTAAATGTCTTATAGTTTAATACCTGGTTCCTAAATCTCTGTCTTACCATTATATAATCTATCTCATACCTTCTAGTATCTCCAGGATTCTTCCATGTGTACAACCTTCTTTTATGATTCCTGAACCAAGTGTTAGCTATGATTAAGTTATGCTCTGTGCAAAATTCTACCAGACGGCTTCCTCTTTCATTTCTTACCCCCAATCCCTATTCACCTACTATGTTTCCTTCTCTCCCTTTTCCTACTCTCGAATTCCAGTCACCCATGACTATTAAATTTTCGTCTACTTTCACTACCTGAATAATTTCTTTTATTTCATCATACATTTCATCAATTTCTTCACCCTCTGCAGAGCCAGTAGGCAAATAAACTTGTACTACTGTAGTATTCATGGGCTTCGTGTCTATCTTCGCCACAATAATGCGTTCACTATGGTGTTTGTAGTAGCTTACCTGCACTCCTATTTTTTATTCATTATTAAACCTACTCCTGCATTATCCCTATTTGATTTTGTATTTATAACCCTGTATTCACCTGACCAAAAGTCTTGTTCCTCCTGCCACCGAACTTCACTAATTTCCACTATATCTAACTTTAACCTATCCATTTCCCTTTTTAAACTTTCTAACCTACCTGCCTGATTTAGGGATCTGACATCCCATGCTCCGATCCGTAGAATGTCAGTTTTCTTCCTCCTGATAACGATGTCCTCCTGAATAGTCGCCACCCGGAGATCTGAATGGGGGACTATTTTACCTCCAGAACATTTTACCCAAGAGGACGCCATCATCATTTAACCATACAGTAAAGCCACATGCCCTTGAGAAAAATTACGGCTGTAGTTTCCCCTTGCTTTCAGCCGTTCGCAGTACCAGCACAGCAAGGCCGTTTTGGTTAATGTTACAAGGCCAGATCAGTCAATCATCCAGACTGTTGCCCCTGCAACTACTGAAAAGGCTGCTGCCCCTCTTCAGGAACCACATGTTTGTCTGGCCTCTCAACAGATACCCCTCCGTTGTGGTGGCACCTACGGTACAGCCATCTGTATCACTGAGGCACGCAAGCCTCCCCACGAACAGCAAGGTCCACGGTTCATGGGGGGTAAAAATTATGGTACCAAAATAATCGTAAAAGTATGATGCTGTCTTTACTTTACAAGCAGATGTTGAGCCCAGTGATGTGAGTGAGTGCATCAGTACAGCTGATGCTGACTGCATAACAGAAGCAGAATTATGTGGAGACCAACTCACCGATGATGTAACTCGAACAATGGATGAGAATGAGAAAGATTATGGCGATGAGAAAGACAATGAACCTAAGGCTCAAGAATCACATACAGACGCTAAAAACACATACCCTTCAGTACATCGAATGGAGGTCTCGGTCTACCCCCAAATGGTAGAACATAGCGGCAAAATAAAAATTCTCGTCTGCTAAGCAAAAGGACATTACAGAATTTTTCATCCTGCTTATGGCTAGAACACTCCAAATAAGTCGGCGGTAGCAGAGCACTGTTTGTCCGAGAAACACGAGATGGATTGTGAACGTACCAAGATCCTGGCTCAGACCTATAAATATTGGGATAGCGTTATAAGGGAGGCTATGGAAATTCGCACCAGGGAAGATCTTATCAACCGAGATTGAGGCTACAACCTCAGCAAGGCTTGGGACCCGGCACTGAATGTAATTGAGAAGACTCTCAGCAAGAAGTACGAACTGGTGACCTGGGCGGACGTAGCAAGCACATCGACGCTACGACAGATTCCGACGCCCACGTCTTCGCGACCACCGGCGCGCGGGCGCGGACGGCGAAGAGAGCGGCCCGCGGGGGGAGGGGATTTAAATCGGCCGCCCGCCCTCAGGAGCTCAGTTCGTCAGCGCACCTGACGACGGTGATATGTCAGATCGCTGAATTATTGTGCCCGTTGGACACTATGAACCGGCAGTATACCCGTGGACTGTTCGAGCAACAAATACGCCGGGAAAAACTGAAGAATCACAAAATCATCATAATCACCATTATCACATCTCCAGCGGATTGCGGCAATGGTCCAAATAAGCGCTTCCATCGGTTTGTTGACTGCCGCAGTTTGCTAGTGATGAAAAACGTATCCCCACTTCATCGACACCCAAGTCGTAGTAACATCATGAATGGGTCTCGAGGATACAGCACCTCTCCCACTGCCCTAGAAAAATGGCACATACATACGGAAACGGCCCAATTCGTGCCTGCTTCTGTGAGGAGGAGATTGGTAGCTAGCCAAATGCAACAATGACTTCTTTTCTTTATAGTCCTCCATGGAGGGCAGCTGTGACGGCGGAATTTCAACCGCCTGACGGAGTCGGAGATGGCGGCGACTGAAGACTGCGATGGCACGTTTTGAGGCTGATGCCGAACTCTATGACAACTGAAGGTATAGTCTGTCTGTAAACTCAAGAGCGAGCAGCGCTTTTGGTGGGGGAAGTGGCCTTTCCCGGAAGAACCCTGCCACCGGCCTACAGGGCAACCCAAAATCAGTTGCCCGTTACGTGTCTAGCGGTGTAGTTCGGCGTGCAGTGATATACGTCGTTTCTGTTCGTGGGATCTTAGTTGCCAATCTCAGTCAGTTGACTCTGTGTACTCACTGATATACACTCCTGGAAATTGAAATAAGAACACCGTGAATTCATTGTCCCAGGAAGGGGAAACTTTATTGACACATTCCTGGGGTCAGATACATCACATGATCACACTGACAGAACCACAGGCACATAGACACAGGCAACAGAGCATGCACAATGTCGGCACTAGTACAGTGTATATCCACCTTTCGCAGCAATGCAGGCTGCTATTCTCCCATGGAGACGATCGTAGAGATGCTGGATGTAGTCCTGTGGAACGGCTTGCCATGCCATTTCCACCTGGCGCCTCAGTTGGACCAGCGTTCGTGCTGGACGTGCAGACCGCGTGAGACGACGCCTCATCCAGTCCCAAACATGCTCAATGGGGGACAGATCCGGAGATCTTGCTGGCCAGGATAGTTGACTTACACCTTCTGGAGCACGTTGGGTGGCACGGGATACATGCGGACGTGCATTGTCCTGTTGGAACAGCAAGTTCCCTTGCCGGTCTAGGAATGGTAGAACGATGGGTTCGATGACGGTTTGGATGTATCGTGCACTATTCAGTGTCCCCTCGACGGTCACCAGTGGTGTACGGCCAGTGTAGGAGATCGCTCCGCACACCATGATGCCGGGTGTTGGCCATGTGTGCCTCGGTTGTATGCAGTCCTGATTGTGGCGCTCACCTGCACGGCGCCAAACACGCATACGACCATCATTGGCACCAAGCAGAAGCGACTCTCATCGCTGAAGACGACACGTCTCCATTCGTCCCTCCATTCACGCCTGTCGCGACACCACTGGAGGCGGGCTGCACGATGTTGCGGCGTGAGCGGAAGACGGCCTAACGGTGTGCGGGACCGTAGCCCAGCTTCATGGAGACGGTTGCGAATGGTCCTCGCCGATACCCCAGGAGCAACAGTGTCCCTAATTTGCTGGGAAGTGGCGGTGCGGTCCCCTACGGCACTGCGTAGGATCCTACGGTCTTGGCGTGCATCCGTGCGTCGCTGCGGTCCGGTCCCAGGTCGACGGGCACGTGCACCTTCCGCCGACCACTGGCGACAACATCGATGTACTGTGGAGACCTCACGCCCCACGTCTTGAGCAATTCGGCGGTACGTCCACCCGGCCTCCCGCATGCCCACTATACGCCCTCGCTCAAAGTCCGTCAACTGCACATACGGTTCACGTCCACGCTGTCGCGGCATGCTACCAGTGTTAAAGACTGCGATGGAGCTCCGTATGCCACGGCAAACTGGCTGACACTGACGGCGGCGGTGCACAAATGCAGCGCAGCTAGCGCCATTCGACGGCCAACACCGCGGTTCCTGGTGTGTCCGCTGTGCCGTGCGTGTGATCATTGCTTGTACAGCCCTCTCGCAGTGTCCGGAGCAAGTATGGTGGGTCTGACACACCGGTGTCAATGTGTTCTTTTTTCCATTTCCAGGAGTGTACTTCAGTATCCGGAAGTGATGGGTAATCGCCCTGCATTGCAAGAGAATGTGCAGAATACGAAGGAGATATTTGTGCAGAACGAGCGTTCGATCGTCTCTAACGTTATTACAGCTTGTGTTAAGGAGGCTACACAAAAAGAACTGTTGGCTAATATTACCAGTCCCAATCAAGGGGCTGCAGTTTATGCAAACGTCAGCCTCGCCAAAATAGGACGCGTAAGGAAGGAACGCGAAAACAAGGCGCATGGTTTACTGGAATCGCCGCGAAAGAAAACTAATAATTTAGGGAGGAAGACCATCTTTATAGACAGTTTCACAAAATCGGTCATTCGACAAACGATGGAGGACTTTTATATAAACCAAAAATTAATGCCCACATTACGGAAATTACTCGCTGGCGTGAAAGAAAAAATACGTTTTCGTTGCAGAAAGATGTTTTACACAAGACATTGCGTGAAATGGGATTTACCCGGAAATACTTTTCAGACATGTTTACGAAGACAATGGCAAAAAAAGCATTGCGAATAGAACTAATACAACACACGTATTATAAATTTCTGGTTACTTTCTAAACACTCTTCGTATTGCAAGAATTGTTAAGTTTTAATGCAGCCCTTCAAAGAAAACTTCTACCTTTTAGTAGAAACACAAAGTAAGAACAAGCCTTAAATTCTACAGACTGATTGCACTATATTTGGTTCGTCTTACGAATAGAGGAACATACATTCATATGAATAGGCATTCGGTTCTGTGTTTGTAGTAGAATCCTGACTTCCGTTGTTATGTCGATATTATTTATTCTATAAAGCTATCGTCTTTTGTTTTACTTATACTCTTAACGCGTTTGTCTAAAAATTAACGCAGACGGGACGTATCTGTACACGGCGTCGTCACAGATTGAAAGCGCGCGCCGCAGCAGGGACTGTACTACGTTGTGGAACAGCCTGTAGAAGCGCTCTGTGACGTAGCAGGGTAGTCAGCGTGGGAACTCGCTCGCTCGCTCTTAAGTTTACCGACAGACTATATGCATCATCCATTCATGTGCACAATGGCACCCTACAATCGACCTGATCTTCGACTGTAAACCTATGCTCAGAAATGTCATTGGCATGAGGTACTGGCTGTGCTGTGCTACTGCTCTTAATATTGGTCCTAATAGTGGGTGCACCAGGATGCAGGGTCGTCGCCCATGTGACAGCTCCACATGAGTCTCATCACCCACTTGTGCAGGAAGGTGATTAAAGATTCTTCTGTGGGTACCCATCACACCTTCCTCTGCTTGTCATTGTTGCTGTGGCCTTCAGCCCAAAGACTAGTTTGCTGCAGCTCTCTTGCTGCTCTATCCTGTGCAAGCCTCTTCATCTCTGAATAACTACGGCAACTAATATTCATTTGAACCTGCTTATTGCATTCGTCTATACAGTTTTTAATCCTCACACATCTCTCCAATAATAAACCGACGATACCTTGATGTCTTGTAGTCTCATAATGAATCTTGTCAACCATTCCTTCTTTTATTCGAGTTATGCCACAAATTTCTGTTCTCCCCAGTTCTATTCAGTGCTCCCGCATTAGTTACGGGATCCACCCATCTAATCTTCAGCTTTCATCTCTAGCAACGCATTTCAAAAGCTTCTATTCTCTTCTTGTACTCTGCATGTATTCCTTAAACATACGCACCCAGCTTTTGCCTCGCTTTTGAATGATAATGTACCATCGCGCTAAGATACGCTTAATATCATTTTGATGAAATAAAATTTGAGCTTCTGACTGACATAGTCATAAACCTCTGTTTCAAGAAGATCTTCAATTCAGAAGATTTTTGACAGAACAGGTACAATAGCCTCAGCGACAGTTGTATGAACTGAAATCACAAAAATAAATTTTAAAAACACATTAACCAGTGTCAGATCTATGAAAAGATAAAAAGGGCTCTGCATAGTCTACGTGCAGGTGCCACCAAGCTTCAGTGAGTTGAGCCGTGTGAGGAACACAGGTGGCGCAGTCGCATTTTGCTGCTTTCAGTCTTCGCAGGAGTGGGGCAGTCGCTTGATATGTTTACCGATGGCAGGCCAGTTAGCAAGGCGACAGCTCAAAGGTTATATTTGTGGAACACCGTGGTTGCTCTGATACAACAGCTCCAGTATGCGAGAAGAGAGTGGGGGTGGGACTCCCGAGCGATGCTGTCTGTCTTCTGCGCTCTGCAGTGCTTCTGGCACCGCGAGGCGGTGGTGCAGAGAGAAGGAACTGCACGAGGTGGTACCGGAGAAATTTGGTGACTGTTAACACCACACAGCTTGATATCACAAAAATCACCGAGTGAAGCAGATCATGAGCTGAAATGTATGTGCAAACTTGTACAGAGGATCTTAGATTGGCTGAGTCAACTCTTCATTCGTTTTTTGTGAATCGAAAGCTGAAACTGCGACCGTGGAGAAGTTGGAAAGGACATTAGCGTTTACATATTGATTTGTCAACTTTTGTATTATTTGATACTGATATATACTCGTGAAAAAAACTCCACCTTTTTAATATTTATGCAGTTATTTGGGATAAACAAGAGCGGGGATCAGAAAATGCGATGAAGTGTTCAGTGTCAATGACGAAAATAAATTTTGCACCAGACACATAAACAGAAACCTTTAATTGCGTAAATTATCGTCAACGCTTCCTTCCTTCTCTCTGTGCTTTTTCCACTGAAGGAGCATGTTTAATCTTCGCAGTTGGTTTTCTGGTTTTTGCGCTCTTACTCTCCCAGAATCTCTCTTCTTGAGTGCAGTCTTGTGCTGAAGAGAAACATGGATGATAAACAGAGCAGATGAGAAGAGTACAGAAACTTTTGAAATGCTGTGCTTGGAAAGAATATCGAAAAATTAGACGCATAGATGGTATAGCTAATGAAGAGGAAGTGTATCGAACCAGGGAGAAAAGGTATTTCGATATAGCTTGACTAAAAGAAGGGATTAGTACTTAGGACACATCCTGGGAGGCATCAATGAGTGGTTCATTTGACAATAGAGGGAAGTGAGGGGAGAGGGAAGGGGTAAATTGTGGAGGGAGTCTGGAGTGCTGCATCAAACCAGTCTTCGGGCTGAAGACCACAACAACAAAAGACTTGCGAGAAACAATACCCGATCTTTAGGAAAACATAAAAGTCTTCTGGACATTATAAATGAATGAAGAGTTCCTA
The DNA here is from genome assembly GCF_021461385.2 of Schistocerca piceifrons. Taxonomy (NCBI): domain Eukaryota; kingdom Metazoa; phylum Arthropoda; class Insecta; order Orthoptera; family Acrididae; genus Schistocerca; species Schistocerca piceifrons. The sequence goes on along the minus strand of NC_060138.1, from coordinate 42,624,004 downwards.
TTGACTGCGTTTACAGTTGCACTGAATTCACTATACAGACGGTTACCAGTTGTTTTTACATATCATTAAGAATATGCTCTACCACTGCCGACTGTCATATCCCAGAGGCCCAAGGCACGGCTATCTTCATTTCGTGACAAAGAAGTCCTAAGCCTCATTGTGTAAGGACGTTTGATAATAGCCAAGCTGTGCTTGGGTAGCTCAGACGGTAGAAGCCTTGCCCACGTAAGGCAAAGGTCCCGAGCTCGAGTATCGCTCTGCCAGAAGGTTTCATATCAGCGCACTCTCCGCTGCAGGGTGGAAATTTCATTCTGGAACCAAATTAGTGTCATAAGGGACCGCATATTAAAGAAGGGGCAGGAGACACTTCCTAACAAGTGCTGCCAGTTGGTAATAGATTTGAAACGAAGGAAAGACTGATAAACGCAGCTAGTGAGCATTGAGATAAATCAGTGGGGAAAGTTGAAAATTTGTGCCGGATCAGGACTCGAAACCAGATGTACCGGTTCTCAAGGACGGTTGCTTTATCCGGACACAGTCCTTGACCAACTCAAATTTCCAACTTACCTTGACACTACTGATGTAGTGTTCCTGCCCATTAAGCTTCTATCTGTGCAGCATTCGCTGATTCCTGTATGAGTTCGAACGTATGTAGCACCGATACGGGTTTATTGGGGCTGCTGACATAGGCTATATATATACGGCGTCTGTTCTTTTGTAACTATCATATTCAACTACTAGTCCTAGTGTTACTTGTATGGACACTACTGGTACTGTTGTTGCTGAAGTTTAACGATACTCTTGCGTTTTTTTTATGTTTGCGAATCAAATATGCATTTTAAAATATGGCATATAACTGTCGAAATATCTACAGCAAAATAAAATAAGAATGAATAACATTGTATTTAGCAAATGTCGGAGATTCTTAAAAGCCATACTTAACACTGCTGTTTCTTGCAGGTTGTGAAAATTTTTCAGTGATGTGCTTCATAAGAGGGTAAATGTTTTGTGAAGGTATTGTTAGTTTATTCCGCATATTTTCATTCACTAATGGGTTATGTGTCTGAAAGTTTCGTTACGCTTAAGTATCGGAATGTCTCTCTATGCAGTAGGTTACAAATTGAGCTTTCTCGTGTGGCGTCCAGAGTTTCTCCACATCTGCCGCGCGTGGAAATTAGAAAAAAAAAACCTCAGTGAGTTACCTTGTCAGATGCTGAAAACAAGTTGTTATTATCTAGTTTTGGTATAAAGGTCTGGAAGTCCACAGCCGTAAAGATAATTTATCGGCACCCTGTACTTCTTAGACTTTTTTTGTTTGCGGGATTCATGGTATATGTTCTGGCGTAACCACAAGCGCAGGAACGAAGAGGAAGAACGCAAGACCAGAGAAGGCGGTGAGGCGACGTCAGCCAGTAGCCCGCTGACGAGGACCGCGCCACGGCAGGAGCGGCCTCTGCAGAAAGTGAGTATAAGGGCCGCTCCTGCCAGCGTCGGCCGGACATTAGTGGAGTACTGGGGCAGCATTAGCGCGGCCTAGCAGAGAGTGCCACGATACCAGTTATTAGTGATCCATATCCATTGCTTGTTTGGGCTTTGTCTACAGCGAAGAACATTACTGTTTGCATGTCGCCCATAGCTTGCGACACTTGTTCTAAATACGAAGTTAAGTACTGTCAATCCGCTTTATTGAAATAAAACTGCTAATGCTATTTGCTTGAATTGTTGTATAGCATTCCGAGAACGCAGCATCCCTTAGGCACCCTATACGAGATAAGTGGGGAAGACCCCACATTACATGACTAATGTAATGCAATGTCTAGTTGACTGATCGGTTGTCTAGAGGAGGTTTGAGCTTGTACGCTGCACATACTGAGGGTGAACAAAAATATGGAAACACCAAAAAGGCAGAACATTGCCGTGGTTAATATGGTGTAGGAAAAGTGTTAGCATCCAAAACAGATTCCAGTCATCTCGGAATGGATAGATAGGAGTCCCGTATGGTATTCGAGGGAATCTTATACCGTGCTTCGTGCAAAGTAGTGGAGAGTTGGGATAACGATGATGGAGGTGACTATCTTCCCTCCATAGCAAACCACGAAGATGACAGTTTATCCTCACGCTCAAAAAACCAGTGCTAAACGATGCGAGCTGCAGGAACATAGTATCACTACTGGGAAACAAATGATGTCCCAATGGATGAACCAGATCAGCAAAGTGGTTACATAATCCTTGGCAGAAATACGACGTGCACAGTAACCGTGGTGCACATGGAATTCCACTGTATGACTGCCCAAATCATCACCGATCCTCCGCCATATTTCACTGCTGGGATGTAAACTCGGCCATAAGTTGGAAAGAATGTGCAGCAAGACTCAACCACGTGCCCCGTACTCGAGTTCTTATGACTTCGGCGCCACGTTTTCCTGTTACGGGTATTTGCATCACTGATGAGCAGAGTCGGAATTCCAGCCTCGCCCTGCAATTCCCCGCTTGTGGGGCTCCCTTCGTGTTGCCTTAGCGCTGATAGGGTTCGCGGGTGCGACATTCAGTTCTGCAGTGACTTTTGCTGCTGTCGTCCAATTTTTGTTCGTCACAATCACCGCCTGCCAGGATCTGTATCTAGATCATACTCCGCAGGCCACCTAATGCTGTGTGGCGGGGGGTACTTCTGGTACCACTACTGATTCACCCTTCCCCCTTCCGCCCCACCCCCCCTCCCCGCACTCACGCCTGTTCCACTGGCGAATGGTTCATGGAAAGAATGATTACGGGTAAGCCTCTCCATTGTTTCTCATTTCTCGAATTTTCTCGTCGTGATCATTATGCGAGATGCATGTGGGAGGAAGTAATATGTTGTCTCTGGAAATTCTAAAAGTAAGCCTCTCCACGATACACCGCTCCGCTTTCGTAACGTCTGTCACTGGAGCTTGTTGAGCATCTCTGTAACACTCTCGCGCCGACTGAACGATCGGGTAGCGAAACGTGCCGCTCTTAGTTGTATCTTCACGCTCTGTGTCTCTTCTATCACTCCTATCTGGTAAGGACACCAGTTCGATGAACAACACTGAAGACTCGGTCGAACAAGCGCCCTATCGGCCATTCCCTGCCGGCCGGAGTGGCCGAGCGATTCTAGGCGCTACAGTCTGGAACCGCGCGTCCACTACGGTCGCAGGTTCGAATCCTGCCTCGGGCATGGATGTGTGTGATGTCTTTAGGTTAGTTAGGTTTAAGTAGTCCTAAGTTCTAGGGGACTGATGACCTCAGAAGTTGGGTCCCATAGTGCTCAGAGCCATTTGAACCAAGCCATTCCCTTCGTGGAAGAGCTACATTTCCTTAAGAGTCTTCCTATAAATCTCAGTCTGGCATCTGCTTTTGCTACTATGTCTTTTATGTGGTCATTCCACTCAAGGTCGCTCTGGATAGTTACTCGTAAATATTTAACGGCAGATGCTATTGCCAGCAGTTTCTCGTCAATAGCTTAGTTGTGCAGTAGTGGCTTGCTTTTCACGTGTATACGTTTACGATCACTCAACACTCGGTTCCGTCCGCGTTGTGGCTTAGCGGACGATGTTTTTCCACCTCCCCTGTGTGCGGTATGCCTTCCCTGTATGTGCCTCTTGGCACACCTGGTACTTCTGCGCCCTCGGTTACGGAAGCTCCTACCATACAACCACCAAAAACCTGACCACTTTCAAATTCACTCAGTTCCGACTTAAAGCACTCACAGCTACGCAGAACACTGTTCTGACCGCGACTGGCACTTGTAACGTGTTGAGGACACTGCACAGCTGCCGTTCGTGGTCAAACACAGCGGTGAAACCCGCAGGCTTGGCTAGCGTCTTCATTTATGTTCAAGCATGCAGTTTTCGCGGTGGTTCCATGTTTTCGTCCAACCGCTGTAATCCTAATCACATCTTTATGTTGTAAAAGCTTTCTAAAATCGAGATCGCGTAAATCTTTCTTTATTTGCGATAACCTGTTTCGCCAGACTTTGCTGTATCTTCAGGTCTTCAAAATTTTTTGTTATAAAACATGTTCATTTTGAGGTGGAACCTGAGGCCAAATTGTCATGCTAGTGGATAAAATGTAGAACATTATACGAAGGTCTATCATAAATAAAACATTTAAAATAAAAAAAACGCCTTGTGCACATGGCCATGTGCATGTACGTAGCGCTCATAAATGATTGTTATGTCATAAAAATCACAGCACACAATACAATGTACAGTAGCACATCATGGATATAATCTAATCAGGATTAGACTGTTGTGTCATAAAGATAACACTGTTTATCTTAGCTGGACGTACTGTGCTATTGATTAGAGCATGTCCAACTAAAGTAAACAGAAGTGCTGCTGTGCAGACCTGATCAGAACATGTCCAACTAACGTAAACAGATGGTTACTGTGCATTGTATTGTGTACTGCGTTATTTTGACGTAACAATCATCTGTGAGTGTTACATACTGTTACTGAACTACATGAAATAAAATCGTCTTAACTTCCGAACGGTTTGCGTTAGTACGTTCAAACTGCACGGTTGGCCACGGGGCATGATGGGAATTAGTATGGTTTGGTTTAGCGACGAAGTTCACTTTCATTTGGATGGGTTCGTCAGTAAGGAAAACTGGGGCATTTGGGGGACTGAGAAACCGCATTTCGCGATCGAGAAGTCTCTTCACCCTCAACAGGTGACTGTGTGGAGTGCAATGTCCAGACACGGAATAATCGGTGCGATATTCCTTGATGGCACGGCGACTACCGAACGGTACGTGAAGGTTTTGGAAGATGATTTCATCCCCATTACCCAAGGTGACCCTGATTTCGACAAGATGTGGTTCATTCAAGATGGAGCTCGACCTCATAAAAGCAACAGACTGTTTGATGTCCTGGAGGAGCACTTTGGGGAACGCATACTGGCTCTGGTGTACCTAAAGGCCACTGGACTGGCAGGGCCTCGATTGGCAACCATATTCTCCGGATCTGAACACATACGACTCGTTTTTGTCAGCTGTATTAAAAACAAGGTGTACAGCAATAACCCCAAAACAATTGCTGTGTTGAAAACCGCCGTTCAGGAGGTTATCGACAGCATCGATGTTCCGACACTTCACCGGTTCAGGCAGAATTTCGCTATTCGTGTGCGCCACATCATCGCCAATGATGGCATGTATATGGATCATGTCATAACCTAATCCCAATACCTGTAGTGCCCGCGACAGGCAAAGGTCCCGAGTTCGAGTCTCGGTCCGACACACAGTTTTAATCTGCCAGGAAGTTTCAGATCAGCGCACACTCCGCTGCAGATTGAAAATTTCACTCTGGAAACATCCCCCAGGTTGTGGCTAAGCCATATCTCCTCAATATCCTTTCTTACGGTAGTCCTGGTCCCTAAACTTTCGCAGGAGAACTTCTGTGAAGTTTCGAAGGTAGGAGACGAGGTACTGGCGGAAGTAAATCTCCGTTGGTGCCGGCACGGTAGCTCAGCGTGTTCGGTCAGAGAGCCGGTGGCCCTCTGTAGCTAAAAAACTGCGTAAAGGAATTAACGATCAAATCATATATCATATGTCGTTCGCCCAGACCGAACACAACGAATAATACCAAACAAAATGAAAAAAAAGGGTAGAGCACTTCCCCACGAAAGGCAAAGGTCTCGAGTTCGAGTATCGACCCAGTACACAGTTTTAATCTGTCAGGAAGTTTCAAATCAGCTCACACTCCGCTGCAGACATAAAATTTCATTGTGGATTGAACCCGTAGTGCCGGCCGGTGTGGCCGTGCGGTTCTGGGCGCTTCAGTCTGGAACCGCGAGACCGCTACGGTCGCAGGTTCGAATCCTGTCTCGGGCATGGATGTGTGTGATGTCCTTAGGTTAGTTGTTTAAGTAGTTCTAAGTTCTAGGGGACTGATGACCTCAGCTGTTAAGTCCCATAATGCTCAGAGCCAGAACCCGTAGTAATGTTTACAAGTTAAGTAAAGTGTGTGCACACCGTAGTTTGTAACTGATTTACGTTTTTTTATAGACAGTGATGAACCAAAGAAACTAGTATAGGCGTGCGTATTCAAATATAGAGATACGTGAACAGCAAAATACGGCGCTGCGGTCAGCAACGCCTATATAAGGCAGCAAGTGTCTGGGGCACTTTTTAGATCGGTACCGCTGCTACAATGGCACCTTTTGAACGTGGTGTTACAGACGGCACCCAAGCGACAGGACACAGTATCTCTGAGGTAGCGATGAAGTTGGGATTTTCCTGTACGACTATTTCACGAGTGTAGTGTGAATATCAGGAATCCGGTTAAATGTCAAATCTCCGACATTGCTGTGGCCGGAAAAAGATCCTTCAAGAATGAGGCCAACGGCGACTGAAGAAAATCGTTCAACGTGACAGAACTGTAACCCTTCCGCAAATTTTTGCAGATTTCGATGCTTGGCCATCAACAAGTGTCAGCGTGCGAAGCATTCAGCGAATCATCATCGACTTGGGCTTTCGGAGCTGAAGACCCACTCGTGTATCCTTGATGACTGCAGGACATAAAGCTTTACGCCTCGCCAGGGCCCGTCAACACCGACATTAGACTGTTGATGAGTGAAAACATGTTGCCTGGTCGGACGCGCCTCGTTTCAAACTGTATCAAACGAGTGGACGTGTACGAATATGGAGACAACCTCAAGAATTCACAGACCCTGCATGTCAGCAGGAGACTGTTCTAGCTGGTGGAGGCTCTGTAATGGTGTGGGGCGCGTGTAGTTGGAGTGATACGGGACCTCTGATACGTCTAGATAAACCTCTGATGGATGACACATGTGTAAGCATCCTGTCTGATCACCTGCATCCATTCATGTCCACTGTGCATTCCGACGAACTTGGGCAATTCCAGCAGGACAACGTGACACCCCACACGTCCAGAATTGCTACAGAGTGGCTCCAGGATCACTGTTCTGAGTTTAAACACCTCCGCTGGCCACCAAACTCCCCAGATATGAACATTATTGAGCATCTCTGGGATACCTTGCAATGTGCTGTTCAGAAGAGATCTCTACCCCCTCGTACTCTTACGGATTTATGGACAGCCCTGCAGGATTCATGGTATCGCTTCTCTCGAGCACTACTTCAGGCGTTGGTCGAGTCCATGCGGCGTCGTGTTGTGGCACTTTTGCGTGCTCGCAGGGTCCCTACACGATATTAGGCAGGTGTGCCAGTTTCTTTGGCTCTTCAGTGTAGTTCAATAATTGTCACCCTGGACATGGCTACATGCAGAAGACCCTTTTTTATTTTAAATGTACTATTGACGATAAACCTATGTATAGTGTGCTACATTTTGCCCACTAACATGACAACTTGGCGTGAGGTTCCGACCAAAAATGAACGCTTTTATAGCACAAATTTTTGAAGACCTGAAGATGACAGAAAACTCTGGTTGTTGTAAATAAAGAAAGACATACGCTATTTCGGCTTTAGAAAGTTTTTACGAAGTAAAAGCAGATCGCTCCCTCTGATTTCTGAACATGAGAGAGTTGAGGTATTTTGATGTGTACTACAAGTGACATCCACGAGCAGAGGTGCTCTCGCGTGGAACACGGCTCGCTGCGTGCCAGAGGAGACCGGGCTGGAGCTGCCGGCGCCCTGGCAGGTGGGCGGCGCCCCGCTGCCGGTGCCCGCGCCGAGTCGACGACCCTGGCAGGATTAGGCAGGCAGGCAGGCGGTCAGCGCAGTAACTCAGGCAGGCCGGACCCCACGGGCGGCCGTCGCGCCGCGCCGCGCCGGCATTCCGCCCGGCTCACCGCACCGCGCTACGTCACGCCGCACACTTGCCGGAACGTCACAGTCACCTAACCGTCACGTCAAAAGAGTCTCACCTGTAGTTCAAACGGTGGCATTCACACACGCCGTCAACGGGACGCCATCGACACATCACGTCACGTCGGCGTCACGTCAGGGTTTCTCGGGGAGAGTGTTTCGACGGACCATAGGTAGTCTGCTTGACGAGCAACTGTTACATTAAGTACACAGTGCGGACTAATACGAAAGTATTCCCCACTGACTGCTATTACGAAAAAGTCTTAATATGTACTGGAAGACAATACGAAGTTAACGTACTGTATTTTATACACTGAAGGAATACATTGCAAAATAGACGACACATTAAAAAAAAAAAGAAAAAACGGAAGTAAAGGCACGCGGCTTGCAGAAATTTAAAATAAGATTCGTACTAAATTAATGACCAACAACAGGTAGCAGAAATATGTGTAAACATAGTTCAAGCACTCTAAAACGGCTCATCTAGAGATACCGTTGGCGAACCTTCAGTTTCCGTCAAGGTGATATTGGACGCCTAAATCTTGAATTTCTCCTCATAAATTTTATTTGTATGTTGCTTAACAGGTAAAAAACTGTTCTTTAGACATTGTGAAATATTTATAGAACGATGGCTCCTCCTCTTCCAGCCCCTTGTAAGGAATGTGGAACTCACCTTCACGGTCTCTATTTTTTACCATTTTTCCAACCCAGACTCTGTTTGCTCTCTGTTTTTCGCCATCTAGTGCAACAGTAGTCATTGCGAACTGCTTTAAACTAAGTTTCGGCATTTTATGAAGATCTACCATGAACTACGAAGCCTCTGATGAGTGTTTTATGAACCAGTTCTTTCGACGTTGACGTGCCGTGTAGTGTCAATGTTCAGCAATTCCTCTGACCATCAACGTTAAGAAACGTGACGGTGACATTCCGGCAAGTGTGAATCCACCTTCACTCCCACCTCGTGTCCTCCAGTCACACCATCCAAGGCCGCGCCGATGGTGTGGCGACGAGATGGAATAGAATAGAATAGAATAATTTCAATTCCGTTAGGCCATTAAGGCAATAGATGAAGTCATACATATAATACAGTATGATTCATGTTGCAATACAACAATAGGTTTGTTATTACAGTGTAGTATTATAATTTATGAAGTTCTACAAAATCATACTTATAACACAATGTAATTCCTGTTGCAAAAGAGCAATAGATTTGTTATAACACTATAATATTACGATTACAAGGTCAAACATATAACGCAATGTTATTCATGTTGCAAAAGAACAATAGGTTTGTTATTACAGGGTAATATTACGATTGGTGAAATCCTACAAAGTCATACTTATATTACTATATAATTCCCGTTGCAAAACAGTAATCGGTTTTTTGTTGCCGTATAATATTACAGTTGATGAAATCCTTTATGTCGTAGAATGGGTGGGCAACTAACCAGTCACACAGTGATTGTTTGAATGGTTGCTCTGGTAAATCTTGCATAGCTAGTGGAAGTTTATTAAATAATTTGTGCCCCATTAGTTCACAACTGTTCAGTGGTTTTGAGAGTCTGTGGAATGGAGTATAAATACATCTATTCGTCCTAGTGTTTTAGCAATGTATATTTTCTCTGCGTTTAGCTTCGGGTAGCTTCTTTTCGTGTAGATTAAGACACAGTATATATATATATATATACAAGTTTACTACTGTCACAATTTTTTGCTCAGAAAACACAGGTTTACGGTGTGCCTTATATGATGAGCCTGTAATACCCTAACAGCTTTCTTCTGCAGTAGAAGGATGGCCACAAAGTCAGGGCGGACCCAAAAACCGCCCGCAAAAGGAGAGAAAGACGATATAAGAATTAGTAGGCAGATATACGTGACTCTCCCCAACCGTCGTGTTCCTCCCTTCTGCCTACGCGAAGAAGCCCTTAGCCGCGTTTCTACTGAAATGAATTTCCCACACGTGCATCCCCCCACCTCCCTCGCCGCCACGACCCTTACATGCACATTAAGCCTACTTTGCTTGTGAATTCATTTTCAAAAAAATCGATCTTAACAATGCTTAGGACTTTTTGAACAAAATTATAGCTAAGAGAATTGTACCGGACATCGCGAAGTTGCTTAAAAACCAATTTAAACATATTTTTGTGTGTCGCCGCGGCCCTTCTTTCCGCTGCTTTCACACGTCAAATGCTATCAATGGATTTCCATTGGGGAAAGATATACTACAAAAATGCTTTACGAGATGACAACCCTATTAGAAGATATACTTTGAAAATGCTCTTATGTTTTCCCCATTATATCTTTGGTTTTCGAGCGTTGTTTTGCTTATAAACATTTCTGTAGGTCGAGGTTTTACTATTTTGTCATTGCCGAAAGTTATTATACCTCCAAAAATTGTCTAGAGGTGCTAGGAACATATTTTGGGTTCAGTATGAGACAAACCACTGGTGGCAGTTGATTCCATGAGAGTAGCTACAGCTGAAAAGTAAGTCCTTGAGGCAACTAAAGAGGCCAGAATAACGAGGAGAAACAAGAAAAGGAAGAGAAAAGATGAGGAACATGTGAACCATTAAGGTTATATATCTCGGATGTATTAGAACAGTAGAGGTGAGCCATAGATCAAATGTAAGTCTGATTTGAATTTCTTGAGAATTGAATCTTCTGACATGTTTATTTTGTGTACAATAATCTGTTTGAGCCAGAGGTTTGCAATTTTTTGAGATGTTTCAGGGTACTATTTGGGGTGAAGGACACTACAGACAGTAATTTACTACCAACAAGAAGAAAAATACATACTGATTAATTTTAGAAAAGTAGCCATCGGTTATGATTACCGGTATCATTATTTCTAGAATAAAATCTTGTGGCTAAAATGACATGACTGTAGTCTACTTTTTAGATAGAAGTGTTGTTAAAGTGTACTTAAATTTTCAAGCATCTAAGTAAGACAGTTAATCAGTGCATAGATTCCAAGTATTGGCCCGCAAATAAAATATGCTATTTACTGGTCTACACAAAACATTCTAATAAAGTGAGTATGAAAACTAATGTGACTAATTGTATATCAAAACGTGCAGCATTGTTCTACAATTTTTTTCACGGATTTTAGTAAACTTAATGAAAATAGTTGGTATTTCTCCCGGCGTTTACAGGCAAATTACCATAACTGTTTCCACACGCCTGAGTTGGAAACACTGCTTACGCGACTTTCAAGATGGAGGCAAGTGAAATTATTTGTACGGGAGTTGGGAAACTTTTAGCCGAAGAGCTTATAGTGATTTTGACGAAGAAGAAACGGACCTTCACTTATTGGACTTGGAAATAAAGACCTCGAAGTGATAGTTGGGAATATCAAAACCTAATAATGGAGTTATCTGACAAGGACGACGTTCAGCATTGAAAATCATTTTCGAATGAGTAACATTAATTTTGAAATCTTTTTGTGCCATAATTCTGACTCTTTACAAAATTGTAATACAAGTATGCGATCTGGCGTGCTAGCTCGGATTGGGGTTACAAGCAACATTGAAATATCTGGCAACTAGAATCACTGCACTGTACAATGAGGTAACAAAGTCATATGATAAGGAAATGCGGAGATACGGATGGCGGTAGAACTACGTACACAAAGTATAAAATGATAGTGTCATTTGAACGCAGGTGATTCGTGTGAAAAGGATTCCGACATGATTATGGCCGCAAGATGGGAATTAATGAACTCTGAACGCGGAATGGTAATTGGAACTAGAAGCATGGGACATTCCATTTCGGAAGTCGTTAGCGAATTCAGTATTCCGAAATCCACAGTGTCAAAAATGTACCGAGAATACCAAATTTCAGTTATTACCTCTCATCACGGACAACGCAGTGGCCGACGGCCCTCACCTAACAATCGACAGCAGAGGGGTTTGCGTAAAGCTGTCAGTGCTAACAGACAAGCAACACGGCGTGAAATAACCGCAGAAATCAACTTGGAACGTACAACGAATGTATAACAGCGTGGCGACATTTTACTTTAATTACTTATCTCACAAACCTCGTAGTTTTGTTTAATTTTCTCACACTTGGTCTACTTAAATTTTTCAGCTGGATCATGTTGTCTGCTTCCAAATCATCGAGACTCGGTAATGAATTTAGTAGGTCGTTGTCCTAAAATCTTCTTTGTAATTCAGCCATTAGCATGTCCAACATTTCAAAATACTCAGATTTAAATGGCTGTGCATCCTAGTCTTCTATATACTGTCTCGCGGAGGAACATGAAGAGCCACACTTCGAGCAATCATCTATCCGATTTGAGTGTTTGACTTGTGTCTTATGGGTCTGGGTCCTATTTTCGGAAACACCGCTTTTCATAGACTTAGCTTCTTCCAGAATTTGATTATATATTTTATCTGTTCTCAGTTTCGTCATTTCATTTTGGTTCACATTAGATTATTATGGCGTCTTTCAATCCTGCGTTTCGGGCTTGTAATGCTGTGGTTGCATGCTGAAGTATGGATAAGATTTTTTTGGCCACATCATGGCCATTCGGAATTCCGAATTGAGCATGACTTTTTAAATCTCGACAGTATTGGCAACGTCGTCACAGCTAAATCTGTGATTTGTAAGTTCATCTGAAGTCTTCAAAAACGTTTGTAACCGCCAAGTGTCCTGACCATCGCTGTTCGAGGATTCGGCAAATACTTTCTCCCCCACATCAGGCAGCTATTTTGCCATGGTGAAAGATTTCCTATAACATGATGCTCTAATCAAAAAATGAGCCAATGAAAATCATTTCCGAGTTAGTCCTGATACTGTCAAATGTAGCGAATGGCTATAGCTGTGGACGTAAGGAGTTCTCCGGGCCACTCTATTTTCTATTCTTATTCGTAGCTTCCGAAACTTACTCACTCATCACACTTGCGACATCATAGCATTGGCTTAGCATACGAGAGAGGTCAATGTCATTTTTTCGTAAGGTCTTTTAACGTCAGTTTCTGTAAAAGTGGCTGCATCAAGTTTACAGTAGTTGTAATTGCCAGCAACGATTCAATGGCGACACTATCCATTTCGTAACGTACTGCTATTGCAATACTTTCGTTGTTTTTTTCCCATCTTCCAGTTCACCTCAGATTCCTTAATATCTTTGACAACAGAACATCGTACTCCTTGAATCATTGCTTGAATTATTATTTGAATTTGAATTTCAAGTGAACGATATATTGCATTTTATGGTATTTGACTGAGAGCCTTCTTCAAATTCCGATCTTTCATGCAAGTGTGTTCAGGCATATTCTGAAATAATCATTGTTCACTTTTTTCCTCCAAAACATAGTTTCCACACAAAGCTGTTTCGTTGACAACTAGAAATTGTATTACTTCGATAACAGACTTCACGTAATACTCGTTTTTTTCTAATGTTTTCTGATGCATCAACGTTTCAGCAGTGCTAAGTTGCAGATATTGTATATAATTTGTCATACCACATCGCCATAGATTGTGTATGAGAACTGAATTTTTTGTGTTTTGGAAAAACAGTTTTTGAATCAATGTCATTTTTCCAGTTTCTGAATCATGTGGAACTTTATGAAGCCTGTGTGTTACCAGGAGGTAAAAACTGCTGGCAAGGGTAGCAAAAGGCAGCACCTTTTTCGACAAAATACTGCAACTATTTATGTTGCTTGAACCAGTCCGCTACACAGGCCAAGTTATTTTCTTTTAGATGTATATCTGTTGTCCGAGCTGTGCAATCTCTGAAGGAATACCATAGCAAACGTTACCAACATGTTTCATAGAATTCATTTCCATAGAACTATATATAGCAATTGTATCTTGCGCTTCCATCCGGTTTGAGGAATTCGGCTCTTCTTAGTAACTTTCCTATTCAAATCTTCATTTTTTGCTGAAGAAAGTGAACGTCTCCATCGCAAAATTAATCAATCTTCAGTTCATAGCATCAAACAAACAACTGTGTCGCTAACTGACTGAAAACTGTACCTACGCTTCACTAGCAAATACGACAGACAGATAACCTCTAATTTACTTATTTCGGTTTAAAAGGGGATTCCTCGTACCATAGACTGCAATAAAGGCACAACTCCCACGCAAACTTCGCGCGCCATCTATGGGCGGAATAACGAATTAGCATGTATGACTGTGAGAAACTGTGGTTAATTAGGAATTGTTTGGATGCCACTACTCTAGTAGTAGATCAATTCTTTTACGTCATTCCGTACTATGAATGAACAATTTACTTATCGTATAAATTGACGGTATTTTTAAGGCAGAGTATTAGTATTTTAACGTAAGGTATTGCCCTAGGTGCACCCCTGTAGAACACTAAAGGGGGGGGGGAGGTATTTTAGATTGCTACTAAATCATCGTAAAGTCTCCCAGTCTACATTTTATTCAAAGTAAGTTATAATTTATAGGTTATGCATTAGTTAATTACGATTGTTAGATTTCCAATGGTATGGCACATACCAAATTAGGTACAAAATGTCCTGTTTTATACCCTACTACAATCGTAAATTTTCTAAGGGTTTAATAACTTAGTGTTAAGAACATTTTGCCACTTTAGAAAGTATTTACTTACTTGGCTTACCTTGGCATGATGCTAGCTTCCCACGTACATAAACAAACGGTTCTAGAACTATGCTGTCGACCGAACAAGAGTAGAACGAGAGCAGATCCACTTATCGGCAGTTGCTGAAGCTCGTACATGATGGTGGGGGAAGCGACATCGTGCAAGAAAGTAGAAAACCGTTCAACTTTCGTAACCTACGCGTTAAGTTGGCATGATGGTACGCAAGAAGCTGTTTCCACATTTAAGTTTACTTGCGCGAGTTGTGGTGGGGTATGCATTTGTAAGTAATTCGTACCTGTGGGAACCTGAGTTTCACTAGGTCTTGTTTGTAAGCCAAGGAGGTTAGAATAAGGGGAGATGCCCTTACACAATAAAAATGAAGCCACCGCCGCTGTACTACTGTGTCTGTAACATTTGGTGTCGAGTGAGTATTCATACTGTATTGCTGTATTGCTTTGTATTGCATCAAATTGCATACCCAGAAATGACTTTCCATTGGACATATCGAGAGCTAAGACGGCAAGTTTCATGCAGTATTTAACCGAGAAACTCACTTCCGGGTGTCAAAAAGATTGTGCCACTGGCTTCAATCGATGGCTGTGCTTGGCATAGGTACTGCCATCTCCCCTCAGTTTAACTTCCTTGCTTTAGGTGCACGTTGTTATGAGAGTATCATTTCGTCCAAGTAGCATCACAAAGAAATGACTAGTAGCGAGCAGACGTCTATCCCCAACGCGATTTTTGTGGCAGAACAACTGCCGCCAGCACATCTCACTCATGTCCCTGTTGCTGCCACTTCACTATCGTATTGTGAGATCTCAAAGGTCAGCGATTGGGTGCTGAAGCAAATATACTATTCAACCAATGGCTTCCGGTTTCTGCTGACTGAGGACTGCGCGAGACTACTTGAGTTAGAATGTTGCAAAGTATTTGATAAAATACTAGGTGAAATAGAAAACACATCTCATGGACATCATACCGTTTCATTTGACTTTAACTTATGGTCAGAAAACACCTTAAATGAAAGCTCTATAACTTAGCTTGAAAGGTTTGTAGCTGATTTTTTTGCCAAATATAGTAAAGACTAGTTGCCTGCCTCATCCTTGCATGGGTAACATTGAAACATTGAATATGTATGACTGGAGGACTTGTCTGGTGTAACGGTAATGAATTATATACCAAGACCTTCTTCATAAATCCATCTATCAATTAGCGAAACCCATATCCAAAACGCTACTGCAATTTGAGAGCGTTGCCTCTCACGCAGACTGAAAAACGCGGCGAGGAAGTTAGTAACGTGTAGAGTTGTAAAGCTACTGTAATAAGCACAGCCTATGGTAGTTTTCCTAGAAACTTAGCTCAGTTAAGGTCATACCTGCACCACCTCTACATTAGGTGTATTGCATACCTATCGAACGTTACCGCATAGCAAGCTCTTTCTTTACGTATACGACAAGGGGCTTAAGGGATGCCCCTAGAAACAGGAAGCGATGACACGGAATGAGAGTATATAAAGGGCCCCATATCATATGGAATATTTTTGTTCTACAAAAGTTTCCTCTTGTCTGTCGCTTAAAAACAAATAGTATTTACAGCAAAGTTGAAGTATCCAATATTAAATTCAGGTTTTATTCGAAAACCGTCGACTTGTAACGTGAAGCAGAGGAATGTTGTAGTAAAAGAGAAAGAAAACAATACAGATTTAATGTGCTTCTTCAGCTTCTCCCAGCGTAACTCACGTCGAAATAGTCCATCAGCGCAACAGATGACGGGAACGTGGTCATTTGCCAAAATATTGTGTCCTTTGGACACTAACATCTGGCAGTTCACCCGTGAACAGATGTATCATATAGCACCAGAAAATGCAATTTCCTCAAAATAAAAAACCCACAAAACAAAAATATATCAATCATCACTTCAATAATTCGTCAAAATTATATAAAACATGTTTCTTTTATTCATAAACGACTTTTGCATTATCAATAATAACAGGAGAGAGTCACCTTTAATAATGAAGTACGTTCTATTGAGTATAAAATAGCAACAATATATATAGACAGGTTGTTTCCATTCTAGCGGCCAATTATGGGCACTGAATAGTTTTCGTGCTTCAAAATTTATCTTCAAAAATCTAATTACGTGAGTTGATTCAAAGATTGTCTCTATGGGATTATTTCGGTTAACTATGCCGGCCAAGGATTACTGTTATCACCATTGTTAACACCAAAATCAGCGAAGGCACTTATGTCTAGCTGGCGTACTAAAAATTCCCAAGTATGGAAAATTATTTTGCGTAAATCTTGATTACTTTAGATAATTCGTAAATAATAAACCGATTAGTTCTCAGTGATATGCTCTATTCTCCAAACACATTTCAGTTTAAATAAATAGGCTTCAGTATTTTCCAAAAGAATTAATTCCATATAAACAATTTTATCTTCTTTTTCGAGGATACAGTCCGTTTTATTTCGGAGAGCTAATACAGAGAACTGCAACGTAAGTAGTTTTACATACATGAGTTAGTAAGTTTGACTATCAGAGAACTGAACATACATCATTTCATTTTTCGTTTTGAAATACATTTACATTATTTAAATAACATAGGACATAGCATCTGGGGATAGCTTGCGGCACCTTCTTCACGCGCACGGCCGTCGACTCTCTCACGTTCACGTCCGGCGACGTCAACATTCCAGGCAAAGTTGAAGATACCTTCGTCTGCTGCTTACACCCAAGCCTCCGGATCTCGGACACTCAAATCGGTACCAAACCTTGTATGTCGGTAGAGCATCAACCCAAACACCGGTTTAGTTCGTACTATGTGCCGTCGTCCAGCAGAACGGGTGTAAAAGTTAATTAAAAGCAACATCTGAACTACGGAGCACAGGAAAAGCATAACTGTCAGTAGCTAATATGTATAGCTTCCGTGCGGAAGTTTGCAGAGCGTTAGATCGTTGTACCAAGAGTACTGCGTTCATACCACAATAATGACCTTTTCTTACGGTAATATGCGTGTGTTACATGGGACTATTAATACTTCCGCAAGTGTGATGTATTTGCTTCTTTATTCTACTCCTCCCACTGTTTACGTTTATTCTGTGGAACTACAAACGCTGCTTCATCACGAGTGGTGTGTGTTCTGCCACACATGTCCGACAGAACGCCACACTTATCTATACAAATGTGCTCTAAAGGTTTGCTACTTTCACCTAACGAGGCGAAAGCAGACTGCCAGAAGAACATTGTTACAAACTTCGTAAAGCCCTTCTACGTGCCAGGAAAATGTTCTCCCGTGTAGCAGTTTCACGTGTAAACAATTAAAAGGATTTGTCACCAGTTGAGTTTGAACGCGAGGCCTCTGGAACGACGACCTCCCGCTCTACCAACTCACCCACGCGAGATCTACGAAACTGTCACTCACAGATACCCCTTCCTGTGCTCTGTAGTTCTGGTGTTACTTTTAATTGCCGTTTACGCATGTTCTACGGACGACAGTACATGGCATGAACTAAATCAGTGTTTTCGTTGATACTTTATCTACCTGCAAAGTTTGGTACCGACCCGACTGTGACAACTGAAGGTTTGGGTGTTATCTGCTACGCCCCTCATGAAACATGAGAAATAAGCAAGTCTGTAGTTCTTAAAAAAATAACATCATCATACAAATATTGTTTTTGTGAAGTACTACGTGACATTAGTAAATTCAGGTGGACACTTACGACGTGTCGTAGCTGCAAAAAAATAATACATTAAAAAGCCCCGTGTCATCACAGTAACAATCTCCTAGGATTAGTGTTCACATCCTTCTCCTCTGTAGAGATCTCAAGATACCAGCCTTGGGCCGGTAGCTGTCGGTTCACCTGTTCAGGTGTTCCCGACGGAGAACCCACTAAAGCGGACGCTGCACTGCCCAGCCGCGCGCCGCCTTTATGCAGCCCGATTCCGCTCAGTGAAGCTACTCGTATGTTTTTCATCATATCCTTCGCGTTTGGATTCATTCAGGCCGTTCTTTATGCCTGCCGCGATTTCCAGGGATCTTCATGTATTCATACGTAAGAACGTTGGGTCCATCTACGTCTACGTGTACACCTAGCTTTTTTTCCGTGTCTTCAAATCCGTTCGCGCGTGAATTTGAAATTTCTGGAAGTTATTGTCAGCACGTCCTTTCATACGTTTATTGCTATTTTTGGGTTGTGTCGCTAGGCTAAGATTGTGAAAAATTGGTATGCTATGGATTAAATTCGACAGGATGCAACTGCATTATCATAAAGAATCACATCGTAGCTTTTACGTGTAAGGCCACGATATAAGCAAATAAGTCTATACACGACTGGTGTGCAGATGTTCGCGAGTTTGAGATGTTTCTGTGCGGATTAATAGCCTGCATGTGAGGGATGTCATATTAATCTGACATCTGGGTAGTACAAAGGAAGATACTTTTCCAGCCACCCTGCTTTTCATGGACATAAACAAATGATATATTTATGGGGCACTGATCATGATAACAATCCATTACATTCTAATGGGCGGAGTTCTTTGACGCAAGGACTAATAATTATCAGCGATACGCGATAACGAGGTGTCGATTAGATTTGACAAATCATGATGGGAGCGATAAATCACGTGCTACACGCATTTGTTGAAACTACGCTGAAGTAAGTGTCTAAAAGTGTGCAGTTCTCTCTCAGTTACATAAACTGAACTTTAACAGTCTGAGGAATCTTACTGAGAACAAAGTACAGCATCATATCAGTATTTGGTCATCAGGTGTTTACCGTGTATTTAATAGTGCGTTGTTTTGAAACAAATATTATGCGTAGAAAAAGTGCCAAATTATTTGTATCAACGCTGAAGCTAACTTAATTTTACACTACTGACCATTAAAATTGCTGCACTAAGAAGATGACGTGCTACAGACGCGCAATTTAACCGACAGGAAGAAGATGCTGTGATATGCAAATGATTAGCTTTTCAGAGCATTCACTCAAGATTGGCACCGGTGGCGACACCTACAACGTGCTGACATGAGGAAAGTTTCCAACCGGTTTCTCATACACGAACAGCAGTTGACCGGCGTTGCTTGGTGAAACGTTGTTGAGGTGCCTCGTGTAAGGATGAGAAATGCGTACCATCATGTTTCTGACTTTGATAAAGGTCGGATTGGAGCCTATCGCGATTGCGTTTTGTCGTATCGCGGCATTGCTGCTCGCGTTGGTCGAGATCCAATGACTGTTAGCAGAATATGGAATAGTGGGTTCAGGAGGGGAAGACGGTGCTGGATCCCAACAGCCTCGTATCACTAGCAGTGTTGATGACGGGTATCTTATCCGCATGGCTGTAACGGATCGTGCAGCCACGTCTCGATCCCTGAGTCAACAGATGGGGACGTTTCCAAGACAACAACCGTCTGCACGAACAGTTCGACGACGTTTGCAGCAGCATGGACTATCAGCTCGGAGACCATGGCTGCGGCTACCCTTAACGCTGCATCAGAGACAGGAGCGCCAGCGATGGTGTACTTAACGACGAACCTGGGTGCACGAATGGCAAAACGTCATTTTTTCGGATGAATCCAGGTTATGTTTACAACATCATGATGGTCGCATCCGTGTTTGGCGACATCGGGGTGAACGCACATTGGAAGCGTGTATTCGTCACCGCTATACTGGCGTATCACCCTGCGTGATGGTATGGGGTGCCATTGGTTACACGTCTCTGTCACCTCTTGTTCGCATTGACGGCACTTTGAACAGCGGACGTTACATTTCAGATGTGTTACGACCCGTGACTCTACCCTTCATTCGATCCCTGCGAAACCCTACATTTCAGCAGGATAATGCACGACCGCATGTTGCAGGTCCTGTATGGGCCTTTCTGGATACAGAAAATGTTCGACTGCTGCCCTGGCCAGCACATTCTCCAAATCTCTCACCAAATGAAAACGTCGGGTCAATGGTGGCCGAGCAACTGGCTCGTCACAATACGCCAGTCACTACTCTTTATGAACTGCGGTATCGTGTTGAAGCTGCATGGGCAGCTGTATCTGTACACGCCATCCAACCTCTGTTTGACTCAATGCCCAGGCGTATCAAGGCCGTTATTACGGCCAGAGGTGGTTGTTCTGGGTATTGATTTCTCAGGATCGATGCACCCTAATTGCGTGAAAATGTAATCACTTGTCAGTTCTAGTATAATACATATGTCCAATGAATACCCGTTTACCATCTGCATTTCTTCTTGGTGTAGCAATTTTAATGGCCAGTAGTGTATGATAAATAGAGATTGCACTACTTCATAAAAAAGCAAAACTATCATAAAGCTGAAGGTAGGTTTGAAGGTCACAGTAATAGCAACCGGACATAAACTTATGGAAGGATGTAATTCGTCTGATTTGCTTAACTAACAGCAGGAACTTACAGCTTAAATACAGATTCCGAAAAATGAATTTTTGTCATACGCAAAACACTGACGGAGGTGACAGTGAAAAATACCATAAATAAATCCTAAGGCCAACTGGGAATGAACCATCGGCCTCTGGATTAATTCACGTAGCCACTAAGCCATATACTTGCATTCTTAGGAGACTTGAACGAGTGAGTATTCGGCAGAGTGTTTCCGTAAGAGCGTGCAAAAATGCAACATGACATAGAAATGCTCCACTGAGCAATTTAAGGTATGGAACCAGGGGTCCGAGAAGCCAGCTTACGGAGATATGGGAGTAAACTTGTCTACCGCTTTGTCTAGCATTACTATTTTCCAGATTATTTACAACTAATATGTGTACAAGATTACACGTACTGTGCTGCTTATTAACAAGTACATTCTTTATTTCCTACAAGGACACAAGGAGGACAGCGAGTGATCAGCAAATGCCGTCGCCAGTCTTATTTCAACGGCTATGGTGTCCTCTTCTGGCTTAAGACTTGCGGTACTTGTAGTAGGTTGATGCAACCACGGCGAAAGCACTGATTGTTTAGTAAATGGTGATACTCGACTTTTTTGCGAGTCGTGATTTGTTTCAAAAGTTCGCTTCTTCTAGCACACGAACTAATATCACACGCGCTACAACAAGCACGGTAATTGTCCATGGGATCTGCAGTTAACCACCTTTTAAAGTGTTCATCCTCTTGCCACACTTCCCTAAATTTTTGTTTTCGGCTTTGACTATCATTGCTTTTAATCCTCTTTTCTTTTTCGGTGCTGAAGCCATAATAAAAAAGAGCTAATAGTACAGTTACACACCCACGAAAAAGAAACTTTAGAAGATTATGTGAAGACTCAAGAAACTGAACTGACCTACGTGAGCTGTTTATCCTTTATTTTCAACATGTGAACGCACAGCAGAGACCGAAACATAATCGCTGTTGTGGAAGTGAAGAATGTAACAGTGGAAGGAACAGTGGTGCAGAGATGACAGCAGACACGCAAAAAGCTGCGTGATGAATGACTGGTTTCGGTCGCCTCACGTCGGCCCCATTCGGAGCACTTCGCGTTGATTGTCTTCCGTTCACGATTGTTGCCCGGATCTGCGTTTCCTCAAGTGTGGCCATTTTTCTTGTAAACAGTGCAATGTATTGCAACAACTGTAGTTTAATTTACGTTCTTTGATGCAAATTTGTACCGCATTTGAAAATATTGTCTCGTAATGCGCATTCCCGAATCAAAGTTACTTCCGTGCGAAACTTGTCTTAGGAGGCTGCAGCTCGTAGGCACGAGAAGCGCTAAACAACAAACACCTCAATGTTTCCCCTCTCCGGACAATCACTAAAATACTTTCCTTCGGCATCTTGTTTCGTCCCTGAGGTAGGGCCTCACAGGCAAACTTTCTATAAGCAGTGGTGAAGACGTAGTCAACGTGCAAAATTTATACAGTTTGGCAACTTTTTCTGTTTCAATTTCTTATTTTGTAATATTTCTTTCTTGGGCAAAAAGTCCCTACGTTTTACAGAATGATCGAAAATTCATCGCTACGTCCCTACAAAAGTTCTTACGTGTAGGGACGTATTCCTATTGTTGGCAAATATGCTTCGTATCGTTTCATAGAACGTTAACGATAGCAGTCGTCAGAGGTAGATAGCGACAACTGTCTTCAAGGCTACCACAGCGGGCATGCCACAGTTTGAATCGGTCTGCAAGAGTGATCTGCGCTTACACATCGGCGCTGAATCGCATCGGTTCAGTGACCGTTCTGGATGTGTGTGTGTGTGTGTGTGTGTGAAGAGACCACTCCTTTTGTGATTAGGAATGCTGTGCGCCTTCACAACATCTCAGCATTAATAAGAGAAACGCACTTTCGTTTTCACTTAGTTTAATCGGCAGACGACACAGGTATTTCGCATCGCCAGCTGCCACCGCCTCACCTTTTATTTCACCACAAATAGTTCTAAATTCACATATCACAAATAGCAGCAGAGACTGTATAAAATTAATTTGGTTCCTTCCTCCTTGCCTTAATAACGGAACACTATATATTTTAGGTCTCACTCATGTGCAGTTTAATTGCTATTCATTGAAGAATTCACCTGATGCGTTTAAATTGCGTTGCAAATTTTTATTTAATTATTGCTCTCTGTGTGGGAAGATGACTCGGTTAATCTAAGTGATAATATTCTGTATCTTATTTCCGGTCAGATTAGAAGAGAATTTTAGACATGTAGTGTTTTCGTTAACCACACTTAGCAAGGCAATGCCATTCATTCGTTTATTAAAAGATAGAAACGGTAACGGACTGCTAACCAGTGAAACAACTTATGACGAGCACTAATGAGTGCAGAAAACAGTCTCACCAAAGGAGACAAAAAAAGAATAAAAGTCCTAACCACGGAGCGGAAAGATAAAGTAGAAATAAAATTTATTCATTTGAGACTTGTACGTAGGATTCTAGAATACCTCTCATTTACTCACTCGTCAAAGGAAATAAGTGTGAGATATTACTATAAATGTACGAGGGTCATTTAATAGTTAAAGAGACAAATTGGTCTGAAGGAAAAAAGCGTTTATTTTAACAAAACAATACTTTTTTTACTTTTCAACATATTCCCCTTGAACATTTATGCACTAGTTCCAACGGGCTACAAGCTTTTTTATTTCGACTGCAAAGAACTGTTTAGTTTGATGTTTGAACCAATTTTCCACAAACGTTTTCACGTCCTCTTTGTCCTGGAACCTCTTCCCACGTAATGCTTCCTTGAGTGCACCAAAGAAATGGAAATCGCTAGGGTCTAAGTCAGGAGTGCAAGGGGGATGAGGCAGTATTTTCTGGCCTATTTTGTCGATGGTTTCAAGGGTTAGTTGAGCAATATGAGGACGTGCGTTGTCTCGCTGGAGAATAACACCTCTCCTCTGAGATCCACGACGTCTCTCTCTCATGGCTGGCTTCACCTTGTTTAAAAGCAAATCCTAGTAGTATCGGTTGTTCATTGTACGCTCCTCTTCGAGATAATCACAAAATACTGGACCTTCAGTCAACATGACTCTTCCTGCTGATGCTTCGGTTTTGAACTTTTTCTTGAGGGCTGAGTTGGTGTGCTTCCACTCCATGCTTTGTCTCTTTGATTCTGACTCATAGTAGTGAACCCTAGTTTCATCACAAGTTGAAATTTTATTGAGGAAGTGCTCACCTTCTTTTTAATAACTTTCATTTAGCTCTGTGCACACCCTCAGCCTTGTTTTCTTCTGTAGCCGCACAAATCCTTTCAGATCCATCTTGCACATGTTTTGCGGTACTTCAGCTTGTTACAGATAATGTTATGAACTGTACCAGTACTAACCTGAACCTTAACAACTATCATTTCGACAGTCACACGGCGGTGGGCACGAATAGTATCATCAATTCGACTTTCAAGTGAGGGTGTTGAAACTGCAACCGGTCGGCCAGAACTGTGTTCGTCAGTCACTGTGATCATTTTTGAACTGCTCTACCCACTTGTAAAAATTTGCACCATTCATACAACATTCACTATAAACTTTAGACATTCTACAGTATATTTCCACTGGTTTCTCGCCTTCAGCAGGTATAAAGCGAATAACAGAACGTTGTTCAACTAATGTGGACGTTTCAAACGGACTCGCCATCTTGAAATGTATTTTTGAGGTTATAATCAAAGCAATGTTGACACATCAGCTGACCAGAGGTCATCAGAGTGATGCCAACTTAAAGCCATAAAAGTACCAAACTTGTCCTACAAACAGTCTTTCCCCAGACCAACTTGTCTCTTTAATTGTTGAATGACCCTCGTACATTTCTTATGTACTGGGTTATCTCCAGCTGGCATTTTAAAGCCACAACTTTGTTCCTTCATTTACTCATAGATCAGATAACGTGTTAATAACTATTTTGGTGTAAGGCTACTCATTTACTAATTACAGATAGGTGTATACATATTTAGAAAAATTCATGGAAATAAGAAAATTACTCCTATTGGCATGTGCTACTCAAAACTTCGCACTGTATCTGGAATTTTAGCCAGTGTTAAGAGTGGAACATACCAAGCCTCTTACTATTAGTTACTAATCGGTAAGTTTCTCGTCGCCTACTGCATACAGAGATGAAGGTTAGATTACCTAGTCACGGTATCTTTATACTTTTTTCAACTGGTCACTTTGAGACCAAGATTTTCAACAGTATGTAGTCATTTTAAATTCACAGTACAGAGTTCCTTATATGTCTTAAAGAAATAAATCCCCAGATGACTCATCAGACCGCATTTCTTAAGTTAAATGGTTTCCATAGTACTTAGTATCTTACTCTTATTCTCACGAGAGGAAAAGCACACTTTAATCTATGTAATATCAATAAAATATTTTCACACAAATATTTTGAATAAAACAGTGCTTCAAAGTTGACAACTAAGGCTTCACGCTTGGCTATACATAGATATTCTATTACTCTGCACAGGTAAATTTCTGCTTTCATAGGTATTTGCCATTGCATTACTTATTCATTCAATCATATCTCCGAGAACACTAAAACTTAATCTTTAGTTACTATTACTCTTCTTTCTCTGAGTTGAAGTTGAGGTGGCATCTGCTCTATCTCATACATATTACACAAAAATTCGTACACATTTGGTTACTCGCCCATCAGGTAAATTCCATTCCCCTCCAAAAATTACTACTATTTCGTTTCACAAACTTACGTTAAAAATCACAGTGGTTATACACCTATCATTACTCACCACAATAAGCGTGTACCTAGTGAAAACAGCAACTTACATATAAAACTGCGTTATTACTAACAGAGTTAAATACAATCAGAGTCATTTATTCATTTTTGTAGCAGTCAGACAGTAGCTGTTTGTTTTTACTGTACCTTAGTTCTGTCATAGTATGAGTGTATTCAGCGATAATTAACTGAGCATATAAAATGCAATTCCTAAACATGCAGTTTGCTTTTCACCTCTCAGTGGCTTACTTTTACTTGGAAAAAGTATTTCGTAAGTTCCCGGTGCGTATATAGTCGTTTAATCGTTTTTTGGTAATCTGATATTCTAATAAGCAAATGATTTAGAATTAAATTGGCCACACCCCTTCTGGTGGTCGGTTGTTTGTACAATGCGTCGTAGCACGAGTAATGCTCTGATCAGCCAGAACATTACGGCCACCTACCTAACAGTCACGTCTACCTTTGACACGGAGAACAGTGGCGTCGAGTCGTGGCCTGGAAGCAGCGAGACCTCGATAGGTCGCTGGAGGAAGTCGGCATCACATCTGCTCACACAAGTCACCTAATTTCCGTAAACTACGGGCAGCAGGACGATGAGCCCTGACGCCACGTTCACTCACATCACAGATGTGTTCGATTGGGTTCAGATCCGACGAGTTCGGGGGCCAGCACATCTACTGGAACTCGCCACTGTGTTCCTCGAACCACTCCATCACACTCTCGGCCTTGTGGCATGCCGTAGTATCTTGCTGAAAAACGCCACTGCCGTCGGAAAGAATGGTCGTCAAGAAGCGGTTTACGTGGTATGCAACCAGTGTACGGTACTCCATGGCCGCCACGGTGCCTCGCACGAGCTCCTCTGCACCCATGGATGCCCACGTGAATGTTCCTCAGGGGATAACGGAGCCGCCGCCAGCTTGGCTCCATCCCGTAGTACACGTGTCAAGGAGCTGTTCCCCTGGAAGATAACGGATTCGCGCCCTGCCTTCATCATAATGAAGATGATTAGGAGTATTCGGTAGACTGTGTGTTCAGACACGCTTGTACGCCGCCAATCATTAACGTGAGATGATAGTTCCGCCACATTTCGTCGCCCGTCCTGCTTTACCAGTCTGCCCAGCATACGACACCTGACATATGTGATGTGGGGTGGCCGCCGACGCGGTCTCACCCTGCTTTCGCCACGTGCTGAAGGCTCTCACCACAGCACTCCTCGAACACCCGACGAGTCTTGCGTTTCCGAAATGCTTGTGCCGAGCCTCCGGGCCATCACAATATACCCACGGTCATCTCAGACAGATGGCGCGCCTTCCCCATTCTACAAACGGACAGCGTGCACGCTGCGTGTGTCTGACTGACCGTCATTTTTCGTCAGGTGACGCTGCTCACTGCTTTCGTCACAGAACCGACGACTCCGTCTTGTGGCGTAGTGCGCCAACAAAACTTTACATGCAGCTGCGAAACATAACTCGCACCGCAACTGTTATTGTTGATTTTTTATTCTTGTTATTATCGTTTGTCATAAATATGAACAGATGAAGCTCTTTGAAAAGCCTTTTGTCTGGCAGAATAACAGAAAAAGATAATTCTGCACACTCTATTCCCACTTGCATGGTTTTGGGGCAACAGATTACTACAATGCATCTCATCCACTTACGTATTTTCATTGGACACTGGACTATGGAAATCGTCACAGGCCTCTGTTACCTGAGCTGCCTGGGATGTGTCTCTTTACTGCGTTTAAGTCTTTTTCTATGTTAGCCATCTCATCATTAATATGAATCTCGGCATTTTCTTGCCCTTTTGGCAAATCTTGTGTCCAACTTCTTTGAGAAAGTCCTAATTCATCTTTAACAGCTTGTGCTGGAACGCTCGGTTCGGAGTGCACTTTAGCAACACACTGGAGCGCCAAAGAAACTGGTATAGGCATGCTTATTCAAATACAGAGATATGTAAACGTGTAGAATACGGTGCTGCGGTCGGAACTCTTACATGCGACAAGTGTGTGGCGCAGTTGTTAGATCGTTACTGCTGCTACAATGGTAGGTTATCAAGATTTAGTGAGTTTGAACGTCGTTTTATAGTCGGCGCACGAGCGATGGGACACAGCATCTTCGAAGTAGCGATGAAGTGGATATTTTTCCGTGCGACCATTTCACGAGTGTACCGTGAATATCAGGAATCTGGTAAAATACCAAACCTCCGATATCGCTGCGGCTGGAAAAAGATCCTGCAATAACGGGGCCAACGACGGCTGAAGAGAATCGTTCAACGTGACAGAAGTGCAATCCTTCCTCAAATTGCTCAAATGCTCGGTCATCAACAAGTGTCAGCGTGCGAACCATTCAAACAAACATCGTCAATATGGGCTTTCGCAGCCGAAAGCCCACTCGTGCACCTAGATGTCTGCACGACACATAGCTTTACGCCTCGCCTGGGCCCGTCAGCACCGACATTGGACTCTTGATGACTGGAAACATGTTGCCTGGTCGGACGAGTCTCGTTTGAAATTGTATCGAGCGGGTGGAAGTGTACGGTATGGAGTCAACCTCCTGAATCCATGGATCCTGAATATCAACAGGGGACTGTTCAAGCCGGTAGAGAGGCTCTGTAATGTTGTCTGGCGCGTGCATTTGGAGTGATATGGGACCCCTGATACGTCTAGAAACGACTCTGACAGGTGACACGTATGTAAGCATCCTCTCAGATCACTTGAATCCATTCATGTCCATTGTGCATTCTAACGGACTTGGCCAATTCCAGCAGGAGACTGCGACACCGCGCAGGTCCAGAATTGCTACAGAGTGGCTCCAAGAGCACTCTTCTGAGTTTAAATACTTCCGCTGGCCATCAAACTCCCCAGTCATGAACATTACTGAGCATATCTGGGATGCCTTGCAACATGCTGTTCAAAAGACATCTCCAACCCTCGTACTCCTACAGATTTATGTGCAGTCTTGCAGGATTAATGGTGTCAATTCCCTTCAGTAAGACCTCAGACATTAACCGATTCCAATGCCACGTCGTGCTGCAGAACTTCTGCGTGCTCGGGGAGGGGGGGGGGGGGGGGCATTCACGATATTAGGCAGGTGTGCCAGTTTCTTTGGCTCTTCAGTGTAGTTTGTTGCACAGCTTGCCTTAATTTGTTTCCTAGACTTTCTGCAATTTGTTCGTCCCTTTCCTTTAAATAAGCATGTCCTCTGTTTTCGTGATCAGTGGAGAGATCTTCTACTTAGGTTATTACCTATTGAATGATGGGTTTCGAAGTTTCTTGTTCTAGTTGCAAAGTGATAAGGTTTTCAGTCTGTTTCTCTACAGCTTCAGGAAGACCTGTTATTGTGTGTTTAATGTATGTTAACTCGCTCGTTTCTAGATCGGTTTGCAAAACAGTGGCCACGTGACTAGCAGTTTTTTAACTGCTCAGTTTGATTTCTGACCTGGTCATTTATTTGCGCAACCTAATTAGATAAGCTATCTTGTTGTTGTCTCATAGGGACGATGTCATCAGCCATAGTTTCTAGTTTTCGTACAATTTACGTAATAGGATGTGTTGCGACGCTAACTGGTTCAGCAATAGTCCGATCTATAGACCGCGACGTAATTTCACTCGTCGCAGCTATCGTGTTATCTAAATTTTCAGGGGCAAATTCACCTTCTGGTATTGATTAGACTCAGTTTATGTATGAGAAGAAACCATCATTCTAAACTGCTGACGAGTTATCATTATAGTACCGTACAATACAGTTTGTCGAATTTAATTCTCACTGTAGTGCAGCTAAGTTGTGAGCAGTTCACAGACGGTATCTTCGCACGCCTGAAAAACATGGCTCAAACCCATAAAATACATTTGTGTGCAACAACTGCTAATCACTACTGCAAGCTGCGCGCCCCTAACTACGAAATTGGCCTTGTTTTACAACGTATACTATAATTACGTAGTAATTACAAATTTTAGCACTGATCAAATTTTCTACTTCTAAAGCCTCAAATAAAAAAGATACAGCTACAGAAATAGGAAGTAAGCGGAATGAATTGTGTGTTATCTTACCTTGTGGTGTAGCCGTTAACACTGAGGTTCCAAAAAATTAATCAGTTACAAATGTTTCATGGCATTTCCTTATTTATACACCTTCCTCTAATTTCTTTGCTACTTTCCAATAAATGTCGTTCCATTTTAATTTTTAGCGGTATTAAATATTAAGATGTACTGGTTTACATGAAAAAGAAACACTCATGAAATACATGAAATGCATATGCAGAATATTAATGATCTGTTTTAAATAGTACAACAAACTGTCGCCAGTTTAACTCGCCTTAATAAGAACTGCGCGAGGTAAACTGACGATAAGAGTTCGGATTTAAAGTTATATCTCTCGAAATAACTGCCTTGGCTTCGTTTTTTCGCAACCGTGTGAATTCGAAATTTTTAAGTACGATAATTTAATTCAGACTGGGCACTCGGAATTGCGTTTAATTAAATGAAGACCAGATTCTAAGGAATTATTGCAATTAGTAGTTACGTCGGTGAGATGGTAAAATTCGCCCAAACCGGTTATTGCGGTTTATACAACAGCACTCACCTACTTTTCCACTTGGTAATTTGTTAATAACATAAGAGAGAAAGCTCAAGTTCAACAAGCAATAAAACACGAGTCATTAGTGGTACAAAACAGAAAATTTCTAACTGAGAAACCCGACGTTAACCGTTTTAGAATATATGGTATGGAAAAAGGCTTGAGTACCATTCTAAATATGAGGTGCATACAGACGTATATCTCTTTAAGGATACTATAAATGCAGTTATCCTGTTAGTAAGGTAGTCTGGTCGCGGTGCGTGATAGTAGATGCGTATGGTGGGCAAAACTCCGCGAAACATAGAGTTATAAATACTTTTTGGGTAAAGTTAAACAATACAGCCTGTGACTTACGAACTTTACCGTATGTGTGAAAATGTTTTTGTTACGATATGTAAATTAATATCGACAGTATTTTTTGTTTACTCCGTTGTGTTATAATTACTCTGTGAAACTTCCCGGCAGATTAAAACTGTGTGCCGGGCTGAGACTCGAACTCGGGAACTTTGCCTTTCGCGGGCAAGTGCTCTACCAGCTGAGCTACCCAAGCACGACTCACGCCCCGTCCTCACAGCTTTACTTCTGCTAGTACCTCGTCTCCTACCTTCCAAACTTAACACAAGCTCTTCTGGATTCATCTACGATGCAGAAGGTGAACTGATTGCCAAGACATTGCCTAAGAATGGCATCTATTGTTTAAATACAAAAGATGTGGGGTCTTACGGCATGGAAGGCTAGGACATATGAATCGCAAAAGTTTACTGAAGTTGTCAAAGGTTTCGACAGGACTAAATGAAGATATTGTGATTAAGGATCCCTGTGAGTTGAGCATCGTGGGAAAATAGTCACGTCTTTCATTCAAACCTAGCAAAAGGTATTCTAAACACATTTTAGTACATTCTGATTTGTGTGAGCAAATGGAGACAGCGTCTATTGGTGGAAATCAATATTTTCTCACATTTGTTGATGATTTTTCAAGATTCAAGTTCATTTATTTCTTGAAAAGAATTCTGACGTAACACAGATATTTAAAAAAAATTCAAAGCCATGGTGGAGAGGCAGGCAGGCAAAAATTTCCAGAAGTTCCGGTCTGACAATGGAAAGGAGTACGCCAACGACGAACTAAAAGTATTTCTGGTTCACCAGCTTAGATTACGTTACTGTCCACAGCAAAATCGTGTTGCCGAGAGAGCTAATAGAACATTGGTTAAAAAGGCTCGAACTATGATGTTTGCTGCTAACCTAGCAAAGGAGCATTGGGCTGAAGCTGTGTCTACAGATTCGTACCTATCAAATCGTTCACTGTCTACCATATTCGGAGATAAGACACCATATGAACTTTGGCATAGGAGAAAGCCTTGTTTATCACATCTGAGAATTTTTGGCTGCAGTGCAATGATTCACCTTCCAATACTTCATCGCAAGAAGTGAATAAGAAGTCACAGACATTGACATTTATAGGCTACTGTCAAGAAACCAAAGGCTATCGATTCATTAATAGGGAGACTGGCCGGATAATCGTCAGCAGGGATGTAAAATTCCTGGAAAATGGGAGTTTTTCAGGTTCGAAGATAGAGTAACCTAAGATCGCAAATGTCTTAGAACTGGGACAAGAAGCAGTTCTACAGGACACCAGTACTTCACGAACTGATGAAGAAGTTAAGTCAGCAGAAAGTGATGATTAACCCTTTTATGGCTTTAGAAACTGAAGCTCAAGGTGAGGGTCATGAGAATCAAAACATAGTTCAAGAGGTTACACCTCGAAGGTCAAACAGAGAACCAAAACCCAAGACGTGGCCTGATCATGTTGTTTACTATTTGAAACAAGGGCTTCCAAGTGAAGACATTGATATCAAGGAAGCTTTGGAAGACGCGAATAATGAAGAATGGAAAAAAGCAATGAAGAAAGAATTCTCATCTCTAATTCGTAATAACACATTCGAAGAAGTAAAGCTACCCAGGGGACACAAACCACTTGAGACTAAGTAGGTATTAAAAATGAAGCCTGGGACTAGCAGTGCACCAGTAATATCTAAGGCACGCCTAGTGGCAAAAGGATGCGCTCAAGTTCAAGGTATTGATTATCAGGAAACCTTTGCATCAGTGGTCAAGCCTGCATTCATTAGATATCTCTTCTCTATGTCAGCTCGAGAGAACCTGAAGTTGACGTCACTATCGCTTATCTCTAAGGAGACCTGAAAATTTTGCAACTCCTGGAAAAGTATGGAGGCTGAAGAAAGCTGTTTACAGACTCAAACAGGCTGGTAGGAAATGGAATCAAAAATTAGATGAGGTGTTAAGGAAACTGAAATTGAACATATCAAACACTGATCCTTGTACCTATTTTCACAGAGATTGCACCAAGCTAGTCATCATAGTTTTATACGTCGATGATTGTTATTATTATCAAATGAGAAAAGAGTTTTGGATCAATTCAAAAGTTCCTTGAAGAGATATTTTGAGTTAAAAGATTTAGAACGGGTACGCCAATTCCTCGACATGGCAATTACACAGGATCGTGATAAAGGAAAAAATTTGGATCTTCGAGAAATCCTACGCAAAAATAGTTCTGAAGAAATTTAGAATGAGTGAAGCCAAGCCGGTGTCAACACCACTTGAACTTGGATTGGACTTTGAAGCAGTCGGATCAGATGATATCAAGGTACAACATCTAGAAGCAGTAGGAAGTCTTCCATATCTATCCCAAATATCCAGACCTGATATGTGTTTCGCTGTTAATCTCCTTAGCAGATCTAATCATTGCTTTAAAAAACTCATTGTTGTCAGTGAAAAGATTGTTTAGATATTTAAAGGGAACCATGGACTAAAAGCTAGAATTTTCTAGAGATGGTAACAGAGATTGGGGAAATAAAATCAGTGACAGACACTCTGCAACTGGTTCATGCATAAAATTGCAAAACTCTTTAATTTCATGGTCTAGTACAGGGATCTCCAAACTATTTTGGACAAGTGCTCGGTGGTTGTTATGTGTTCAACAGTGTGTAGCTGTTGTTATGCACGTATTGATTTATTAATAAAACGTTGTTTCGGGAAGCTTTCACGTGTGTAATAAAAATGCCTAATAGTTTTTATTGTTTCACTCACGATGCAATGTGGTGTCAGATTCTTCAACGTGTTTCATCCATACTGTTGTGGGTTGAAGTCGGTGATTGTGGCTGGCATATATCTCAATATAATATGCAATGTCGAACATTTAATTCTCTTAGAAACAGCTATGTTCTCTTTGACTTTTGAACTACAACGTATTATTGAATATACTCGCTTATACAACCCTCGCCCTGTTCCATCCGTACTGGCATTAACATTACATTACACTGATATAGTTAACGGCGGTTAATACCGCTGGGTCATTGGTAATTTAGTAATATTGTCTTAATACACACATCAAAAACAGTTTTGCATCACCTCAGTTCCGAGAATTCCGGAACCTGTACAGAAACTTGGAATAGAGATCAACATGAACATCATTTCTGCCCTTTTTTATGCTCATGAAAACCACACATTGCATGTTGTACCACCACACAAAAAAAATTGCTCTGAGCACTAAGGGACTGAACTTCTGAGGTCATCAGTCCCCTAGAACTTAGAACTACTTAAACCTAACTAACCTAAGGCCATCACACACATCCATGCCTGAGGCAGGATTCGAACCTGCGACCGTAGCGGTCGCGCGGTTCCAGACTGTAGCACCTAGAACCGCTCGGCCACCTCGGCCGGCGTACCACCACACAGCAAGACCTTCAGAAGTGTCGGTCCAGGCTGCTGTGCACACCGGTACCTCCAATACCCAGTAGCACGTCCTCTTGCATTGATGCCTGTCTGTATTCGTAGTGGCATACTGTCCACAAGTTCATCAAGGCACTGTTGGTCCAAATTGTCCCAATCTTCAACGGCAATTCGGCGTAGATCCCTCAGAGTGGTTGGTGGGCCACATCTTCCATAAACAGCCCTTTTCAGTCTATCCCAGGCATGTTCGACAGGGTTCATTTCCGGAGAACATGCTGGCTACTCTAGTCGAGCGATGTCGTTATCCTGAAGAAAGTCATTCACAAGATGTGCACGATGAGGGCGCGAATTGTCGTACATGAAGACGAATGGCTCGCCAATATGATGCCGATATGGTTGCACTATCGGTCGGAGTATGGCATTCACGTATCGCACAGCCGTTACGGCGCCTTCCGTGATCACCAACAGCGTACGTCGGCCCCACGTAATGCCACTCCAAAACAGCATGGAACCTCCACATTGCAGCATTCGCTGGACAGTGTGTCTAAGGCGTTCAGCCTGACCGGGTTGCCTCCAAACACGTCTCCGACCATTGTCTGGTTAAAGGCATATGCGACACTCATCGGCGAAGAGAACATGATGCCAATCCTGAGCGAGCCATTCGGTATGTTGTTGGGCCCATCTGTACTGCGCTGCATGGTGCCATGGTTGCAAAGATCGAACTAGCCATGAGCGTCGGGAGTGAACTTTCGCATCATGCATCCTATTGCGCATAGTTTGAGTCATAACATGACGTCCTGTGGCTGCACGAGAAGCATTATTCAACATGGTGGTGTTACTGTCAGGGTTCCTCCAAGCCATAATCCGTAGGTAGCGGTCATCCACTGCAGTAGTAGCCCTTAGGCGGCCTCAGCAAGGCATGTCATCGACAGTTTCTACCCCTCTGTATCTCCTCCATGTCCGAACAACGTCGCTTTGGTTCATTCTGAGACGCCTGGACACTTCCCTTGTTGAGAGCCCTTCCTGGCACAAAGTAACAATGCGGACGCCATCGAACCGCGGTATCGACCGTCTAGGCATGGTTGAACTACACGAGCCCTGCAGCTCTTTCCTGGTGAAATGACTGGAACTGATCAGCTGTTGTACCCCCTCCGTCTAATAGACACTGCTCATGCATGGTTGTTTACATCTTTGAGCAGGTTTAGTAACCTCTCTGAACAGTCAAATGGGCTGTGTCTGTGATACAATATCCACAGTCAACATCTATCTTCAGGAGTTCTGGGAACTGAGGTGATGCTAAATGTTTTTTTGGTGTGTGTATATTTAAAAGAAGCAGTAAAGGAATGGAAGTTACTTTATTTCACTAGGCGTTTTCTTTTCATTGCATGTGAATAAGTATATCTGGATTTCACAATAATTGTTTACAGACTATACAGTATTTGCACTTTCCTTGTCCGCACTGTAAAGAAACGAATGTGTAGGACACCCAGCTCGTAAGCCCGCTACATACAGTTGTCTGTGTGAGAAACATGATTCTGTTTAAGTAAACGCCCCGCTATTTGAATGTTTGTCCCTGAGCTTTGTTGATGGCCATGCTGTATGCTAATTTAAATGGAAATTGCAGTCGTCTTAACCCTTTCAGTTCCTTTGGCTACAGTTGCGTACATTTACCTTTACTGGGTCTTCGCTGCAATGGAAGGATTTTTTCCCAATTTTCGACCTCTTCATCATGCGCAAGAGCTGCCAACTGTTGGGCATTACTATGAAAAATCAGTAAGTCAATGTAGCAGTGCGTAGCACCTCGTGACCATCAGAATACACGGATGTGGTTGATTCGTTATATTTCACTGTGTAATTGAATATTATTATTGCATGGTAATTACTGAATGATCATTTTACAATTTGTTACAATAGAGAATATTTAGTAATTAGTTGTTTTAGTCCATAAATTGAAGCCAAGTGTACAAAGTAAGTTTTGAAAGTGGATACACATGTGTGTATAAATCTTGCATCTAAAATCATTTAAAAGTCACCTGGACCATTACCACATAAAAATTTTCCTTCTTCCCGAATATCTACGGCAATTCGGATGACAAAACTATCTGCTTCTTTTGTTTGCCCGTAATTGCACTCGCTCTGATGAATTTACTTTATAACCGTATGATGCAGAGTAGTTCCTGTGTAGAAGAACGCCTTGGTCGTTACGTGTATTGGCCATTCTATCTCTGTTATGTGTATTTCGGATTTGACGTTGGTTACCTGATTCACGTTTTGTGAGTGAAGACACTCTGAGTCGCGTTGCTCCGTTAACGTTGGTTCTTGGTCATCACTTCTGCTTCCTCTTAGTTGGCCGTGTCCTACGTGAGCGACAGAAGCGAGCGACAGCGAGCGACTTCTGGATACGCGACACTCCAGCGACAAACAGCAACATCGGTCGACAACCTTGGATGTCCTGCGTGCGAGCGACCACGTCGCGCCACAAGATGGCTGCTTAGAGCCAACCAGCTGTTTATATAAAACGGCGTCCCTAACCTGTAGAATACTATAACTGGAGAGTAAGGCTACAGAATTAGGTTTACTTAAGAAAACAAAGCGAAAAGGAATGCTTTGCATGAAATTTACAAATTGAGGTATCTCTGTGGAGAGTTTCATAAGTATCGTCAACTACGAAGATCACCAGACAAGTTCTTCGAATACACATGAATGAGCAGATGAGTATTTGACTATCTCATCAATAAATTAAATACAAATGTTTTTTTTACATGATCAAGAACTTTTAACAACCAATAAATGCAGAGGAATGACTATTACATGACTAACTACACTAAATACAAACATAAGCACAAAGAATGGGATGTGTGGGCAATAGATAGCTGTGGTGTAGGGGTAGCGTATCCACTAAATATAAAGCGGCTTGCTAACTTCCGCATTGAGTGGACGAATCATGTTAATGAAGACAAAGCTCTTGGAATGGCATTGACAACTCCCCTTTTAAAAATGATATCAATAAATTGGAGGGAGGTAGCAAGGAAAATCAAGGGAGCTTTGATTGAAAACTGTCAACGTAGCATAGACCAGTTCCAGAGAATACTGTTTATCAACACGTATATTTTATCCAAGGCCTACTACATAGCACATTTTCTCCCCATTCCATCAATGGTGGCGAAGACGATCATGCCCACCTTAGCAAAGTTCTTGTGGAAAGGGGAATTGTTTCGAGTGCCGTGAAGACAGCAGTTTTGGATCCAAGCAATGGAGGAATGGGTCTAACCGACATCAAGTCTAAAGCGATGGCATTGTATGTCAAACGAACATGGAGCATAATGTGTAACGATCCAGGATGCATTACGGCAAAACTATACGATATTGTCAGGCGAGAAAGTGTAGAGCCGCCGATAAATATACAAAAAATAAGTTTTAAGCTAAAACACATTATGGAGTATTATCTTGAACTAAGTTATCTCAGCAAAAACTTTTAAAATGTTACAGCAAAGACGATTTTGGCTGAAAGACGGAAACATGAAAGGAAAAATAACATAGAAACTAAATATGCTGGAATAGCATGGAATGTGGTGTGGAAAAACATCAGTAGTGATGTTCTTTCGTTTGACGTGAGAACAGCGTGGTGCAAGGTAGTCAATAACATCATCAGCACTAATGAGCGTCGCTTTGCCATCGGTGTAAGTGGCACTAACATCTGCAGCAAATGCAACCTCGTTGATAGTGTGCCTCACCGTCACACATGTGGAGATTGGATCATCAACTGGAGGTGGACCAGGGAGAAAATGGTTCAAATAACAATAAGAACTTCAGCAAAAATTGTACCGACTAACATTTTCTTCAGACCAGAAGAAAGTTACTACCCTCAGGCAAAAAATAACGCAGTGATTTGGTTAATGGGCAAATGTACAAGTTATGTTTTTAACAATATTGGGAGCGATGAACATATTGAATACAGAATGTATGTGGAAAATTAATTCGAGAAGATACTTAAATATCAGAATCACAATAAGCAATATGGTAGCACGCTCCTAATTGCTTTCAACAGAGTGGGTATAGGTTAGGAACTGGATTCCTAGTAGAGAGGGAATGGGTTGGGTCACATTCCCGACCCTAACCTCACCTGAAAGTCACACATGAAAAATAAATCAGTAGTACAGCAGATACAAGAATATGACGGCAAACATCTGGTGTCTGATATAAAGGAAGGTCTTGAACTCCCTAAGGATGCGGTAGAAGGCTGGAACTGACAAAAGTAACAAGGCAGTGAGGGATTTTGCGATGTCGCTGTTCGGGACTGCTCTTCTGTCCACGTAATTTATGCTGGAAGGAACACACATCAAGGATTTACTGAATGATTAATTTGGGTCTGGGAAATGATGATGAGGAACCTCAGGCTGCAGGAGAAGAAAATGTGCATGCTGAATTGCCACCAGTTGAAGGTGACAGTGAAGATGCTAAATTGTGCTACTGCTAAAGACTGAATATGATTCCTCATTCTTTGAATGCTGTAATTTATGACTGCAATTATCTGTCACCTTATTTATGTCATTTCATTGAAGCCATTTTCGTTACTGTTTTTGTGGAGTAAAAAAAAAAGTTCGTAATTTCGTGCGAGGATAAAGTCCCAACTTCGATTCCTGGCAATTCTTGCATTTTTACTGACTCAGTTACAATTCTGTGTACTAAGTTTTATGTATACTGTTTACACTGCTAAGTGTATTTTCAAGGTCTTGCCAAAGAATTTGATCTTCACACCCATCCCAGTACATCACGCTCATTTAATTCCAAATAAATTTCAATGAACCATGAAATTTTACGGATATTTCATGTTGCGAACGTAATTCGTCAGCAATCAGTGTTAAGGCCAAGCGTTTCAATTACTCTAAATAGTCTGTAAAAGTAAAACTTTTTGAAAAGAAAATCAAGCGTTTTGTGTAATGATTTGTCTAAAAGTGTTGTTGTTGTTGCGGTCTTCAGTCCAGAGAATGGTTTGATGCAGCTCTCCATGCTACTCTATCCTGTGCAAGCTTTTTCATCTCCCAGTACCTACTGCAACCTACATCCTTCTGAATCTGTTTAGTGTATTCATCTTTTGGTCTCCCTCTACGATTTTTACCCTCCGTGCTACCCTCCAGTACTAAATTGGTGATCCCTTGATGCCTCGGAATATGTCCTGTCAACCGATCCCTTCTTCTAGTCAAGTTGTGCCACAAATTTCTCTTCTCCCCAAATCTATTCAATACCTCCTCAGTAGTTATGTGATCTGCCCATCTAATCTTCAGCATTCTTCTGTAGCACCACATTTTGAA
This sequence comes from Schistocerca piceifrons, assembly GCF_021461385.2. Lineage (NCBI taxonomy): Eukaryota > Metazoa > Arthropoda > Insecta > Orthoptera > Acrididae > Schistocerca > Schistocerca piceifrons. The sequence goes on along the minus strand of NC_060138.1, from coordinate 42,584,841 downwards.
AGCTTCTATTCTCTTTTTGTCTTAACTATTTATCGTCCACGTTTCGTTTCCGTACATGGCTACGCTCCGTACAAATACTTTCAGAAAACACTTCCTGACACTTAAATCTATACTCGATGTTAAAAAACTTCTCTTCTTCAGAAACGCTTTCCTTGCCATTGCCGGCCGACCGTGCGGTTCTAGGCGCTACAGTCTGGAGCCGAGCGACCGCTACGGTCGCAGGTTCGAATCCTGCCTCGGGCACTGGTGTGTGTGATGTCCTTAGGTTAGTCAGGTTTAATTAGTTCTAAGTTCTAGGCGACTGATGACAACAGAAGTTAAGTCGCATAGTGCTCAGAGCCATTTGAAACCACTTGAACCTTGCCATTGCCAATCCACATTTTATATCCTCTGTACTTCGACAATCATCAGTTATTTTGCCCCCCAAATAGCAAAACTCATTTGCTACTTTAAGCATGTCATTTCCTTATCTAATACCCTCAGCATCACCCGATTTAGTTCGACTACATTCTATTATCCTCATTTTGCTTTTGTTGATGGTCATCTTAAACCCTCCTTTCAAGACACTGTTCATTCCGTTCAGCTGCTCTTCCAGGTCCTTTATTGTCTCTGACAGAATTACAATGTCATCGGCGAACCTCAAAGTTTTAATTACTTCTCCATGGATTTTAATTCCTACTCCGAATTTTTCTTTTGTTTCATTTACTGCTTGCTCAATATAGAGATTGAATAACATCGGGGATAGGCTACAACCCTGTCTCACTCCCTTCCCAACCACTGCTTCCCTTTCATGCCCTTCGAATCTTATAACTGCCATCTGGTTTCTGTACAAATTATAAATAGCCTTTCGCTCCCTCTATTTTGCTCCTGTCACCTTCAGAATTTGAAAGAGAGTATTCCAGTCAACATTGTCAAAAGCTTTCTCTAAGTCTACAAATGCTAGAAACGTAGGTTTGCCTTTCCTTAATCTATTTTCTAAGATAAGTCAATATGAAATAAAAAACATTAGGGAAACGTTTGGTGCACCTCATTTTTTGTTCATGATTTCGAGCATCATTCAAAGGCACGTAGAACGTTTCTCTGATCTACTTATTTCTTTTACACAAATAATTTCATAAAATTTTTGAGTGATTTCTTTCATTTTTTAATTTCAAGTTTCATTCAGGAAGCATGATCTTACTGACTCCTCGTTTGCCTTCCTGACGTACTTGATTCGAAGGAAGCCTTTTTGACATTTAAATACCACACCAATGTATCTTTTTATGTGCAAAATAGCTAGGTCTTGAACAGATCAGATTTTTGACAGTTCAGCTTATTAATTAAGTTTTCGTTCATTACCCTGACTACTTTCAAGCAGTTAAATATTTTCATGCCAAACTAGACCTCATGCTGGCCACTTTGATACCCCGCTCACCTGTTTCTCTCCCTTTGTTTGCCTATGAAAATTTGGAGAAAACCTCATGGTGTACGTTATAGGGAGTCTTGTTTTTGCTTTGCTCACGCGTTTACAAAAACGTATCGAGTGTTAATCATATGATAAAATAGTCCTTTCTGCGTGCTGTCATTTCCAAAAATCATGGTTTCGATATATTGAACCCTTTATGAGATACGACGATTTAATAGTTTTCTTAAAAACGGATGTTAAGTAATTCATAGCTGCCGTCGCGTCCGCTCCACTGCTTTGCCGAGAAGACACGTGGCTGTCGCCCTGTGTCGCGCGTGCTGCAGCGGCAAGATTCAAACACGTCTGAATTGAAACGTCGCCAGTTGCAGCGGGAGACAGGCAGCGACACAGATGTCGCTCACGTGGGACGCTTCCATAACTACACCTGCAGTTGTGTTTTGTCGCCTGAAGCTGTCGCGCGCTGTTGCTCACTTCGGTCGCTCGCGTAGGACACGGCCCACGCACACTTTCTTAAGTGTTGCTTCCCATTCCTTTTCCGTTTCGTTTCTTGGTGTTAGTTTTCATTGTTGCGAATTCACATAAAACTGTGTGAACACAGTTTTACGCTTCGGCATCTTGTCTGGAAACGAAATTAAGTAATGAGTAATATGAAATCATCCAAAGTAACTAAAATAAGTATGATAAGAATTATACTCACGAAGAATAATGAAAAAGAATAATTAGCAAAGTGATTGACGAAAACGTGCTAAATTATGAAGAGGATTACACTCATGAAGAGTAAGCGAAATGTTTATCCGAAATCACAGTAGTGTACCGTTCGATTATTCATTTGTTGGTTACGAGTACTTTTGTCTTTGAGTCTATCTGGATTTGTTTCTGTGTGTCTCTGCTGGCGGAAACGCGCTGAGAGATTAAAAACTGATCTATTTGATATTACACGTCTTTATTAAAGTCTGAATGTCGAAACCGTACAACCATCGTATTATGTATAAGGAACTGAAGCAATAAATACGTTTTCACATTTGCGGTAAAGTTCGTAAGTCACATAGTATACAGCTTTACCTAAGAGTACTTCTTACCCGCGCGGTGTTAGGCGTCTTGTCACGGTCCGGGTGGCTGCCTCCGTAGGAGGTTCGAGTCCTCCCTCGGGCATGGGTGGGTGTGTTGTCCTTAGTGTAAGTTAGTTTAAGTTAGATTAAGTAGTGCGTAAGCTTAGGGACCGATGTACTCAGGAGTTTGGTCCCATAAGACCTTGCAACAAATTTCCAATTTCCTAAGAGTACTTATTGCTCCATATTTCGCGTTTTTTTTTTTTTTTTATCGCCGCACCGACCCACTGCCACGCACCGCCACCAGACTCCAAGGGCTGTCTACCGCCACAACCGCGAGTGCTTGGCAGTGCGTAGTCGTGAAGAAAAGTGTGATAGTACATGCATGCACAAGCGTCTTATACATATAATAATTCTCACCAGTACATTTACCACTATACACACATCTTGATACACCAAGACCAGGAGGAGGAAAGGAATTGAGGGAAGTGACAAAAAAGAAAGACAGACAAATGATAAAGCACTTCAAAGACGTAAACCCAACCCCTCCGTTTGAAACAATATGGACTTACGTTGTACAATAAGGATTCTTTCTTTGTCATTAATTGTTCAATGTACAATCAGTCCAGGATACCTGCCAAAGTAATCTTATAAGCACAAAAAACCAAGAAAAAATACTGATATACCGAAATAATTAAAAGAATTTTTAAACTTGATGTCAGTGACTTAATGTATTGCCAGACAAACAAAGGTCATAAATTTAATGTCATAATAAAGTAATTAGGGATATGAAAAGTTCTATTTGGAAAACAAAATAAGAATTCTCAATACGTGTAATGCTTTTAGTTTTTGTATCGAATATTTTTTTTTTGAGCCAGACAGGTTTTGGTCCTTATTCTGCTAGACCCAAAACAGATTTCTGACAGAGCGCTTTTCGCCCCAGAGACCCCCACCGCTTTCTCCAAATTGCCCAAGTGCAGCAGTGGAATACCTTGTGTAGGCGCTGAGCAGAGGGGCGTGCGGGCAGCAAGGTGCATCTATGCATCGTGTTACTGAAGTAACCGTACATTATACAACCTGTAAATCATAATTTATGTTCAGTGATGGAAAAAAAGATGTTCTATGCCGTACTTCGCCCTCTACCCTCCTAGGAGCCGATTTTTAATTTTTTTTACTTTCTTTTTTACTTTTTTTTTGTATGTTCTTTCCCAGGGTTCAAGGTATCATACGGAATAAAAACAACTATCAGATGCCGGAGGCGCTAGTGAAAAGCTCTTGACCTACGTTTCAACCCATATAAATGATCCTTCTTCAGAAAACTATTACGTTTTACTTGCTGACCATAATGTGCCGCCAAGAGGCTTAGTCATAACTAAAGCAGCCGTCTGGCTTTGTCATACATAAAATAATACACATATTAGATGTGGTGTGTGTGACCAGTGACGGATAAAGGCGCTTTTACATGGGTTGAAACCTATGTCAAGAGCTTTTGGCCACTCCTTTCCGCAACTGGTGGTTGTTTTTACTCCATACGTTACATTTGCATAGTTGCTGCAGCAGCCATACTTAAAATTCAGTTTTCATCGGAACCTGTTCAGCAGTTTAGTCGTGATAAAATGACATACAGAGTTGCCTTCGCATTTAATAATATTAGTATGGAAATGTAGATTAAACACATTGAGAGATGTATAACCACTGTATTGATTATGTTGACTGCACAGACATACATTGCTAGACTGGCAATACCAGATACAATACCATCGGTGTTACGGAAGCCAGCACTTAAATATAGCAACATGGCGGCGAGCGCAAAGAAGGTGTAAATAGCTGTTTATGAACTGATAAAACAATAGTAAGAAATAGGGATAAACTGATATAACTGCGTTACCTATAGAGTTTTGACAAAGTCGTGAATATATGCATCGTGTTTGATTGTAATTTTTCGTACAGGAGACGGAAAGATATAAGGAGAGGAACACGTCACAATGCAAGAATAACTAGTAACATCTAACCTATTTTTGCTTCTGTGCTGTGTGTAAGGGTAAATAATTACAATACAGTTTGCCTTACAGGAAATACCAGCAGAGATTAAATAGTTTATGTAAATTTTAGGGGTTTTTGTAAATCTAGTTAAAAAATGGTTCAAATGGCTCTGAGCACTATGGGACTCAACTGCTGAGGTCATTAGTCCCCTAGAACTCAGAACTAGTTAAACCCAACTAACCTAAGGACATCACAAACATCCATGCCCGAGGCAGGATTCGAACCTGCGACCGTAGCGGTCTTGCGGTTCCAGACTGCAGCGCCTTTAACCGCACGGCCACTTCGGCCGGCTGTAAATCTACTATTAACAGACGTAGCTTAATGGTGTGTTCTCAAGCACTTTTGGTCAACTTTGGCTCTTCTTCGAATAGTATGCTCATAATAAAAGTGCAGCTATAAGTAGAGCCAATCTGGAACCACGCGACCGCTACGGACGCAGGTTCGAATCCTGCCTCGGGCATGGATGTGTTTGATGCCCTTAGGCTAGTTAGGTTTAAGTAGTTCTAAGTTCTAGGGTACTGATGACCTCAGAAGTTAAGTCCCATAGTGCTCAGTGCCATTTTTTTATAAGTAGAGCGTGCTGTTTGTCGTTGACAATAAGTGTGCTTATTCATTTGAATGTTCTTACGAAAACTACAGTCAGCTTAAAACGTGTGTATATCTGACTTGATGTTCTTCTCATAACACGATTCTACAATGTATGTGTTGACCTCCACTAGTACGCAAATATTTGCTCATCTGCAGAAGTTGACTAAACCACCTCGTAAAGGTTACAACGTCCTTTGGTTTCAGAAAATCGTAGTGGTACCATACACAAACTTGCTGACGCCGCCATCTTACCTCACCAAACGTCAGGCTTCAGTACAATATACATCTTTGCCAGTCTAGTAATGTGTGTCTGAGGTTGAATGTTATGATGTAGAACATATCAACCAATAAAAGCATTTTCTCGAATATGATAAAGTCAAAGAGTAAACCGGTTTTTAGAAGAGTAAATATTTATAATTTTAACTGCAAACACAGTAAACACAAGGAGCCGGAAATCCAAATGATGAGCAAATATTTACTCCTAATTCACGTAATATTCCTTAAATCAATAAATATCTAGAACTAGGCATTTTTTAAAATAACTTATGTTCTTCCTTAGGGTTCAAGGTGTCTCCAATCAAATTTCATACAAATAAGTTCAGCGATTTAGTAGTGAAAACGTAACAGACATAATTACTTTCGGATTTATAATATTAGTATGGGTTTTTTCACAGAGAGAACCGCCCTGAAGGGTACCTCACCAAGTAGGACGAAACGTTAAAAATTTAGCAGTTCTAGTAGTTACAAGGACACGGGCCATACCCAAAATTATTTTGTCCAAAATGATACCCGCCGTGGAAGTCTACGAACGTTGATGGTTGTATAGGCCTAAGCATTGAATTCAATACACTGCATCCTGTTGTGTAAACGTATCGCTCGATAAAAGCATTTTCGCAAATATTATAAATTAAAGCTCCAAAGAGTAAACAGTTTTGAGAGTAAATATGTTTCCCAAATGACCGTTATACTCTTCAAATAAATAAATCTATTCTACTACACACTTTCTGTAGTAACCTATGTTCTTCATCGGCCTTCGAGCTTTCTGCATATCAAAATCCTGGTGAGGAGCCAAGTGCAGAGTGTAAGTGGAAGAATGCTGGGGTGGTCTCGTCACATAAACAGTACGAGGCGCAAAGGGCGTTAGAGCTGAAGGTGGCAGAGTTTTTAAATGAATGCAACGGGTAAGATATACGAGGCATTACGTACGGGGCAGACCAAGTTTACAGAATCACCGAGGGCGTGGCTGCAAAAAGCCCTCACGAGCGGCTGCCGAGTAAACAACCAAGATTAGAAGAGCACGAACAAGGATTTGAGCAGATGGATGGCATGTCAGATTAGACAGCAAGCTGTAGGCGATCGGAGAAATTGCGTAAAAGAGGAGGCTAAACAGATTCACTCCGTATGAAAATCTATCGGAGACACTGTTTCTTTTTATTCTCACCACGAATACTTGAGTTCCTGATGGAATTAACTGAAATGACTGCAGTGGCACACAACAGCCTTCTCACAGCGCGAGACAGGAAGGAGGAGCCACCCAGAATAAGTACAGAAGGAAGAAGCATATAGAGGTGCGCCTTTCGCCAAGTTATAGTGGTAAATGTAGCGTACTTGTCATCGTACGACAGTAATTTTTAACATTATAGCTCCCGATTTGTGGCACCGACTTTGTCTCTTTATGGAACATTACACTTTTTTCTGTGTAGCTGAAAAGAGTCTTCGAAGAGTACTTCATTGGCATAACGTATGTGGAACTTGATCAACCAATTGAAGGTAACAGAGTCGCAAACCACCGTCCTGCGGTCAAGATTTAATGAAATTAAATAAATAAATAAATAAATAAATATATATATATATATATATATATATATATATATATATATATATAATGAAATGATTTTTGTTTTTTAAATGTTACCTTTTTTAAATTGTTTTTGTTATTTGCTCTTTCTTTTTTTCTGTACGAACTTTGTTGTAGAACCCCTTATTTACGTGTGGTAATAAAAATTCGTTTAGACAGAATTAAGTACATTTTAAATTACGTGAACTTAGTCAACCCTCTCATGCTGATAAATTCATATTAACTGAATAAGAATATTTAGTTGAGAATTATATCTTTTACATAATCCGATAAAAAGAGAAGAAGTCACACAAACGTCTGCCCTCATGTTGTGTCGTTAAGTCCTCTTCGAACACTCTTTATAATGTCAAGTAATAACGTACATAGTTGCATCACACAAGTCTGTGTCGTAATTCGACAGTAATAAATGTTAAACTCTACTTGCTTGCGTCGCCAGATTCATGGTACTGACCGCTACAGCTTAGCGAAAAACGTACCTGAAGAAGCGCGGCAAGCATTTTGCATGCCTGTTTCATCAAAAATTAGAATATATTTGCCATTCTGAGTCTGACAGCATGGAAAATCGGTATGAAAATGTTACTGGTATTATAAACGACGGTGACTGGCCGTAGGGTGTCCTGTGCAATTTAAATGTCTCTCTTTTTTTTTTAATTGAATATCATTGTTCCTGGGACATGTGCGAATGTGCAGTGCGTTGGACTTGAGATAGAGCAACAGGAGACTCTTTGGCCAAGCAGGTCAGCGTACGGTAGTCGGGATCGCAGCCTGGGTGGCGTTACATTCTGGGAAATGAGGTCGGTCCAGAACCTACAGGGGGAGGCAAGCATTGTCCTTCGACACAACTGCTTGCGCCTAATCTCCAACCGGGGGACAGTAAGGCGCCGTGTGCGAGACCAGGGCCGGGGAGATATGGATATGTTAGTATTTCATTTTGAAACAGTTACAGGAACTGTGAAATGTGAGTTGCATGTTACAGAAGTAATATAAAATCATAATTCATTAAATTTAATTAAAGGGCTGATGACACTCTTTGTCACTTGACATTAGTCCACTAAAATTGAGGCAAATACTGTAAATAACAACCTAATTAAATCACAGTGTGTAGATGCTAAGAAGTAACACTGCAGCGATCATGGGATATAAGCTACAAGAATCTCCAAAATTAGAGTGCTTAGACAAAGACGAACTGCACTTATATAAACAATTAACTTGTTCCCATAATTTTTTAATGTCAAAAAAACTTTCAAACTACAGAAATAAAAGTTTTGGTGTTGTTTATTGTTCGTCCATACACTTGCAGCATCTTGGAATCAATATGCCAATTAATCTGACTATTATTATTGTTCTTAAATAAGTTTTTCATACTTACCAGTGAAGACATATATAGGCACACTTGTAGTCAACCAACTATTTACAATTCTAGAAATAGTTCAGTGCAGATCTAGTAAACATTTCTCATAATAAAAGGGCACCGATTTTTGTATTAGTTATTGATGGTCTCCAGAGCTTTCAAACTATTATTTTCCTTTGTTTTGGAACTTTCATTTGAGGTCTTCTTCAAAATCCTACCTTTCCATGTTTTCTGACTTCATTACTTCATTTCAAAATTAGCATTTGCCGCACGCAGAAAGTCAGTCCAAAGGAAAGAAACTCTAGCCTCGTGGCAGTCCTCTCTGAATTTCTCGAACCCAGTCACGAGGCTACGATGAATATCGGCGGGAGACCGTGTGGTTGGTGTAAGTATGTGTGGCGTCAGATTTCAGCACTGAAATGAATGATTTTTGGTAGTAGGGGACAGTTTCGTGCTGTCGTTGGAGGTTGAAAAAGACGCGCTATTTGTAGCGTGGTTCTCTGTTGGAGGGAATCCTCGTGATTGGATCACAGTAGTTTGAAATTTTGCGACTGGCAACCGGCGCCTTTTGTCGGCGAGGAACAGGCATGGCGTGAGTGAGCGCCTTGAGGGAAGCAGGGCGGGGCGGGATGCAAGACTGTCCGCACTGATTTCGTGTTTGGGTGCTCTGGCCTCCTGATCGACTTGGCGTAGCAGTGAGGTAGAGGCTGCCCCAGCTTGGAGTCCCACAGAGGTGCTGACTATTCCGTCTTCGCGCAGCGGCCAGCACATTCACAGCGCACAGCTCGGCACAGCACGCTGAGCATAAATCGAAGCACTGGCAGAGTAGTTCTGTTTGATTTCACACTAGTGAAATAGAACACGGTCGTCTGTTTCCTCTCCTTTTTCACTGGTAGTGAATGTGTGGACTGCTGGGTTCTGGTCTCGAACTTCCACTCACTCTTCCGATCGCGAATTGCAGGATGAAACAAATGTTATTGTTCATTGAACTTCAGGAAAGAGTGAGAGTACAAGAAATAATTTAACTGATAGGGGAGTGACACTACTTTCCATTTAATCTTCATACAAATTTGGATGAACATAATAGTCACAGGTTTTTGTTTATTCATTTTATACGTTGATCCTCTAAATGTGTTTATGAATTAATGTGAATACCGAATTTCATAATTGTTTCTGTTCGTTCCCTTCACTTACTTTAAGTTGTAGGCTTTCAGTCTGTGTCCTGGAAGATTTTAGCAGTCAGCTCAAAATCATAACCCAATACACTACTCCATTCAGGTGGTGTTAGAGTGAAATTCTGTGCAAATTCCCCGCTTTAAAAGCTATGCCTAAGGCAGTAATTTTTGCGTTATCAGTGTAACATTGCACAAAAAGATTAGAGGTTAGTCCTTAATGAGCTGGCCTGCCGACAGTTAGTTTTGAAGAGTTAAGGGAAATTCTAGACAACGGTGTTTTGCATAAATTACGCTGATACAATAGCTCCATATTTAGTAATTATGTACAATCGCTTGCTCACAGAAAGTTCCGTACCTAAACACTGGAAAATTGCTCAAGTCACACCAATACCCAAATAGAGAAGTAGGGGTAATCCGTTGAATTACAGGCCCATATCACGAACGTCGATTTGCAGTAGGGTTTTGGAACATATATTGTATTCGAACATTATGAAGTACCTTGAAGAAAAAGATTTATTGACACATAGCACGGATTCAGAAAATATAGTTCTTGCGAAACACAACTAGCTATTTATACTCATGAAGTAATAAGTGCTATCCACAGGGGATGTCAAATTGATTCCATATTTTTAGATTTCCAGAAGGCTTTCGACACCGTTCCTCACAAGCGTCTTCTAATCAAACTGCGTGCCTACGGAGTATCGCCTCAGTTGTGCGACTGGATTCCTGATTTCCTGTCAGAAAGGTCACAGTTCGTAGTAATAGACGGAAAGTCATCGAGTAAAACAAGTAATATCCGGCGTTCCCCAAGATGAAATTGGCGTCCCCGTGCCAGGATTAAGTTTAGATTTCTCCAGAAGGCGGTTACTTACATTAATTGTAGGGTTCACATAATTTGGTGAGGCCAGATCTAAGATTGAGCTTTGATTCTCAGGAAAGTAATCCGTTTCATGAATCATAGCGTTACCGTAATTTGCAGGCACTTATAATTTCAGCTGGATGCATTTCATACACGTGTTGGCGACTAAATTAAGAGATAACAAATCAAAGAGCGGTTATTGTAGTCCAAATTAAAGCCATTTACTAATTTGTATTTGCTTTCCACTAAGTTATAAAAAACTTTTCGTGAGGTCCGTCCCACATCTGACGAAACGGCGGAGTTGCAAACCATTATTGAAATGTTGGAAGGAAATTATTATGTAGAGGACAGTTGTGTAGATTGTGAGCAGCACATTTTTTTTTCTTTCCTTTAAATGATAGGGGAAATATGATAATTCATGTATCGCTTGTTGGGTTAATTAAAAGTTGAACGTTAACACAGGGTGAGACACATCATGCCTTAGAAGAGAACAGAGTCAAAATTGACTGTTATTATGGTGCCACATGAGACTATGAATTCTTATCAGTCGCGAGTGAAACGTAATGTTAATTCTGCAGAGCCGTCAAGTCCGATGTTGTTAACGTTGCAGATAACAGCCAATTAGCAAACGATATACGTTCCGTGAATGGGAATACGCAAGAGGAATGGAAGAGGTTGTACCACAACACGTTGGGGTCATAGTAATCATACGTAATCCAGAGGAGAGGCGAGGATGAAAACTAGGTACAGTAGAGATCGGCTCAGTACATTCCAGAGCAGCTTCGCCAGATGGAAGTAGTGTGTCAGGGAACAACTGATTCAACCTAATTGACTTTTTAAAAGAAGCGAGAAAATTAAATAAAAACATAGGAAAGAAGCTCACACAGACAGAAGAAATGAGGAAAGAAAATAAAGACACCAGGAAAGAAATGCAAGAAAAGATCAGATAAAAATATAAAGATATGGGAGAGAGTCTAAGAAACGAAATTCGGAAGATAAGGGAAGAAACCAAAAAATTTGCCAGAGCGACAGAGGAATCTCAGAAAAGCCAAATCAGGCGATAGATAAAGCAAGGGAAGCAACAAGGGTGTTGAATGAAACGTTAACAGCTAGTAAACGACAAGAATAGTTGTGAAGCGATAACAGAAATATACCACAGAGTCGAGGGCACAGGGCAGCGTAGCGACGTAAGGTTGTAAGGAGCTACGAACTTTCTTGCAAACGAAACCAAAATTCACGGTTGATGGACTCAGTGTTGGATAGGACGTCAAAAACTCGACACGAATGGCAGAGACACAAGAACCATGTATGCTATTGTAATTTAGCAATCAAAAGAAAGTAATTAATTCGAATCTGGAGAAGAAGCTAGAGGAGGGGATTATAAAACATATCTGCCAATATGGAAAAAGTAGGAAGACGGTCGGCATGGAAGAAGTATCAAATGAGTCACACAATTGTGTACCAGTGTGTAGATGCCAGGATCAGAACGTTAGTGAATTTAGCTTCAGTATTGACAGCAGGGAAAGTTCAGAAATCATACAGAGGCAAGAAGACGTGGGAAGGGTAGTGGCGAGTGTGTAAACGAATGTAACATTAGAAGTACCGTTTTATTCAAATATTTTCTGCAGATTCGAAATTTCGGAACATTGAAGGACGAGGGGATTCACTTCATCCCAAAACTTTGACTTTACAGTTTGATGTATCATTACCACTATCTTGGCCATTACTGTACGAAATTGATGTCATTTGTGGTCATTCAAAGGAATGGCAGTGAAAAAGATGCAAGGAATTGTCGCAAAGTGTCTTTCTTACCAAGATTTTCGTGATGCATTCCTGCAGAGCTTTTGGTCTACAGAGACACACAAGAAGGAATAAAGCACGAGGTGATCGTTGCGAAAGATTACGTAGGCTCGAGATTCAAGAGACTAATAAAATTTTCAGAATTCATGATCAAGAAAATCTGTATTTGGGCGTGCCATGCAAACCAGAAGAGATGATCAACACTGCCACACGAAACTTCTGACTCATTGCCAAAACGTTTTAAGTGGGAGATTCAAAATGTACATAAATACGTCCTGTACCATGCTGCATGAACTAGAATTTGTATTCAGTACACAACACAGCCACGGAGGGAGGTGAAATTAGAGAAGGACACGTCGGTGAACTGTCACCTTGGCAGAGTCAAGATGATTATAATCATTTTTAAATGAAATCATTTCCGCTTTTGGCTGTTAAAGCATTATTTATTGCAATTGCAATTTCGATATATTATCATTTTCAAGTATTTTGGGATGTTGCTCAGTTAAATAAAGCTGTGCCATTCTGTGAAAGAGTATTTGCATGAGGTGGTGTAAATTTATCCGTTATTCCATATACCATACACTTTATAGAGCTGCTGAAATAATGATGTAAACACTGAAGTTTAAAATTTGTGTAGTTGGCATGGTAACTGAATCACATAAGCGTCAAAGATCATCTGCATGATGACTGCTGCTCCGGATCACATGCCTTTGGTTCAAGAACTACCATGTTGCAGAAGATTAGCCTCGAACAGTCAAGAATGGTGATGTCATAGCAGCACAGTGATCCCTTTCTGAAACTGTCAAGGACTAGAATGAGGCCACCAGTGTACTCTATACTGCCTGCCCCAGCGTAGCAATATGTCCACACTGCACACACAAGTGAGGTGACTTTGTAGCCTATTCTACATTCCCTTCCCTAGTTGTGTGTACAGTAAAATGATACCCACAGTAAGTGTGTGTCGGTGGCGAAGTGCACATGTAGCGTTTAACGACAGTTTCCCAAAAACACAAATCAAGCTCATTTCATCAGACTATTGATAACATGTTTATTTACTTACTGAACTTATTGTCTTATGAGTTTATTGTTTCACGTATATTTTGCCAATGAACTGTTTTGAGTACTTCAAATTTCACTTGTTATATCATAAGAATACCACATACACACACTGTTGACTTGTGCATTGTTCTTGTCGTATCTATCTCAAACATTCACCATGTTTCTACAGAGCAAGTAGATTTGAACCAATTCGTGATTGATGGGGCACATATGTCCCATAAAGTAATATGCACTTTTGAATATTGAGATGTCTGTCTCTTATACCTACCTAAGGCCAGCATGTAGCGAGATGCTTCCAGAACTTGGAGAAAAGTACCACAGACCACGGGATGGGTGTATAGAAGGCTGTGAGCAATCAAATGGGGTAGTGTGTGTCTGTAGCGTGTCTGCTTTCTTTTACATCACAGACATTGTTTTCGAACATCAATAACACCTCCGTAGTTCCGCTGGTTTATATATAATTTGCAAGTAGTCGGAAAACATTCGTGTGTGGTTATTCAAACCTTCGTTCAGGTATTATATTGAAAACTTGTGTGCAATATTTCATGTTTTTCATTGACAAGAAAATAAATATGTTTCGATGCTGTTCTTTATACTTTTATTCATAGTTAACGTCCTGATAAAATCATTGCAAATTAAATATTTATAGTTAAATCCGAGTTTCACATGAAAATGTGGATCTAGTTAGGTTTATGGGACACATGTGCCCCACCATCAATTTTCAACATCAGTCAGCTTAATTTTTTTTGGCAGTGAAAGCGTATTACTTATCACAAAGAATGACAGGTTTTGACCTTTTATTTTTCAAATATATGCTAAATAAAGTTTAACCATGAAAAGGTTAACCACACCGACCGGCTATGAAGCAGTGCATTCTATACATAGTTCAACTTGAGCAATATGGAAACATGAGTTGTCATAAAAAACTTCTCAGATGATTCATCAATATTATGTTCATTGGTTAACGATATTAACTGTTGCAATGTTGAACCTTCGACTTTGTTCTGGTCAGTTTAAAGCTAAATTCAATCACACCCAAAGGTGTCAATGTACAACTTTTTGTTATAAATATAAACTCAGAAATTGTGCTATACACACTACTCATTTCTTAAGGACAAATATGAATGATGATCACTCTGAATATCTTGTAATTGAATGGGGGAGGAGCCAATGTAAATGTCAGCAGAGTAATTCTTCATGAGATGCTGTTTAACGCAATAATTCTGATTTGTAAGTCGAGATTTGCTGCTAAACTGTTTGCTAGATCTTCAGTCATTTTTAAGATGCTACAGTCTTGAAAGATGTTACTTCTCACACAATCCAAAGATAAAAATTAATGTTACGGTCGTCTCCTCGAATCTGATTCTGATTGAGTAAACGGAGTTTTAATAATCAAAGGTCACACTTAGGATAGTGGCGTTTCTGGAAGCTGATAATCTGGGCCGTGGTCCAGAGGTTGAACGATCTATGAGAGGTATTTGGGACAAAAATTTTGTTTGTGAATGCCCCTCTATCTAGTTTAAGAGGATCACCCAATACGCATAATTGTAAATAGAATAGAGGGAGTCATGAAATATTATAAACATCAGTGACTGGCAGTGGGGTGCCCTCTGTATGGTGCTGGCAACCATATTTGTACGGATTCTAGGAGAAAATTTGGACCGGTTTAGTGGAATTAAAGCGCCAAACTCTGCAACCGTCGGAAAAATTACGACTCAGTTTTATGACTCACACTGGGCATTAGTACATGGAAATATGTTTGAACCAACCATTTCTGATGTAGGAACTGAACTACGTTCTTATTTAAGCATGCACATACAGTAAAGAGCCAAATAAACTAGTACACCTGCCTAATATCGTGTAAGGCCGCCACGAGCACCCAGAAGTGCCGCAACACGATGTGACATGGACTCCATTAATGTTTGATGTAGTGCTGGAGGGAACTGACACCATGAATTCTGCAGGGCTGTCCATAAATCCGTAAGAGTGCGAGTGAGTGGAGATATCTTCTGAACAGCACGTTGCAAGGCAACCCCAGATATGCTCAATAATGCTCATGCCTGGGGAGTTTAGTGGCCAGCAGAAGTGTTTAAACTCGGAACAGTATTGCTGGATCCACTCTGTAGCAATTATGGCCGTGTGGGGTGTCGCATTGTCCTGATGGAATTTCCCAAGTCCGTCGGAATGCACAATGGACATAGTCGATGATGGTGATCAAACAGGATGCTTACGTACGAGTCACCTGCCAGGGTCGTATGCAGGGTCCCACATCACTCCAACTGCACACGCCCCACACCATTACAAAGCTTCCACCAGCTTGAACAGTCCCCTGCCGACATGCAGGATCCATGGATTCATGAGGTTCTGTACACGTCCATCTGCTAGATACAATTTGAAACTAGACTCGTCCTACCAGACAATATGTTTCCAGTCATCAGCGGTCCAATATCGGTGTTGAAGGGCCCTGGTGAGGGGTAAAGCTATGTGTCATGCAGTCATCAAGGGTACACGGGTGAGCCTTCCGCCCCGAAAGCCCATATCCATGATGTTTTGTTGAATGGTTCACAAGCTCACACTTGTTGATGGCTCAGCATTAAAATCTGCAGAAATTAGCGGAATGATTGCACTTCTGTCACGTTGAACGATTCTCTTCAGTCGTCGTTGGTCCCGTACATTCAGGATATTTTCCGACCGCACTGATGTCGGAGATTTGATGTTTTACCGGATCCCTGAAATGGAAATGGAAATGGGCGTATGGCATCGTTGGCCGGGAGGCCCCATCCGGGGACTCTTGGCCGCCAAGTGCAAGTATTTTTTTTCAGTCGACGCCACACTGGGCAACTTGCGCGCCGGTGATGAGGATGAAATGGCGATGAGAACAACACAACACCCAGTCCCAGAGCGGAGAAAATCTCCGACCTGGCCGGGAATCGAACCCGGCCCCGGTTGCACGGCAGGCGAGCACGTTACCACCCAGCTAAGCAAGCGGACGCCGGATTGCTGATATTCACACTTCACTCGTGAAATGGTCGTACGGGAAAATTCCCTCTTCATCGCAACCTCGGAGATACTGTGTCCCATCGCTCGTGCGCCGATTATAACACCACGTTCAATCTCACTTAAATCTTGACAACCTGCCATTGTAGCAGCAATAACCGATCTAACAAATGTGCCAGAGACTTGTCGTCTTGTATAGGCGTTGCAGCCAGCAGCGCCGTATTCTAGCCGTTTACATATCTATGTATTTGAATTCGCGTGCCTATACCACTTCCTTTGGCGCTTCAGTGTATATCCACCTATATGTAAGAGATTATAAATAAAATCGTGTAAGAGCCACTTGTATATGATTTTTTTCCCAGTAGTACCCTTTGTATGCCAATGTAAACCTATAGTCATTACCATGACTGAATGGACAAACCACTCACGTGACAGGGACTTTGCAGTAGCTGACTGGTCCTGCAAGACTACAGAAAGCAGAAGAAGCAGAAGAAAAGTATGGAACCACTTTTTCCCAATAATATATGAGTGACAAATGTTGGTTCATCAGACTGCAGCAACATGAATGTTATTTTGTCCTTGCCAACATATCCTGGTGGGATTCACTTCAAGCATCCGTTTGTATTTTTAAAAACGTGATTTCAGCCCAAATAACAGCTATTACAGGATAAGTGCAACGTACATGACATTCAGCTAAGTCAGTGACACTCCACCACTGAAAAGGGTAAAGCTGAAAATTGTGTTCATATTTGATGGTGTTACTGTGTAGCTCCTCGATCTAATATGGAAATATTTCTGTTTTGAGATCATCATAGGAAGTTGACATGTTTTATTTAAGCCCAACATATTCGAGGATTCCGAATCAGTTGGTAAGGGATAAAGCAAACCTTATTATACCTTTCAAACAAGACAAAATGGATTTAAAATATATTTAATAAGGACATTTATGAACTGTCATACTGGAATGCATTGAATAAACTTATAATCATATGTGGACATTGCTGGATCACACACAGTAGGGTTTCTAGTTACCGATGACTCAAGAAAAATTGAGTGACTGGTGATATAAATGAAACTTCCAAAGTTTCTTTTGAAAAGATAGTACACCAGTACGGAACTGTGTCAGTATGTTGCGAACCACGAACATGTTTGTACACGTGTCATGCATTCAGTTCGATAGGATATTGCGCAGACTAAAAATCTGTTTGTACGTGGATAGAAAAACTGAAGCAATCAATGACAGTCTCAACTCAAAATCAGTGTTACTGGATAATCTTAGCAAGGCAACAGCTGTAAAAAGAGAGGTATATTTGAATCCCAGTTGAAGCATTTGAGTAAAAGAATCCATCCATGTGAGATATACACTGAGGGAAAAATTGAAACAATCAATGAAAGTCGCAGCACGAGAATAATGGAATTAGTCAGGTTTATCAAGGCAACAGCCGTAAATGTTGATATGTATGAATTCCAGACGGAACATCTGAATGAAATAATCCATCGAGATGGAACTGAGATAGAACAGTTAAATAAAAAAAGAAAACCCCAAGTGTATATAAGTTATATACTATCCCTGAGTCTATTTAGTATGTAATGGCATATCAACAGAACGAAACGTTACGAAGCCACAGGAGGCAACTGAGCAGAAGTACGACTGCTAAAATTAGAACAGTTGGAATGAGACCATTCTCTCCCAGAAATATTTATTCCTGTAAGTAAAAGTCGTAAACGACTCTCCCACGCACGTGATAAGATTAATGGAGGCGGAAGAAGAGAAGGAGGAGAAGGAGGAATTACTATTACCGGTTTCAGTAACTGTCACAGAGAAATTAGGAAAGATGGAGCGTATGGGATCAGCAGGGAACCATCATATATGCTTTTCACATGTGTATAAACGTAACTACACATGCACTACACCGAGCGAGGTGGCGCAGTGGTTAGACACTGGACTCGCATTCGGGAGGACGGCGGTTCAATCCCGCGTCCGGCCATCCTGATTTAGGTTTTCCGTGATTTCCCTAAATCACTCCAGGCAAATGCCGGGATGGTTCCTCTAAAAGGGCACGGCCGACGTCCTTCCCCATCCTTCCCTAATCCGATGAGACCGATGACCACGCTGTCTGATCTCCTTCCCCAAACCAACCAACACATGCACTACAGGTCGGGAATCGAGAATTTGAAAGAACACCTGGTTGAGTTGATCTAATATTCTCCAAAACTTCGAACACTGTCAAGTATTTCTCGAAAGACATACAAACAGTACCACAGTGCAATTTATCTTGTTGCCAGAGGCGATAGCGATGTACTGGCTCCCTCTAAGAATGGGTATGTTCATAAAGGTTTCCAGACTACCCACTACAAGCCGATAGGTCTCTGTTTACCATGAAAATTGGGACTGTAGCTTTGTCTGAAACAGAAGAAAATATTTCACTACTGAAGGCGATACCGACTCCTTCCAGGAATAGGGTGTTACCCCCACTCACAAAGGAGTCTGGATCACCCCAGAGGAAGAAGTAGGCAGTTACTTCGTCTGTGAGAATTTGCCGTTTTGTCTGAAATATGGCAGTTTATCTCACTAGCGATCTACCAACTCTTTCTAAAAAGGAAACCACCCAATAGAAGTTGCAAGTCTCTGGCAGTCAAACACAGAGGTAACACTTGCATGTTGATAGGACAAAGGCTTTTGGTCTAACATGTTGAGAAAGATAGACGAGTAGACTTGCTCCAGCCTGCTGGTCAGAGTTCCTGCAATCCTGTTGGCTACTGCCAAAGTAGGAGGAGGAGCTTGAGTTTGTATAAACCCTTCCCCTTCGAAAGTCATCCTCATTCTGCCTTAGTCTGCAGCTGTGTTTGATGACTCTCTGTGATCATCATGAAATATTCCTCATCCTCCAGCAGGGCCACTGCGGCAAATGCCTAAGATTGAATGATTGCTATGTAAGTATACAGGGTGATTCAAAAAGAATACCACAACTTTAGGAATTTAAAACTCTGCAACGACAAAAGGCAGAGCTAAGCACTATCTGTCGGCGAATTAAGGGAGCTATAAAGTTTCATTTAGTTGTACATTTGTTCGCTTGAGGCGCTGTTGACTAGGCGTCAGCGTCAGTTGATGCTAAGATGGCGACCGCTCAACAGAAAGCTTTTTGTGTTATTGAGTACGGCAGAAGTGAATCGACGACAGTTGTTCAGCGTGCATTTCGAACGAAGTATGGTGTTAAACCTCCTGATAGGTGGTGTATTAAACGTTGGTATAAACAGTTTACAGAGAATGGGTGTTTGTGCAAAGGGAAAAGTTCTGGACGGCCGAGAACGAGTGATGAAAATGTAGCACGCATCCAGCAAGCATTTGTTCGCAGCCCAGGAAAATCGACTCGCAGAGCTAGCAGAGAGCTGCAAATTCCACAATCAACTGTATGGAGAGTCCTACGAAAAAGGTTAGTTATGAAACCTTATCGTCTGAAATTGGTTCAAGCACTGTCTGCAGCTGATAAGATTAAAAGAATCGATTTCTGTGATTTTATCCTTGCTCAAATGGAAACAGATGAATCTTTCGTTTCAAAGATTGTGTTTAGTGATGAAGCAACTTTCCACACTAACGGGAAAGTCAACCGTCACAATGTCTGTATATGGGGCACTGAGAATCCGCGGGAAATAACTCAGTATGAACGTGACTCGCCTAAGGTGAACGTTTTCTGTGTCATTTCAGCCAATAAAGTTTTTGGTCCCTCTTTCTTCGAAGGTGCTACTGTAAGTGGACTACAGTATCTGGAGACGTTAGAGAATTGGCTGTTCCCTCAGCTCGAACAAGAAGCACAACAATTCATATTTCAGCAGGATGGAGCGCCACCACATTGACACTTATCTGTCCGTAACTACCTGAACGTCAACTACCCGAGGCGATGGATCGGCCGCCAGGCAGCCCGTGACAGAGCACTTCATCACTGGCCTCCAAGAAGCCCTGATCTTACCCCCTGCGATTCTTTCTTATGGGGGTATGTTAAGGATATAGTGTTTCGGCCACCTCTCCCAGCTACCATTGATGATTTGAAACGAGAAATAACAGCAGCTATCCAAACTGTTACGCCTGATATGCTACAGAGAGTGTGGAACGAGTTGGAGTATCGGGTTGATATTGCTCGAGTGTCTGGAGGGGGCCATATCGAACATCTCTGAACTTGTTTTTGAGTGAAAAAAAACCTTTTTAAATATTCTTTGTAATGATGTATAACAGAAGGTTATATTATGTTTCTTTCATTAAATACACATTTTTAAAGTTGTGGTATTCTTTTTGAATCACCCTGTATATATTCATCTTCACCAATTGAGATTTCGTTAAATCCGTGTATCTGTGTGTCTCTCTACAAGTTCTTCAGCACCTATACACTTGTAGATAGGTAGGAAATTAGTCTCCCTACACTTCAATGATAGTTTGCTGCCCAATCCACTCATACCATGTGTGTGTGTGTGTGTGTGTGTGTGTGTGTGTGTGTGTGTGTGTGTTTGTGTGTGTGTACGTGTGTGTCAGATCACGTTTCGTAGTATATTTTCGTAGTTTGTGGTCAGATATCATAGTACATTTTCGTACTTTGTGCTCAGATTTCGTAGTATATTTTCGTTACAAAAAGTTTCTTTGTTTTTGTTACAGCATTCATTCGGCAAATTCAGGAGGAATTAACTCCAGTGCTGGAGGCCGAAAGAGAGTAAGTAGATAGGGGTATTCAGCCTCCTCTGATCACACCACAGCCTCCACCTGCGGTTCCACCAGCACATCGGCTATGTAAGTACGAGTTCATAATTTAGTGTTCAGATTTGGTAACATCTACTCACTTTAGAAGAATATTACAGTTTTTCTTTCTTGTTATAGTACATTATCTCGATATGAATGGTTGCTGGTGCCTATAGGAAAGCAGGTCAAAGAGTCTGAGGAGTCCCAAGCCATGTAAGTACACATTACTGTTAAAAATATTTTTGGTTGTTGTATTTCATGTATCTGCGTGCCTGCTGTTATATTTTTAAAGCGATATGTTCTTCCTGTAGTAGGTGATTCTGAGGAGGTTGAGGGGTGCGTTACACTACGCCAACAAACCTATCACAACATCCATGTAAGTACATTTGTGTTTATCAAATCGTGTTTCGTAGGATATTCTGATTTAGAAAAAAAAGTTTGCAATTCGTCTTCATGTTGTTCTTACAGCTTCTATAGGGGTATATGACGATGAGATTGAGATGCCAGACTGGAGGAAATGGAGTGGGAGCTGCAGTACAGTGAAACCCAAGATATATATGGCGAGGCAGGGAGAAGCAATAAGTACGTACACTCACATGCTACACAAAAATAAAGAACACATAAAATCATAATCACAAAAAAGAAATACACTGGCATTCAGAACTTTTAAAAGCTTCAAATGCTGCTCATCCGATACAGTGAAGTGTGGCATTTTCCATATTATTTTATTGATGGTGACCCCCTTCTCTTCTTGAGCCATATAAATATGTGAGTTGTTATCCATTGGACTCTGTACGATAACAAGTTCCCATTTAGCATTCATAGCAATTCGCCGTATGTCTTCAAAGTAACCATAAGCAGTTTAGTGGTCTACATGCACTACATATCTTGTACTCCTCCACTGTTCTACTCACTAGCTCCTCAATGAACCATCCAGTATTTTCTAAGTCGTTCAAATTCGAGGGAGAAGCAGAGACATACATTTTAAGGGTTCATGCTGTGCCTACATTGCGTGTACAGACAATCTCAGACCTGTTAAGTTCATATCATGTCTTATGAAACAGCAATGCTAAAGCACTGTACGTAAGGTTCGATGCCACTGTAGCACTACCATCCCTTTTCATAAATTGTTCATCATTATATGTGAAACTGCTGCATGGGAGGATAAAAGTATCTTGATGTTGGATAGCAATCCTAATTTCTTGTGGTTGATGCATAAGGTTTATGCAAGAAATATTCCTGACATATAATCAGCATGTCACATTCAACCGGGTTAGTTATATCAAATGACATCATTGCAAGGTGAAGACCCACTGATTTAAGAATCTCAAAGTCTGCATGTGTAATCACCTTGCTGTTCTGTTGCGAAGTCCAGCCCTGTGAGTTGTGTGTGGTGGTTTTATACCTTACGCCCATCCTCTCTCCATTGACAATATGTAAACGCTGGGAAGCTGGAGGCTGCTCGAAGTCATGAGTGGTTAAGGGTCACCACTGGTTTCGGTTCGAGCAAGCTGAAGGTCGTCATAGTCATTTCTACATTCGATAGGTCTCAGCCGGTTGAGGGTCAACGTCACTTCCGGTCCAGCAAGTCGAAGATCGTCGTCGTAGCTTCCAGTCCTGACTGCTTGAAGGTCGCCGCCGCAGCTGACAGATGTCTACACGTTGGAGGTCACTGCTGGTTCCACTTTAGATGTAGACACACAATGATTTACTCACCAAAATAATCGACAAGTTGTTTATCCTGGTCCACAATACGCAGCTCCAGATAGTCCAAGGTCTGAACTCGTCACTGGGAGATATATAGCGTTTGTAGGGGTCAACGATCTTATACCCATTTCCAGCTGATGGGAAGAATCTGTATATTGTATGAAGCAGTCTATTACTGAGATAGGAGTTTGTTGCAATGTTACACTGGACACGGATTGTACTGACAGGAAGTAAATCCACTGGCTAGTGAGATCTGTAAAATTTAGTACGATCCTTCTTCAAAACCTGTCCTTTTGTGAAACGCAGTAGTCGCCCTACTGTATCTTTCTGGTTAAAGTCAATCGTTGCATTCGCTCTCTTTATTTCAGATTTAAATGTTTAAATCGTCAATATCGTATGCATCGGATTCTGTTGCTACAATTTCTTTTCTACCATTAATTTCAATATGAAGTTTGTTGTTAGCCTCTGTCATACTCGGAAAGCTGTTGCAAGTCTCCAGTCCAATCAGCGCAGCACTCCACTCTCCACTGCTTTTAATCAGTCGGCGGCAAGTAATTCGCAACTGATACTGACGGTAGTTCTTTTAAAGCAAGATTATGTAGCACTGCATCTGAACCTCAACTGACGAGTGGTTGCTTAATGACCTCCTTATTCTTCTTCGTATACGTTAGGAACATGATGCGCAGAAGCACAGGTTATTATTAAAGCACTGGTAGTGATGAAAATTGTAGAACATACATCTTCTGTTGGTGAAGCATCGTTATAACCCTTCTTGTGGCCTCAGATCTTCAAATGAGTCGAAATAATAGACAATATTTGTATTTATCTTAACATACGCCACCCAGTGGGTTTCTGATCCCCCAGAAACATTTAAATACACAATCCACGTTCTCTGGATTTCCACATAGTCTTTGGTAATGTGTCCCGCACAAACACACCACGCAATCTTGGAATGCTGATTTTTTTCCTAACAAACTTGAACAGATTTGAATTTAAAATCGGGCTATCTGGTAGGACAGCTATCTTTTTACTTACGAAGAGATCTAGACCTTTCTTGTATGGTTTCAGGTATAGTTCTCTACCGGAGGCTGTTGCTTCCATCACGCGGTAACATCTCCTTGCCTCTTCTAGCTGTTTCTGGGATTTCTGTGCGGTCTTGACTGTTCTGGCAATAGCCGCAGCACCAACAGCCAGTGAACCCTTTGCTGAGAGACCTAAAAGTCAGGAATGAGGAAGGTGATAATTCCGCCTGATGTATTTGTTATTGGCAGAACCTGGAGCGCTTTGATCTGTCCTTTATGCTTCAGGGCACTTTTAGCTGGATACATCACTGTCAGGTTATAGCTTTTTAAACACCCCTGCCCGGGCTTCTTCTTCTTCTTCATTGTTATCTCCAGCGTTCATAACCTGCTGGAAATGTACACCCAATCCCAACTTAAGTTTACTATGCATGGTTTTATCGACTACACATGCTGTAATGCGCTGCCCTAAACCAATTTCCTTTCTCGCACATATTGCCTTGGCTTTACAACTAAAATTCAATCTGCAGCGTGACGTTCTAGGGGACCTTCATGTTTTGCTTATGCAATGTCGTCTTCCAAACGCGCCTCGTCAAGCAGGTTAATCCCCTTATCACCACGAGCCAAACGTTTTTGACGCTTTGTACCATGTCCGCAGTACTTATACCCAGCAATACGCAGGTAAACTGGAAGACTTGTCGAGAATACCACCGCCTCCTGTAATGTACACTATGTGATCAAAAGTATCCGAATACCTGGCTGAAAATGACGTACAAGTTCTTGGCGCACTCCTTCGGTAATGCTGGAATTCAATATGGTTTTGGCCCACCTTTAGCCTTAATGACAGCTTCCACTCTCGCAGGCATACATTCGATCAGGTACTGGAAGGTTTTTTGGAGAATGGCAGCCCATTCTTCACGGAGTGCTGCGATGAGGAGAGGTATCGATGACCGACGGTGAGGCCTGGCACGAAGTCGGCGTTCCAAAATATCTACAGGACTCAGGCCAGGACTCTGTTCAGGCCAGTCCATTACAGGGATGTTATTGTCGTGTAACCACTCCGTCACAGGCCGTGCATTATGAACAGGTGCTCGATCGTGTTGAAAGATGCAACGCCATCCCCGAATTGCTCTTCAACACGCAAAACAACAAGGGGTGCAAGCCGCCTGTATGAAAAACACGACCACACCATAACACTGCCGCCTCCGAATTTTACTGTTGGCACTACACACGCTGGCAGATGACGTTCACCGGGCATTCGCCACATCCACACCCTGCCCACATTGTGTACCGTGATTCGTCACTCCACACAATGTTTTTGCGCTGTTCAACCGTCCAATGTTTACGCTTCTTACACCAAGCGAGGCGTCGTTTGGCATTTACCGGCTTGATGTGTGGATTATGAGCAGCCGCTCCCATGAAATCCAACTTTTCTCATCTCCCGCCTAACTGTCATAGTACTTGCAAAGGATCCTGATGCAGTTTGGAATTCCTGTGTGATGGTCTGGATAGATGTCTGTCTATTACACATTACGACCTTCAACTGTCGGCAGTCTGTCAGTCAACAGACGAGGTCGGCCTGTACGCTTTTGTGCTGTACGTGTCCCTTCACGTTTCCATTTCACTATCACATCGGAAACAGTGGACCTAGGGATGTTTAGGAGTGTGGAAATCTTCGCGTACAGACGTATGACGCAAGTGACAACCAATCACCTGACCACGTTCGAAATCAGTGAGTTCCGCGGAGAGTCCCATTCTGCTCTTTCACGATGTCTAATGACCACTGAGGTCGCTGATATAGAGTAGCCGGCAGTAGGTGGCAGCACAATGCACCTAATACGAAAAACGTATTTTTGGGGGGTGTCCGGATACTTTTGATCACATATTGTGCATAATAAGCTACTGTGCTGGTTGTGCTCTGTGCCGCCCATTATGTAGCAAATCGTTAATCCAGCTGTTTCGTGTTGCAGGAAGATCAAGCCATTTAACTAACTCTCTATTTCCTCCATGTCTTATGATGTGCTCTATGAGGAACATGTGGTTCTGAGCTCTTCTGCAATTGCTCTGTGTAATAGCATCCTGAAATTTCAGTGCTACTTCTATCCCTTAAGATGTAGGTTCCAGGATTTGTTCTCTGCACCAAGGAAACCGTGGATATCTCACTCGACCAGTTTGGGGAGCATGACATCTCAAATACTGTCATATGTTTTGAGATACGCACCAAATCATGTGGATCCAACATCCTGATATGGTATTATACCGTATCCACGAGTCCATCATCAGAAATATCGATTAGTCTGAGTTTTATTGTGCTATGTTTGATTCGATTATACTGTGCAATTATTTCTTGGAGGATATCCATCCATTTGTATGAACCACAGAGATTAAAATGCATTCACATTTGAGCTTTTGTTGTTCAGTTCAGGCGTTCCACGATGCTCACCTTTAGGTGAGTAAATGTTCAGCAGTGACGTATTCCACACCGCTACATCAAGTTCTTGAAAGAGCTCTCGTAAAACTCTCCACCACGATCGCCTCGGATGTTGTCTGGGCATCAATTTTCCCTGTCTGCAATAAACCCTCAGACACCTCTGTGAAATCTCTCCCCATTTTTGTTTTAATGGTTAATGCCCAGGCGAATTTTGAGTATTTATCAATATTCCAGTATATCTACAAGATCAGCTTGTCATAAGTCGACCAAACTTTTAACCATAACTTGCACATGAGGGTGTGTTTTGCATGCTGATTTTTGCAGCTCTCAGACTAGTGTCTGCATACTTACTCGATTATTCCTTTCTCTCTAAAGCTTGGAGATTATCGAACCAACCTCACCCAAATGAACAGTATTACCAGTCGCAGCTGATGACACGAGCAGTCATAGTTGATCTATTAGCACACTGGGATTGTCATGTGTTGGGGGTGTCGATTGAGGACTCTTTTATGCTGGATGTAAAGCAATCACCAATGCTATATCAAGCATCTAATATAGGTTTTATAATGGTTCTGTATTTTGCACTGTGTTGGTCTGTCGCTTTCCTATGTACACTGGTCAGTTTCAGTATATCACCATTTTTCTCCAGATGTTTGGGTCAAGAAATTACAGTTTTCGTGGGATTTAGGAAAATGAGGTTCATTAGCCCAGTTGTTCTTTGTAATTCCAGATCACCTATCTGTACTGGTTTCTCTTGTAAATTTACAGGGTGCATGCCAAACATGTATGGTTTTTCACATCTGACACTGAATGCTTTATCTGTTCTAGTATTGCTGTGATGTTAATGAAATCAGTAACGGCGCCGTCATTGTGTAATTTTGCAGAGAGTTCATCGATGGATTCAGTAACTGGTTTAAAAGTTTATCTCAGGCCCTGCTCTTGATACAAATGTCACAAGCCTAGCAGTCATAACTTCTCTCAAACAGCCTTCCGTGCCACAATGACCTAATGATTAGTCGACTCTTGTTATATAATAAGCCGACTTGTTCACAGGGTGCACCAAACATACATTCCATCCAATTCAATCTTAACTGTTAAGTAGTCTACATTCTTTTGAAGTCGAGTCACCCTAGCATCTAATTCGTTGGCCAGTCTCAGAAGGGTTTGGATATACAGGGTGATTCAAAAAGAATACCACAACTTTAGGAATTTAAAACTCTGCAACGACAAAAGGCAGAGCTAAGCACTATCTGTCGGCGAATTAAGGGAACTATAAAGTTTCATTTGGTTGTACATTTATTCGCTTGAGGCGCTGTTGACTAGGCGTCAGCGTCAGTTGATGCTAAGATGGCGACCGCTCAACAGAAAGCTTTTTGCGTTATTGAGTACGGCAGGCGTGAATCGACGACAGTTGTTCAGCGTGCATTTCGAACGAAGTATGGTGTTAAACCTCCTGATAGGTGGTGTATTAAACGTTGGTATAAACAGTTTACAGAGAATGGGTGTTTGTGCAAAGGGAAAAGTTCTGGACGGCCGAGAACGAGTGATGAAAATGTAGCACGCATACAGCAAGCATTTGTTCGCAGCCCAGGAAAATCGACTCGCAGAGCTAGCAGAGAGCTGCAAATTCCACAATCAACTGTATGGAGAGTCCTACGAAAAAGGTTAGTTATGAAACCTTATCGTCTGAAATTGGTTCAAGGCAGGCAGCCCGTGACAGAGCACTTTATCACTGGCCTCCAAGAAGCCCTGATCTTACCCCCTGCGATTTTTTCTTATGGGGGTATGTTAAGGATATAGTGTTTCGGCCACCTCTCCCAGCCACCATTGATGATTTGAAACGAGAAATAACAGCAGCTATCCAAACTGTTACGCCTGATATGCTACAGAGAGTGTGGAACGAGTTGGAGTATCGGGTTGATATTGCTCGAGTGTCTGGAGGGGGCCATATTGAACATCTCTGAACTTGTTTTTGAGTGAAAAAAAACCTTTTTAAATACTCTTTGTAATGATGTATAACAGAAGGTTATATTATGTTTCTTTCATTAAATACACATTCTTAAAGTTGTGGTATTCTTTTTGAATCACCCTGTACATCTCTAAGTCCATAACTTTACATTCGAGCGAGTGAAATTTTTCATCTTTGTACAGACAAATTCTCTGTCTATGCATACCCATCTTCTCAGGTGGAGTGCCTGGGATGCATGTGAAGCCATCCATGGCGCAATGTACACTAACATACTCACCTCTTTCATAACTATACATGGTTAACACTAAAAAAATCGACAAACTGCAGGAACGGATACCTGACTGGATCTGGAGGGAAAAGGCACTATAAACATGTGTCTGGAAATGGACGTAGTGCATCAATGACAATAAATCATCCCAGAGTACAGAACAGAGCTGCATCGCATTCATGTCATAACAGATGTCCAAAGCATCCTCCATGTGATGCAGTACCCGTGTTCACATGCTACATCATGGATTGCCACACTATTTCACACATTCTGGCGTCTCTCTGAAGCATCTGCACACCGGAAACTGCTTCAGCATACACAACGCTATTCAGATGACCAAAAAGGTAAAAATGCAGGGGGGGGGGGGTTTAAGCAGTGATCTAGCAAGCCATGTCGTCTTAGTATATAACAAGCCCCTGCATCCTGTCCAACGTATGGGGAAGATGTTGTTGAGGTGTCGGCGAACTGTAATACGGTAGAGGGGTGGTGCTCCATCATGAAGAAACCACATGACCTGTCGTATTGCCAAAGGCACATTCTCAAGCAGCCCAGGCAGAGTATTCTGCAGGAAATACAGGTACGTTCCTCTGTCAAGGCGTTGTGGAATAATAACTGGTCCAAGTACGTGGGTACCAAGAATCCCTGCCCACATATTGACGCTTAACCGACGCTTATGAGATGCCTCAACCATTCCCCAAGGATTTTCTGTAGCCCATAGAGGACGATTATACAGACTCATGATGCCAGTTATGGTAAACGCTGCTTCGTTGGCAAAGAGGACTGATCACAGGAATTCCATAGTAGTGGTGGTCTAGGGCAAAAAGTGTCGACAAAATCCCTCCCATGGAGGGTAATCCGCTGCAGATAATTTTTGCACTCGTTGCAGGCGATAGAGATAGCAGCAGCTGTCACACAGGACACATGTAATCGTGTTTTAGCTTACACCATGTTGCCAAGCCACTTACCTGGAGCTTGCACTAGGGTTCATCTCAGTATACTGTAAACCTGGTTCTCTAAATCTGGTGTAAGCATATCCGCCACCTCCCTGCAAGTTCGCCTGTGTGAAAGGACCCAGGCTCACACAAACGCCCAAAATGGCTTAAAATGTTGTATGATGTGGTTGGTATCTCTGAGGGTACTTGTTTTGGCGCAGCCATGCTGCCTACCTCAACCGTTGAACGTACACCAACACCATTTTGGCTTGTTTCCGACATGAATACTGGGCCATTCTACTGCTTACAGTATGCTGCGTCAATTACATAGCCTGCAAAACGAAAGAGACACACAACACATGAGCAGGGGAACTTTCATTTTTCAGCAGCATCTACGGTGGCAACTATGCATTTCCAGACAAATGTTTTCGAGACCTATTTTCCTCCATTTCCAGTGCGAAATGCATCCCCGCAGTTTGTCGGTTTTATTAATCTTCACCCTGTATATACAGAAACTCCTGGAAGTTGTGTCTATACCTACCATCATCCAGTTTTCTTGTGTTATCAATATAGACACATTTTCATAGGACCATTTTTTCCTCCATTTCCAGTCAGGTAGCCGTCCCTGCAGTTTGTCGGTTTTATTAATGTTCTTTCAGTATATATGGAAACTCCTGGAAGTTGTGTCTATACCTATCGTCATTTAGTTTTCTTGTTTTACCAATAACAAGAAACCCATAGCATATGTGATTCCAGCAACCTCCACATATCCTTACAAATTCATTGACCGATGTGTCAGTTCCTACATGAACTTGGCAAATGTGCTTTAAATTGAAGTTGTCTCGCTTGAAAGCTTTAATGAGGTTTGCGTTATCCCTCAACAACTGTTTCAGGGTTCTGGAAAATCTCTGACTCAAATAAAAAACGCCAACACCCATATGACAGTCAAACAGTAACATAGTAGAATTTGATCCTAGTTTTCCACAGCGACATCATCAAATACGAACACAGTGTTTTTTGCGACGTCATCAAATATGAACACAGTGTTTGGCTTTCATTTTCTGGTGGGGATTTCGCTGCTTTGACTGAAGTCATGTGTGTTACACCATGGTCACCTTGCACTATGTGTTGCAGCAGCTAGTACTTGGGATGAAACAGTATTTATGAAAATACACATACATGCTCAAAGCGGTTTCCATCTGGGCATGTTAGCAGTGAATGACAACATTTGTCTTGGCGCAGCTGGATGGACCTACAATTATGGTTCAAATGGCTCTGAGCACTATGGGACTTAACATCTGAGGTCATCAGTCCCCTAGAACTTAGAACTACTTAAACCTAACTAACCAAAGGACATCACACACATTAATGCCCGAGGCAGGATTCGAACCGGCGACCGTAGCAGTCGCGCGGTTCCGGACTGAAGCGCCTAGAACCGCTCGGCCACCGCGGCCGGGGCGGACCTACAATTATCACCTGTGTATTATTGGGTAGGATTATCTCATTCTTCTTCTTCTTCTTCTTCTCGTCTTCTTCTGCACCATCACATGATCAGTCGATTACTACAAAGTCTTAGTGTCGAGAACGCTTCACCCACCATGGTACCGACTACATCAGATTTTGGTGTGCAATGGGCTTACATATCAGCATCTAAGGTGCAATGCTCACGGGGTATATATACACAAGAAAGTTCGTCGTCATTCAGTTTAATAATGACTGGAGATGCCAACCGTGGTGATGAGGTGATTCAGACAGCTTGGTGCTGCTGTAGTATTCTAGACATTGCAATGGAAATACTGGTAGCACAATTTCTGGTAATACACATATTTTTATTCAACAGCAATACACTGGGTGCACTACACCAAAAAAGTCATTTGGTCCTTTCTTTATCTTCACACCTGTACGTAATTAAGCAAATAAAGCTTCCTTGTATGCACAGACTTCAGCGTGTATTTCTCTGGTACTGGTGGGTGTTCCTTTAGCTTCTTCTTTTGACATTGTATTGATGCACTGTTCTAAATCGTCTGCATGCACACTGTAAGTACAGAGATAGTTCACAATGTCTTTACACACAGTTTGAAACAAGGCAACTATCTGTTCAGTCTTCCCAACACTGGGGATAGCTCCATCCATAGGCAAACAAGTTTGTAACAGTTAAGTGTTGCAGATAAATGGATGGAACTCCAGATCTCACCATGAGTGCTGCGCCACCATACAGTAATGTTATAGATAGCGTCAGGGCAGCACAGTAAATGTCCAAGGGTGCACTAGATAGACAATACTCGCAGGTCATTTGTTGATAGATGTAGGGTTCTGCACAATACACTTAATCTCATTCTATCTCCGTGAAGTGCACTTTAGCACTTCTTGTTGCGTTTTCAATATTAAATGCAACATGTCAGCCACTGTCCACTGATGCTTCTGTACCAATATTCAAGCACCCTGAAACTCTAGCAGTTCAATTATAAGTTGAAGTGTAGAGCAGCAGAGCACTGGAACTGGCAGCTTCTCATCCACCATATCAGCGCTCTGTCCTTGCAGTAGCACCAGAATGTTTTGGGATGGTGCATGTGTTGGGGACCAGTACAGGCCTGCAGTGTGTGGCGGAGGAGCCTCAGCACAAGTCGAAGACTGGCTGGGTGTCTTCAATACATAAATCGATGAGTGGGATTGGTAATAGGAACTTGTCATCCTCCTCCAATCTGCTGGTCATATGCGCTACACAATCCCACATTGCTGCTGTGATCGCCATTCTTGACAGGCTGGAGGTCGCTGCAGGTCCCGACAAGGCAGAGGTTCCTGCCTGTCTGGACATGCTGCTGAACAAACAAGAAGAAACAATAAGCATCCACAGACAAAGACGTGGAGTTGAACAAAGACACAGAGGCATGAGTACACTACTTCACAGTGGAAGCACATAGTGATAATACGAGAGAATTACAAGTTCCATAAATTGATAGGCTTGAAAGCACTCAGTGACATCACTCAATAAAAGAGCCCCAGTTCATTAAGAAGACCAAATTATACACCTGGAATATTTCTCCCTAAAACCTCTTGCTTCAACGACATTTAATAATAATGATGAGATTAGGTTTCTCATTCCATTCTGCTACAACGATTGCAAGCCTCGGGCCTCATCCCACAAGCGATGAGGAAGGAGGTGTAGCTGGAATATAAATCTCGTTAAAAAACCAGGGCCCATGTGCCTCTGGATGGTAGGACACTGTTACAGGGCTTCGTGCTACAGTTATGGTGAAGACCTCAATACACCTGCAGCAGCAAACAAGGTGAAATTGTGCAAGGCATCAGTGGCATAAGAGGCAAATCTATAGCGTCTCTGCTCCAGAGGAGCGACTACAAAACGTGTCTAACTGTCTCGATTTAAACCTGGCAGAAGGTGTGAAATGCCCAACGATAGGCCCTGGCGACAACTCGGTCGGTCAGTGGCTGTCGCAACTCATGGGTCGATGGGACAAGTTAAACTATTGGAAAATGCTACGGTGTCCACTGTCCACTGCAGACGAAGCAGATTGGTCTCACCTGGCCAACAGGAGAAGAGAGCAAGGGCTACCAACCTAGGGACTATAATTTGATCTATCGTGGAACAACTAATAACCAAGGAATCGCTGTAGTTGTGAGTGAAAGACTCTACAGCCCAGTATCAGCTGTATGTCGATACCCCGATCGTCTCATGTCAGTAGTCATCAACAGCCCAACTCGTCGAATTCATATGTTTCCCGCGTATGCCCCACAGACAGGCTGCGATGACACAACTAAAGGCGGGCGCATAATCCTAGAATTCGCTGAAGCAAAAGACCTAGTTGTCACCAGTACGTTCTTTAAGAAACGCACATCACGTCTGATTACGTAGCAGTGGGCACAATACCCACACTGACTGTGACTGTACAGGGTGTCTCTCATGAGAGGCGTCAGGCGCATTTCCTCTGGTGTTTCTGCAGATATTTGCTCCGTGTAGCTCGTCTTTCATGCGACACGCAGTGTCGACGGGAAACGTTATAAACAAAATTATTTCTAAAGCGAAATTTCATGTGCCCATTCGATAGAGCGGTTTCAGATTGATTTTTTATCAATGTGCACAGTAAATCAGGCGCAGTAAAACACAAAGGATAACCAGTACTCCAGCAATGACACAATTGCTCGCGTTGACTGCTTCCGCCAAGCATCCAGCACTACAGAGTAGCTGCTCGATTGCTGTTTTACTTTCCATGTTAATACATATCGATAAAACGAATTTCGAATTACACTAATTTGTGAGCGCTCTATAGAATTGATACATAAAATTCAGATTTAAAAATAATTTTGTTTGTGATGATAAACAAACCGACGCGTTCTGTTGTCAGTGGGCATCGCATGAAAGACGTGCTGAGCAAAATTTGTTTGGGCTGATTCTAGCTACACACTGCAAGAACAAAATTGCAAATATCTGCGGAAACACCAGAGAATTTGTGCCTGGCAGCTCTTAGGGGAGACAGCGATTATATTACTCCCCAGACGTGACCTCCCTATTGTCACATAAAGCTAAGGTCGCACCATCTGAATGCCTAGCGCCTCAACATAAACTGTTGGTTACCGACAGCTGAATGAAAGCTTACATAAGAAAGTCCTATGTGAAATGTCAAGCCATCACCAAATGGCGGAAGCTACAAGAGCATCAAGTGGCCTTCGCAAGAAGATAGTGTTCCCTCCTGTTGATCCTGCTCGTACTGATCGCGCTTGGTAACTGTCTAACAACTTTGTAACTAGTATAGATCAAGCTGAGCTTGGTGTAACACAGGCAGGTATGCACAGAATTGCTAAAAAGACGTGGTTGTGAACAGACAAAGTAAAAGAATAAGAGCATGCAAGAAAGCAGCCTTCAAACAGTTACAAACTTCCCAGGATGAGGAGATATTTCAGAACTTCAAAGCCACCAAAGAGGCGAAACGAGAAGTTACAGAAACCAAAGCAAATCACCACCAACGTTTATATAATCAGATAACAGCTAATGAAGGTGACAAAATCATCTACCGACTGGCCTGAGCCTGGTGTAGAGGAGGTCAGGATATGAAAAACTACAGTTCGGTAAAAGATAGGAACGGTCGGCAGCTCCGCGACAACAAGATGATTCTGGGGCGTTGGCGAGAGTATTTCAGTGAAAGGTAGAGTCCCGACTGGACCAGTTCCATGTATCAGAACAAATGAGCTCGCAGTCGCCATTCATTACATGAAAAATGGAAACATTCCAGGACCAGACGACCTTCCTGCAGACATCTGGAAATCTGAGGGACAAAGCGACCACTTGGCTGGCAGAATTATTCAACTCCATCATTCACTGCAATCATATGCCCACCGATTGCTCGTCTAGTAACACAGAACCTACTTTTAAGGGCAAGGGTGACTCTCTGAATGTACCAACTACCGCCCAATCAGGCTCCTCTCCCAAACAGTGAAGATATTCGAACGTTTCCTTGGTGACAGGTTGCAGAACACAGTCCATCTCTCAGTAAATCAGTGTGGCTTAGTGAAAGGATGTGCCACATTAGACGCAGTTTTCGCTGTACACCAGCTGATAGAGACATTCCCCCAAAAAGGAAGTCACTAAATCTTGCCTCTCTTGACAATGAGAAGGCATTTGATAGAGTACGACATCAGATGATTTGGTATGCTCTTCGCGATCATCAAGTGCCTGAGACCTACATCAAATGCTGTACAAAAACACCAAGAGCCGGGTGCAATACTCTGCAGGACGGACTGACAGCTTTCCTGTGACAGTTCGTGATCGTCACGACTCAGCTCTGTCTTCCCTGCTCTTGGTTACCATAGCACGTGACTTACAAGAGTGTATACTGTGGACAATACTATGCGCTGATGAAGTGATGATTGTGGCAGATACCAGGGAGGATTATGAATAAAGATTTGATCTCCGTGTAAACATCCACAAGACTGAGTACCTCAGAACGATTCCATCTCCTGGACTATTTGCTCTTAGCAAGGTGGATACATTTCGATCCCTAGGTTCTCGACTACAGAGTGACGGCTATGTGAAAGAGGATGTGCAACCAAGGATCAAGGTAATCTGGATGTGATTCAATGGCGTCACTGGTATTCTTTGTGATAAGAAAATTTCCACCTAAAATCAAAGATATACAACACAATGACGAGTCCAGTTGTATTATCTGGTACCGATTGTTGTCTCACAGCCAGAAGTGTTGAGCATTCATGAAACTGCAGATACCAAGAAGATCATTAGCCATTTTCGTGTTAGACCACATCAAAAATGGAATGATCCGACAACTTGTTGGAGTGCCTCCAATCAATGAGAACATGGAGACTTTGGTAGCATGGACACACCATATGGGCATCACCTGCTTCAGTCATCAGCTCACCCTATCACTGTATCGCAATATAAAAGACCTTAGTTACAATACACTAAAAAACACAGATATAAGATCAAGAATTATAAATCCACAGGACCATAAGAAATGGATTGCATTGACTCAAAAAGTAGACCCCACTCCAATGGGACAGCACTGAGAAGAAGATTAGGGTTCTCATTAAATACTGGGGTGCTTTAACGATTCCAAGAAACATTTTCCTGTAACTACAAGAAAATTTTGTGAAAAAGGATAGAGGCTCTACACCAACATCACAACTTACATGTAATGCTTTTGCCTTTCTCTTTCAAGAAACCAGATATGAAGTGAATGAGCTTGAAACTGACCACACAAGACATATTCGAGTCACATCAATTCCTAAAACATTTTTACGCATCGACTTCGTATTTGAATGGTATCAAAGTGCAGGATTGACACCGCAAAATGGCAAGAAACGGAGACTGAAAAAGGTTTTGAGCATATTTCATAACTGTAACCAATACTTAAGTTTGCTTTAATTTCCCTTTTGCTGATTTGCAGCTGGTCTGGGCTAGTAACCTTTACAACTTGCTGTTTGACACGTATGCATGTTTCATCCTTCTTACTGTGAGGATATTATAGAAGATGAATTTAGATGCGCTCAACCCATAGAAATTTAAGGAATCAGCGCCCGTTGTCATGGAAGATTGCTTGCAGCAAAGCGAAACTGTGAAATCAGGGCTGATAGAATCCCATACTGAATTAGAATCATTAAAAAATTTCCTGAAAGAAACTGCAGTTTATGCATTATCACTACATGACCGTGTGGTTTATTACCCACCACTTACAAACATTGTGCAACAAGTTGTATAAATGGACAGGGCTGCACCACGTCTAAAGCATTTCATGACTACATC
Organism: Schistocerca piceifrons; assembly: GCF_021461385.2. Lineage (NCBI taxonomy): Eukaryota > Metazoa > Arthropoda > Insecta > Orthoptera > Acrididae > Schistocerca > Schistocerca piceifrons. Next base: position 42,548,335 of record NC_060138.1, on the reverse strand, counting down.
TCAAAGTGCACACATCATTATAGACACTCAAGGCTTCTACAGTGAATGTGATCATTTATATTTAATACTATTGCCTTCATCATATTTAAAATTGTTGGACAAATCACAATGTTCTCTGCAAACGTTGTATCACCGAAACTCTTCAGAGGCATGAAGTACACCATGACAATTAAAACTGTTTTATGTTCAATACGTAATTACTATGGAATATACTGGGGTGATACTTGGATAGCTTATGAAGACATGCTGACATCACATCAAAGGTGTGACCACAAAAACATGACTGTGTGTATGAAAGGCAGTAGCTGGTGATGTGAACTGACAGATGCGAACTAGGATAGTGACTGAGCTACTGACTGACATAGTGACTGAGACTGACTGATGACTGAGACTGAGCCCTCAAGTACATGGCGGTGATCTAAATACTTGTGGTCGAGAGGGCGTTGTTGCTTGCAAATCTGTCTTTGGCCTCTCTCCTGATGGGTGGCTTGATTCAGTGCCTACTATCGATCTTCTTGCTAGATATTTCTCAATCAGTATGCTGGCAACAGCTTTCGCCGGCACATACATGACTGTGTACATGAAAGACTGTAAAAGTATTCAGAGTGCATGACATTTACAAGCAAACTGCAGTTTGGAATCATACAGTTGCCAAAACCTCCAGAGTCGCAAGCAGAAGCATGGAGAAGAAGTAGAAAATAGTGTTATAGTTGCTTCAGATAACGTAAAAGTACTATAAATTGGTGGCAAATAAATGATGCTTTTTAAAACAAAGTATTTTTATTGTAACTTTCCCAATTCATCATTATCATTAAACTATTCTGCAGACTGGTTTCACCAAACTCCAATTTGTCCACCACATCCAACCTCCTGGACTGGTCAGTTTCAGCATCTGTTCTCCTCCTGCTTCTACCCCACCGTCCACCTGCTTAGCTGGGTGGTAATGTGCTCGCCTCCCATGCATCTGGGCCTGGGTTTGATTCCTGGCCCAGTTGGAGATTTTCTCCACATGGGGACTGGATGTTGTGTTGTCCTCATCATCATTTCATCCTCCTCACCGGCTCGCAAGTCGCCCAATGTGGCGTCGACTGAAATTAGACCTGCACTTGGCAGCCAAACTTCTCCGGATGGGGCCTCGCGGCCAATAGTGTCATACGCTCATTTCATTTCATTTCATTATTACTCCACCAATAGACAAGCTGATGAAGCACCAACATGTCTGCTATCCTTTACCAGCATGTTTGCACCAGCTTTTGTTCAACATGTGCAAGTAAGGATTTATGCAGTAAGAAGAGATTTATTCATGTCTGTGCTGGTTATCTACTGCAGGAGATATAATTTTACCCAAGTATTCAGTGCGTCTGTGAAGCTGGCAATAATTGTGTTCCACCTGCACCCATTGACCAATATGTACAGGACGATATGCAAACTTCTAGTAATTACTATGCGAATTGAGGTACATCTCTTATCTGCTAAATGTACTTTCTTAGTAATGATACCAATAAATTTTCTTTTGACTGTATTTGGTGTTTCGTTACCAGATACACATATTGCTCCTTTAATACTCACTGGTTTCAGCTTGGAGCATATACATTTATATTTCTGATTGGATTTGGGAATCAAGATAGATAAGAACAGGGATATATGGTGACAAATTAATTTTTTGTTTACACACAATATATAAATTATCTTCTTTGGTATCAATTTTTATGTATAGTGTGTTCTTTAAAAATTTTGGCAATGTTAGAGATATGGTACTTTTATACAAAAAAGAAATCATAATGACTATGATACTGTCACTTAGATGAAAGAATGATGCTTGATATTTGTGGATACTTCTAGAATGTACTCGAACCGAATATAGATATTAAAAATGTACAGTCCAGGTGAGTTTCAAACTCACAGCCCTTCATGCAACAGCTTAGCATCATAACCACTACACCACGGGGCTACTCGGCTTCTTCAGAGAAAATATACACCAAAAAAGAATCAACATACGCATTTCACAATGACACCTCAAAGTACAAACACCATTATAGGAACTCAAGGCCACAATAAACATATCTCATGAAGGGACATTAGATTGTTGATATTTTCATTATTTTTGTAATGCAGTTGATGAAATGTTAAAATTTATTTCTTTAATACGACTATTTCAGTAATAGAAAGAGACTTATATGTACAATCACATACAATGTACAATCAACTCAGGTACACACACACACACACACACACACACACACACACACACACACACACAATATATATATGGGATATAGTGCATAGTTTTTTTTATGGTTCTAGTTGTCTCAGTCGACATACTTATTTACACTACCAACTATTCTGCATACCCTACAACGTTTACCGATTCGAGGCAAGCTGCTTTGGGATGGTTGGTCCACAATTGTATAGTACTGAGGAAAATATGACAAAATTTTGTCCATTTCAGTGCATGAATATACAATTTATTGCTGTAGCGGTTATGAGTTTCACGCTGGCTAGGCCTTTATCAAACCAAACAGCTTGTCATTAACCATAAGTAGGCTATATAACATGACGCCAAGAGGCACGAGTAGCTTTGCACAACAGAATCAAAATGGGAGCAACGAATACTGTCATTGAAAAGACAGTATACTGTATGCGTCCACCGTTTCACCTGAAGGACACAACCAACCTAGTTGACAACAATCCTTTAATATAGTTTTTGCTTTTTTAGCTAGTGGCAGCTCACAAATACGGCAGTTAACTGATTTCTTGTATAGCGCTTCATTTTCCTTCGATTTAAGCATAGGAATGTTGGTGCAATAAATCACATCAAATTCCCTTCCAAGTTGCTCGAGTCCAGAGAACAGCAATCTCTCAGAGTTGTCCTTCATGTATGATTGAAAATGATTGTTTGTGCATGCAACTTGATACTCTGCAGCACATGGTTCATGCTGTTCTGTGAAGGTAGTATGTAAGGCACGGGCCTCAAGCACACAGCACACACAGGAGCCAGAAGACACTCAAAGTCTTCATACACAACACAGGGGACACACTCCTTGCTCGGCATAGCCACGTGTGGAGCAATTCAATAGATGCTTTGCTAGTTACCTGCTTGTACAAAACGCATTCAGTCACCTAGGGCAAATATGGTATGCACCTTTATACACTCCTGGAAATGGAAAAAAGAACACATTGACACCGGTGTGTCAGACCCACCATACTTGCTCCGGACACTGCGAGAGGGCTGTACAAGCAATGATCACACGCACGGCACAGCGGACACACCAGGAACCGCGGTGTTGGCCGTCGAATGGCGCTAGCTGCGCAGCATTTGTGCACCGCCGCCGTCAGTGTCAGCCAGTTTGCCGTGGCATACGGAGCTCCATCGCAGTCTTTAACACTGGTAGCATGCCGCGACAGCGTGGACGTGAACCGTATGTGCAGTTGACGGACTTTGAGTGAGGGCGTATAGTGGGCATGCGGGAGGCCGGGTGGACGTACCGCCGAATTGCTCAACACGTGGGGCGTGAGGTCTCCACAGTACATCGATGTTGTCGCCAGTGGTCGGCGGAAGGTGCACGTGCCCGTCGACCTGGGACCGGACCGCAGCGACGCACGGATGCACGCCAAGACCGTAGCATCCTACGCAGTGCCGTAGGGGACCGCACCGCCACTTCCCAGCAAATTAGGGACACTGTTGCTCCTGGGGTATCGGCGAGGACCATTCGCAACCGTCTCCATGAAGCTGGGCTATGGTCCCGCACACCGTTAGGCCGTCTTCCGCTCACGCCCCAACATCGTGCAGCCCGCCTCCAGTGATGTCGCGACAGGCGTGAATGGAGGGACGAATGGAGACGTGTCGTCTTCAGCGATGAGAGTCGCTTCTGCCTTGGTGCCAATGATGGTCGTATGCGTGTTTGGCGCCGTGCAGGTGAGCGCCACAATCAGGACTGCATACGACCGAGGCACACAGGGCCAACACCCGGCATCATGGTGTGGGGAGCGATCTCCTACACTGGCCGTACACCACTGGTGATCGTCGAGGGGACACTGAATAGTGCACGGTACATCCAAACCGTCATCGAACCCATCGTTCTACCATTCCTAGACCGGCAAGGGAACTTGCTGTTCCAACAGGACAATGCACGTCCGCATGTATCCCGTGCCACCCAACGTGCTCTAGAAGGTGTAAGTCAACTACCCTGGCCAGCAAGATCTCCGGATCTGTCCCCCATTGAGCATGTTTGGGACTGGATGAAGCGTCGTCTCACGCGGTCTGCACGTCCAGCACGAACGCTGGTCCAACTGAGGCGCCAGGTGGAAATGGCATGGCAAGCCGTTCCACAGGACTACATCCAGCATCTCTACGATCGTCTCATGGGAGAATAGCAGCCTGCATTGCTGCGAAAGGTGGATATACACTGTACTAGTGCCGACATAGTGCATGCTCTGTTGCCTGTGTCTATGTGCCTGTGGTTCTGTCAGTGTGATCATGTGATGTATCTGACCCCAGGAATGTGTCAATAAAGTTTCCTCTTCCTGGGACAATGAATTCACGGTGTTCTTATTTCAATTTCCAGGAGTGTATATTGACAATTGGCACTAAATATTAAAGTTATAATGCTCATGAACATTAAACTATTAGCTTTGTGTTATACACTGTGTGTTTGCTGGTAATTTATTTCGCAAACCAAAAGTGACCACACAGAGCAAAATTCATCATCATTTTGGACATTATTAATTACACTTGTTCTATCTGCATTCTGTGGAATTGGCTTGTATGATGACCCCTCACAGAAAGGCGCAAAAATATATGAATGAACGTCAAGGTGAATTACTCTGCAGAGTTCCTTCCCAGACCTCCTTTTCTGCTCCGATATAATATATTAGCTGTGGCTCGGCATGCAGTGGTGTAGGCAGTCAGTTCCACAAGAAAGTGTACGCCATAATTTTAAATGTAACGTTCGCAGCGGCATCCCTGGTAGTGGTCTCGAATCTGCAATCAATGCGCTTTTCCACAATGTATAGACAAATAGTGTGAGAGTTGAGTGTTTTATTTTGTCGGTTGCAGTTTAAAATGAGTGCAAAATACCTGAAGTGTCATGAGGTGTGTTCCTTGTAAATCATCCAAAGAGTCCAAAGCTTTCATATGGAGCTGCTGCTAAAATTCTTAGAAAGTCAAAGACTTTCATTGTGAAGCGGGTCAAACGATATTTAGAGGTTGGAAACGTTGTGATTTACCAGAGAGAGGGCTAAGGCGCCAAGCTATAATCGATAATGGCGGAGATTGGATTAACTATAATGTGATTGTACAATTAGTAATAACACGTATTCCAGTTTAAACATATATTTATAATAGTGTCTTTTATTTCATACAGATAACGGCGTACACTTTCCTGTGGAACCGACTGTCCGTTGGGAACTTAATGTCCGGGAACAGTTGTATGTCCTTCTCCAATATATAGAGGAGGTGTTATGCTGAGGAAAAAATACTAAGAAATGAAACTACATATACACAAAGAATATTAATAATAATACTGGTCAATGAGAGAGAGAGATGAAAGGGCTAATAATACTTAAATTCAGCTGTGTGAGTCAGTTTCTTATATTCTAGCTGCATGTGACTGACCTCTGTTTTACTTCACGATGATCGACCTTTCACTATGGCGTACACAGTAGGAGTGATGAGACTATCCGCTTGTTAGATGCGCAGATGAGTGGAGCGTGTAGGTGTCTGCAGCACCTTGCAATCTGGCACAACTATTGTTTTTGAGCGAGTGGTGGTGGTGGTGGGGGGGGGGGGGAATTTTGCACAACTATCTTATGTCATAAACCATACTAATTAAAGTAAATGGAAAAATAGCTGGGAGTAACATTGTGTCATCGATTATAGTGACCAAGATTATCGTGAATTAATAGATAGTGGTGGTTATCTTAGTTGCAATAAGAAGAATTAATTAAGTATTTAATTATTAATTCTTTTAAGATAACGCACAGAGTCATAAATTAGATCCTAAATAAATACATAATAACAGCCCAAGTGGCCTACTGCAAGAGGGGATGGGATGGGCAGGGGGATGAGGAAGTGGTGACAGATGCTGCTTGTTTACAAAAGGGTCATAAATCATTGTGCTGATATCCCCTCTGGTCCACTTCTATTTTGATCACAGTATTAGTTTTTTAATTAATCATATTGGTTTCTGATCGACAGTAATGCTACGCACATCAAAAAAAGTTTTGCATCAGCCCAGTTCCCAGAACTCCTGAAGATAGACGTTGACCGTGGATATTGTATCACAGACACAGTCCCTTTGACTGTTCAGGGATGTCACTAAACCGCCCAAAGAAGTAAACAACCATGCATGAGCAGAGCCTATTAGACGGAGGGGGTCCGACAGCTGATCAGTTCCAGTCATTCCACCAGGAATGAGGTGCACGGCTCGTGTTGTCTGCAGTTCAACCATGCCTAGACGGTCAATACCGCGGTTCGATCGCGTCCGCATTGTTACTTTGTGCCAGGAAGGGCTCTCAACAAGGGAAGTGTCCAGGCGTCTCGGAGTGAACCAAAATGATGATGTTCGGACATGGAGGAGATACAGAGAGACCTGCCTCGCTCAAGCCGTCCAAGGGCTACTACTGCGGTGGATGACCGCTACCTACGAATTATGGCTCGGAGGAACACTGACAGGAACGTCACCATGTTGAATAATGCTTTTCGTGCACCCACAGGACGTCGTGTTACCACTCAAACTGTGCGCAATAGGCTGCATGATGCGCAACTTCATTCCCGAGGTCTATGGCGAGGTCCATCTTTGCAACCACGACACCATGCAGCGCGGTACAGATGGGCCCAACAACGTGGACCGCTCAAGATTGAAATCACGTTCTCTTCACTGACGAGTGTCGCATATGTATTCAACCAGACAATAGTCAGAGACGTGTTTGGAGGCAACCCGATCAGGCTGTCTAGCAAGTGCAGCAAGGTGGAGGTTCTCTGCTGTTTTGAGGTGGCATTATGTGGGGTCGACGTACGCCGCTGGTGGTCATGGACGGCGCTGTAACGGCTGTACGATACGTGAATGCCATCCTCCGACAAATAGCGCAACCAATAGGCAGCATATTGGTGAGGCATTCGTCTTCATGGACAACAGTTCGCGCCTCCATCGTGCACGTTTTGTGAATGACCCTACTTCAGGATAACGACATCGCTCCACTAGAGTGGCCAGCATTTTCTCCAGACATGAACCCTATCCAACATGCCTGGGATGGATTGAAAATGGCTGTTTATGGACGACGTGACCCACCAACGACTGTGAGGGATCTACGCCGAATCGCTGTAGAGGAGTGGGACAATCAGTACCAACAGTGCCTTGATAAACTTGTGGATACTATGCCACGACGAATACAGGCGTGCATCAATGCAAGAGGACGTGCTACTGGGTATTAGAGGTACCGTTGCGTACAGCAATCTGGACCACCACCTCTGAAGATATTGCTGTATGGTAGTACAATATGCAATTTGTAGTTTTCAGGAGCAATAGAAAGGGCAGAAATGATGTTTATGTTGACCTCTATTTCAATGTTCTCTCCGAACCGAGGTGACGCAAAACGTTTTTTGATGTGTGTGTAACAAATCTACCTTGCTCAATTACTTTGTTCATATACAGTCAGAAAATTTTTTGGAGAGTTGCACTGTGTAGGCATTCAGTAATTCTGCTAGTCTGAAATATGCTAATAAACTTTCACAGGTGTGTCAGAATTCAAATTTTCCGCAATAAAATCAAATCGGAATTTTAAATAATATTAATAGACATACTCAAATATGGCAAATATTTCCACATGTATTCCATCTTATAAAAACAGTGTGGCAACACTAACGCATTTCAGGCAGCTATGATGATTGGTGTTCGCAAGTGTGGCTGTTTTGGTTAGGCATAGTGTTTTAATCTACCATAGTGTTTTAATCCCCCCCATGAACCATGGACCTTGCCGTTGGTGGGGAGGCTTGCGTGCCTCAGCGATACAGATAGCCGTACCGTAGGTGCAACCACAACGGAGGGGTATCTGTTGAGAGGCCAGACAAACGTGTGGTTCCTGAAAAGGGGCAGCAGCCTTTTCAGTAGTTGCAAGGGCAACAGTCTGGATGATTGACTGATCTGGCCTTGTAACAATAACCAAAACGGCCTTGCTGTGCTGGTACTGCGAACGGCTGAAAGCAAGGGGAAACTACAGCCGTAATTTTTCCCGAGGGCATGCAGCTTTACTGTATGATTACATGATGATGGCGTCCTCTTGGGTAAAATATTCCGGAGGTAAAATAGTCCCCCATTCGGATCTCCGGGCGGGGACTACTCAAGAGGATGTCGTTATCAGGAGAAAGAAAACTGGCGTTCTACGGATCGGAGCGTGGAATGTCAGATCCCTTAATCGGGCAGGTAGGTTAGAAAATTTAAAAAGGGAAATGGATAGGTTGAAGTTAGATATAGTGGGAATTAGTGAAGTTCGGTGGCAGGAGGAACAAGACTTCTGGTCAGGTGACTACAGGGTTATAAACACAAAATCAAATAGGGGTAATGCAGGAGTAGGTTTAATAATGAATAGGAAAATAGGAATGCGGGTAAGCTACTACAAACAGCATAGTGAACGCATTATTGTGGCCAAGATAGATACGAAGCCCACACCTACTACAGTAGCACAAGTTTATATGCCAACTAGCTCTGCAGATGACGAAGAAATTGAAGAAATGTATGATGAAATAAAAGAAATTATTCAGATTGTGAAGGGAGACGAAAATTTAATAGTCATGGGTGACTGGAATTCGAGTGTAGGAAAAGGGAGAGAGGGAAACATAGTAGGTGAATATGGATTGGGGGACAGAAATGAAAGAGGAAGCCGCCTGGTCGAATTTTGCACAGAGCACAACATAATCATAACTAACACTTGGTTTAAGAATCATGAAAGAAGGTTGTATACATGGAAGAACCCTGGAGATACTAAAAGGTATCAGATAGATTATATAATGGTAAGACAGAGATTTAGGAACCAGGTTTTAAATTGTAAGACATTTCCAGGGGCAGATGTGGACTCTGACCACAATCTATTGGTTATGACCTGTAGATTAAAACTGAAGAAACTGCAAAAAGGTGGGAATTTAAGGAGATGGGACCTGGATAAACTAAAAGAACCAGAGGTTGTACAGAGATTCAGGGAGAGCATAAGGGAGCAATTGACAGGAATGGGGGAAATAAATACAGTAGAAGAAGAATGGGTAGCTTTGAGGAATGAAGTAGTGAAGGCAGCAGAGGATCAAGTAGGTAAAAAGACGAGGGCTAGTAGAAATCCTTGGGTAACAGAAGAAATATTGAATTTAATTGATGAAAGGAGAAAATATAAAAATGCAGTAAGTGAAACAGGCAAAAAGGAATACAAACGTCTCAAAAATGAGATCGACAGGAAGTGCAAAATGGCTAAGCAGGGATGGCTAGAGGACAAATGTAAGGATGTAGAGGCCTATCTCACTAGGGGTAAGATAGATACCGCCTACAGGAAAATTAAAGAGACCTTTGGAGATAAGAGAACGACTTGTATGAATATCAAGAGCTCAGATGGAAACCCAGTTCTAAGCAAAGAAGGGAAAGCAGAAAGGTGGAAGGAGTATATAGAGGGTCTATACAAGGGCGATGTACTTGAGGACAATATTATGGAAATGGAAGAGGATGTAGATGAAGATGAAATGGGAGATACGATACTGCGTGAAGAGTTTGACAGAGCACTGAAAGACCTGAGTCGAAACAAGGCCCCCGGAGTAGACAATATTCCATTGGAACTACTGACGGCCGTGGGAGAGCCAGTCCTGACAAAACTCTACCATCTGGTGAGCAAGATGTATGAAAGAGGCGAAATACCCTCAGACGTCAAGAAGAATATAATAATTCCAATCCCAAAGAAAGCAGGTGTTGACAGATGTGAAAATTACCGAACTATCAGCTTAATAAGTCACAGCTGCAAAATACTAACACGATTTCTTTACAGACGAATGGAAAAACTAGTAGAAGCCAACCTCGGGGAAGATCAGTTTGGATTCCGTAGAAACACTGGAACACGTGAGGCAATACTGACCTTACGACTTATCTTAGAAGAAAGATTAAGGAAAGGCAAACCTACGTTTCTAGCATTTGTAGACTTAGAGAAAGCTTTTGACAATGTTGACTGGAATACTCTCTTTCAAATTCTGAAGGTGGCTGGGGTAAAATACAGGGAGCGAAAGGCTATTTACAATTTGTACAGAAACCAGATGGCAGTTATAAGAGTCGAGGGACATGAAAGGGAAGCAGTGGTTGGGAAGGGAGTAAGACAGGGTTGTAGCCTCTCCCCGATGTTGTTCAATCTGTATATTGAGCAAGCAGTAAAGGAAACAAAAGAAAAATTCGGGGTAGGTATTAAAATTCATGGAGAAGAAATAAAAACTTTGAGGTTCGCCGATGACATTGTAATTCTGTCAGAGACAGCAAAGGACTTGGAAGAGCAGTTAAATGGAATGGACAGTGTCTTGAAAGGAGGATATAAGATGAACATCAACAAAAGCAAAACAAGGATAATGGAATGTAGTCTAATTAAGTCGGGTGATGCTGAGGGAATTAGATTAGGAAATGAGGCACTTAAAGTAGTAAAGGAGTTTTGCTATTTGGGGAGCAAAATAACTGATGATGGTTGAAGTAGACAGGATATAAAATGTAGGCTGGCAATGGCAAGGAAAGCGTTTCTGAAGAAGAGAAATTTGTTAACATCCAGTATTGATTTAAGTGTCAGGAAGTCATTTCTGAAAGTATTCGTATGGAGTGTAGCCATGTATGGAAGTGAAACATGGACGATAAATAGTTTGGACAAGAAGAGAATAGAAGCTTTCGAAATATGGTGCTACAGAAGAATGCTGAAGATTAAATGGGTAGATCACATAACTAATGAGGAAGTATTGAATAGGATTGGGGAGAAGAGAAGTTTGTGGCACAACTTGACCAGAAGAAGCTTGGTAGGACATGTTCTGAGGCATCAAGGGATCACTAATTTAGTATTGGAGGGCAGCGTGGAGGGTAAAAATCGTAGAGGGAGACCAAGAGATGAATACACTAAGCAGATTCAGAAGGATGTAGGTTGCAGTAGGTACTGGGAGATGAAAAAGCTTGCACAGGGTAGAGTAGCATGGAGAGCTGCATCAAACTAGTCTCAGGACTGAAGACCGCAACAACAACAGTGTTTTAATGATGCCAAGGCATCCATATTATTTTATTTGCAACCTATCATGCAAACTGTGAAAAATCATACTACTTTCGTTATGAAGGTAGATTAATGATATGCAGATGACTGATACTTGAAGCGTGGAATGAAATAACCTACGCCCTTTATAAATTTGCAATCAAGCCAGCTGATGTTTCTATAAAGGTGTTTGTTATTGCTGTATACCTTTTTCGAAAGTACTGAAAAGTATTGATAAGTTATGTAATTATTGAAAGAATCGGAATTTCGTTACAATGTTTATGTTACGCAGCTGCCGGCCGCTGTGGCCAAGCGGTTCTAGGCCATTCGGTCCAGAACCAAACTGCTGCTACCGTCGTAGGTTCGAATCCTGCCTCGGGCATGGCTGTGTGTGATGTACTTAAGTTAGTTAGGTTTAAGTAGTCTAGAGGACTGATGACCTCAGATGTTAAGTCCGATAGTGCTCAGAGCCATATGAACCATTTTTTGTTACGCAGCTTTCAGGTGATTAGGCAAATGCTTCTCAGTTCTGAGTTGAGTCTGCTCATCAGAATATGACGTGCATGAAAATTTCTTGAATGCGTTTGTGCAGACAATGAACAGTCTCAACTTTCTGAGAACGCATATTTTGATTTGCAAACTAAGTGATTTACTTTTTGCAAACAGGTTTTGACTTGTTGACTAAGATTAAAGATAGGCAATAACAGCAAAGCAATCACAAGGAGTAGTAATCTATTGATGTTGTTGCTGCATAGCGGTTATTGTCAATATTCAACACTTGTTTACATGCATGTTTATACACACAATTCTACAAACTGTAAGTGAAACGTATATTATCGTATTGGAGATTTGAGCTCAGTTACTGTGCTCGCAGAAAATAGTAATGACACAAGGATGTTGATTGGCGACTCCATGTTGTCTTGTGCACTACGACCAGATAACAGGTATACTTGAAAAAAGAGACAGCATTGGTCGTATATTTTTTACTATTGCAAAATCGATTTTCTGTCACTGAGTGACCATCTTCAGTGCTATATTGTATAACTTAAATTGGGATGCACTGTTGTCACTAAGCCGTAGGCACGTTGCCTGTTATATTACAGTGTGTGTCTCCTGTGACTGCCAACTGAAATCAGTCACAGGTCTAAATTAGTACACCATGTCATCTGCAAACATAAGGGATGTTAGGATATCGCCTGGATTGAATTTTTCTTTGTAATCCAATCTTTAAAACGTGCGTTCAGGAAAAAATCGTGGTGTAATATATGTCCCTTTTTGGCTTACCATTGTAATACTTGGCTGGTCCTACAGCTGTGACAGGGTTTTTGTGTGCCAAACGTGTTTTTGTTGTTTTTATGCAGTTGAACTGACCTGTGGACATTGGTAAAATCGGTTGGCACCCACATGTCACACAAAATCCGATGTAACATATTTCCTAGTCTAAACATAATCCGTATGTATGTATTTCAGAAAAATAAAAGAAAAACCCACTGTGGATGGCACAACTGTGGTGAAACATATTTTGGTGTTAAAACAAAACAATCAATTATGTACTTGCAGAAAGGCGGACCCACCCTTATTTCATTACCAGTATCAACATATATTACTTACCACTAGTACTAACGTTCTTACATCGTTCACCTACTGATTACTTGCTGTAGCTCAAGAACATAGGGATGCTTCTCATTCCATGTTGCAGAATTTGCAGGAGCTGAGAGAGGGACGAAGCACTAAACATAAGCAGTGGCTGCCGTCCCTAGAACAGGGTGGATAAAACCAGATTCTGATTGTGTGATGCCGATGACGAACTTCGGGTCAGCGGTTGGGCCTTTCTATTTGACTGATTTATCGTGTAACCGAAGTTCAAAGGATTCTTTTTAACGCGCATGTGGATGTCCTCACAGCTTTCATTATTTAGGATAAATTTCCAATTTTTGCACAATACAGATATCTTTTCTAAATCGTTTACGATTTGTTTTGATCTTCTGATGACTTTACTAGACGATAAACGACAGCATCGTCTGCAAACAATCTTCGACGTCTGCTCAGATTGTCTCCTAAATCGTTTATACAGATAGGAACAGGAGAGGGCCTATAACACTTTCTCGGGGAACGCCAGAAATCACTTCTGTTTTGCTCGATGACTTTTCGTTATTCACTACGAACTGTGACACGAAATCACGAATCCAGTCGCATAACTGAGACGATATTCCATAAGCACGTAATTTGAGTACAAGGCGCTTGTGAGGTACAGTGTCAAAAGCCTTCTGGAAATCTAGAAATACGGAATCAATTTGAAATCCCTCACCAATAGTACTCAACGCTTCGTGTGAGTAAAGAGCTAGTTGTGTTTCACAAGAACAATATTTTCTGAATCCGTGTTGACTGTGTGTCAATAGATCATTCTCCTCGTGCTAATACGTAATGTCCGAACACAATATACTCGTATGTTCCAAAGTCCGCTGCATATTGACATTAACGATACGGGCCTATAATTTAGTGGATTACTCCTACTACCTTTCTCGAATACTGGTGTGACATGTGCAACTTTCCAGTCTTTGGGTACGAATCTTTCGTCGAGCGAGCGGTTATGTATGGTTGTTAAGTATGGAGCTATTGCATCAGCATACTCTGAAAGATATCTAACTGGCATACGGTCTGGACGGGAAGACTTGCTTTTATTAAGTGATCTAAGTTGCTTCACTACTCCGGGGATATCTATTTCTAAGTTACTCATGTTCGCAGCTGTTCTTGATTAGAGTTCTGGAATATTTACTTGGTCTTCTTTGGTGAAGGAATTTCGGAAGGTAGTATAGTATTTCCATTGCTATCGCGCATAGAAGGAATTCATTGTGTCTTGCCACTAACATGCGTTACATAAGACCAGAATCTCTTTGCATTTTCTGCCAGGTTTCGAGGCAAAGTTTCGTCGTGGCAACTATTATAAGCATTTCGCATTGAAGTCCGCGCTAAATTTCGAACTTCTGTAAAAGATCGCCAATCTTGGAAATTTTGCGTTCGTTTGAATTTGGCATCCTTTTGTCGTTGTTTGTGCAGCAGTGTTCTGATCAAGTTTCTGTGCCAAGGGAGATCAGCTCCGTCGTTAGTTAATTTATTTGGTATAACTCTCTGAACAGCTGTCGATACTATTAATTTCAATTCAAGACACACCTGGTCTACAATTACATTGTTAATTTGGAAGGAGTGTAGAGTGTCCTGAGGAAGATGTCAAGTGAATTTTTATACCTGCTATTTTGAATAGGTATATTTTTTGTCTATTTTTGGAGGATTTGGGGGTTACAATATTCACTCTCCCTACGACAAGCCTGTGTTCAATATTCCCTGTATCCGTTTTGATGCTCGTTATTAACTCAGGATTATTTGTTGCTAAGTGGTCAAATGTGTTTTCACAAACGTTTACTATTCGCTCTGGGAACATGAACTAACTGTTCGAAATAATTTCCAGAGAATGCATTTAGCACAGTATCGGATGACAAATTACATCGACTTCTACTGACATCTACGGGCTCTGAGATTACTAAAACTTGAAGTAAAAGAAACATGACTTAAACAATATAATAATTACAAAGACTTGAAGGCTATCAAAACGTTGGACTTTAGACTGTCTCAAATTTTCATTCGTAGTGGTGTAACAACAGTGTACCTATTACGTAAGTTGGACCTGTTCAAATAACTTACGGGTTTGCTGCCGGGTCACGTCGTCGAACACCGCCGATATTTCGACAGGAGCACACCCTGCCATTCTCAAGGCACAAATGCAAGGAAGAAAAAATGTGCAAGCAAATTTAATACCTCGGTTCACAGAGGAGAACCAAGGAAGACACCACACACAGAACAAGTGTCAACACAAACAAAGATAACCAACGTCAGAAATATCGATAGTTACTATTAATCAACAGGTGAGGTAGCGCTAATTCTGTCCCTCTGTTTTTTGATAAGGGACAGACCGGATTCCAAGCAGCATTTAAACAAAATCCACCATCTCTGTTAATAAGGTTGCTTGATAGACTGATTTCAACAGCTTCCTTAATAACACTATCCCAATAGCTGGACGTGCAAGCCAGAATCTCCGTGTTGTTGTATTCCATAGGATGACCGGTGTCAAGGCAATGTTCTGCAATAGCGGATTTGCTCGGCTGTTGTAAGCGTGTGTGACGCTTATGTTCAATACACCGGTCTTCCACAGTCCTGATTGTCTGACCAATATATGACATGCCACAACTGCAAGGAATACGATAGACCCCAGCCTTACGCAAACCAAGATCATCTTTTACGGATGCCAACAGGGTCACTCACCAATCACTGAGGGATGATTGTTTACACGAGGGTTAAACAACAAACAGAGTCTGCAGAGGATTTAAAACATTTCGACACAAGGACAACAAGAAGGGAGTTGTCGTACTTGGCGTGATTGACATTGTGTTGACTGCCCATTTCCGCTGAAGTGATATTTCATGCTATGTTTATTTATATTTTGGAACAGTGAAGTGTAATGAACCAGCGGGAAAATGCTCCTATTGGAGCACAAAAAGGAGAACAGAGAAGTGGGCAAGCCTCATTTCGCTTTACACACCAAAAATTTTCGCTTGCGAACACATTCGTGTTCTTTTAACACAGAACATTTCAAATCTGTTTACCAAGTCTCTCTTTGTAGTTAAGCCTTCATACTCAGCGTCTCCCTGTCACTGCCATGTCTATGTCTCTCTCCCACGGTCTTTTTCTCCTCTCCCACTGATTTACAGTACATCTTACTGCCATGGTCTCCCCTTTCACACTTATTCTGGTTGTCTTTCCTTCCCACTGCCACTGTCTTCAACATACCTCGGAAGCTCAAAAATTATGGGGGTCCCACTTATATTTTCTCCTATGCCCACATGTTTAAAATTTCGGTTCAAAATGCCCCATCTCCTATACCAAAGTCTTAAAGTTCGCTGTTCGGGAAGGGTCCAGACAGTCCAACCCTACGTATGATCTCTGACCTGTATTTTTCATTTCTACTGTTTCCTCTCTCTTCTGCTCCCACTGATTCTATCCCCATCCATCTGTCTTTCTCATTTACTACCACTAACCATAGTCTCACTGACAATCAATATCTCCTCTCTCTTTGGCTCCCACGACTATTCTCCATCCATTCCTTTCTCTTTAATCACCACATTCTCTCTCTCATCACCACTGTCTCTCTTCTCTTCCTTTCCTGTTGGCACTGTCTTCTCTCTCTTCCACCGTCACTGTCTCTCTGCTACTCTCTTTGAGCACAAAAAGACACAAATATATTCGCATGCCATAGTTTTCGTGAGGAAGGTGGAATGAGGATTGACACAGCTGGTTTCCCAATTTTCTGTCAGAGTCTTTTATAAAGAGGAACACATTCATCTTATTTGTACTCCAAAAGGAACATTTGTCCACTGGTTCCCTTCTTTTCCCTTCTACAGCAACGTGTGCTGAATATATGGGGCAATTCAACTGCCTCTGCTGATGTGTTTTATGCAACCCACTATTCCTTCTAATACCACGTGCAAGATTATCATATTTTCTCGCTCACTATGTGCAAACTATTAGTCCCACAGAAAAAATGAAGAGGATGTTTTTGTAGAACATTTAACGTAGTTAAATTTTGTACTGCAATACATTTTCGACAGAGGCTGTAGTTTTTGAATTATTCAAGAAAAACGCACAAAAGTGACCTTCAAATGCGTTTTTCTTGAATAACCCAAAAACCATGGCCTCCAACAAAAACATATCCTAGTACAAAATTTAGCTACTTCAAATTTCCTAGAAAAAGGACCTGTGCATTTTCTGGTAGAACTAATAGTTTGCATGTAGTGAGCGAGAGAACGTGAAAACATCACATATGGTTTTTGAAGGTGTTGCAGGTTACATAAAACCCATCGGTAAGGGAACCTGAATCACTCTGTTTGAAACGGATTCTATATGTGAAAAAAGTTTTGAAAGTTTATTTATGTACTTCAACACATTTGTATACTATAATACATATAAAAACAAAATAATAGGAACACATAATATTAGGTTAACACAAAATCGTTCGCTTTACATTTTTTTCTTGTTTTCTTGATACGTTGCTCAGTGATCGCAATTCAGGAGTAAAAGTGTTATTGGAAATATTTTACAGAATTCGTAGTCTTTTCAGTTTTACATAATTTCTGGCAATTATTTTAAGTTCCTTTTCTTCAAGTTAAGACCCTTTTCAGCCTTTTTTTTTTTTTTTTTTTTTTTTTTTTGCAACTGCTCTAACTCAATGGGAACATTTTTATAAATGTAAGATGTGTATTATACAGAGACAAGAGTCATAAAGATTTATTTGTGAAAATTTGTTTTCTAAAATATAGTTTGGTGACCTCAGAACCCTTGTGACGATCCTGGAAGCCTTGCTATTTCTTCACTAAGTCACTTAAAACTACATTTACGTCTCAAACCGTATATTACGTGTATATTTTACGCGCACAAGGACAGTAACTTTCAACTTTTGGATCTTGGAAATGGATAACGATATCGAGAAAAGTTTGAAAGTTCCCCGAACACATAATGTTAAGAACATATGATCAAAATTTCGGCAATTTGTCATGAATAGAAACTACAGAAGCAGCCATCCCCACAATTGGTACTTTAGATACCCAGAATTCATGGTTTTTCGTGATGCTCTTAGCAGTTGCTTTTATTAGCCGGCTAAGGTCCACCCTATAACACAACTAAAGCAAAAGAACCGATTCTCGCTATTTGTTTGGGCTGGACGAAGTGTGTAATGTTTAAATTTTGGTCCTATAGGATAGCTACAGTATGCTCGTTTTTCCGATAGGTGTACAAATGTTCGCTAGGCGAAGGGCTATCCAAAACACTAGACCCCCTTATGTCTCTGATCAACACAATACCAGATTGACACAGCTGGTTTTCCAAGTAAACCATAAATACCGGTAGCCTGTTTCTAGTGACATTTTAAATGCATTAAAAAAATAAGGGTAATGCTACAGAAGACAGATCCGTTGGGATAAAAACACTTTAAGAACTGAAATGTGACTTTATATTTACTGCAGAGTGGGGAATAATGTTCGAAAACGAACGGAAATGTTTCATTACTCACTTAATTGCATGAATGTCATTACCATCCTCACAGAGACTGCTGTGTGGGGGAAGAGGGAAGGCAAGAAACTCATCGAATAATTTGGCATACCTGAACATATAATCTTGTTTTCGACTGATATTTCATTTCTATAATAGCTCCAACAGACTGGTGATCCTTTCCCTGATAAGTGACGCCTTCAGATTATGCCTCAGAAAACTCAGTTTGAGAGTATTTTCAATTCGTGTTCATCTAAAAAAACAGCAAAAATTGATAACATAACGAGGGAAACTGAAAACTGTTGAATACGGCGAAATCACATAAATCCAGTATGGCGAACCTTAATTTTTCTGCCATAAGCTAATAGCCGTATAGCTCATTCACTATTTTTGTGCCATATCAGCACAGAGCCCACGGAACGAAGTGGTGAGCAAATGAGAGGAATGTTGTGGATCGAAATCTCCCACAGTGCCGAGAACACGTGAGGCTCTCACTATAATCAGACCGATTGCTGAGATGGAAACGATGCAAGCAAATAAGAAGGGCTTGTGAAAGTTCACGTCCACATGTACTACTTACTGGTGGTATTAATTCTGAAATAAAATTTAATAAATTAAATAAATGCCACAGCACATGGTCAAGCAGTTCACTGTGTAATGGCTGGTACATTGCCTCTTAGTGTCAGCTCTTAGTGTCAGCTCGCCCTTACGCCTTCCACCTGCTTTTTACATCTCCTCTCCTCTCTCCAGTCTCTCTCCATCTTCTCCTCCCCCTCCCTCTGATCATCTCCTGCTCCCCCCTCTCTCTGTGCATCTCCTGCGCCCCCTGCCTCTGTTCGTCCCCTCCTCGTACCAGCCTCTGTCCATTTCCTCCGCCTCTTTCTCTCTATTCAACCCATCCTCCTTCAGACTCTGTCAAGCTCCTTCTCCTCCCTCTCTCTCTGTCCATCCCCTCCTCCCCCTCTTTGTTCATCCTCTCCTCTCTTACTTCTTCCTCCCCCCTTTCTCTGGGTATCCCATCCTGCCTCTCTCTAAAAATCCGTCTCCTCCTGTCTTTTTCTGCTAAGCTATGCCCATCTGCATGTGTAGACCCTGCGAAGCATATCTAAACAACCCACACAGCGCGCCCATTACGAAGGGCAGCCTGAATGTCAGGTGTGAAAACCAAACATATACTGCACAAACCTCCTCCTCCTCTCTGTGGCCACTTCTTCCTCTATCTGTCTCTCTGTCCACCTCCTCCTCCACCTCTCTCGAACCATCCTCTCCCCCCACTCTCTCTGTCCCTCCCCTCCTTCCTTGCCACAAACCATCCTGCCCCCCTCTCTCTCCATTGCCTCCTGCCTCCTCTCTCCCTATCCATCCCCCACTGCCCCCTCTCTCTCTGTCTATCCCCTAATTTATCCATCTCAAACTTCTCCCAGCTATGCACATCGGCATGTGTAGACACTGCAAAAGAGGTCGATAAATCAGGCCAAAACTATTGCAATGCAACACAACTGCCGTTGTAACGTTCCCTGGCGGCACACACACTATTAATAAAATGAAATGACATGCAGAATTGCTGAACTCGAGCGTGCACATTTGCAAATGCTTAACAACAACTGTGGCATGCCTATTAGGAACGTGTACGGTAATGAGAACACTACGTACAGTTCATACCAACAAAAAGCAATTCGTATGCACTGTAATTGTTTAACAAAAAATATTATTTAATTTTGTATAAAGGACGTTGGTTATTATTGTAATATTTTCTGTAATAATATTCTCGATGTATTTATGAGTGTAATATTTCTATACTCATAATGTAATTACGAAATATGTTAATATCTGCGATGAAAAAATTTAAAATATAGCCACAGAGGAAAATAATGTTGTAAGATTACAAAGAGATATTCATTATCAGCAATACTATTAAAAGCACTACATAATGTGCATTCTTTGTCGTCTCCCTCGAGAGCTGAGAGAGAGAGGAACCTGTGACGTAGCATTATATGAATGAGTAGACTTCTTTTGTCTGTATCTATCTTTACCCGCCATTAGAGCAGAAATTATAAAGGTGTGTAATTTTAATTATTGTTATGGTCTAAATACATTATAATTTATCAAAATTGTGTATTACTAATGTAAATTAGCTTGCCCATGTCATCTATAATATTTCTTTAAAGAATTTTCAGCATTTTTAGCGATTATCGTTGGTATTGCTGGGCTGTGCCGCGACCGAATGATTTGCAGCGGCGGCACATTTAAAAAAAAATTGTTCCGCTATAAAATTAACCAAACCCGTAAATCGTGAGCAGGTAAAATTAGCAGTGAATTACGAAATATTTTTCTTTTACAGCGATCCTGAGGCTGACTGACTTTATTACTGGTTTTACATTTGTGCATTCATAGGCGGATAATTAACGTTGAAGTTGTTAATCTGTTGGTTCTTTCAATTTCTAAAGCAAATAACTTAAACGTATAGTGAAGTGTGTTTTGTCAATGATGATTAAACGTTCAGGTCGGTTTGGCAATATTTAACCATTTTATGCTAACAGAGACAGTCTTGTGTTCCATAGCTAACGCCGGGAAAGAATTCAGCAAATATTTAAAAAACCACTGCATTTAGAAAATGTGTTCCAAGGCCGAAATACGTAAAAAATTTAATTTAAATAATTTTCAAAGTCATAAATGTTATTAATCAGTTAGTTTGAATTTATCAGCAGGAGAGGGTTGCTAAGGTTCACGTAATTAAGGGGTTCTACAACAAAGTTCGTACTGAAAGAGTAAATAACAAAAATATTTAAAGCCATTTCTTCCCCATTTTTCATACATTCATTTTACATAATTATTTTTTTTCCTCATTAAACCGTGCAGGGCAGCCTACACGTCATGTTCTGGACGACCGTTTCTTGTTCCTGATGTGTAGGCTGCCGTGCAAAGCAGGTTGATAACATATTTCCATACAACTCATTGTTTCACAGGGCAATCTATACACAAGTCTTTAAAAACGCGTTTTTGTCCTTATCTTTGCTCCTACTGGGGCTTGGAGGTTATAAACGTCACAGTGCTGATACTCATGAAGTTCGGTGTTTGTTTGCAAAATTTGGTTGAAATCGATCCAGGGGTTTGGGAAGCTATACCACGTATATAAATTCACCTGTAGAACAATACACTCGGTTGGATGTCACCAATACTTCGTACAATGCTTCTTATATTTAGGCCTAAAACACTTCTAGGATAAACACTGTTCAGAGACAGTCTTCAGGCTAACTGAAGATATGCCTATTTATTCACATGTGTGGTGCGTATTGTAAAGCGCTTTCTTTTGAAATCAGTTATGGTGATAAAGAAAACATTTGAAGTGGACTGTCGCATAACATGCAGTTTAAAGACACCAAATACTCGTTATTTACGGAACGATTTACGTCAGCTTCAACACACATCACAGTTTTTCTACAACAGTGCTTTCTTTTCCAGTAGATGCAACATACAATTCTAAATGTTGAAACAATTGGTGAAAGTTCAGCTGCTAGTATCTTACGATACTGATCTGAGTGAAGGTCTTGTAGTCGAGCAGAACTGAACTCCCCGCTCCCGGAAGAAAAATTTTCTAAGCGCCTGTTTCGCGACGGTTCGCGTGAGTTCGTGTCTCTCATTAGCCGTCGGAATCAACTATTCACGGCTTCTCCTTTCATTCAGACGCTGTAAATATCGTCGACATAGAGTTATCCTGTAATGGTGCCGCATCTGACAACCAAAGGGGTCTTGCTGTGATAAGAAATGGACCCCAGATAATTACTCATCGTTGTCAGGCTGTGTGGAGCGCAACAGTCAGGCTGATATCCACCACCGTCCAGAGCGTCTTCACACACGTCTTCGCTGGCCATTGCGGCCTGGAATCTCACTGACTGAAGCTGAACGGTCCTCACGATGACTCCCGCTTCCAGCTGAGCCCCAGCGACCAGCGACGTGCGTGGAGACACCCCAGACAGTGTTGGGATGTCAACCTGTCTGGCGCCCACCTTGAGGCCCGACAACCAGTAGTGATGGTCTGGGCTGTCATTTCTTTTCAAGGCAGCGCCGTCGACGATATTCTACGCCCCGTTTTGTTGTCTTTCATGGCAAGCCATCCTGGACTTACATTTCGGAAAGATAATGCCAGCCTATAAACGGCCAGAGTTTCTGTGCTTGTCTTCGTGCTTGCCAAACCCTAACGCCAGATGTCTCGCCAGCTGAGAACGTCTGGAGCGTTACAGGCAGGGCAGTCGAACGAACTCTGGATTTTGACGATCTAAGACGCCGTATGGACAGAATTTGGCATGACATCTCGCAGGAGAATAACCAACAAGTCTATCAAATAATGCCAGGTCGAATAACTGCTTGCGTAAGTGCCAGAGGTGGACCAACAGGATACTGACTTGCGCAATTTGTGAAGCTCTTTCTCTTGAGTAAATCATCCAATTTTTCTGAAATTGTAATCAGTTGTTTGTCTGCATATGTACATCACATCTACTGATTTCCGTCCCATTAGGAAAATTCTTTCGTCGTGCGTCGTTTTTTTTTTCCCTTAGAGTATATTCGAAATCGGTACAAAAATGCCGCAAACTATACCACCAAGATATCGCCTTTTAACTACTCTTGTATTTCTGCAAACAATATTCATTAATTTTATCACAACTGTACTGAATTTGTGTTTATGTTGGACTAACATAAAAAAAACAGCTAAAATTTAATGACGTCTATATTTCTATTCGGCTTACCCTTGCTGTGAAGGGCGGGGGGGGGGGGGGGGGGGGGAAGGACGGGGGTGGAGGGGGTGCGGGGGGGGGGGGCGGAGAGATTACCGTACCGCCCCTCGACATGGGGAGGTTGTCTGCTGAGACGGGAATTTGGCTGAGGTTGAACGAGGATGTATTATAGAGTCGCAGCAGGCTCAATGGAGGATCGTTCAGGAATTCGTCAGAAGTAGTGTTAGGAAGCGATGGGCTAACATAAACCAGACAGACTCGACCGGGGAGTAGCTTCCACAAAACCAGCCCAAGGCTCACTTCTCTTGGTCCGAACATCGTATTTCTGCCATCTTTTGGAAATTGTAGCTCTTTTGATTTTCATGTGTGTGTGAAGAAAGTGGCTATCTTTTACAGAAACGTTCACGCATGAATAAAAATGTATAAATACGAGTCACTGCAGATCTACGAATGAAAGAGAAATAAATTAATAGTGTCTAGTCCTATTTGAAGCTCTAGTTTAGATACGAAGTTTTTCAATCGAATATTTTTGTGAAGAATTGTCTGTGAATACCGCACATTACTGAAAAGTCCTAAAAACAAAGAGCGAATAAACATAACGAAAAACGCAACATTCCAAACTGTTCTAAAACAAGATCACACGCTGCAGTACGTGAAGTGAATCGATCGAGGGCTGCTGCAAATCTCTTAATCTTCTCTCCCGTAAGAGCATTTATAACGATGTCTTCAGGGAACATATGAACAAGTTTTCAAACGAAGAAAATTTACAAGCCTAGCAGTTAGTTACGTATGCGTGCAATAAGTCTTTGTAATGAAGGTATTACAACACTACTTGTTAGGTGGTAATATCTACCGATATTACTGGAAGCTTAACTGAGAAGTGGTTTCTTCCATTTTTTGCTATTCTACTGAGCGCAGTGAGTTGTTGTCGAGTATTGTTAGATCTACCCCTCAGCGAGGAGGCGGGCTGATGTCGGTGTCAAAACTGCCGTTAAGGGCAACAACGTTATGTGATCTATAAGATACTCACACTTCGATCAAAGGTTCCCATCTGAGCCCTCGTTTTGTTGCTAGATTTACGCACAGGCCTTAATAAAACTGAAAGAAAACGGAGTATGCATAAAAGGCTTCTTGGTCATCTAGCAAATTCTCTGTTTACGTTACGGATAAGGACAACCGACGGACGTAGAACTTAACAAAGATAAAAGCGCACCTTGGTCATCTAGAAAATTCTATGTTTACGTTACGGATAAGGACAATCAACGGACGCAGAGTTTAACTAAGACAATAGGTCGTGATCAAAACTTTTCTTTTATTATCTGATACGCATTATCTTACAGGGCGCAAGAGCGTACAAGATGGCGCCACCGTTATCTGCACGTTAAGACCACCTTTGCCTCCTGTCTGATAAAGAGACTAGATCATAATCGTTTGAAACAAATAATTTGATAGCAACTTCTTTGCTACGCAATTTTTCCTTCTGCTTGACCCCATTAACAGAGAAAATAAAAATATTCTTCGCCCTTAAAGCCAGTTAACAGTACAAAAAATTATGCACTGAAATTTCCTACGTGTTTGACTTACTACCACAGAGAGTTGTAGATAGTCGAGGGCCATATTTAGATTTTGTTGCTGAAAGTTTGGGTGGAGACTGACAGGGAAGGGCTGAACAAAAAGGAATGTTGGTGAGATCGCTGGATAGAAGTTCATCTCATGCACGGCTGAGAGGCAGGAGGGGAATGCATGGGGGACTGAGGAGCATAGAACTCAACTATCCTCTGGTCACGTGATTTCCAAAGGTTTATAGGTTTCTCTAAATCACTCTAGCTCCTGCAAAACGAGCACCGCCTCTTTTCTAACGTTATCTTGCACAGCACAGCAACGGCTCGGTCTCTTCGTCGAGACGTTAATTTGTAATCTCCGTTGCAGGCTCGTACTTTTCGCATATACTAACCAGTACATATGAGAGGTACTGTACGTCAGAAGGGCTTCAAGGGGAAACTTTCTTACGTTAGAAACGTACTATGGGAGCTCTCTAGTTATTTGCCTGTAAGAATATGTATAATCGGAAATTTTGTGTACTCTGGACAGTGAAGAACTTAAAGTTAATTCTGTCTTGAATGTAAGACAATGGCAGATCGCAGAACAGCAGTAGCTCGATGAAACATGAAGTAACTGGCAGTATGCTGGCTAAAATTCCACCAGTGGCTCTGCGATACAGCTATGACTTCTCAACGTAGCAGGCAAGTTTATGTTGGGACAACCATCTAGGCCGAGAGGGGCCGAAATATCGCGGCAAGAACTGCACAGAGGGACACTGGCCCGCGAGGGTCACGCCAGGCCCCGACAGAGACAGTTCAGCAGCTGAGCGAGGAAGGGTGGTACATTTCGTTTAAATTTCTGTTCACGACGAGGTCCTTACAGACAGAACACAGCCTCGGACTGGGAAACAACGGTGAAGGAAGGCGTCTGTGCCCTTCTCAAAGGAGACAGCACTGTATTTGTCTTCAGCAATTCAGGAAATCCACGGCAAATCCAAACGTGGTTAGACGGGCGGAGAGTTGAACGGACGTCATCCAGAATGCGAGTCAAACGTCTTCACGACGGAGCCACCTGGCTCAGTCAGATGTTAAGCGTCTGTCCTCCCGTTGATCACAATCTGCGGCAACAATTTCTAAGTTCGAGCACAACTTTGGTATCCATACGGTTTGGCGGAGGACGTCAAGCACTACGAAGCGGATCACTTGTCAGTATTTGCTGTTACGCACTCGACAGAAATGACCTAGAGAGATGTAGCACTGGGAAGATTCTGTGCTATACTGGGGAGTAGCGTCAGTTGGGAAAAGCAAGATGTACATCAGACGCGTTTACCAGAAAACAGAAAACGGCTGGCATAAATAGGAGGTCGCACAGTGCGCCTCCTTAATATTGGCTCAATCACTTTTTTATAATACAGTCATAAGCAGTTTCGACCTCCACAGGCCATCTGCAGATGCTACAATAGACAACAGAAAGGCTTCAATTAAGACCAGAAACAAGTGCAATTATTTTCACTACGTCTACTTGTTAGCTTAGTAAAGTGCTATTAACATGCACAAGTTTCACGCCTATGGGCGGCATTTGATAGAAAGTGTTTAATTAAATGTGTCACAAGGATTACTACTGTCTCTTTTGCTGTAAAAACCTCATTTTGTTCTAAATAGGTTTTACTGTTTTAACGACCTGTATTTACTTCCGTATTCGATCAATAACTGATTGAAATATTATTGTAGTAGTTGTTATAAGTCATGGTTTTTACGATTTAAAATTGTCTTATAGCGGACGTGCGCCTCTAGCGCAAGGAGTAAGGAGTAAGGAAGGAAAAGTACACTCGATTGTGTGCGTATAATTCCCGGATTTCTGTTTTTACATTTAGCTGATAACGAACGAACATTTGTTTATCAAGTGCCTCCCATAGGCATATGCATGTTAATGGCACTGAACTATGCTCACTAGTAGACTTAGTAAAAGTAATTGCACTTGTTTCAGGTCTTAATTTAAGCTTTTCTGTTCTCTGTTGTAGAATCTGAAGATTGTATTTGATGGCCGAAACCGGTTGTGATTGTATCATAAGGAAGTGATTGTGTATATATATATATATATATATATATAAGGAAATCGTGTGGGAAATCTGAATGTGGATCGCCACGCGGAGATTTGAACCAAGACCTCTGGAATGAGAGTTGAGCGTGCTAAGCATGCGCGGCCGGCAAGATAAGGCCCTCACTGTGGTCCCAGAGGCAAATCACGAGTAGACATCAGCTCTCACGTGGCTTCCATCACCAGAATTATCACCAGCAATTGGCGTAGCTCTGAGGAATAAATCTAACGGGGACGTGACGGCTGCATTCCGGCTCGTACTAATCTTCTCCAAAAAGCTTAATAAAAATTAAGAATTCGAAAAAAGTCGTCTTAGTTATCTGCGACTTAGACGTAAACTGTAATGATGACCATCAGTCTAATCTTCATTCAGTAGGTATTACGTCCCAACTTACTTTTTTGGGAAATGACAATGTTTTTCCCTGTTTATATAATATAGTGATGTCAAATAATGTAAATAAATCCTGCATTTATTTTTTAAAAGTATTCAGATGAACAGAATTGCCTGATATATAAATAGATCACCGGGATGGTAGAGTGTCTCATGTTTATACAGACGTCTATATTTTGATGTATTCTGTTGATATTTATTTTCATAAGTAAATTATTACGGCTTTATTATTTGTAAAGGTAAATTACATATACTAAACAAAATACTCAATATATTATTCGTTATCATTATATTTTTGTATTACAAATTGTGTCACCGCCAGACACCACACTTGCTAGGTGGTAGCCGCGGTCGATTAGTATACGCCGGACCCGCGTGTCGCCACTGTCAGTGATAGCACCACCACACGGCAGGTCTAGAGAGACTTACTAGCACTCGCCCCAGTTGTACAGCCGACTTTGCTAGCGAAGCTACACTGACCAATACGCTCTCATTTGCCGAGACGATAGTTAGCATAGCCTTAAGCTAAGTCATTGGCTACGACCTAGCAAGGCGCCATTACCAGTGTATAGTAAAATGGAGATTATATCTGTACAAGAGCGATGTACACCGATTATGGATTAAAGTTAAGTATTACCAGATTTTCGTACTTTATTGCAATTCTCAAGACATTGTCCTGTTCCAGACCTCACGCCGGTCTGCGTGTATTTGGACGCGTGCATTTCGGCCTCCTGTAGCGACACGGTGTTGGTTCTTGAGTCAACACTACAAATTGGAGACGAGGATGGGATCACGTTGCCATGAATGTCCAAGTCCACAAAAAGTTTATTGTCCTGCTGACGACAAGAGCGACCGTCTCGTGCAACGTGAACTGACACTGGTACAGAAGCACTCGCGACTTGACGGGATTTCCGTCGACGTCGACGCACACTATGTGTGGGACGAACACAGTCACTGTTAGAGAGAGTGGCACTGGGCGGAGTGGAATTAACTACATGAATGTCCATGGGCGAAGGTTCACGAGCCTGAGTATTCTTGGTCCCATTACAGCTCGATACCGGAGCTGCAGTTTCATTGATCAATAAAGACACGTACAAACAACTGGGCACACCTCCGTTGCGTGCCGCAAATGTTACGTTAAATAGTTATTCAGGTCAGAATATCCCTGTGTTAGGACAGTGCAGCCTTCTTGCAACATACAAGGGACAAACAAAACTTGTGTCTTTTTACGTCCTTCGTTCTTCTTCTGCAGTGAACTTGTTTGGTTTAGATTTATTTCAGTTGTTTAACTTGTCTATAGTAAATCAGGTCCTATCAGTGAACCAGACTGTGCCTTCAGCCAGTGTTTCTCGTCTATGTGAAGAGTTTGCAGACATTTTTGCTCCGGGCCTTGGTTGCGCTAAGAACTATAAAGCACATTTGGAACTGAAAATAAACGCGCAACCGAAATTTTTCAGAGCGCGCAATGTTCCCCACGCATTGCGTGATGAGGTCGCAAGAACCTTACACGATTTGGAGTCACAAGGTGTGATTGAACGTGTGCAGGCTTCTCTCTGGGCATCACCCTTAGTAATTTTGCCGAAACCTTCCGGAAAACTGAGACTTTGTGTGGACTTCAAAGCTACAGTGAATCCACAACTAGTGATTGCAACTTTTCCTTTACCCCGCCCGGAAGATCCTTTTGACAAACTGTGCCCGGGTAAATATTTTTCGAAGTTGGACCTAGCAGATGCGTACTTGCTAATGCCAGTGGACGAAGAATCCCAGCGCGTCTTGGTGGTTAACACGCATCTTGGTTTGTATCGATTCAAACGACTGCCGTTCGGGTGTGCATCCGCCCCTGCATTGTTTCAGCAATATCTGCAAACTGTTTGTGCGTCGGTCCCTACTGCAGCAAACTATCTGGACGATATTGTGATCTCCGGACAGATGGAAGAAGAACATTTAGCCAATCTCCGAACATTATTTCAGGTCTTGCGACAAAATGGTCTTCGCTTGCGGAACGACAAATGTGTGTTTTTTGCTCGGGACTTACCCTATCGTGGCCGTGCGGTTAAAGGCGCTGCAGTCTGGAACCGCAAGACCGCTACAGTCGCAGGTTCGAATCCTGCCTCGGGCATGGATGTTTGTGATGTCCTTAGGTTAGTTAGGTTTAACTAGTTCTAAGTTCTAGGGGACTAATGACCTCAGCAGTTGAGTCCCATAGTGCTCAGAGCCATTTGAACCATTTTTTGAACTTACCCTATCTGGGCCATGTAATCAATGCCCAAGGCATACGTCCCAGTCCAGAGCACCTCCGTGCCATACAAGACTTGCCTTCGCCGCAGAATTTGAAGCAGCTACAGAATGTGCTGGGTAAATTAAATTACCACCATCGCTATGTGCGCAATGCCTCTTCCATTTCAGCTCCGCTTCATCGCTTACGCCGTAAAGGTGTTCCGTTCATCTGGACGACGGAATGCGAACGCGCCTTTCGCCAGTTGAAATCGGCGTTGCTTTCTAATACTTGCCTTACGCCATTCGATCCCCAGAAACCCCTTTTGTTGATGGTAGATGCATCGGATTTCGGGATCGGTGCTGTGCTTGCGCACAAAGATGGATCGCATGATCGCCCTATTGCCTTTGCGTCCAAATTGCTCTCGTCTGCGCAAAGAAATTATTCACAGATAGAGAAAGAAGCCTTGGCTCTCGTATTTGGTGTTACTAAGTTTCACGATTTCTTGTATGGTCGTCACTTTACCATCATCACAGACCACAAACCTTTGACATCGCTTTTTCATCCGAACAAGCCTGTACCTCCACGTACAGCGCAGATATTCATTCGCTGGTCAATTTTCCTCTCGCAGTACCGCTACGATATCTTGTATCGGTCCACTGCTAAGCACGGAAACGCTGATGCGTTGTCCCGTTTGCCTGTTGCTGAGGATAGAGCATTCGATTCCTCCGAACTTGCTTGCATGTTCATTGATGCGGAAACCGATGACGTGGTCGAATCGTTTCCGATTGATTTTCGTCGTGTAGCTACAGCCACAGCTGCTGACCCAGTCCTTGTTACCGTTTTGCGTTTTGTTGCTACGCAATGGCCCTTGTCCAAGTCACGGATCCAGGATCCGTTGGTTCGCCGATTTTTTGCTCACAAGGAGAGACTTTTTGTTCGAAGTGGTATTTTGCTGTTGCGTTCTGATAATGATCAGTCCATGGTCGTGGTCCCACGTTCGTTACAGTCCTCTGTTTTACGGCTTCTCCACCAAGGACATTGGGGTACAGTGCGAACGAAACAACTTGCTCGTCAGCACTGAACTTGGTTCGGAATCGGTGCTGCGATTACGAATATGTGCTCTTCTTGCATGGCGTGTGCCGAACAACGATCCGCACCGCCGCGGAAATTCTTTGCATGGCCAACAGCCACTTCCCCTTGGCAACGCTTACACATCGATTTTGCTGGTCCCTTCTGGAATGCTAGATGGTTGGTTGTGGTAGATTCATTCAGTAATTTTCCTTTTGTTGTCAGGATGTCTTCCACGACGTCATCTGCCACCATCCAAGCGTTATCTGCTATCTTTTGCATTGAAGGTCTTCCACAGACTATTGTTTCCGACAATGGCCCACAATTCATGTCCGCAGAATTTCAGTCATTCTGCAAGGCCAATGGTATTCAACATCTGACATCCGCGCCGTTTTCGCCTCAGTCAAACGGTGCCGCTGAACGATTGGTCCGGACTTTCAAGTCACAAATGTTGAAGTTGAAAGAGTCGCATTCTCGGGAGGACGCGTTGTTGCTCTTCTTGTCTTCGTATCGCTCTCAGCCCCGAGATGGTCGCTCGCCGGCTGAGTTGCTCCACGGTCGTCCTCATCGAACCTTGATATCTTTGCTGCATCCGCCGCATCAGGTTCCTGTGCAGCGGCAGCCACCTGCTTTTGCTCCAGGCGACGTTGTATATTATCGCAACTATCGAGGTTCACGGCGTTGGCTCGCAGGGCGCATTCTTCGCTGCCTCGGCCGCGCTATGTATCTGGTTTTGGGGGCCTCTGGTAAGGTGCGTCGGCATATCAATCAGCTGCGCCTCTGTCGTCGCACGGGTTCTGCCGCTCCCCGTCTGCTTTCAGCGACGGTGCCGTCCGGTCAGCGCCCTGGGGACCCATCTACTGGCTCGCCTCATCCCCAGGTGTTACCTGCCTTCCATTTTGCCCCGTGGCGACGCGCCTCCGCCGCCGCTGCCGCAGCCGCCTGTTCTCCCGCCGGCGCCGCCCGCAGTGGACGCTTCGCTGCAGCCGCCAGGCGCCTCCCTGGGTCACGCGCCGCCGAGCGCTTCCAGTGACCAGCTGTCCTCCGACTTGGAACTCTTGCCGGCTCCGGACCAGACGTCGTCTTCGCCCGTCGGCTGCCCCGCCCCGATGGAGGTCGAATCTTCGGCCCCTCCTGTCTCTTTAAGGGCGCATACACCGCATGTTGACGTGCACCCTGGACTAGGTTTTCAGGCGTTTCCTAGCTCCCCTCGGACGGAATGGCCGGGTGCGGGTGGCACAGCCTCGCCTGTTGTTAGGCTCCCCACCTCGTCGCATACGTCAACACGGGGTCCTCCCCACGGCGGGCGGAAGCCTTATAACACAACCGTTCGCCGATTTGCGGGGAGGAATGTAGTGTCACCGCCAGACACCACACTTGCTAGGTGGTAGCCGCGGTCCATTAGTGTACGCCGGACCCGCGTGTCGCCACTGTCAGTGATAGCACCACCACACGGCAGGTCTAGAGAGACTTACTAGCACTCGCCCCAGTTGTACAGCCGACTTTGCTAGCGAAGCTACACTGACCAATACGCTCTCATTTGCCGAGACGATAGTTAGCATAGCCTTAAGCTAAGTCATTGGCTACGACCTAGCAAGGCGCCATTACCAGTGTATAGTAAAATGGAGATTATATCTGTACAAGAGCGATGTACACCGATTATGGATTAAAGTTAAGTATTACCAGATTTTCGTACTTTATTGCAATTCTCAAGACATTGTCCTGTTCCAGACCTCACGCCGGTCTGCGTGTATTTGGAAGCGTGCATTTCGGCCTCCTGTAGCGACACGGTGTTGGTTCTTGAGTCAACACTACACAAATATCTTTCAGTTTTACGAGAAAATGATTTATTACTTTTAAAATTTACTTTTCATTCACCTATCATTGTAAAAACCAATGATTTTCAGTTTTTATCACCTATTTATGCTTTTACATCGTTCCATCTAATTTTTTGTGGCTACGTTCAAAGCAGGTGGGACAAAGGGTAATGTTACATTTCTTACAAAATGTCAGTGGTCTGCCTTTGCAACCAGCAAACAGACAATGTCTTTGTGAATTACGTGCTGACATAAAGTAGTCCTTTCCATCGTATCTCACGTCATGAAATGCTCTTCTTGGTGCTGATAAGGGACGTCCCATTCTGAGATTGGTAGCTATTTTCAGATATTGGACAAGAAGATATGATCGCAACTCCAACAAATCCACAGATCTTGTACGATGTACCCTGGCGTTTGTGATCCAGCTGTTCACACCAACCTTAGCAATAATTTTTATAAAGAGAGCCCAATACCATTTCTTGCTGCGTCTACGCCCCCATATTTGTATTGTAATTCTTTACAAATTGTGACGGTTGAATGTTGGTTTTCTGCTTAGATTTTCTGTTCCACCTACTTGCCGGAGTGAGTGGCTCTATTGTATCAAAATTGGTGCGAATACAGAAGCATTTATTATCATTCCATTTGACAAACAGTATTTCACAACTATCAAAGAAAATGTTATAAGAGCCAAGAGACAATTATTCCGGTTGCTTTATTTGCACATTTCAGTTCTGTTTTCTCGCACTGTACTTGTTGCCTTAAACCCGTTGTTTCGCAGGTGAAGCAAGAGATCTCGACTAGTGAAATAATTGTCGAAGTAAACAGTATACCCGCCGGCCGGAGTGGCCGTGCGGTTCTAGGCGCTACAGTCTGGAGCCGAGCGACCGCTCCGGTCGCAGGTTCGAATCCTGCCTCGGGCATGGGTGTGTGTGATGTCCTTAGGTTAGTTAGGTTTAATTAGTTCTAAGTTCTAGGCGACTGATGACCTCAGTGGTTAAGTGGCATAGTACTCAGAGCCATTTGAACCATTTGAAACAGTATACCCTGAGGTTTTGCAGTACACTCAAGAATATTTAGCACGACCCAAGATCCAATACCAAGGTCAGTATTTTTGTCACTTACCTGCCACAGTTCACATCAAACTTGAAACAGTAACCATTATAAGCACACAATGCCCGTAGTTTATAGCCAGATCGAACTGGCTTGCCTCGAATGAACTATTTTAGTGGGTGATGGCCGTAACACTTCACAATCATTTCTTCAACACTCACGTTTTCCGAAAATATACCAAACTGCTGGAAGGACTCGTTCATCTCGATAATTAGTGTCCTAGCCTTGAACCCTCTATCATGTTTGTTGTCTTGAGCTTAATCATTATCACAGAAGTGAATTAGAGATTTTATATTCTGATATCTATTCCGCGACATAGCTCTCTTGACGATTTCCAGTCCTAAGTCATCGTTTTCAGACCAATAACATGTTTCCCATGGAAGTCTGTGGTAGCCTGACAATAATATGCCTGGGAGTACTCTCACGACGAAAGGGCAGTCGCAAACGTTTTAGAATGACTTGCACGTCGCACTGATTCTCTCATAACATAATCAAAATGCAGTGCTGACATTCAAGATATTTCCTCCAACTTCCCACGGCGTGAGATCCTTTATTTTGTTTTTCGTTTCTTCTAGAGCTGCAACGTTATTTAATTTTAGTTGAAATATATATTGGCTTCATTGTACTGTAAGTCGGCAGCTGGGTGCAAGCTTTCTTCTGTTCTCTTGGGCTTACTCTACCTCCAGTACCCAATACTTCATTATCCACAGTCCTCAAACACGTATCTTCAGTACTTCGAAAAGGAACGTCCACAGATCCAGGAAGATCCAGAATATTTACAGTACCTGTTGCACCATCGTCTGCTTCATCTTCATCTGTCAAAGCATCGGTATCCGGAGGAACAGCAAGCACATCAACATTTTCATTGTTTTCATCAAAAATGTTCAGATGTGTGTGAAATCTTATGGGACTTAACTGCTAAGGTCATCAGTCCGTAAGCTTACACACTACTTAACCTAAATTATCCTAAGGACAAACACACACACCCATGCCCGAGGGAGGACTCGAACCTCCGCCGGGACCAGCCGCACAGGCAGTGACTGCAGCGCCCTAGACCGCTCGGCTAATCCTGTGCGGCTTGTTTTCATCAATCAGTCCTTCAAAATTGTCGTTATTTATAATGTCTAAAATTCCATCCGCTGCAATGACATCTTAGTTTGCTTGCATTTTCTCGTTTTTATTGTGCTACACTGAATTAAGTAAGCTTCACTCATCAACTCCACTACTAGAACTGAATGCTATTATTGCATTGCTTTTATTACAGTTGTGTCAGCAGACGATATTGTTCCCTCCTAGTGACCTAAAATACATCATTTGTCTTTACGCTAGATGAACAACAATGTGAGTCAAATAACGGCATATTATTTACTTCCAATATTGCAGTATTATTGTATGAACCTTCTACTACACAATCAGAGTCAACAGACACAAAGAAGTAATTGATAAACATAGAGAGGGCATAAAAAGTAACGTGCTGCATTTGCGGCAATTGTGGTCTCATTTTAAATTTTATGAAAAGTCCCATTATTTGTATGTTCGCTAATAAAAAATCACTATTGCTGTCGATGATGTAGGTTTATAACATAAAAACTGGAATTCAGTATAAGATATCCCATTATCAGTAACAAAATAAAAAACATCTCATCTACACCTACATGGTTACTCTGCAATTCAGACTTAAGTGCCTGGCAGAGGGTTCACCGAACCATTTTCATACTACTTCTCTATCATTCCTCTCTCGAATGGGCCGGCCGGTGTGGCCGTGCGGTTCTAGGCGCTTCAGTCTGGAACCGCCGAGACCGCTACGGTCGCAGGTTCGAATCCTGCCTCGGGCATGGATGTGTGTGATGTCCTTGGGTTAGTTAGGTTAAAGTAGTTCTAAGTTCTAGGGGACTCATGACCACAGATGTTAAGTCCCATAGTGCTCAGAGTCATTTGAACCATTTGAACTCTCGAATGGCGCGTGGGAAAAAGGAACACCTAAATCTCTCCGTTCGAGCTCTGATTTCTCTTATTTTATTTTGATGATCATTTCTCCCTCCGTAGGTGGGAGTCAACAAAATATTTACGCATTCGGAAGAGAAAGTTGGTGATCGAAATTTTGTAAATAATCTCGCCGCAAAGAAAACCGCCACCCCAACTCGCCTATCATATCGGTGACACTCTTACCCCTATTGCGCGATAACACGAAACGAGCTGCCTTTCTTTGTCCTTTTTCGATGTCCTCCGTCAATCCTACCTGGTAAGGATCCCATACCGCGCAGCAGTATTCCAGCAGTGGGTTTGTCGCATCTTCTAAGTGTTCTGCCAACAAAGCAGTCTTTGTTTCGCCTTCCCCACAATATTATCTATGTGATCTTTCCAGTGTTAGTTGCTCGTAATTTTAATTCCCAGGTATTTAGTCGAATTGACAGCCCTTAGATTTGTGCGATTTATCGTATACCCAAAATTTATCGGATTTCTTTTAGTACCCATGTGGACGACCTCACACTTTTCTTCGTTTAGTGCCAGTTGCTACTTTTCGCACCATACAGAAATTCTCTCTAGATCATTTTGTAGTTGGAATTGACCGTCTGATGATTTTACTAGACGGTAGATTACAGCGTCATCTGCAAACAATCTATGGGGGCTGCTCACATTATCACCTAGATCATTTATATAAATCATGAACAGCAGAGGGCCTATGACACTACCTTGCGGAACGCCAGATAGCACTTCTGTTCTATTCGATGATTTACCATCTTTCACTACGAACTGTGACTTCTCTGAGAGGAAATCACGAATCCAGTCACACAACTGAGACGATACTCCATATGCAAGCAAT
The DNA here is from genome assembly GCF_021461385.2 of Schistocerca piceifrons. Taxonomy (NCBI): domain Eukaryota; kingdom Metazoa; phylum Arthropoda; class Insecta; order Orthoptera; family Acrididae; genus Schistocerca; species Schistocerca piceifrons. The sequence continues at coordinate 42,512,202 of NC_060138.1, read as the reverse complement.
TTGATTAAGAGCCGCTTGTGAGGAACGGTATCAAAAGCCTTCTGGAAATCTAGGAATATAGAATCGATCTGAGATCACTTGTCGACAGCACTCATTACTTCATGGGAATAAAGAGCTAGCTGTGTTGCACAAGAACGATATTTTCTTAATCCGTGTTGGTTATGTATCAATAAGTCATTTTCTTCAAGGTGATTCGTAATGTTCGAGTACAGTATATGCACCTAAATCCTACTGCAAATTGAGGTCAGTGATATGGGTCTGTAATTCAATGGGTTACTCCTATTTCCTCTCTTGAATATTGGTGTAACCTGTGCTACTTTCCAGTCTTTAGCAAAAGACCTTTCGTCAAGTGATCGGTTGTATATGATTGCTAAGAAAGGCGCTATTGTGTCTGCAAACTCTGAGAGGAACCTGATTGGTATACCATCTGGACCGGAAGACTTGCCTTTCTTAAATGATTTGAGTTGTTTCGCAACACCTATGATATCTACTTTTATGTCACTCATGATAACAGCTGTTCTGGTTTCGAATTCTGGAATATTTACTCCGTCTTCTTTCGTGAAGGAATTACGGAAAACTGTATTTAGTAACTTCGCTTTAGTGGCACCATCATCGGTAACATTTCCATCGCTATCGTGCAGGGATGGTATTGACTGTTTTTTGCCTCTGGTGTACTTTACATACGACCAGAATCTCTTTGGGTTTTCTACCATTTTTGAGACAATGTTTCATAGCGGAAACTATTAAAAGCATCTCGCATTGACGGCCGCTCTAAATTTCGATCTTCCGTGAAACTTAGCCAGTCTTGGGGATTATGCGTTCTTCTGAATTTGGCATGCTTTTTTCGTTGCTTCTGCAACAGTGTTCTGGCGTATTTTGTGTACCATGGTGGATCAGTCCCGTCTCTTATTACCTTATGCGGTATAAATCTATCTATTGCTGTCGATACCGTATCTTTGAATTTGAGGCATATCTGGTCTACACTTACTCTTGGGAAGGCATCAAGCGAATTTTTATCTGTTGCTTTAAATAGATATGTTTTGCGTTTATTTTTAGTGGTTTTGGTTGATATGGTTTTGAGCCTCGCCACACTGACCTTGTGTTCACTAATCCCTGTATCCGCCATAACGCTCTCTATTAGATCAGGATTACTTGTGGCTAAGAGGTCAAGTGTGTTTTCGCAAGTATTTACAATTCGTGTGGGCTCATGAACTAATTGTTGTTCAAAGTAATTCTCAGAGAAAGCATTTAGTACAATTTCGGAAGATTTTTTGTGTCTACCACTGGCTTTGAACATGTATTTTCACCAACAAATCGAGGGTAGATTGAAGTCTTCACCAATTATAACTGTATGAGTGGGGTACTCATTTGTAATGAGATTCAAGTTTTCTTCGAAGCGCTCAGCTATTATATCATCTGAATCGGGGGGGGGGGGGGGGGGTTCGGTAGAAAGAGCCAGTTATTATTTTGGAACGGCTGTTGAGTATAACCTCTACCCCTAGTAATTCGCAGAAACTATATATTTCAACTTCACTACAAGATAAACTACTATCAACAGACAGAAACACACCACCACCTACTTTATTTAATCTATCCTTTCTGAACACGGTTTGCGCCTCTGTAAAAATTTCGGCAGAATTTATATCCGGCTTTAGCCAGCTTTCTGTTCCTATAACGATTTCAGCTTCAGTGCTTTCTATCAGCGCTTGAAGCTCTGGTACTTTTCCAACACAGCTACCACAATTTACAACTACAATACCGACTGTTGCTTGGTCGATTCTCGTCATTTCTTTGCCCTGTACCCTTTGAAGCCTTTTTTTTTATCTTTCCCAAGACTGTCTAACATAAAAAACCTCCCAGTCCACGCCACACAGCCCCTGCTACCCGTGTAGCCGCCTCCTGTCTGTAGTGGACACCTGACCTATTTAGCGGAACCCGAAACCCCACCACCCTATGGAGCAAGTCGAGGAATCTGCAGCCTACACGGTCGCAGAACCGCCTGGGACTCTGTGGAGCTTTGGTAAAGATCCGAGTGGAGGGTTTGAATCAGTCGGTCCTGTCGACGATACTGCAGATGGTGAGCTCTGCCTTCATCTCGCTAGCAAGACTGGCAGTCTTCACCAACTCAGATAGCCGCTGGAAACCAGAAAGAATCTCTTCCGATCCATTGCGACACACGTCATTAGTGCCGACATGAGCCACCACCTGCAGTTGTCTGCATCCTGTACGCTTCATGGCATCCGGAAGGACCCTTTCCACATCTTGGATGACTCCCCCCGGTATGCACACGGAGTGCACATTGGCTTTCTTTTCGTCCTTAGCTGCCATATGTCTAAGGGCCTCCACCACCCGCCTAACATGTAGCTCCCAATGACAAGTAATCCCACCCTCTGGGCTTGTGCAGACCTCTCAGGAAGACCGGCCACTGCCCCAACAGGCGAGTCTGCCCTTGCTGGCTCAGTACTTTCGGCAGTGGGCAGTACCTCAAACCTGTTACGGAGGCGTAAGGGTACAGCCTTGCAGCCAGCACCAACTTTCGCCTTCCGCCCAGGGATCCGCGACCCCGCCACGGTTCGCCAATCACCGTCAGGCAAGTGTCGACCGGCAGCGACGTCCGAATCCGAGGGCGCAGTGGCATCAGAGATCCCAGGCGGTGGTACAGGTTCCAGAGGCGCCAAAGCGCTCGCCTCGCCGCGGCCCAGGGCACCAGCCCGCAGCCTGTCGACCAAGGTCAGCACAGCTTCCAGCTGTTTGCGGACGGTGGCCAATTCTCCCTGAATCCGTACACAACAGGAGAAGTCCCTAGCCATCCCTAACATTTTTTTCCCTCTCTTTTATCTCACAAGCGTTCAAAACAAACAAATGACTGATGACTACGCGAATTTACACTATAAGGGTACTAAAGCGCGATGCTACAACTCTCAAATACTATAATACGCCCGAAATTTGTAAATTAAACTATGCAAGTACCCAAAAACACGCAAAGAAATTAAGAATTAAACTATGAAACAAATAAGTAAGCTAAGAGTATACGACTTGCTGCTGGCCGCTGCTTATCCAACGGCGGCAATGCAGTCTAAAAATAGATCACTGCGAAATAATGGGTAAATACACAGACGTTTTCAACCATAAACCTAAGATGGTATTACTTACGTATAGCAGTTCTCATATTCTACTTAGATTAGTCCTCACATTAAACAGAAAGAAATGCATCAACTACTTGGTTCATTAGAATATAGGTACTCTGAAACAAAACGGGAATATTCACGAATTCCTTATCAGAATCTTCAGACCGAACATCGGAACATTTCCGCAGCAAAAGTCTGTTGAATTTTACGTTATCTGATAACTGCGCTAAGTTCCCACGGTTTTTAACGTTATACGATTTATTATACTGTACATTGACGTAAAAATTACATCTAGAAGCAACCAAGATGTACACTATCTGATCAAAAGTATCCGGACATCACTATGTACTGTCAATTGACAGCTAGATGTTGAAAGTTGCCTGGCTATTTGTAATTTCAGTTTTCGTCCCAATTTTTTTTCTATCTTTAGTCTGAAGTTCACCTTTGCAGTTTTTGCATGTTTCTGCTATAGTCAGTTTCGATTAGTGGAAATAAGCTGTTTGAGAAATTTCTTTGTGTCCGTGCTGACGCATTTCGCATATTTGGAGGTAGGTTTGGGCCATCAGCCAATGGGGAGCGTTCGCGGCACATTAGTTCGAAGGTACATTCGCCATTCTGTTTCTGATCCTGTTCCTGTTCTTGTGCTTATTTTCATCGAGTTCTCTTCTGTTTGATTTGGGAGGGCTATCTTTATATGGTGTAGGTGCGAGTTGGTTTGGAGATTCTGCAATGATGAAGAAAATACGTGAGATTTTTTCAATTACTTGCAGTGGTATTTGTTAGGAGGTGTACACGTTATTTTGAAAGCTCGTTTTAAATTTGTGCACGGTTAGCTTGTAATCATTTCGTGTTTTCATTCGCATTACATCCTTCCGCGTGCTTAAATAAGAGCCATAGGTTGCTCACTGTTTGTTAAATGGAAGCTGATTATAGATTCAAACAGCATATTTTCAAACTACAGTGTTGTAGATTCACACTTATTCTCTATTGCACTACAAATACGTAGCTGTTTTACTGGATGCTGTGCATTGAGATTATGTATTCTTGTTATTCACTGCGAGAAATCTGTGTTTTCTTCTTGAGAATTTACGTGAGCTTTTTGATTCAACCGTATTATTTGAGAACAATATCTGTACACATGCTTAACATCTCCTTTAAATTATCTTACCCCATCCCAGCCATTCCATTTATTAGTTGCACTTAATACAGCTACATGCTGCCACGCCGTCTTATTGTGCACTCTTCTTGACACCGGCTTCGTCACGTACGTGCTTCGAGAGGGCGCGGACAGTTAACTAAATCAACTACATTTTATAATTGCAAACCACTGGCAATAAATATCATTTCTGTCCATGAAATTAGATTTCAGGTGGAGAAAGATAAGTTGTCGGCTACTGTTTTGGAGGATCGCAGATTTCTAAATGCAATGCAAACTGATCTAGTATATTAGTGATATACCGGGTGATCAAAAAGTCAGTATAAATTTAAAAACTTAATAAACCACGGAATAATGTAGATAGAGAGGTAAAAAATTGACACACATGCTTGGAAAGACATGGGGTTTTATTAGAACCAAAAAAAGTTCACAAAATGTCCGACGTAGTGCTGCTGAGACAGTTCAGGAAGAAATGGAGACTGCAGCGGGTTCGTCTATGCACGAGGAAGTCAGCGCTCGTGCAGTCGCACGTCGCACCGGCATTCCATAGACTGCTGTTTGGTTGGCACTTAGGCGTACCCTCCGATGTTATCCGTACAAAATCCATCGGCATCATGAACTGCTACCTGGCGATTTAGTGAAGTAGAAGGCATTTGCGGTGTGGGCGTTTCAAAAGATGGCGGAAGATGACGATTGGTTGAGTAACGTGTTGTGGACCAGCGAAGCTCATTTCACGCTCCGAGGGTCTGTCAATTCCCACAACTGCAGAATTTGGGCTATCGAAAGTCCTAGAACTGTCGTGGAAAATCCATTGCACGACGTAAAGTCATGGAATGGGTTGGATTTACCACATCTACCGTTATCGGGCCTTTTTCTTCGAGGAAATGCGTGATTCTGGTTTTGTAACTGCTACCGTGACGGGTGAGAGGTACGCCGATATGTTACAGAATCGCATCATCCCCAGCCTGGCTGACAAACACCTGCTGTGAAACGTCCCCTTGGAACAATTATACATGACTGTGCTTAACCTGACACACAATATTTTTAGCGCAACGCAATCTGACTTTCAAAATTCCCTACTAAAGAATGGCCCCGACAAACATTAAACTATACCTTTCACAAATCACTTACCTCACAAAAATCTTCGCTGCTCAAGCTACTGCAATACAGCAAGCGCCACTACTGCCAGCTAAATAAAAGATTCAAACTACTGAAGGCACTAACTACTGATAGGGGTAGTTAGCAAATGAAAGATATTAATAGAGAGCAAACAATGTATTTACCTTAATATCATCACAAGTCACAATATATATCAGTTCATGACAAATTACAAAACTCCGCCATCTCTCTCCCCACATCCACCACTGCTGGCGGCTCACCTCCAACTGCGCAACGCTACGCGCTGTTCGCAGCCAGCTGCCTAACACTACAATGGCGAGTATTACAACAATGCAAAGCAGACACAGACTGCCCACATCACAGCCAGTGATTTTCATATTGAGCGCTACGTAACATTGCCAATAAGAAAACATAAACAGCCTACTTACAGCTGGAACGTACAATGTTTATGCAGGATGGCGCTCCACCCCATATTGCTAGACGCGTGAAATATCTCTTGCGCACGTCGTTTGGTGATGATCGTGTGCTCAGCCGCCACTTTCGTCATGCTTGGCCTCCCAGGTTTGGGGTTACCTGAAGTCGCAAGTGTATCGTGATCGACCGACATCTCTAGGGATGCTGAAAGACAACATCCGACGCCAATGCCTCACCATAACTCCGGGCATGCTTTACAGTTCTGTTCACAACATTATTCCTCGACTACAGCTATTGTTGAGGAATGATGGTGGACATATTGAGCATTTCCTGTAAAGTACATCATCTCTGCTTTGCCTTACTTTGTTTGCTAATTATTGCTTTTCTGATCAGATGAAGCGCTATCTCTCTGATATTTTTTGAACTTTGTATTTTTTGGTTCTAATAAAACCCCAAGTCATTTCAAGCATGTGTGTCAATTTGTACCTCTCTATCTACATTATTCCGTGATTTATTCAGTTTTCAAATTTATACTGACTTTTTGATCACCCGGTACATTGTAAAATACATGATAGCAAGGGGCTTTAAAACTACAATGTTCGGAGGAGATTATATTCAGAAGTTGTGTCCCGATCTTAATGGTTCACGCAAGTTTTGGGTTAATTATTCTTTCAAGTCTAGATTAAATGAATACATACATGAGGGAACATCCTCAATTGCACTCCTCGAGGCCATCAGCCGAAAGCAAACACTACTCAGTTTTCTTTAGACGGGTTCTCGTGGAAAATTATATATTGTTTCATGGTTGAACAGTCCGCTATGAAAAATTCATTTCAGTCAGTGTTTTTGTGGCATACAGATTCATGTTTAATAGCCGAAGGTTTTGCTCCTCTAGTCAGGGAAGTAATTCAATTTATATCGCACGCGCGCGCCCACACACACACAGACACACACACACACACTCACATACTCGCACCCAAACACCTGACGAAGTCACGAGCGGCAGACGCGCCAGCATAAAAGGATGTGGGGAGTATTGTGTTGTCAGTGTAAGAGGAATGGGAGCTCAGTGACTTAAGACATGGAGTAGTCATTGCATGTCACCTGAGTAACAAATCCATTAGGGATATTTCAACCCTCCTGCAGTCCAAGTCAGCTTTTGGTGATGTGACTGTGAAGTGGAAACACGACGTGGCAACCATAGCTAAACCAAGACCTGGCAGACGTGTTGCACTTGACAGACAGCTCTGTCGAGAATTGTTGTAAAAAAATTGCATGAGTTCAGCGGAAGGAATCACTCGTAAGTTCCAAAATGCTACCAGCAGTACGGCTAGCTCAATCACTGTATGTAGGGAGCTAAACAGGTTGGCGAGCGGTTCCTCACAAAGCACACCTGTCCGTAGTGACGGCTGAGGTTGCGTGAGGACACTGGAGGACCGGAGACGAGGGAATGGACTCATGAATAACGGTGTGCCCTGTGTCCATCCAACGGAAGGGTCTGGGTTTGGCGGATGCTTCCAGAACGCCGTCTGGCATTACGTGTAAGGCCAACAGTGAAGTACGAAGGAGATACGGGTGTGTTTTTCACGGTTAGAGTGTGGTTCCCCTATCACGCTCCGAACTACGGTAAATGCAAAACACATTTTACAGCATTTTGCACTAAATTAGTAGAAAAACATTTCGGACAACGTGACTGTTCGTATGAGGATAACAACGCGTCGTATCATAAAGCAGCATCTGTGAGGCAGTGGGCTACAACATTTCTGAAATCGATTGACCTTTCCAGAGTACCGACATGAATTAAGTGGAGCAGCTATGGCATTAGTTAGAACGTCCAGTTTGCCTGTGGTGTCGTCGAAGAACGAGGTCCTATGTCAAAGTTGAAACCACAAGTAAGGACAGTGGCTGCGTGACGCAGCGACAAATGAGAGACGTCGGTGTAGACACGCCCTCAGGAGCCTCCATACGTCACTGCTGCTGGAAGATTAATTACGTGCGTCTCTAATTGAGTCTGCATATATCGCTTATGGCGACAGCATCGTCTTAGATCAGATCAGCAGTGAGAGTTGTATTAGAGGCCAGAACTGTCTATCAAAGTTAATAGTCAATTGTACATTCAGAGGCGACAATCATTCTGTATTGTATAAAGTGATAGGTGTTCTGCGACAGTAATAAATACATAAATGACGTCCTTGTGGGCATTGATTGTTTCCAAGTTATTTCAGATTCTTTAAGTTTTACTAAAATGATCCAATATTTTGTATGTTTAGTATCTGCTCGACCTGTCCCAGAAGCAAATCTGGGCTTGCCAGAACCCGCTACAGTGCCGTCGCCAATATCTCAAGTGTATTTTTCGTCCGGCACTACACTACCTTCTCACATTTTGGTTTTTGAGGAAAACTGTGCTACCATTCCTCCACAGAAATTAAGACAGCTCATTGAAAGTGTCCCCAGAATACTTTAAGTCGTCATAAAGACGAAGAAAGCAAACACCTATTATTAACATCTAATAACAGGTGTCCAGATACTTTCGAGCAGATAGTATCGTAGAAAATTATTTTTTGAGTGAATTGCACTACAGCTTTTACATTCGGCCGCAGTGTCAAATATTTTTTGTGAATAAACCACGCAAAAATGGTTTTATAGATGACTACTTGCTAAATTGTTACTTTTGTTGGAGGCTTCATTGTCTCTCGACCGTAGTTAGTCGCTAAGTGTAGCCACCTGTGTAACGGAGGAGAAAGTGAAGCAGCGGTCAGTGCTTAGTTGAGTACAGAGCACTGCATCTCCAATTCTGAACTGGGCAATGTGCCTTACGTATAATGTCCAATCTGTCAGCACGCGTCGGAGGGTCGTTTCGACTTTATACCGTGTGCGCTTCGCACTTTACAGCAAGACGGGTTGTCAGCGCCGGAAATTGTCCGCTCGTCGTATTCGCCGACAGTCAGCTACACGAGCTGCTGATCCCTGCTAACAGATTTCAGCTCCTCAGTACCGCGAGGAGATGCAGCACAATGTGTGTCGCCTTCTTGAAGGCGTGACTCTGGTCTCTAGGCGTCCATTATGAAAAAACTACAAGACCTTCGGCTTACTGTTGCGAGAAATATCCGGACACCTCGCTGAAAATGACTTACAAGTTCGTGGCACCCTCCATAGCTAACGCTGTAATTCAATATGGTGTTGGCCCACCCTTAGCCTTGATGACAGCTTACATTCTCGCAGGCATATGTTCAATCAGGTGCTCGAAGGTTTCTTGGGGAATGGCAGCGCAATACTCACGGAGTGCTGCACAGCGGACAGGTATCGATGTCGGTCGTTGAGGCCTGGCACGAAATCGGCGTTCCAAAACATCCCAAAGGCGTTCTATAGCATTCAGCTCACGACTCTGTGCAGGCCAGTCTATAGCGGGCATGTTATTGTGGTGTAACCACTCCGCCACAGGCCGTGCATTATGAACAGGTGCTCGATCGTATTGAAATTGCCATCCCCGAATTGCTCTTCAACAGTGGGAAGCAAGGAGGTGCTTAAAACATCAATGTAGGCCTGTGCTATGATAGTGCCATTCAAAACAAGGGGTGCAACCCCCTCCATGAAAAACACCACCACACCATAACATCACCGCCTCCGAATTTTACTGTTGGCACTACACACGCTGGAAAATTACATTCACCGGGCATTCACCTTGCCATTGGATCGCCACATTGTGTACTGTGATTCGTCCACTGTTCAATCGTCCAAGGTTTACGATCCTTTCACAAAGCGAGACGTCGTTTGGCACTTACCGGCTTATGAGCAGCCGCTCGACCATGAAATCCAAGTTTCCTCACCTCCTGCCTAACTGTCACTGTCCTTGCAGTGGATCCTGATGCGGTTTGGAATTCCTGTGTGATGGTCTGGATAGATGTCTGCCTATTACACATTATGACCCTCTTCAACAGTCGGTGGTCTCTGTCAGTAAACAGACGAGGTCGGCCTGTACGCTTTTGTGCTGTACGTGTCCCTTCACGTTTCCACTTCATTATCCCATCGGAAACAGTGGACCTACGGATGTTTAGGAGTGTGAAAATCTTGCGTACAGACGTAGGACAGAAGTGACACCCAATCACCTGACCACCTCCCGCAGAGCGCCCCATTCTGCTCTCTCACGATGTCTGATGACTACTGAGGTCGTTGATATGGAGTACCTGGCAGTAGATGACAACACAATGCACCTAATATGAAAACGCATGTTTTTGGGGGTGTCGGGATACTGTTGATCACATAGTGTAGCTGGGCGATCGAGAATGGCAATGGCGTCGGGTTCTTCTTTTCACCTACGGGTGGAGAACTTGTCTCAGCGTTGAGAAGAATGTTGGCGACCAGGTACTGGGTGGTTACAGTGAAAGTGCAGCTACTAACAGAGGTCCAGTGAGGACTGTGGTTATCGTATGGCAGCGAAACGTGGTAGATATTCTAATGCGGTAATGCAGAACAGATTAACGCTGGAAAATAATTAGTTTAATTTTGGGCACCAGGTCCAAATCGTGTGCAGGGAATGCGAGAATGTATAGAAAATGAAACTACATGTAATGTATTAGGAATGGGCCGTGGGCAGAAAAGGTCAAACAAGTGGGAAGGCATGATGCTGATTTAATATTAACTGCCTCTTAACAGAATTTGTTCAATATGAGCAAGGGAGATGTCGTAGAGATACTGTGCAGCGCCAGATTTGCACCTGATGGCCATAATTGGAACTTTTTTCCCAGCGTAAATCGGTTTCACATTAACGCATTAACATATCTACCAAGTTTCACAGGTGTACGGTGATTACAGTGCACACTGGACCTCAGTGACTAGCAGGACTTAAATTATGGCTACCCGGTACTAATGCACTTGTCAAGCACGCAGTTCCAAGAAATCAGCGGCGAGATGAGTCAGTCTCGTTTTGGGGTGGGGTCGTGAAGGTATGTCGGATGCCTCTCGCCGTTATCGAGTACAGTTTGAGGAGTGTGCAGTACCGGGACAGGATACTCTAGCCTATTGTCCAGCGTTACAGTTGATGTTCCGACGAATGGTCCGCATTTCAAGACGATATCGCAGGAGCACACGACACCCACCTTGCGAACACTTTCATCCTGCCGACGGGAACTGACTGAACGGAATGGGCAGCAGTATCTGCTGACGTCAACCATACCGAACAAGTTTGAGTCCATATGAAATTTGCAGTGTGTCATTGTAGGATAACTCGTCACATTCTGGATGACCTCAATTTGAGAGGGCTTCGATTCATCCCTTCGTTTTCCCAGAAGCTAAACAGCTCGCAGTGAAGATTTTGGTAGTCTGGTCTAGGGCTACACCAAGAAACCGGCTAGCGAGCGATGTAATGCAGTGATGAGCACACTAGACTCACTTTCGAGATGGTAGCAGTTCAGATCTCCGTCGGGCCATCCATATTCTTGTTTTGTGTGCTTTCTCTAAACCGATTAATCCCAATTGTGGGATTGTTCCTTTGGAAAGAGCATGGCCATTTCCATTCACATCCTTCCTCAATCCGAGATCGTGCTCCGTCTCTAATGAGGTCGTCTCGACAGGATGCTAAAGCCTAATCTCCATTCGTTCTTTCTTTCAAAAACCATCCAGGAAGGTCCATTCCACTGGAAGGCTGGACGCTCTGGAGAGGAGCGCTTTTAACGCCCAGCTAAAGGGCAGTCCTCCAGTGTCCACCGTGAACTATGTTACCCTGTGGATCAGGTGCCGCGGAAGCGTCCCTTCTCTACATGGACACACTCACTACCACCCCGACTTTCCTCAGAACCTCAGCCGGCCGCTGCGGCCGAGCGGTTCTAGGCGCTTCAGTCCGGAACCGCGCTGCTGCTACGGTTTCCATATTTACGTAAATTTGATCCGTACGACCGCTACAATCGCAGGTTCGAATCCCGCCTCGGGAATGGATGTGTGTGATGTCCTTAGGTTAGTTAGGTTTAAGTAGTTTAGGGGACTGATGACCTCAGATGTTAAGTCCCATAATGCTTACAGCCATTTGCACCTCAGTACCTCATCTCACACCCATGGTACTCTTGTTGCCGAGATTTCCCTCCCCGCGTTTGAGGAGTCACCGCTGGGAAGGCTTTCTCTTTTATCGGGGCCACATTTTAAGTTTTTGCAAAAAGAGTGAAAGAAAAACATTTTTAATAGAAGTCGTTTGTTGTTTCTCAAAACTTTTTGCTTTAAAATGTATCCAATTTTAAGCCAACATGCCAACGGCTTTGCCGCAGAGGTAACGTTGATTCCCGTCAGATCACCGAAGTTAAGCGCTGTCGGGCTTCACTAGTACTCGGATGGGTGACCATCGGTGTAGTGCTATTGGGAAGCAGAATGCACTCAACCCTTGTGAGTCCAACTGAGGACCTACTGACTGAGAAGTGGCGGCTCGGGTCACAAAAACCGACAACGGACGGGAGAGCTGTGTGTTGACGACATGCCACTCCACGTTTGCGAACAGCAATGCCTATCGGCTCTGCGGTCGGTCGGTACCGTTGGGACTTCCGAGGCCTGTTTGGACCGAGTTTTAAGGCGAGATGCTTTCGAACCAGTTCAGAAAAAGGTTGCAGCTTTGATTGTGGTACCTCAAAAACCTGGTTTTGAAGTCATCCAACAGCTTTTTGAGGTGATGAACATCGCCGTCCACTTAATTTTTTGTTTGACACATGGATACAGAAAGATGTCTCTATATAATAAATCGAGTTAATGCGGCCAGTAGGACACTAGTACCACGATGTCTCCCTCAAACATAATAACTGCCTCAAACAGTCAATTATGGCAGCTGCAATTCTCATGAGGAAAATTGATTCGACGATTAGGAGAACCAACACTTACCTCTTCGGTTACACTGCAACTGTTGTGACCTATGTTGTAAAGGATTGAAGAACTGTGAACGCTGTTTGATATACAACAATCTGTTTCCCGCAAGTCAGTATCCGTTTAATTCTTTGCATCTTTTGATGTGCGGTCAAAGATTTTTATGACTGAATACCTCAGTCTGTGTCACGCTGACTGTGGATCATTTCTCCTTTCATGTACGTTACTGTTGTTCTCAAATTGTGACTTATTGTTGACAACAAGCTTGATAACGGAGTAAATGTACCGTGAGGATGGTGTCAGTACGCCCGTCTAAAGAAATGTCTACAAGAGGTTCTAGAGTGGAAACCAGATATTACCCCTACCGTGCACTATGCATACCGTTACGATGATTCAATAAGGATGTCTGGTTAAATGGAAGCGAGGGACTTACTCTTGCCAGGCGAAATAACTGCGTCTATAAACAAATAAAGATGGCAAGACAAAAAGGGAAATGTTGCCCACAACAACATGGATAACTGCAAAATATCGGTGCAATATTTCAAAAACCTTCTCAACTGTGAAGAATCCACAGAAAGAAAGGGCTTTAAGGCTTCACCAATAATCAACCCTACCTCTGAAGCACCCATCACCGACGAACAACAGGTAGGCACTGCAAATCTCAGAAACTGTAAGGCCTCAGTAGAAAGCCAAATTACAGCTGAACTTTGGAAAAGTGTCAACAAAAGTACCATAGACTCTCTCCAAAACATCTTTGAAGAAATCAGGATAAATAAAAGAATCCCAGACGAATGGATAATGGCCCTCGAGCACCTACTGTATCTGTAAGAGTCCAAAACAGACCCCAACAAAATCGGAGGGATGTCACTCCCAGACGTAACGTACAAGATATTCTGTAGAGTCCTACTGAACGGAGCAGAACCCCAGAAACGTCACGGCCCAAAAAAAAATTAAAAGCAAAATCATCTGTTATCACTTTCACTGACTTCCAGAAAACATATGACCCAATAGACTGGGAATCCCTTACCTCTGCACTAAAATAATTAAACCTAGACAAAACCACAAACGTATTCAGAAAAACCCTTACCAGCACATACCCCAAAGTCAAATTCATGGGTGAACTTTCCGACCCTTTTGAGATAAAAACTGTTGTGTGGGAAGGAGATTGACTCTGCCCACTGCTATTTAACTGCGCTCTATAAAGAATGGTCTGAGAGTAAAACACGAAGACACATCGTGGAATCAGACTAGAAAAAACAACGAAGGCATCAAAGACAATCGTCCAGCCTTTGCAGATTTTACAAATGATTTGCCCTCCTAGTCGATACCTGGGAAGAAGTCAACGAACAGACCCACAAACTACAAAAACAAGCAGAAAAAATAGGTTCCGAAATCTCCTTCGACAAACATAAAAAAACCTACCAAAACTTTTTAAAGTGGGCAATCAAAAAATTGAGACCGTTAAAGAATTCAAATATCTTGGAGAATGGATCAGCTGGAATGCCCTTGAGAAAAAGATAATGGAATGTACAAGTTATAAAGTTTTTGATGAGTTGGAAGGCCAGTCCAACTCATCAAAAGCATATGTAACAGAGAGTCCCTCTCAGGGAATGCAAAAATAACACATTACAACGCAGTAATCAAACTGGAAACCCTATATTCAGTCGAAACACTGCAGTTCGAAGGGTGCACATCAAAGAAAAGAAGACATTAAGAAAAGTACTTGGCCTTAGATTCACATAACAAATGAAACCCTTTATTAAACTACCGAAAAACTCTCAGACACAATAACGGAAAGAAGAATTAATTTATATGGAAACATCCTCAGAATGAACCCAAAAAATTTTTGGCTACTTCTGCACAAAAAAAAGAAAAAAAATCAAGAAAATTGCTTTAACGAAAGAGAAGGTCTTAAGAGGACTCCAATTCCCAGAAAATATGGTCGTAGATAAAACTGCAAAAAAAAAAAAAAAAAAAAAAAAGGACAGACAAGTCAAAATGAAAATGAAAACCAAACGAACAGTGTAAATCTCCTAAGAGGAAAGGAAAGCAAGATCGGAACGAATTAAACAATATTGAACTAACAGAAATGCACAGAACATTAAAAATTGGTTGATTTGACGTATCCCAAAGTCGGGTGAAGCGAAAGAAGAAGACAGGTGGCAACAGGTATGGGGACACGTAACCAGAATCCGACCGAGGTGGGCCACAGTCTCGCGATGTCCTTCGGAGGCCCGCAATAAGATCGCGGTCAGCGGCGGCGGCGGCGGCGGCGGCGGCGGCGGCGGCGGCAGGTCGGGCTGGTGTTTCGCTGCGCTGGAGGGGCGGTCGCGTCGCTCGTGACGTAGCCGGAGCCAGAGCGGCAGGGTCCGCGGACGCTGCGCCGCGGCCGTCAGTTGGACGCCGCCAGCCGCGAGGACACGCCATGGCCGACTCCCGGCAGAGGGGCGCGGGCGCGCGCAGCCGCGGTGAGTCCGGCGGCCGCTACACCGCTCTGCTCTGCTCTGCGCAGGCGCGCGCCGCCACGCTCGCTCAAATGTCACGACCCTCCAGGTGCGAATGCGGTGCTTCTTTCGCTACTGTCGTGAAACCTTGGATTTGTTAGCGACACTTTCAACTGCTTTGAAATAAAATATCACAAGTTTTGCAGATGACAAACCAGCACGATATCTGCGAAGGGAAGGACTCTTCGAAGTCGCTTTTGACAGCCACTTTATTAGTGAAAGATCCAAAAGCGTGAATGAAAACGAGAGTTCCTCAGTGCTATCTGTGAATCTGTAGCGCAGTCTTACTTGGCAAACGGTGTTCCGTATTTTCACGAAAAAAAACGCTGCAAGAATTGTGCAAGGACTGAAATCTCCGTGAATTATTCAAAAATTTAAGAATGGGACTAAGAAGAGTGGTGTGGAAGTAGACTGTTCATCTTTTACGGATGATATACCCATAATGAAACAAGGTGTTGAAACAGCAACAGAACAGATTAATGTACTCAAGAAGTAGCAAAACAAGCTGTGTTGCAAATATCTGATATATTTAAGTGTGTCATGGCGCTAAAACGTTTCCATTGCTTCTGAAAAATATTTTAAGGATTGACCCAGCCATCTTTGTCAAATTCTGCCACGAAATACTGTGTTAAAGAAAGGGGGAAAATAAATTGTCTGTGTGGATGAACACCAGGTGATACGTCTTCTAAACACCTAAGAGGAATCACTAAATTTTCGCTTTCAATTGAGCATTCTGTGTCGAATATCTCTTAGTTTTTTATGCAGTTCTTCTACCGTAGTGTTTCTAAACACGTCCTGTCCGGAAGTTCCCTGAATAAGTTTTCAAGAGGAGTCTGTGTTTCTGCGTGTTTTGGTGCTCTTGGCAGCACTGGCCGTTGTGCAGAGCAGTGACAACAACTAACGTACGATACCCTTTGTCAATTCTCATACAAGTGCTCTCAAGGAAACGCTATATTCCAGTAAGATATACCGAGCCGCAATTCCATGCGACGCCTTCGATATTTTTCAGAGACATCGTGGGGAACCAGTTTGTCCAGTTTCGTGACGTCTCCGCATGCTTACGAGTTCCGAGAAACTGTGTTTTTCTATCACAACAGCACCCTACACTTTGGCGATCTACATACTTTACTAATGGCTGCTGTGCCTCGATATCGACGTCCATTTATGACATGTGCATGCTATCAGATTGTAAAAGTAACAACTCCACACAAGAGATTTAGACGTTAGCCTACTACAGTTGGCCAATTTATTGGCGAAAATTTTATATTTCTGTCTACCACAATTATGTTCTGGTGAAAATCACACTCGTCGAGAGACAGTACTTGCGGTTGACTTTCGTCTGTGTTCTGTTCATAAGAAGCGGCTTGCTCCCTGTACGACGCAAAGTTCTAGTACGTTGATATAACCTGGAGTTGCGTACGTCGTTTGCTGTGACGTGATAATCACAACCTTTATCATTGTTAACAGACAACTGCTATTCTCATTATATGCGCTCATGGTAATGGCATGGATGAAACAAACGTTCTGGGTAATCAGTCATACAGTCAGGAATCCAATAAAAACAGATGGATAAAATTACTGCAAATGCTTATGCAATTTGATCTCTCAGATTTTCTTGACGTGACTAATGGTATGCTTCTGGATACACAGCTGGATCGTAGTTTCCATTTATGCATTATATTTCTTCTGAAGAAAGCGACTGGTTCTGTCGTTGAAAAATTATGCATAAATGAAAACAACAGTTCGACTCTATGCCGGGAGGCATACCATTAATATTGATCCTCTTATTCTGAACCAGGTCAGAAAAATGGAAATGCAATATGAAGTACAGCGTAAGTACAGGAATTCAACGCACTCTATTTATGTTTGTTGGAGCGCACTGAATGAGACGTAAAGAAGAAGATTATGAATTCTAATTTTTGTCTTGTTTTCTGTCGTAAGTCAGGTTTCATTGCCGTAGGTAATGCGATACATATCAAGAGTTTATCGGTTGCGATAAGAGATAATTGGCGCGTAGCTGGCAGTTCGTGCCGCATCTGATAGAGCGAGCGGTTGTCCGTTCAAGATATAAACTTTTCACTGTACCATTTACGAGCCAATATAGTTGTAACTATGGTTCTGCTTCTGAAAAGCGATCCACCGTAAATTTTGTTAAAAAATTAAAATAAAACTTTCCGAATGCAGCTGCATCGATTTTACAAAATTGTCCTACCAGTTTTGCAGTTAACAAATACTGTATTAGGCAAGAATTTTGCGATGTTAATTCAAAGCAAATGTTAACAATCCATGCGTCTAGCCGTGTCCGAAGTAACAAGTGGGTTGTCACCTGGTCTACTCGGTAGCGCAGTTGGTTGCCCAATTCCAGTGTTCTGGATTCGACATGCAGAGCTCTCCATACACTTGTGCCATGCTTTGGTGAATTCCCTTTTACCGCACTCCCTCCGCTGCAATGAAGCGCGCTCCGCCCCTCCGCCCCCCTGCCCCCCTCCTGAAGCCACCCCGTCTCTCTTTTCGGCGGTCCACTCTCGCACGCGCTCAGTCTGTCGTCATGCCCCTCGAGTTTGCGCCCTCCTTCTTCCGCAGACAATGGCATTACGACCCCTCTGGTGGTTTTTATTTTACAGCCTCCGACTGGTCTTTCTGAATACATCTTATACTGTATATCCGCACCGATCGAAGCTGCACCCAGACAAGACTCAGGGCTCGAATACGAGCAGGTCCACCTACGAATGCTGTACATGGGAATTGGTCATAGTCTAGAATCTAGCGTATCACCAAGGGCTTAGGAAAATCGTTTCACATTCGTGTATCCTCCCAGATTTACCTGAGATGAAACAGAGAAATCAACTGTTCATTCTTTAAAAATAAGGAGATCTTATACGCCGCAAAAAGGACTACTGTATTAAATATGTAAATGTTAGAAGTAAGATTTGAACTCCCTTTTCCTATACGTGGCTGTGTGCTTCTTAGAGGTAAAATACGTGCTATCGGACAGCTTTCTCTGCCTACAGTACTCTAAATTATATCATATTGGATATATTCGTTGAACTAAACAATTTATTATAAATGCTTTGGTGACCACCTATACACCGCAAAATAAATATTGTTCTTAACGAAACGTCGTTTCATGCTGAAGGTAAGCGCGTAATGACATTGTTACTAGCTACGTGCATTACACGCTTTCGAATTTGACGTTGCAGTGCAATTTCGCACACACGTAAATTAAATAAACAGTTTACCAGCGATGATTTGGTAACCACCCAAATCACATAACATAAATTTTGTCTTCCAAAAATAACTTTATCCTTTATTTAAGCATGTGTTCAAACTGTTGACCACAGACTGAAACGCACATTTGCTATCGCCGTTCAAAAAACTGTGAACAGACGTAATAACAGTGGATGGTATGGAAGAGCATGCGGAGGCGATTCGGCAGTACATATCGTAGGGCGTAGTTGGGGCTTCGTCATAGACTGCGTCTCTGAGTGCTCCCAGAATAAAGAAATCGAGAGGGATCAAATCGAGGGACCTCGCAGGCCATTTGACTACAGAATTTCGTCCTGTCCAACGTCCAGGAAAGTCTTCATTCAGTATTTGCGTTGCAACACGGGACGAGTGAGCTGGACAACCGTCGTGTTGCAGCCACGTATATTGTCGAATATCCAGTGGTACCTCTTCTAGAAGAACCGGCAGAATTTTCGTCAGAAAGTGTCCGTACAATTGTCCATTTAGAATGCCTGAGATGAAGTAAGATCGCCACAGTGTAACTTCCTACGAAGCCGCACCAAACGTCTACAGCCGGCCGAAGTGGCCGAGCGGTTGGTTCTAGGCGCTTCAGTCTGGAACCGCGCGACCGCTACGGTCGCATGTTCGAATCCTGCCTCGGGCATGAATGTGTGTGATGTCCTTAGGTTAGTTAGGTTCAAGTAGTACTAAGTTCTAGCGGACTGATGATGGTTCAAATGGCTCTGAGCAATATGGGACTTAAAATCTGAGGTCATCAGTCCCCTAGAACAGAACTACTTAAACCTAACTAACCTAAGGACATCACACACATCCATGCCCGAGGCAGGATTCGAACCCGCGACCGTAGCGGTCACGCGGTTCCAGACTGAAGCGCCTAGAACCGCTCGGCCACACAGGCCGGCGGGACTGATGACCTCAGATGTTAAGTCTCATAGTGCTCAGAGCCATTTGAACCAAACGTCTACGCTCCACGGGCGTTGATGTTGCACCTGACGTAGCCAGTGTGGGTTTTCAGCTACCCAGTAGTGCATGTTATGCAAATTTATATTCTCGTGGCTAGTAAATGTTGCTTCATCGGTAAAGAGCAAAGGCTGGAAAAAAATAGGGTCGTCACTCTGTTGCTGAAGGGCAAACCGACGAAATTCTAGACGACGTTCGAAATCACTGTCGTCGAGTGCCTGATATAGTGACAGCAACAGAGATGGAAATTCTGTCGCTGCAGGATGCGAATGACATTCATCTGGCTGATTCCACATTCCTTGGCAGTATGTCTCGTGCCACTGTGCGGATTCATTACCGTCGTAGCCAGAACAGCTCCTTCGTGTTCTCTGCCAGTTGCAGTCTTCCTTCTTGTCCTCTTTTTTGACTCCAAGCAGCCTGTCCGCGCTAATGTCTTCAGAGCATATTTCGTGCAGTTGCTGGCGCGTCGTACATTCGCGGTCCGGATAGGTAGCTCTATACCGCAGTACTGTTTTTACGCCATTTCTTTTACAGTCATCATATAAAAGTAGTATACCCAACTTCTCCTCATTGGTGTACATGTCTGCACGCAACGAATGTTGAAGCAGGAACGAGCTGCCTGCAGTCCACTGACGTAAATAGGGAAATGTGTTGACATTCTGACACAGCGTAGCACGAGAGCTCTGCTTAGCTGTGTTTGCACCACTAATGCCGATTCCGGCCCAAGTGCTCTAAAATTCTAGGATATTTCTCGAATTTCTTACGACAAGTTTTAACGTAAAAAAAAGGTTCAAATGGCTCTGAGCATAATGGGACTTAACTTCTGAGGTCATCAGTCCCCTAGAACTTAGAACTACTTGAAACTAACTAACCTAAGGACATCACACACATCCATGCTCGAGGCAGGAATCGAACCTGCGACCGTAGAGGTCGCGCGGTTCCAGGCTCAAGCGCCTAGAACCGCTCGGCCACATCGGCCGGCGTTTCAACGTCAACATTAACAAATGCTATATCATTATAACTGCCTTCTCAAGAAGTATCGGATGCAGTTATAAAAAGTATACGATTCCATTTAAACAGTGTACTCACTTCATTATCTCCGTTGATATCAGCGCTAAAAACATTAACCATTAGACGCTCTAACGTATACCGAAAACGGCTTTTCGATATAACTGTTCACGAAATAGAAGGGTATGACATCTTACGTGACTCACCCTGTATATAGGCGGATATAATACTTAACGTGTAAGATATAGTTTGTCAAATAGTAATGTTGCTAAAGAGGGCTGTGAAGATGTAGGCTTTTTTTCCCGTAGCCACCTAAGATTTCGATCTTACACCCTAACCGAGATGAACACAACACGCAATTGCGTGGGGGCACTACCTGGAGGTAACTGGTTCGAATCCAGAAACTTGGAAACTTCTTTCGTCGTTATTTTGGATATCGACGGGGTGAGAGGACGATATGCAAATTTTCTGACCGCCAAATGCAGAGAGTTAAAGCACAAAATTATCTCCTAGCAAGACCATTCAATGCGGTTGGTGTTTAACCGTCCGTCTGTTTGGGACGTTAAAACCGGCGATCCTTTTGTACTTTCTGATATTCATAATCACTCATAAAATCATTGCGGAAATAGATGGATATCTTACGCCACGGGAAGAAGTGAGTCTATGTCGCAGGGTTCAAATATGCATGGGGAACAAAAATTAATGAAAATGATAGGGCAGCGTTCTGAATTCAATAAACGGCTAGGAAGGCAACTAAGATTTCGGCGCACCCACGCTGCTGCCTCGTAAAGCCATAGAGACTCACACGTGTAACTTAGGAGTCTTGTAGCCTTGACAAAACAGGTTCTGACAAGAATGAGTCAGCTTCAGCAGGAGAATAGAAGAAGTTGGACATTCGCCGCGTGATGCGTATGTTGAGTATTCCATGTCTGTAGCAGCCACCTCTACGGCCACAGTGCCAAACATTTAGTTCTCCGTTAACATCAGAACTCACATTTCAGGTGACACGTTAGGCAACAGAGAACAGGCTACTGCTAGAAACTGCCAGCATTACAAATGGTCTTTGCCAAATCCCGTACTAAGGCACTAAGAAATATGACTCCAACCTCTAAAGCGAAAGCATTTCAGCTTCTGTGCAATATAGTCTCTTCGCACCGTCTGCCACAGACCAACATATACTTACGAGATTCCATACTACTTATCGTATAACAGTTTACGAGGTTTTGAGATACAACCGTTTTGCAGCAGCACTTAAGGTCTCGCTAACTTACCAGCCCGGAGCGAATTGAAAAAGAACTTCAGTTTCACGAGGACACGGGAAAAACTATGGCCGTATCTCACTCGTAACTATGGCCCCGTAGTTCACACAAAGATGTACAGATACCTTAGACCATCAACGATAAAGGGCTACTTATTTCCATGTTCCATAGGTAATATTCACAATAAAGATTATGATGTGGCACGTGTTGATAGAATAAAAACACGCATAGAGAACTCAACAAATATATTTATACGGCGACATGTTGAACATTCAGATGATTGTACTTGACTCCTAATGTCTGTTCACGGATTCATCGGTAGTATATAAGTTGTTAGAGAGAAAAAACTTTAGTGGACCTATGAAAACAGTTATGCTGTTGCTGACATTTTATTTTGATAGGCGCATTGTCAAAGAGTTTTGTAATTGCGGATTTCATTCTCTTCCGTGTTAAAGTTAGATTCACTAGAGAGAAGTGCACACTAACTTCCCTTACAAAACCGTATATATGATTATGTCTAACTCCAATGGATTGCTGTTTATGTCATTAAAAGAAATGTGTATTTAGGTGATAACTCTTATAGCAGTTATGGCTCTTATTGATACTTAGGATTACGTCCGCCAGAACTACAGGTACTGAAACTCCTTCTTTAAAGCCTTAGTACCACCGCAGCGTTATTCCAACCAACAGCAGCGTAAACTGTAAGTTAAGGTAGGCTTATTATGTAGCCAGTGAAGTGTACAGAGATGTATTATAGTTTAAGCGGGTTTTCTGGTCACGGAGTCTTACTTTATGTTCAACTTTTTTTGGCAACTAATTGTTTTGTGATACAAATATTTATTAAAAAACAAAAATGCGTACTTAAATACTATGTAAATATTTTTCGGCGGAGAATTGATGAGCCCATGCAGCAGAAAGTGGCGGTCAAAATATCTCTGCGCGGTTTGTGCAACTGAACGGTTTGCACCACTGAGGGTGAAGTAGAGCTCTGCAGTCAAAATTAAACACACGTTCATTATCATAATCATATTTTCGAAGGCGTGAACTTCGATAATCAGATTTCCCGAAGTGTACTTCAAAATGGCGGCCACTTGAAAACGTAGGTACTGAAAATCGTTCTATTTTGTACCTTTTAAATGTACATAAATAACAAACATTTGCTTTTTGAGGTTTACGCCAAAATTGCAAGTGTCTGTTTCATTAAAACCAAAACGGCATCTAATTTTACCGAGTACTTGTTTTTTAAACACGTGTACTAGTTTAACAAACATTGTCTCGAGAAATACGCATTTAAAGTTTTAAATGTGATTTTTGTGTACACAACTTTACAAACTTAGAACTTACCGTTAAGCTGCTATGCCTGAGCCATACAGTAAAGCTCCCTCTTCTTCGAAGACTTCATTTTCTAAGGCGAGGGCCTTTCTAGCTGCAATTCCAGCCTCGACGCTTCTCTGGAACGAGCGCCGGTCCCAACTCTTGAGGCGTTTCTCGTCGCCTATCGTGGCGGATGGTGCCGGCAACGACTGCAGTGACTTCCGTGGTACGCATGACACCCTTCAATTCGTCGGTAAAAATAACGCACGCCGATTAATAGCAATCTGGACGACTTTTACTCCGTAAAACATGTGTTTTGAAGCGAGTGAGTTCACTGCTTCATTGGTCTGCCTATAGGCTCCAAGACTCTCTCCATCAAGCTGTCGCCAGTCAGATGTTTGCACACATCAGTAATAACCTCGCCGCACGGTGGTAGCTTACGATTAAAAGTATCGAGTGTCCCGTTCATCGCAACTTTCATCCATTTGCACAAACTTCAAACAGTAATCGTGTTGTGCATCGTCATTCGTTGAAAGCACCGTCATTACCGCTTTTTTTCTCTCACTTCTGTCGAAAGCATTTATTGAGAGATCTGTTGGGCAAGCACAACACCTATATCGATATGTTACACGACCTTTACAGAGAAGGAGATATCGATGGGAGTCGCGAACGGCCCAAGCTCTGAGCGGGCTAGAGCAGGCGTATGCGCCATTCCATTGAAACGTGAGTTTTCCGACAAAATCCTTTAGCTCATATATTCACAAGGCTACAAGGAGTCAAAATACGCAAAAATGTTTTTCTTTTTCTTTTTTTTTTTTTTAAATCTCGTGACCGGGAAAACCCCTTAATACAGTACTTGACAGTTCGATGAGCTTTGTCACACTTACGCCTTTAATTAGAAATTTATCTTGGAGAACCATTCATTAATTTCAGAGATCCTGGAGCAACTACATAATCACAGTAGCACCCTACTGTTCTGCGTACATTTAATAGTAACTTGAATTATACCAATGAGAACAGGTACATTACCACGTAGAGGACATCAAACTCCACACAATCCGACCAAGTAAACGCTGTGGGGTCTCCCTCTCAAACGAAGTAATCATAAGAACCTTATCTTAGCTAATATTAAATTTCAGCCGGCCGGTGTGACCGAGCGGTTCTAGGCGCTTCAGTCTGGAACCGCGCGACCGCTATGGTCGCAGGTTCTAATCCTGCCTCGGGCATGGATGTGTGTGATGTCCTTAGGTTAGTTAGGTTTAAGTAGTTGTAAGTTCTAGGTGACTGATGACCTCAGATGTTGAGTCCCATAGTGCTCAGAGCCATTTGAACCATTAAATTTCACCTTAGCTAACATTAGTGACTTCTGCGTCCTGAAAACGGTCTGTACATTTTAAGTAGAACACATCTTTGTTAATTTTAAAATAAGTGGATAATCGTGCTTTACCCTGATAAAACCTTGAATGCAGATGCTCTTTTTCCTGTTAAGTAATGACTATCGCTTGCAGTACGCAATCTATATTATGCATTTTGAATGAAAAATGATTAATCGTACAATGTACATGTATTTGTTCAAGTTATCGAAAGAACTGTTAATCTTAAAGGGGATTTCCAGAATGCAGCGGAGCATGCTGTCCTGTGTAACTTCTTGTTGACCGGTTCTCGAACGCGGAACTTCCGCGGGAAATGCCCCTACTAAACAAGAACTGGCAAATCTGAAGCTGTGAACAGGTTTTTTTTCTTTTTATTTTTGCACGCCTCCTTTGTGGCGCAAACGGCCTTCAGTCTTCGGCACGAACTAAAATGTTTTATTTGGTTAGCATCAGAATCGAGTTCATGTTACTATAAATACTCCATACTGTTTTTCGATTTTTTAAAGGTTTATTTCCTACCAGATGTGGGTAATCCTAGTGAAAGTCATTGAAGAATCGTGTCATGTTTTCTGATTCACTGTCAGACAGGTTGAAAGTCTTATGACGGAGATGCATAGTGGGCGTTCATGGTAGACTCTTAAAATTTTGCTGTACAGTGAAAGAACGGGGAACATTCAGATGATATGGGTATGGTTTAGTTTTATTTCGAAGAGAATTCTGTCGCAGATGGAAATAGCTGAACCCAACACATGTGTGTGCACAGGTGTACGTACGTGGAGAAGCAGAGGTAGCTGTGAAAGAAGGAGCACTTCAGATTTAATTGTCTTCGAATTTAGCTTTCTTCATAAGAACGACGTTAATCGCTTCATCAGTGAAGCCAACCGCAAGTTCGAGAGGCCTAGTTAACGAAAAGCGGTGTAAATGAAACCACTGAGCAATATGTATGTCGCAGTGCCTCTCTAACAGAAAAGAAACACCCTTCCGAGGCGCTTTTTCTCTTTCTTGAGGGGGTGGGAATGCTGCAGTCGTAATACAAGTGTCATGCTTAGACCTCAAATCAGAAACTGCTATACGTTTGTTATGATGTATGATGATGATCGGCTGACGAATTTCCATAAAAAGCAAGTTGAACACTGACGCACAGTTCTGTCGTAAGCCGCTTTACAAGCACGGACGAGGCGGCCGCTCAGCGAAGAAAGTGTGCCGAGCACGTCAGCTCTGCGTTTGTCGTCTGAGAGCTGCTCGTGTCTCCGCCCACACCCGCGACTTAAATGGCTTGCTGGTTGTGACACAAAAGTGAAGGAAAATGTCGGCATGCGGTTAAAAGACAGAACAGCCTACGCAGAAAACTATCTGAATTTATTTCGTTCGTGTACACACGGATCCTAAAGCGTAACACAAATATTTTCGTGAGATATAGTTCCACAGCCTTAGTAAAATGCTTAAAATATGTCAATGTCGTGCTCCAAAATAATTATACTTACTACTTGTTATACAGATCGATTCTTGCGAAGAAGACAGCAGCAACCAGCCACTGTCAATAATGCTGTTTATTTTTACAAATAGAGCCGTTAATGCTTTCGAACTGACAGGTTCATCTTCAGACAGCTTTTCACGTTTAGATATATATTTGTTGACGTTTATACTAGTTTTCGGCTCTTTATTCCCCTTTTGCAATGAATGTTACTTAGGGTGATGGTGTCTTACAGAAAATCGATGTGAGAGACGGCCTATTTACCTGTAACTGTACCTAATAACGATTGAAAACCACGTAAATAAATCTCGAATATAGAAATATTTTAACTTTAGGTTACGTATGTCGAAAATCCCGCTTTGTTATGTTGCATAACTTTCGGTGTAAATACTCTACAAGATGTTCAAATGTGTGTGAATTCCCAAGGGACCAAAAGGCTGGAGGTCATCGGTCCCTAGACCTACACACTACTTAAACTAACTTATGCTAAGAACAACACACACACACACCCATGCCCGAGGGATGACTCGAACCTCCGGCGGGAGGAGCCGCGCAATCCGTGACATGGCGCCTCAAACTACTCGGTCACTCCGCGTGGCGAATATCCCAGAGAATCACAAGTGTGCTACCAAATCCGGATTTCGGGTACTGGTGGTAAGTACACTTTTAGATAAGTTGCGAAGCTGTTGGGAGCTGGAAATGCTAGCGGAGCAGTTAGCCCGCAGGCGAGGCACTGGCACACGTTCCAGCCGGGTTCCAGTATTGCCCCGGCCCAGGCTGCTCTGCTGCCCCTGCGTCACGCCAATAAAGCGATATAGCGGCGGATGGAGCGCCCGCTCTGTGAGCAGCCGAGCAAAAAAAGCTGGCCAGGTACGGCCGCGGGCCGAGGTAACGGTGCACATCACACAGCCGGCACCCGTCTGATCTGGAGCCAGGCCGCAGCGCCACAAAGACGCACAGCACTTCCTCTGCAACTCGGCTTCCTTCACCGCATACGAAGGGCATCATTCTGGCGAAACTGCTGTTGTCGGCACGACAGATGACTCAGGAGGACGATGAACGCTTGCACTCGATCGTGTTCGAAATGTTGGCTGCAGCGGCGGTGCCATAAGGCAGCGTATTTATTGCTACTGGCGAACACGGCGGAAACGAATTCACATTACAATACTTAGTTTCCTTCAAAACTACTGCTTTAATATTCAATAACAACATTAATGTTACAGATGACTTCGATGGCAATACATACACTATAATTCAAGACATTTTGTTTCTTCTAGACGGAAATATAGCATTTGAAAGCAAATTGCCTGTTACACCATGATACAAGATCTTTTATTTAAAACATGAAATACTGGGTTGGTGCATAAATTCATGATATTTTTCGGTAAGTTTAATAAACTTAATAGATACATATAAGAGTGACTTTATTAACAATATATTCTCCTTCACTATATACAACAGCCTGCCATCGCTCGGATAACTTTTCGATTACGCGACTGTATAAATCACAGGGTTTTGATCCGAAGAAGTCGTCGAGCCATGTTCGGAGCGCATTTTCATCCGGAAAGGGAATTCCTTGAAGACTGTACGTTAGAGAGCGGAAACGGTGAAAACTGATGGCGCAAGGTCAGGTGAAGAAGGTGGGTCCGGAATGACTTCCCATCCCAACTCCTTTTTGGCTGTCTAGCGGAATGCGCGTGGGCGTTATTGTGGAGAACCATGATTTGACGCAGTTTTCCTACTCGTTGTTCTCGGACTGCGTCTGCATGACGTCTCAGTTGTTAATATATGTCAGCAGCGATGGTTAGACCTCGGGAAAGCAATTCGTAGTAAGTACGCCACACCGTCGCTGCTCCACCAGACGCATAACATTACCTCTTGTGGACGCGCGCTGGTCTGTTGCTGTTTCTGCTTTGTTTGGGCTCAGCCATTCCTTTCTCCTTTTATGTCAGCACGAAGACACCATTCCTCGTCACCCGTAACGATACAGCAGTGGAATTATAATGAAAAAGCGAGATGCACTCGCTGATTGTTGTGATTTTGGCTAAGAGCACGCGGTACCCATACACCCGATTTTTGAACCTTACTCACTGCAAGCAAACGTAGCACGATGATGGAATGTTCATCGCATTTACTCATTCTCGAGTACACTTCTGCATCACTGTGAAGTAATGTGTTTACACAACCTTCATCAAACCCCGAAGGTCTTCCTGAACGCGGAAAGTCACTAATGTAAAACGATCCTGCTTGAAACAAGAAATCATTTTTATGTCGTGGTCTGTCCAGTGGAATTATCCGCATACTCGGCAAAAATGTCTCTGGTTGCCCCCGCTGCTGTCACCCATCTGTCGAAATCAAACAGAAGAATATGTCGGAAATGTCCCGGTTTCTCCACTTGGCACACCATATCCTAGCGTCCACAGCTCCGTCCTCTATATCCAAATGACAAAAAGACAATATGTAAACTCAAATAGCAACAATGAACTACAAATAAGAAATGGCAATCGATAAAGAAACCTGTACCAACAGCAATGCAAAACAATCGTAATACAAACAAAAACGCTATGAACTTATGCACCAACGTAGTGCTTTTTAAATGTGAAAAAATATAAAGTAAGTGTAATTACGGAAGTTCTACTTTCACTAATGTCAAGTTCTGTCACAGTCTAGGTCTGTTGGAACCATTTGTCGACATGTTAACAGTGGTCTTGTGATTTTCGAGGTTTGAGGGGTATTAGGATTCCTATTGCCTGTCGCGTTGCGAAAAGAGATGTTCAATCACATAGATAACGTTAACAGAACATGTGTTCGATTTTATAATGATTTCTGTAGACGGAAATACACAAATGATAACATAATTATTCATTACGCGTGAGATATAAACCAGTACGCCTAATTTAGAAAAAATACCATAACTTCTGCTTCTCGTTCATTGCGCAGTGATAACTAACATTCGTCCATCTGTAACTGGGTAGCGACGGACATTCACTTTTAGACTCGGACTTTTAAGTTTCCAACCACCCTTCTCATCTGTATCTGTGACACTTTCAGCACTTCATTTGCTTTTCAGATCTTAAGGGGATGAAATAAAATTATGGATCATATTACATGACTGGAACCATCTGCTTCTGTCGTTAAATGTCTTGGGAACATAAAACAGCAAGTCAACACGTATAACGTTCTATCATGTTTTTAAATACTACACCACTAACCGCCGTACCGATGACTCTAAAAATCGACCTCCCATGTTACTAGTAAAGAAGTAACTCACGTAATGTCTGATGGAGATGTTTTACTGCATGAACAGCGAAAATGTAGTAAGTGACGAACTTTTCGGTTTCGTTATCTTATGGAGGGTGTCAATGAGAAAAAGTTTCCAAAAAATTTCAGAGTATCTGTAGAGTCTGTTGGAGGTCGCTAAAGTGCTCTCATTCTCAAATACCGGACGAATATATTCTGAGTAATCCCCGCGCCTGAGGACACACACACAGTTTGTAGTCTTAATATTTACCTGATTCTGTTACATTTTTATGGTGTGGCGGTTCTCGTGACTAATGGTCTGAAAGGTTGGATTTAAAACTTGAAACTCCAGACTAAAGTTCCTGACCGTCAACTTCAAGTTTAATACACTCCTGGAAATTGAAATAAGAACACCGTGAATTCATTGTCCCAGGAAGGGGAAACTTTATTGACACATTCCTGGGGTCAGATACATCACATGATCACACTGACAGAACCACAGGCACATAGACACAGGCAACAGAGCATGCACTATGTCGGCACTAGTACAGTGTATATCCACCTTTCGCAGCAGTGCAGGCTGCTATTCTCCCATGGAGACGATCGTAGAGATGCTGGATGTAGTCCTGTGGAACGGCTTGCCATGCCATTTCCACCTGGCGCCTCAGTTGGACCAGCGTTCGTGCTGGACGTGCAGACCGCGTGAGACGACGCCTCATCCAGTCCCAAACATGCTCAATGGGGGACAGATCCGGAGATCTTGCTGGCCAGGATAGTTGACTTACACCTTCTGGAGCACGTTGGGTGGCACGGGATACATGCGGACGTGCATTGTCCTGTTGGAACAGCAAGTTCCCTTGCCGGTCTAGGAATGGTAGAACGATGGGTTCGATGACGGTTTGGATGTACCGTGTACTATTCAGTGTCCCCTCGACGATCACCAGTGGTGTACGGCCAGTGTAGGAGATCGCTCCCCACACCATGATGCCGGGTGTTGGCCCTGTGTGCCTCCGTCATATGCAGTCCTGATTGTGGCGCTCACCTGCACGGCGCCAAACACGCATACGACCATCATTGGCACCAAGGCAGAAGCGACTCTCATCGCTGAAGACGACACGTCTCCATTCGTCCCTCCATTCACGCCTGTCGCGACACCACTGGAGGCGGGCTGCACGATGTTGAGGCGTGAGCGGAAGACGGCCTAATGGTGTGCGGGACCATAGCCCAGCTTCATGGAGACGGTTGCGAATGGTCCTCGCCGATACCCCAGGAGCAACAGTGTCCCTAATTTGCTGGGAAGTGGCGGTGCGGTCCCCTACGGCACTGCGTAGGATCCTACGGTCTTGGCGTGCATCCGTGCGTCGCTGCGGTCCGGTCCCAGGTCGACGGGCACGTGCACCTTCCGCCGACCACTGGCGACAACATCGATGTACTGTGGAGACCTCACGCCCCACGTGTTGAGCAATTCGGCGGTACGTCAACCCGGCCTCCCGCATGCCCACTATACGCCCTCGCTCAAAGTCCGTCAACTGCACATACGGTTCACGTCCACGCTGTTGCGGCATGCTACCAGTGTTAAAGACTGCGATGGAGTTCCGTATGCCACGGCAAACTGGCTGACACTGACGGCGGCGGTGCACAAATGCTGCGCAGCTAGCGCCATTCGACGGCCAACACCGCGGTTCCTGGTGTGTCCGCTGTGCCGTGCGTGTGATCATTGCTTGTACAGCCCTCTCGCAGTGTCCGGAGCAAGTATGGTGGGTCTGACACACCGGTGTCAATGTGTTCTTTTTTCCATTTCCAGGAGTGTATCAGTCTCGATGATATGACTCGGGTAAATTGTTCAGAAAAAAGGGCCCCAACCTAAAAATTCCCCATTATGCGCAACGGATCCAGTGCACAAAGCCTCACTGCCACGCTAAATTTGCATCTGACTATCTACACTCACGTACGTCCTACAATTTTTAAAATTTCCGCCATTCCAGACGAATAACAATTCCAACGAGTAAACGGCTCTCCCTACTATATAGAGGGCTATTACAAATGATTGAAGCGATTTCATAAATTCACTGTAGCTCCATTCATTGACATATGGTCACGACACACTACAGATACGCAGAAAAACTCATAAAGTTTTGTTCGGCTGAAGCCGCACTTCAGGTTTCTGCCGCCAGAGCGCTCGAGAGCGCAGTGAGACAAAATGGCGACAGTAGCCGAGAAAGCGTATGTCGTGCTTGAAATGCACTCACATCAATCAGTCATAACAGTGCAACGACACTTCAGGACGAAGTTCAACAAAGATCCACCAACTGCTAACTCCATTCGGCGATGGTATGCGCAGTTTAAAGCTTCTGGATGCCTCTGTAAGGGGAAATCAACGGGTCGGCCTGCAGTGAGCGAAGAAACGGTTGAACGTGTGCGGGCAAGTTTCACGCGTAGCTCGCGGAAGTCGACGAATAAAGCAAGCAGGGAGCTAAACGTAACCACAGCCGACGGTTTGGAAAATCTTACGGAAAAGGGTAAAGCAGAAGCCTTACCGTTTACAATTGCTGCAAGCCCCGACACCCGTTGACAAAGTCAAACGCTTTGAATTTTCGGCGCAGTTGCAACAGCTAATGGAAGAGGATGCGTTCAGTGCGAAACTTGTTTTCAGTGATAAAGCAACATTTTTCCTTAATGGTGAAGTGAACAGACACAATGTGCGAATCTGGGCGGTAGAGAATCCTCACGCATTCGTGCAGCAAATTCGCAATTCACAAGATGTTAACGTGTTTTGTGAAATATCACGGTTTAAAGTTTACAGCCCCTTTTTCTTCTGCGAAAAAAACGTTACAGGACACGTGTATCTGGACATGCTGGAAAATTGGCTCATGCCGCAACTGGAGACCGACAGCGCCGACTTCATCTTTCAACAGGATGGTGCTCCACCGCACTTCCATCATGATGTTCGGCATTTCTTAAACAGGAGATTGGAAAATCGATGGATCGGTCGTGGTGGAGATCATGATCAGCAATTCATGTCATGGCCTCCACGCTCTCCCGACTTAACCCCATGCAATTTCTTTCTGTGGGGTTATGTGAAAGATTCAGTGTTTAAACCTCCTCTACCAAGAAACGTTCCAGAACTGCGAGCTCGCATCAACGATGCTTTCGAACTCATTGATGGGAACATGCTGTGCCGAGTGTGGGAGGAACTTGATTATCGGCTTGATGTCTGCCGAATCACTAAAGGGGCACATATTGAACATTTGTGAATGCCTAAATAAACTTTTTGAGTTTTTGTATGTGTGTGCAAAGCATTGTGAAAATATCTCAAATAATAAAGTTATTGTAGAGCTGTGAAATCACTTCAATCATTTGTAATAACCCTGTATATCAAGCTTTGGACGAGAAGTAGATCGCACAGTATTGTAATAATTGGACATATAAGTCACCATACAGTCACTCAGAGCCTCTCATCGCGTATAAGAAAAGCAATGAATGGCTACGCAGCCAAATCTTACCCATTCGTATATTCTGAAACTACTATTACAGTCACTGTGCCTCATGGTAACTCATTAACCTCCATCTGTGTCAAATAACTTGTCAAGTGCAATATTAACTGAAGAATAGAAATCGAAAACGTTCTAAGTGTCAAACGCCACATTTGTCAACAGAATGAAAAAACAAATGTACCTCTATCCCAGTATCTTTCGGGTCTGTATCTGGGGATGACGGAATACTTGATGCTCTGGGAAAACTTCAAGAAACACAACGCAGCTCTATTTGTACATAACTGATTTCTGTCCAAAAAACTGAGAAGGTATTCTGATACCGCAGAGTTATACAGCTCACCACACCTCCGCAAAAAAAAAGACAAATTACAAAATAAATACTTTATTAAGAACGTTCTAACAAATATACTGGAAATCCGATTGCGTCCAAGTGCCTAGTAGAAAATTTGTGTTTCACGTGCAACTAGTACTGATGACTAAGTTTCATTTGTGATGATACACGTACAGAAATACAGCGATAAGTTTTTAACTAGTAGAACTGAAGTAAACAAAAACTTTTTCTCGTATCTTCTAAATTTTGCGAAGCCAGAGGGATGCAGTGTTTGGCACAAAGACGCCATCTAAAACCACATGTTTGAAACACTTCCTCCGTGATTTGGCACTTGGATCAAGTCTAGGGATATGTAAGAGTACCGAGAACGCAACAGCACCGAAAACACGTTTAGTGGAAAAACGTCTCTTACAACGTTTTCCACTTCCGCGCTTCAATTATTTTGGTGTGGTGCAACTAAAAGTATTACGTCAGTGAGGAATGGACGCGGTGCTAAGACTGACTGTGACGCTGCTCTGGAATGCAGAAAACCCCGGCAGGCAGGTCGTCAGCAGCGCTCGCCCTCTTATGACCGTTTGTCGCCCGGCGTCGGTCAGTCTGCTGCCTGCCGTGCTCCCCTGTACGAGTTGCTGCGTGGCATCTCGTACACTCTTGAGTGATGACGTGAAGCATATTTATCACGAACATTAATAAAATGATTTCCCCCCACCTACATCTGCTTTTATTTCACTCAACAAACGTTTTCAATGCAATGACTTGGTGTTACTACCTTAAAGCGGGGGGAAAAAACCCATCGACGCTCGATGTAGCTGTAGCGTTACGAATGTAAGATTATACCTCTTAATGATTAGATTATAACAGTAATTTAAATTTTTAAATTCGGTCAATAATTATATGAAAGTAATATTATAAGATTGTTCCCACTTTTAAGACAAACAAATATAAAATTATTGAAGAAATCAATCGCAATACAACAGAAAATTGGACAGACCTCGCGAAGATAATCCGGAATGCAATCCGTTAGGGGTCTACCTCCTAGGAAACTCGTAGATTGTGGAACGCAACTTGTGATCGTGCCATTTAATGTAGAATCCAGGTCTTTCAGATTTTTATCAGTGGCAGAACAACAGACACATGGATTTCCACAAAGTCCTGAAACACTACTTGAAAGAAAATACGAGAATGAAAACGGCATTTGACAAAATAAACTAAATGAAATCGAGGAAGGCTTGAAGAAAAAAAAATGGTATAGTAAATTCAGAGAAAATATAAAAAGTTATCAGCCTTCAAATATCTTCTTCAAAAGAACTGGCGGATCTCTGGAAACAATATTAAGGAAGCTGCAGAATTCTTAAAAAATACTTTGATAAACTCCTTAACTGCGAGAAGCTTAAAGAAAAATTACACTTCAATGAAACAGTACCAAATTCAGATTCGAAACCGCCTCCAATTACAGAGGTAGAGGAGATTATAAAACAAACAACAGGCCCCAGGAGAAAGCAGCGTTATTCCAAGATCTGGAAACTCAAAGACCAAAACATCACAAAGTAAATTAATAAAATTCTCACACATATGTGGAGTAGAGAGAAAATTCCACTGCACAGTAAGGGCGACAAGACATACCATAATAATTACAGACGTTTCTTATTATTACCGATCAGCTACAAAATTCCCTCCATGGCATCACTCGACAGACTAGGACCACGAACTACACAAACATAGATGAATATCCAGCAGGCTTCAGAAAAGGAAGATCCAGTAATAAACAGATTTGGAACCAGCGAAAGCTCCTGAAGGTAATACGGATGAACAACACTGTAGTCACATTCGTAGATTTTAAAAAGGGTTACGACTCCATAGACAGGCGGACTCTCTTTGACACACTAGAGGAATATGGAATAAACAGAAAAACTAGGATACTCATACAACAGAATAAAATTTATAGGAGAAATCTCAGACCCATTCGAGATACATACTGGGGGTCATACAAGGAGATGTCTCTCATCGCTTTTATCCAACATGATATTGGACGAAATTATCAAACAATGGGAAGAAAAGTAAAAGGGACTCAGTTGGGAAGAACATGTGCAAACAAGACAATCATAAAATGCCTGGCATTTGCAGACGAACTGATAATATTCAACAAGAATAGACAAGAAGCACTGGAGTAGCATGAAGTCTCTGACAAAACAGGTGTACGGATATTATACGAGAAAAAGCAATACGTGGAAACAAAGAACAGCAACATACAAGACATGCACACAAAATACGAAAAGGTTAGCAGAGTGGAAAAATTCAAATCTCTTGGAACATATATACAAATAGGAGGATCAAACAAGGCATCCATGGACGCTCTGCGATAAAAGAAACGTTTCAAGACAGGTAAAACTCCGGCACTACAATACAGTTGTACTACTAGAAGTACTCTAAGCTTCAGAAACGACCAAACTTCGGGCATCAGGCATCACGGACACAGATAAAATAGACGGTAATGTCCTCAGAAAAATTTTTGGAGCAGTACACAGAGATGGTTTATGGATGAAAAGACCAACCAAAGAATTATACTAAAACAAAAACATGATCATAAAACGCTAACTAACATTCTGTGGTCACAAACATGGAATGAACAACAAACTTGCATTAAGGGTTTCTGATGTAGTAAACGGTTTAATGATGAAAACCAGTTGGTTTGAAGAAATAGAAGAAGACCTAAAATAAGCAGGGATCAGCAGGAAAATGACATATGAAAGAGACAGATTTGGAAATAAAATTATGAACACGAAATCTGAAGCAAGAGAAGGGAAGAAAAAAGGGAAAAAATGGAAACAGAAACCCAGCCAAAGAATGAAGAGATTTGGGATGAGAAAAAGAAGAAGGAAATAAGAAAAAAAGAATGATCACGTAACATTCAAGTTAATCAATGTCTTAAGGACAAAAATGTGTAATAATAAATAACAATTACGTGAAAACGAAAGTCCAGTCTTTATTGTTCCTGGAAGCCGTTATACAAGGCGTAAGGCGTAAAGGATATATAAGAGCAGATACTTTTGTATGTGGTAAGAACATTAGTGCGTTCGTTGCTTTTTCTCTGCATATAACAGTTTTTCCGCAAACACGTCGCATTATTTTTACCTGATGTCTTCTGCACGCCGATAACTGCACTACCAAATGGATTAAGCTGTCACTATTGCTTCTGCGCATCCTCACTTCAACATCTGACCTGCTGTCCAGGGAAAATAAGCAACAATGGCGTGCTCTTACCAGGCACTAACCAGCCTAAAAACATACGACTTGTAAAAGCATTAATTATTAGTCTGCAAATGACGTAAACGCTGATGTAATTTTGTTCAGCAGACCGTCCTCGGTCACCATAGAAATAGCTGCACCTACACCCTTTACACCCCGTGTAGACAACTTGCAACAGGCGCCGGGTGACCTTTTTAGCAGTTTAGTAATACAGATAGTGTTTCAGAATAGCAAGAAGAATAGGGTGTAAATTCTTTGTAGCGATTTGACACATCTTCGCAAGTCCACTAGAACATGGTGGGGCGATAACTTTAGATGGATGCACCATATTGCGCGCTCCTAAGCTTTTCTGCGAATGCGGTTCTAAGTGGTAAAGAGGGCCTGCGTAGGACCGCGCAGTAAAGCGGCCGTGCACTTATTGCAGGGGTGATCAAGACAAACCCATGTCGTGCAGCGTCAAACCCAGAAGATTCTGCAAATAACTAACATTCTGAATCTGAGTCTATGTGATAATGAAGAAAATAAAATCAGTGATCGCCCCATTGAATTTTTTGAAAGTAACCTACCTGTCGCAGTGCGCTCCTGGAGAACACTACGAAATACCGTATATCGCGAATCATCCTAAATTTTTGATTCTATAGCTTGGGGTGTACTATTCGAAAGCATGTGATATGAGAAGATCTGAAGTTAAATTTTCAGAAAACCAGACGGTTACCTTTGTCAGCAGCACTGACAAAGCAAATATTCTTTTTTTTCTTTTGAATATACATAATGTGAGTGGCGTGTCACCTCAAAGCCTAATTACTGATGTAACTCCCTCTGTTGATGCATACAATACTGAACTAGAATACTTATTACAGAGAGCTTTTTTATAAAAAAATGTGCAATTTATTAGAATCCAGGACAAGCCTCTACTCGCACAGCAAAAATATTCGAAATTTATTTCGGACTGACGAAAATAATAGCAATTTTCAATGTTTGATAAAGCAGGCTATCACTTCAATCATACTCAACGCACTGGTCGTCCGCACACACCAATTTCCGTATCTACGAAATGTTTTAGCACAGCGGTTACAAGCTTTCGGGGGAGATAGAGTACACCTAGGCCAGTGATCATCAAATTGCGACCCGTATCGAGTATTGTCCTGGCCCGCGGTTCTCAGCCATAATTTTTATAATAATAAGCGCCTAGCAACTAACAGCCGAATCCAATAACGTCACCTAACGTTAGGAGCTACTTAAGAGTGTAGTGTTGGTGCTCGGTAACAAACAAAAAATACTTACAGAGACAACAATACCTCAATATGCTTAATTTGAACTGATGTTGGTGAATGCGCCCGTGGTCTTAGCAATGCTGGCCGCATACCTCAGTGGCAGAGGGGAAAGCCATCATGACCACTGCGGGGTTCAGAGGATGTGGGAGGGGGAGTGTACTATTGTTTGCCTTCCAACACTGGTAACTCATGGGCGCGGGCGACCCGTACCGATCAACTGCTATGGTATAAATTCTAACACGAAAATAACACCGATTCGTCAGCACACAGCGCAGAGATGGTCATCATCAAAGGAGGAGGAGCTGTTGTAATACAGAACAGGGAGTAGAAGAAACTGGGATTTACATCCATTATCGACCTCTTTTGATGGTGTTTCATATTTAATAATGAATTTAAATATGAATACAAATGCTACTATTAGTCAAAGTCATTCGCATACACAGTAAAACCAACAACACTTTATCACGCGACTATAGCGTGGCAGCTGTAAGACTGCTGAGGTTGGCAGCAGTCTGAAACATACGACAGTCAACACGAATGATTTTTGGAAGGATGCCGACTTTTAGCAGTCAGTACGTGGTTGCCGGCGACCACAT
Source organism: Schistocerca piceifrons (assembly GCF_021461385.2). Classification (NCBI taxonomy): domain Eukaryota; kingdom Metazoa; phylum Arthropoda; class Insecta; order Orthoptera; family Acrididae; genus Schistocerca; species Schistocerca piceifrons. The sequence continues at coordinate 42,474,229 of NC_060138.1, read as the reverse complement.
TCTCGCGCCCTTCCTGTAGCTGGTTTACTGGAGGCACATAATGTACTAATTTATGCAGGTCACATGTTAATAACAAGATAGGCAGCCCCAAGTGCCGCCAAATAATGTCCGTATTGGCTCCTGATCAAAATCGTTTGACGATCACAGACATACACGATGGGAAATCACATAGTAATGCACAGTCGGAAACGCTTTCCTGGGGCCGTGATGACGGCACAAAACACAAGACAGGAAGGAGACGAACAGGGTGAGAAATCATGTTTATTGTACTTAGCACAGATAAAATGCTTGGCCGGCTTTGACGGAGCATACGTTACAACCATGATGTGAGCCGTCACCTAAATGCAACGTATCGTATTGGATCTGCCGGGGTGGTTCGGTGCATCGGCCTCGAGAGCGCCAGAACTCACTTGCCTTGACTGCCTCCTCTGGAGATACGACAAGCCGACGGTGAACGAAACCCCCATTAACAGCGCTGGGGAACTTGCACGTATCGTGGCAGCTGGTAGGGAACTTCAGGACACGACCGGTGTTTTCCAGAACATCACATTTTCCGAGCACCCAAAATGTGAGGCCTGCATCACTGTCCGGAATCGAATCTTCAAACACCTCCATTAATGACCATCGCTGTCTTTCTTTGTTCTTATTTCATGCTTTCTTCTGTATTAAACACAATAAGCATGTTTTTCACCCTGTTCCTGTCCTTCCTTTCTTGTGTTTTGTGTCGTCACTGCTGCGCTAGGTAATCGCTTCCCACCATGCAATGCTCTGTGACTTTTCATCCGACAGACATACTCTATCTCTCCTGAAAGGTCCGCCTGCTTAGCTGAGTGGTAACGTGCTCGCCTGGATGCAAGCGGGCCCGGGTTCGATTCCCGGCAGGGTTGGAGATTTTCTCCGCTCTGGGACTGGGTATTGTGTTGCCCTCATCATCATTTCATCCTCATCACCGGCGCGTAAGTCGCCCAATGTGCTGTCGAATGAAATAAGACTTGCAGCTGGCGGCCGAACTTTCCCGAATAGGGGCCTCCCGGCCAACTATGCCATACAGTCATTTCAATTTTTCTCTTGAAAGTCTGCAACCGCTGTGCTGAAACACCCTGTACATCTCTGATCTGTGCGAGCTCAACACAACTACGTGCTTCGATTCATTATACGTTAATTACGTTACTCGTTAAATGTGTTGTCAAAAGTATGAAATACAAAACGCTGATGTTAAACATGAACATATTTATTAACATCGCTCAGTTGCGGAATTTTTTTTCGGGTGGGAAATTTTTTGTGCGACGCTGTATTAACAATAAATAATTCACGGAGGAAAGTTAAACGGCACCCTAAGTAATCTTACTTACTAATGATAGCTACTGAAGATCAAAGTGGGCGATGATGTATGAGCAAAAGGGCTGGAGAACGCTTGCATAGAATCTTCACTTACATGGACAGAAAAACAGAAAAATCTAATTTGCAACATATTTCTCTTTTAACAGCTCATATTGAATAGTCCAAAATATTTCGAAGTGTCAAAGTTTGTTTCCATATTTACGTAAATTTGATCCGTACGTTTCAATAACTTGAAAATTGTACTTGGAACAGTAACGCGCTCAAAGATTAGAGACTGCAGACCTGGCGGTGATTTGTCAACATGCCATAGTGACCAAGAGAAAAGGTCTAATCTAGACTAAAAAAAGATACTTTTACGCATGTCTGTATTTTTTACCACTAACTGTGCAACTTTTAGTTTTTGTTTAATGCAAAATAATTTCCATTGCAGTTCTATTTTCTTTGTAAGATGACAAAACATCTTCCTCCCTTCTCGGTGTTCTTTTTTAAAGAATGGGATCTCGTTTTCAGTCCAAGTGAATGTACCAAATTCTGTGGTATTTTCGTGGTGTTCTTTCTCAACATAACACTTACTTCTTGACCCTATAAAGTTGTTAACATCTGGTAACCTGCTTAAGCATGTAGTTGCATAACAGAAAGAAACAGGAAAGAGTTCGTCACGATTGTGCAATCTCGTGTACGCATGTTTTCAAAGCGCTTTTGCTTGTTTATTTGTCCCCCTGCTTGCCTTCACACTAGTGCAACACAACACCCGATTTTTTTTCTTATTCTTCTACAGAGAGAGGTGGAGCAGTCATTGGCACACTGGACTCGCATTTGCGAGGAAGCCGGTTCAAACCCGTGTCCGGCCATCCAGGTTTACTTTTTCCTTGATTTCCCTAAATCGCTCCAGGTAAATGCTGGGATGGTTCCTTTGAAAGGACGCGGCCGATTTCCTTCCCCATCCTTGACACAGTTCGGGCTTGTGCTCCGTCTCTAATGACCTCCATGTCGACGGGACGCTAAATCCAATTTTCTTTTTTCTTATTGTTCTTCATTTTATTGCGGCTTATTTCAGCTTTGTTTCCGCTTTAAAGTCAGCAAGTGTTCACGACTGAAGACCGAGATGCTGGAATCGTTGTCGCCTTTCTCATTTACGCTCCCCATTGTTTTCTTCCTGGGCCCCGGTGGTCACATCCCCTACAGTTGGGATTGGTTAGACTACCTCCGCTACCAACACCGAACAACACAAAACAAATTAAGGAAGAATTAAGCAGACACCTTCAATATTTTCTTTAACAAAGTAATGTAATCACCTGAAGACGGAGTAGTGATTCACCGAAACTGGTTGCCAAACAATAAAATAACATCTAAACGACGGCTGCAGGCGTTTCATTTTGTTATGTAAGTGAACAGCTGAAATCCCCCGGACAATCGACCACAAGGATAGCTATTTTACATTCCAGCCATGGTATACTTATAAGGATCCATGGACTAATCACACCAATAACATTCAGTTTACGAGAGAACTGCGACTCTCATTAAGGTTTTCAACCTCAAGACTCTTTGCTTTTCTTTACCGCATTTTCAACAATTTCAGAGGATTCTTTTTTATTCATCTTTCACTCCAGAATGCTCACAGAACTTGAGAAGATCCTTTCGTTTCAGCCAAGTGCTACCTCCAGTGAAGGCTTTTAAAGTCGAATGGAAGACTGGTTTGGAAAGGAAAGAAGTAGACCGTTAAGAAATTTAAAACAAAACAAAAACATGTAAGTGGATGTCAGATTACTAATCGAAAGATCCCCTGTTCAGTAGTTAGTCGGCGCAAAGTGTGTTTCTGTTACTTGTTGCGTGATCTCTCTCTGGCTGTCGTTAGTACATGTGAAAATTGCCGAGCTGCACCATAGTTCGGAGCCCTCGTTAAATTCTAGGCCACCCTACAACTGTCTGGCTAGGTCAGTTCTAAGGTTGTGAGAAGGCAACAGCAACGGCACACGATTTCCAGTAGGAGTGTGTCTGAAAGCGCTTTGTTATCATACCAACATTCGAGTTGTAGGCGTCCGTACCTTTACGTTTTCCTTGGAACAGTCACTTGTTACAACTGAATACGTAGCAATTTCTTTCAAAAAGGTCACGATACAAACATTCCTAGTGAAATGCCTCGTGTCTAATGATTCTAAAACACGAGCAGAGTATGAAGAGAAGACAAAGAAGAAAGGAAGATGATGGTATAACGCTCCAAGCCAGCTCATTCACATTCATTAATTCCCTCCCTCTCTCTCTCTCTCTCTCTCTCTCTCTCTCTCTATATATATATATATATATATATATATATATATATATATATATATATATATATAGAGGGGGGGGGGGGGGAGATGAATGAATGTGAATGAGTGTGAGGGTGCGGGTGTTTGTGATCCAGTTTGTCACTGTGTCTAATTTCAACAAGAAAAATGTGTGAAAATACTGTTGGGCGAAACTCGTGCCCGGAACCAGTTTTCAAGGCTTTGTAATTCAACATGTTTTTGGTGTGAGTCACGGATTCCGATTTCATGAGTAACGTCGAATACAGTTATAAGCCGACGGACAACATTGTCTCTGACATAAAATTGAAAATAAATCAAATCCTCCTGTTCCAACCAAGAATACCTTGGTTGCAAGGTAAATGCCACAAATAGTGACTCCTCCAACTTACTTAGAATTAGGACCCCTCAAATCTGCTTCACTACCTTCTCACTTAGTGTTTGGCTGCAAAGGTCTGAGGGTCTATAATGCGCCGGATCACCAACGGGCCGCTCCACACGTTGGACTATAGAACAAAAAAGTACGTCCAAATGCGATGGTATTCACTCCGATGAGGCGTATTTTTCGGATTAGTGCTTTTCAGTCGTTTTACAACAGGTCAGAAAAAAACGCTCGCATTACAAGTAAAACTGCAGAACGTTGTAATGACACGTGACTGAACTGTTGACTGGGATCCGAAATTCAGGAGCAAAGCAACAGAAATTAAGAAATTTGGGATTTTACATGACGATAAGATGCTTGTTTACAGTGATAGGTCTCTCAGCATATTAATTGTGATAGTGATTGCTTGTTATCGTTTCGACAGCGGCCGATAAGAGAACATCAACTTCAATGAGACATTCCTGAGATAAGTATTGTTTTATCTTGAGTCTATCAGTAAACAAATGGATTACCTAGTCATTCGAGTCTCCAGATCTTTGAGATGTATTCTGTGAACCAAGCAAACCTCAATTTTTTTTATCTCCGGCGACCTTTATCACTTTGAACTGTAACACATTCGCTCAGGATAACCCCATCCACCCACTCTCACAGACACACACACACACACACACACACACACACACACACACACATAGGCACAGCCCAGCGCGGACTCGTGCGTACGGAGCAGCAGGCGAAACTGTTTAGTTGTTTCAGCAGAGTAACTTGTTCTGTGCTGAGATCTATGCTTTAACGTGGTCTCGCACGTCAGTATGAAAAACCACTTGTTTAACAGGCAGAGATAGACAGCAGACGTTGAATTGGTTGCAATTTTCTGCGAGGTTTGTGCAACACCACGAAGAAGCCAAGGTATGGAGCAGAATCTCCTAAACTGATGTTGAGCGGGGCTTAAAGTCAGTGAGAGGAACTGGTGTGGTTTTCGAAAGTCATGCGCTGTGTATCAGCGTCATCACCACCCATTATTCATTCGACATCCACCGCTGGTTTAAGGACTCTGCAAAAGTTTCCGATGCATGAAGTCCTTTGCTATATAAGTCATGTTTGTTCGGTATGTTGTCTAATGTCGTCCCTGCATTTCTTACATCTTGGAATCCAGCAGGGAACCTGATCGCTCCGTCTCCATGAAGTTCATCTGGCCACACGTCCCACCCATTATCGTTCAGTTTTCACTATCGGCGTTATTACGGCTTCCTCTCCAGTCTCTTCTCTTAATCATTTACTTGTTTTCTCCTAACAGTTCCCACTACCAGCAGTGCCAAGTAGTTTTGTAGAAAGACACGGAAATTTTTTTTCGTACATAGCGAAAAGAATTATCACCGGTATAGATGTAATTCTCTGCTACAGGTTGACTCATGGCGCGACCCGAATTTTTCACTGAAAGGAATTGCAAATGCACGTAAGTGGGAAGTTGTACGCCGAGTAGCCAAAGCCACGGGAAGGCAGTGGGTCACGCCGCCTGCTGAAGCGTATGCGTCGCACTTGTCTGCTTCCTGACGGGCCACGTTCAAATCGGCGGCCACCTGACACGCAGTAGAGTGTCATACGGCACTGAGGAGGCGGCACGAGTCCGTCCTTCAGCCACCTGTCGTCTACATGTGCGGCGGTTTGCGTATGTGTAAACAACTCTCCGATACTGAAGATCCACATTGGAAACTGATAATCTCATAAACCCGAAATCTAGTGTAACGTCCGACATGCTATGACCAGTGCGAATAACACTGTCTAGCATCCCACGTTCACAGCCCGTTAACCAGACACTTGCCTGTAACAGACTGCACGGAGACAGCATCTACACAGGGCTCCTCTTCAAACGGGACATTCCTTCTCGTGACTCTTAACCTCTCAGATTATACGGACTGAGGCGCAGCTTGCCGATGAAAAACGTAATTAGTCTGCCAGTTTTCTTTTTTGATAATATTGAGAAGCATCCCATTTGTTTCTGAACATTTCTGTAAGAAAATCGCATTACTTGCAGTCTTTTACGCATGACTTGATCACCTCACACTTTTGTGAGAAGAATGAAATTTATGCTGAACAGTCGGAACATATACTTCACTGCTTCATCATGTCACGCTTTATACACTCCAAGATGAAAAAACGACGCACCACGAACGAGTTATGTAAATTGGTCACAAACTGATATTCGTACATGTATCGACGGATACATGTATGACTATTGTGACTATTGGCGTCCGATGGATGAATTTGTGACGCTGCAGCACAATTTCACCTCGCAGCTGGCAAAGACAGTAAAAAGGGGACATTTTGCTATCAGGGCATGTAGTCTTTGCGAATTTCATTCCGTGTACTCAGCTGCACAGAACCTATGCCTCGCAGACAAATGCGTCAACGATATTTGACGAAGGACGTGGAGTTGGGCTCAAAGAAACCGGTTGGAGCAATCGGAGAATCGCTCGGCATTTGAATAGGAGCGATGCCACTATTCGACGGTGCTGGCACGAATGGGTGAACCGTGGCCGTATACAGTGTCAAGTAGGAAGCGGTCGATCCAGAGGAACGACAGAACGTGAGGGCCGAGCAATCGTCAGAGAGGGACTCAGAGCCGCAGATTCATCATTCTCATCGATCCGACGTCCAAGTGGAGCTTCAGTGACCACAAGTACCGTTGAAAGGCACTTGAACTCACGGTGCCCCTTGCGCCGACTACCACTGACTTCTGAAATCAACAAGCTTATCTGATGAGGCGTCGGGTCCATTCGGCCTCGAATCTCATTGACTGGAGTACAATATTGTCTTCAGTGAAGAGTCCCGCTTCGAATTGAGTTCAGGTGACCAGCGAGGACGTATTTGGAGCCGCCCCATATAGCGGCCCGACAACCGTGAATGGCGATTTGGGGTTCCATGTAATTTCATGACAGGACGCCTTTGGCTGTCGTCCGTGGCACACATCGGCACAGCAGTACGTTGAACATATTCCACGCCCAGTTTTGTTGCTCTTCATGGCAATCCGTCCTGGGCTTACGTTTCAGCAAGATAATGGCCACCCTCACACGGGGAGAGTTTCTGCTGCTCGCCTTTTTGCTTGCAATCCTCACCTTGGCCAGGCTGGTCAGAAACGTCCCTGGATCTCTCCCCAATTGAGGTGTTTGGAGCATTGTGGACAGGGCACCCCAACAATCCCTGGATTTTGGAGATCTAATACGCCAACTGGACAGAATTTGCTACGATACCCTTTAGGAAACATTCAACAACTCTATCACTCAATGCAAAACCGAACAACTCCTTGCATAAGGGCCAGGGGTGGACAACGAGTTACTGACTTGTTCAGTTTGTGAAGTTCTCTGTTTTCAATAAACCATCCAACTGTTCTGAAATTGTAATCATTTGTTCGTTTGAGCATGTATATCACATTTACTGATTTTCATCCCATTCGGACAATTCCTTCGTGGGCGTTGTTTTCTTATCATGGAGTGTACATTATAATCTATCGCCGAATCAGCTCTTTTTGTGTCATTCACATGAACGAAATGTAAATGTAAACGTGAAGCGAATACTAAATCAGGACTGTTTTGTGCCATTCATGTAGTTGTGGAACTTAGTACATCTAAAGTAGGGTGGTGCTTTCTGATTAGGGTTGATTTGGTGGAAGAGACCAAACAGCGAGGTCATCCGTCTCTTCGGATTAGGGAAGGATGGGGAGGGAAGTCGGCCGTGCCCTTTCAGGGGGACCATCCCGGCATTTGCCTGAAGCGATTTAGGGAAATCACGGAAAACCTAAATCAGGATGGTCGGACGCGGGATTGAAGCGTCGCCCTCCCGAATGCGAGTCCAGTGTGCGCCACGTCGCTCGCTGTGCTTTCTGAATCTTGGGTCTGTGTAGATGGAAAATATTCTACTGTTCAGCTCGTCTGTGCAGTTCGGACACAGTAATGTTACAGGACACAAACGGCAAAAAGGTTTTACCAAATATATGTAATCTAGACACCAGTCGCCCAGAAGGAAATAGAAGAGGTAAGGCAGTATTGCTTATAGAAATCCCCCATTCAATAGTAAGTCTATTTAAAATAAAGTCTATTGTTGAAATACATGAATGCTAGTTATAAATCCTTCAGCTACCAGTTATATAGGATCCACCAGGTCGGTAAACAGAAAAACATCTTTTATTAATTTCAGCAACTGCTTAATAGTAAAAATAATAAAGGACTGGGGCTATGTGAATCAGTCTTCGTGGGGCTTTCTGACTCAGAATATAATATTTGTTAACTTTATTAAGAAAGTCATTGTCCCCATCGCATTGTTCCACCATGTTACTAGTGAACCCGACACATCTGGCTGTATCAACTGACTGCAAAGCCTGCAGAAGTTGCACTGTGCGTGCTAGGAAACGTAGCCGTTTGCGTAAAATCTTCAGCCCAATGCTTTGAAGTATGCCTGTTTGTGTGGACAGATACGTGTCGATTTCCGCGGACTGCGGCCAAATGCTGTACCGCCTCTCGCCTTGTCACCGACACTGCCACTCTGTTCAAACTTTCCATACCATCCTAGGTGCCAATCATATTTGACACATCTCGATAGGGACTTCGGAACTATCGCTGAACTGTAATAGACGACGTGTTTCATGAAACCAGCAAACGCGTTGCCCTTTCTCCTGCATAGACGCTATTGTGGCAGCAGCACTCTTAAATTACACTACCTGTAAAAAGAGACATAGAAGAGTAATTATATGCTGTCACAGCACACGTATAAGTGTTGTTGTTGTTGTGGTCTTCAGTCCTGAGACTGGTTTGATGCAGCTCTCCATGCTACTCTATCCTGTGCAAGCTTTTTCATCTCCCAGTACCTACTGCAACCTACATCCTTCTGAATCTGCTTAGTGTATTCATCTCTTGGTCTCCCTCTACGATTTTTACCCTCCACGCTGCCCTCCAATACTAAATTGGTAATCCCTTGATGCCTCAGAACATGTCCTACCAACCGATCCCTTCTTCTGGTCAAGTTGTGCCACAAACTTCTCTTCTCCCCAATCCTATTCAATACTTCCTCATTAGTTATGTAATCTACCTATCTAATCTTCAGCATTCTTCTGTAGCACCACATTTCGAAAGCTTCTATTCTCTTCTTGGCCAAACTATTTATCGTCCACATTTCACTTCCATACATGGCTACACTCCATACGAATACTTTCAGAAATGACTTCCTGACACTTAAATCAATACTGGATGTTAACATCTTTCTCTTCTTCAGAAACGCTTTCCTTGCCATTGCCAGCCTACATTTTATATCCTCTCTACTTCGACCATCATCAGTTATTTTGCTCCCCAAATAGCAAAACTCCTTTACTACTTTAAGTGCCTCATTTCCTAATCTAATTCCCTCAGCATCACCCGACTTAATTAGACTACATTCCATTATCCTTGTTTTGCTTTTGTTGATGTTCATCTTATATCCTCCTTTCAAGACACTGTCCATTCCATTCAACTGCTCTTGCAAGTCCTTTGCTGTCTCTGACAGAATTACAATGTCATCGGCGAACCTCAAAGTTTTCATTTCTTCTCCATGAATTTTAAGTATAAGTGTATCCATAAAAATTTCGTGAATTAAGCTACCATTAGCAAAAAAACTGCATATACGTTTGGAAGTATATGCATAAAAAGGTTAAGCTATCACTTGCAAGAAAGCGCACAGGTGCACGTTGGAAGTAAGTGTCTGCAGTTACGCTCACCCCGTTTGGCAGGAGCGGTGCCTGGTTCGGCTGTTGCAAAAGCCGGCTGCCTGCAGCGGCCACCGGCCGCCGTGTCGAGTCGCGTCGTGTAGAGTTTGTAGCAGCTGCGGCGCGCGCCAGGCCGGCCTTGGTCCAGAGAAAGTTTCCTCCCGTCCCGCCCCTCCGCGACACATCTCCCCCACCCCCAACCCCCTCAGCCGCGCGACCCGCCGCTCCACGTCGCTGCTTTCATCGCGTCTGAAGCCTCACGCGGCGCAATTTCATCAATCGCCGCAGCTGCTTCGGAACTGGTCATCAGCACCAAAAGATTCTTAACTCTGTATCTCTCAGTAATAAATTAAATTTCTGTCAGTTGGTTGGTTGGTTTATTTGGGAGAGGGGACCAAACAGCGAAGTCATCGGTCCCATCGTATTAGGGAAACGTGGGGAAGGATATCGGACATGCCCTTTCTGACGAACCATCCCGGCATTCGCCTGAAGCAATTTAGGGAAATCACGGGAAACCTAAATCAGGATGGCAGGACGCGGGTTTGAATAGTCGTCCTCCAGAATACGAGTCCAATGTGCTAACCAATGCGCCATCTCGCTCTGTAAATTTCTGTCAATGTCGAGACAGAAGAGAAATACTATTACAGCTTAACTTCCCGCCACATCGAGGTCGATAAAAAACGACACATAAGCTCGTATGAACAATGATCGTCTGCAACACTTCTGATGGAACTACTCGCGCCCAATGATTTGGTGGTGAAACTGAGGGACACCTGAATCAGGATGGCCGGACGGGGATCTGAACTTCGTTCCTCCCGCTACCGTACCTATTGCGCCATCTACAGGTATACCGCTGAGATCAGTAGCTTCGACTCTAGGGCAGTGGCCGTAACGCTGCTGAGTTGGTGTCATGAATGGCAACTAGCTCCATGTGTAGAAAAATGTAAGTTGATGCGGATAAGTAGGACAAATAAACCCGCAATGTTCGGATAGAGCAGAGAAACAGTCACGTCGTTTAAATATCTGGGCGTAATATTGCAAAGCGATATGAATTGGAACGAGCACTTCAGGACTGTGGTGGAAAGGGCGAATAGACGACTTCGGTTTATTGGGAGAATTTTAGGAAAGGGTGGTTCACCTGTAAAGGAAACCGCACATAGGACGCTGGTGCGACCTATTCTTTACTACTGCTCGAGTGTTGGGGATCCGTACCAGGTCGGATTGAAGGAAGACATCGAAGCAATTCAGAGGAGGGCTGGTAGAATTGTTACTGATGGGTTCGAACAACGCGCAAGTGTTACGGAGACGCTTCGGGAACTTAAACAGGAATCTCTGGAGGGAAGGGGACGTTATTTTGGAGGAACACTATGGAGAAAATTTAGAGAACTGCCATTTGAAGTTGACTACAGAACTATTCTGTTTCCTTCAACATATGTTGCGCGTCAGGGCCACGAAAATAACATACGAGACATTAGGGCCCGTACGGAGGCATATAGACCGTCGTTTTTCCCTCGTTCTATTAGCGAGTGGAACACGAAAGGGTACGTTGTACCCTCCGCCACGCGCCGTAAGGTGGACTGCGGAGTATCGATGAAGATGTACGGGACCGACACGGTAATTCTGTATGTACTGGCTAGTTGATAAGTAACTTAAGAAACTTTGTGTTGCCCAGCAATCCTTTGGATTAAATGTCCACTTCTACATACAGTTTGCGATTGAATTAGCTCTGCCCATGATCACAATTTTCCGCAGCTCCCTTGACCAGATGTATGTTCCCAGCAATTGGAAAACAGCACGGAAGCCACTCACCTATAGAAAAAAGTGAAACTGATCCACAAAACTATTGCCCTACGTTGTTCGTATCTGTCTGTAGCAGAATCCTGGAACACACGCTGAATGCAAACGCTGTGACCTAGCTGGAAGCTTCTGATTACCAATCGGCATGGGTTCTGAAAATATCGATTAAGCTAAACCCAAATCGAGGTCTTCACGTGCAATGTCCTCAGTGACACGGCTAGAAGAAATCAAGCTGATTCGGTAATTGAAAAGTTCGGAACAGTGTTTGGCTCACTATCGCAATGGCGCTTTCTGAAAAAAAAAATCTTATCAGGATTGCAGCTGAATAAAACATTTGCTGGCAGTCACAACGCTGGATCGAGAGCCATCTGCAGACACTGAAATACACAGTGTGTCCCAGTTCCGTTAGGACTGCTCGTGAGAAATTCCAAACTGCAATTCTATCTCGTGGCGCGCTGCGGCGCTACAGTCCTAGAAGATTCAAAAACAAAGCCCTAGTATTGGTGCAGCAGGCATCCTGGCCGCGAATGGAACAGTACGGTACGTGTCTGACATTCGTCGGAAAATGGTAGTGCAGAAGTGAGGCAACATCAAGTTTTTTTAGTCCTCCAGCGTTTGTGGGCGAGATTTCGTCGAATTCGACCCAAATATCGAGACACAAGTTCCTGCTTGCTCCTCCATGGCGACACCTCAGCCCACAAAGCAAAGGTTGTGTACGAGTTTATCACCAGCAATTGGATCACAGTCCTGGGTCACCCACCGTATTCGCCGGATTTGACCCCAGTCGCCTTCTTGTTGTTCCCCAAATTTAAGTTGGCAATGAAAGGAGACAGTTATGGTGTTGTTAAAGACGTCCAAGAAAACTGCGTAACCCCAAAAAAGGACTACAATGACTGTTTCAAAACACTTTTAACCGATTTCAGCTGTGTTTTGATTCTGGGGGAGACTACTTTGAAAAAATACAGTGACTTTGTGAACAAAATCCATGACTTTTACTTTTCTTAGGCACAGTCCTAACGGAACTGGGACTCGGCATGTAGTTTAAGTTACCATTTGGATGATGGTGCAGTTATCTATTAGGCCTTTCTATCAGGTGAATGTTGCACTAACCTCTAGTTAGATCTCGACAAAATATTAACCTGAGGCAAAGACTGCGAACTAACTCTTTATGCAGCAAAATGAAAAATTACTTTTTACGAAACGTAACATAATGTCACAACTAGAACAGCGACTAGAAATATGAAGTGGAACTGCAGTACAAGCCGAGTTACGATACATCAGTGACATACAGGGAAATTGCAGTTTTTCTACAAAACACTTGTGTGGTCCATGTCTGTCTGAATCGTACTCAAGTAAATACGACCCTTATCAGCACAGCAAGCGAATGGTTACAGGCATGTCTGAATGACGAAAGAGTGTAAAACAAGTGTTGAAAAGTCTCAGCTTCTCGTGATCAACTGCTTAGCAATTTCAAAAACAGTCTTTCAATGTGGCAACTGCGAAAAACCTTCAGTCACCCAGGTATCTTTCTCATGGAGATCGCAGATGTATAGTTCTGCGCCGGCCGATGTGGCCGAGCGGTTCTAGGCGCAACAGTCTGGAACCGCGCGACCGCTACGGTTGCAGGTTCGAATCCTGCCTCGGGCATGGATGTGTGTGATGTCCTTAGACTAGTTAGGTTTAAGTAGTTCTAAGTTCTAGGGGACTGATGACCTCAGAAGTTAAGTCCCATAGTGCTCAGAGCCATTTGAATCATTTGTAAAGTTCTGCAAAAACCGGCTAGCACGGATATGTTCTGGTTGTCATTATTCCCACTTTCAACTTGTGTATAGCACTGGAACGAATCTTATTATATGGCTCAACAAAAATGCGCTCTGCTGTTCATTTCATAGCTACTCATCGTCTATAGATACCGATGTACAGTCGTGGACAAAACGAGCGAGACCCCTCGCCTTTTCGTTATGCTGATCCGCACAGTTTTAAAGTCTGCTACATAGCATAATAGGCAAGGCGACGAAGTGCTACCAACATACGACTAATTCGCACCGTAAATGTCAATGTAAGCAGCAATTACTGTTCGAACGTGCTTCCTGGACCAAATAACATATATTTCCTACGTCTTCAGTGCGAATCATGTATCGGGTGGGTTTACTAACATAATTATGAACCACTCAAGAACGTACATCGATGGTCAGATGGTTGTCAAACGTATACTGCGGTGTTGCCATTGTTCATTAGACTAGCAGCAGGAAGAAAACGTTCGCTCAGCTGATGTGCTGAGATAGCTAGCACTGGCGAAATTCGCGCTTCGAAGACGCCACAGCATCGTCTGCGACCACTTTACTTCGTGCGAAACGAAATAGCCAACGTGTTGTATTCGTATATCTGTGACTATGACTTGGCGCTAAAGTGTGGTTATGGATAGCACGTATGCTCAGATTGCGAGTCTAACATCATAAATAGAGACAATGGGAAATGAATTAGGCGTCCTTCCTCTTGCGTAACATCAAATATATTTTAGTTATTCAAACTTAAATAAAATGCACGGAAAATCATTCACCAGAAGTGAATAACTTTTTAGCAACACCAGATGATGTTAACAGCTTGCCGGCGCGGGTTATCCGTGCGTTCAACTGCGTAATGTCGCGGACATCGCGGCTGCTTGCACCGTCAGTTCGAATCTTCCCCGGGCATGAATGTGTGTTAGGTAGGTTTAAGTAGTTCTAGGTCGAGGGGACTGATGACCTAAGCAGTTTGGTCGCATAGTTCTTAGAGCCATTTTTTGACCTTTCGCGTAAATTTTCTTTAAATAAATGGCCATGTCTTTAGATAGCGTAGGCACAAAAGCTCACATTTTTACACCACCAGGGGACCGTATACCGCAGGGAGTGTGATACATTTCCGCTTATAATGTCTGCCCGTATTCGACGTAAACGGGTTTTAAGGTTCAAATGGCTTTGGGCACTATGGGACTTAACTGCTGAGGTCATTAGTCCCCTAGAACTTAGAACTACTTAAACCTAACTAACCTAAGGACATCACACACATCCATGCCCGAGGCAGGATTCGAACCTGCGAACGTAGCGGTCTCGCGGTTCCAGACTGCAGCGTCGAGAACCGCACGGCCACTTCGGCCGGCGGGTTTTAAGGGTTGGGTAGACAGATAGACGGTCAAGAAAGTGAGACTAGAATGGTTCCATTTTTACCGATTTAGGTGACGAAATCCTAACAACGAAAATAGCCACGACAGTTACTGAAGATGAGGGTCGCATAAATAATCCCCCCTACTCTTTATTCGAAATGTTCTAGTTGCAGTCGATACATCTGCATATTAATCGTGGCTACGCTTTCGATCCAAATCACATTTAGAGGAATGCAGATAAAATCCATTTGCTTACACACGTGGTCATTCAGATCCCAGTATTGATGCCACCCCCTTTTAAAAGTGCGAGCGTTCCCGTTGCTAGCTAACTTAAGAAACACTTCGGCTAATGAACGTTTTCTGGCTCTCGTGAGTCTAATGGAGAATTCGAAATATTGTAGAATACGTTTGGCAGCTACGTAGCCGCTAATATCCTGGGGTGGTGCAGAATAATCCTACTAAATTTACTCGCTAATAACAGTATTTTTGTTATTTCGATGAACAATCCGAATGATTGTCACACAAGCGGTGACATGATGGTAGAAAATTCTTGTTCTTGAGTTCAGAAAGCTCTATGCAACAGAAACTGCAGATCATTTTGCCATATTCATTGCGGAATTGCCGACTTATTCATGTCATGGGTAATAACAGAGGGCTGTTGGCCTGGGTTGTCTGCTAGCGTAGTGAAAGGCGTTTGCTGCTGCAAGGGAGGCCTACACTACTGGTCATTAAAATTGCTACACCAAGAAGAAATGCAGATGATAAACGGGTATTCATTGGACAAATATATTATACTAGAACTGTCATGCGATTACATTTTCACTCAATTTGGGTGCATAGGTCCCGAGAAATCAGTACCCAGAACAACCACCTCTGGCCGTAGTAACGGCCTTGTTACGCCTGGGCGTTGAGTCAAGCAGAGCTTGGATGGCGTGTACAGGTACAGCTGCCCATGTGGCTTCAACACGATACCACAGTTCATCAAGAGTAATGACTGGCGTATTGTGACGAGCCAGTTGCTCGGCCACCATTGACCAGACGTTTTCAATTGGTGAGAGATCTGGAGAATGTGCTGGCCAGGGCAGCAGTCGAACATTTTCTGTGTCCAGAAATGCCCGTACAGGACCTGCAACATGCGGTCGTGCATTATCCTGCTGAAATGAAGGGGTTTCGCAGGGATCGAATGAAGGGTAGAGACACGGGTCGTAACACATCTGAAATGTAACGCCCACTGTTCAAAGTGCCGTCAGTGCGAACAAGAGGTGACCGAGACGTGTAACCAATGGCACCCCATACCATCACGCCGGGTGATACGCCAGTATGGCGACGACGAGTACACGTTTCCAATGTGCGTTCACCGCGATGTCGCCAAACACGGATGCGACCATCATGATGCTGTAAACAGAACCTGGAATCATCCGAAAAAATGACGTTTTACCATTCGTGCACCCAGGTTCGTCGTTGAGTACACCATCGCAGGCGCTCCTGTCTCTGATACAGCGTGAAGGGTAACCGCAGCCATGGTCTCCGAGCTGATAGTCCATGCTGCTGCAAACGTCGTCTAACTGTTCGTGCAGATGGTTGTTGTCTTGCAAACGTCCCCATCTGTTGACTGAGGGATCGAGACGTGGCTGCACGATCCGTTACGGCCATGCGGATAAGATACCTGTCATCTCGACTGCTAGAGATACGAGGCCGTTGGGATCCAGCATGGCGTTCCGTATTACCCTCCTTAACCCACCGATTCCATATTCTGCTAACAGTCATTGGATCTCAACCAACGCGAGCAGCAATATCGCGATACCATAAATCGCAATCGCGATAGGCTACAATCCGACCTTTATCAAAGTGGGAAATGCGATGGTACGCATTTCTCCTCCTTACACGAGGCATCACAACACGTTTCACCAGGCAACGTCGGTCAACTGCTGTTTATGTATGTGAAATCGGTTGGAAACTTTCCTAATGTGAGCACGTTGTAGGTGTCGCCATCGGCGTCAGTCTTGTGTGAATGCTCTGAAAAGCTAATCATTTGCATATCACAGCATCTTCTTCCTGTCGGTTAAATTTCACGTCTGTAGCACGTCATCTTCGTGGTGTAGCAATTTTAATGGCCAGTAGTGTAGTTTGTTTTCGGTTCTAATCTAGATGGAGGCAGATAGACTATCATTAAAGCAATTTTAAGAAATTCTCGCGCCCCCAATACACTTTATTGCTTCCTTTATTCTGTACCGGCGAACTGTGGATGTTAATATGAAAGTCTTGTAGAATTTCATACTTGTTACTGCCTACTTTTTCCGCTTTGTCAATAATTAAATTGACTTAAGTGTGGCACTGAATGATTTTGTCTGAATTTCGTTATAAATCTTCACACATTGCTAAATTGGCACTTTTTCATGGTAGGTCAGCAACTTTACTCCAGTATGACTGGTCTGAACGTTGACACACACCGTTTCGCGGCCGAATGCACATAATATTTTGCTAATTCGTAACGATCTGGTGTACTTCGTCTTACTAAAACAGTTATGTTATCTCGATAAGCTGAAATTCATTTTTATTAATTCATTTCACACTAATTAGCGTTTCTTCTTTCATTTATATCTTTATTTACGTGTTGTGTTTAACACACTAATCAGCATAATATAGTCTTCCTCATGATTGAAAACAGTGTGACAAAGTTCGGATGGTTTGTTAATTTCACGCCTGTGCATAGTATGTTGGTAGCACTTCGTCGCGTTGCCTGTTATGCTGTGTAGCAGACTTTAAAGCTGTGCAGATCAGCATAACGAAAAGGTGAGGGGTCTCGAACGTTTTGTCCACGACTGTACGTGAAGATGTGCAGGGACTTACCCAGCGTTCGGCCGAAGTTTTCAGGGAAGCACTGGAAAATTTATTAGAATCTATCCAGGAGTATATGTCTTCTCTATACTTCCACATTAACAATTCGTGCTCTGCCTAACTCATCAAAATTCACTAACAGTGAGCATGAAATAGTTCTGTTGCTACGAGACAGGACCGTACGATACACATTCTGCCCGGCACAGACTCGAATCCAGGTCGCTCTACGGGCCTCTTCCAAGACTCCGTCAAAGTTTCGACTTAGCACTAGCTCGTCTACTTCCATTTGTGTCACAAATCAACACTTCACCTGATCCGCCAACGATAAACGAAATGTCGTCCAATCCTGTGGCTACGAATAAGTCAACAGCTCCACTGCACCAGTTCTCCTCGCGTTACTGTCTCTATGGAGTCTGCAAGGAGCAGCTAGTTGGCAATGTTGAGGCAGTGAGTTTGTCCTTTAGGTATGTCCAGTGGCGCAACTGGGATATCACTGTACGCAACAAGCAAGTATCAAAGATGAATTCTGGGTCAGGGACACAGTGAGTTTGTCCTTTAGGTATGTCCAGTGGCGCAACTGGGATATCACTGTACGCAACAAGCAAGTATCGAAGATGAATTCCGGGTCAGGAACACAGTCTTAACTTGTCAAGAAAAAGCGATACCTAGTCAACTTCTATTTTCGAGTTTTAAGAATTTTACCGCGTTTCTCTTGGCAGAAAATCTGCGTTCCTTTCAATGTAACAATAGTCGATAAATACCAGTAATTACTTCTGAGTAGACCTTACACGCTTCGCTAAGACGTACGAACATTTTTCTCCAGCTCTTCTCGAGCCAAAAATACTATGACGAGATATAAAAATATCCTTTATCCGCCTGGACGAATAGTACTTCAAATGCATCTGACATTGCGAAGTCAGACACTCATAATGTGCTAACTTGAATGATTCCAGAACTAACGTTTCACTCTACAACGAAGTGCACGCCGTAATGGATTTTCTAACTCATTACTATGCGCTGGACCGGGATTCAGACTCCGACCACCAGCCCTCGTCAGCAACGCTACTGATATCAGCTGAACACGGTTCATATCCCACTTGTGTGTTCAGAAGCTCCTTTGCGTAACCTGCTGTGGGGAGATGTTTTAGCCATAGCCCAGGGGTTCTTTGCAGAATTAGTCTACAGGCGAGTGTAAGTTATAGTAAATGTATCAGTTGGACTAAAGCCGTCTTTTCAATACGCCTTCCAGCCTGCGTCCTTCTGTGACGATGTCTTTTATGTCATTTGAAGCTGCATGTCTGGCTCTTAACTTCAAGATCATTACAGAAACAAGGGCACTCCTTGTGTCAAGGTTAATCCATCAAATATGCGGTCCGTTTCAGGAAAAGGAAATATCATTCAGTTCCAGGCACCGGTATGCAGACAGCGAAGAAAAATATCGAATTACTTTTTACTGATTTACTCCAGGATACATCGCTACATTTAGTTTTAATCTGGTTAGGTCATTCAGTGACAGAGTACGGGTTAAAGACCGAGGGTTAGATCCTTGGTCATTCCCGCAGTTTTAGTCTCTTACCTATCATTTCTTTCTCCTCTGGCAATATCCGTTATTGTGAAAAATGACCAACTGTACTGTAGTTCTGAGTCCCCTACAACTGGCATTGCAAGTCAGTTCGAGACCACGCGAAGTAAAGTGCTGCCGTTTTCAGACTATCCTTTGGGTTAATGACAACTTTAATTTTATTCTCTACCATAAAATTGTGCCTTTTGCGGTATTTACTGCCGTTGAACCTTAGGCTGTCCATGTAGGCTAGTGGGGAATTAAATTACTCATAGCAATAAGTGCAGCATGCTTCTGTGTGGCAATAGTCCATCACAGTAGTTTCTGTACGGTCTTAGAACATAAACAGCACAACACTGTCACAACGATAGTGTGTTTGTGTGTGTGTGTGTGTGTGTGTGTGTGTGTGTGTGTGTGTGTGTAGTTACATCGGGGAGGAGGGGGGGGGCAGGGTTGGGAATTAAGGGAGATCAAATATAACGAGACCATTAGAAGCTACGTTGTATTTTTTGAACCTAAAACAATTCTTACTTCTATGGTTTTCTATATTGTGGTCTTTAACTTATTTTTGTGGTTGAATCTTTATGAAAGTAGAACCAATTATGTATAATATTGCACCTGACACGCAAACCAAGAGCTTTAGTTGATACGACAATCTCAGCGGTTGTTGTACGCTTTTCTTGTAATATCAGTTCCTTTTTCCGTAACTCTGACAGAAACTATATAAAAAAAAAAAATTCACTGAGCTAAACTCGCCAGAGAAAATTTAGTACTTACATTGCAATGCAGTTAATTCATCTATGGTGCCCTACAAGCTTGGTGCAAAGCGTACAACTGAAAACTCGTGCTTAATTTTTCTATTGCTTCGTTCACGATTTTCGTCTCTTCCTGAGCCATTTATGTGGTTACATTCAGAGGTCCAGGTTTTAAATTATCACTGGGTTGGCTCCACTGAAACTCTACCGTAATAAGTCGTTACAGGTCCATATAACTTCTCGGAGAGACAAAGTTCTTTTCTTAAGGCAACCAGAAGAAAAAACAAACACACACACACACACAGTAAATGTCAAGCAACCCACGACGTAACTCTGACACACAATCAGCAGCTCTGTCGTAAACTAGGTTGTATATTTTTGACTTGGACACTGTTGTCCTAATAATAAATTAAAATAGTTCCAACCCCCAGCATTGATAAAATTTATTTGGAGAGTTTTCTTCATTGTAAGGCAAGTGCCCCGACTTTACTTTCCCTTATAAACATTCTCAAACAACTAGGATTCATCTACACGTATCCACGCTGAAAAAATCCCAACTCAATAGGGCCGAATTATAAGAATTCCGCCTCCCCTTCACTGCTCTCTCTCTCTCTCTCTCTCTCTCTCTCTCTTTCTCTTTCCCCGTATCTTTCTCTCTCTCTCTCTGTCTGTCTTTCTCTGCCTTGTCTCCCCCCACCTCCCGCCACCACCATTCCTTCTTCCTTTTTGTAATGGTTTTATTTTGGTTGACTTTTGTCACCGCCGTCGTGCTATCATTTTAAGCGCTGTGTCCATGCAAGGCGTCGGGTAGTAGCGTAACAAAAAATCTCCTCTACGTTCCTCTGTTGAAAGGCTTACGAGCTCCGCGCTATTAAGTTTGTCAAAATCCCCATGCACGTATTCTGGGCACGGGATGGATCGTGAAGAAAAAAATAAAAAGGCTGCAATCGTAGCAATGCAGACTACAAGTTTCTTTTTTTCTTCCCACGCGCTGGTGACCAACCAGTCCCATAAATTCAGGGAGTGGGTAATCGTGTTGGGATCCGCCGCCGCCGGCTGGAGAGCTCTCCTGACCTCCGTGTCCTGTCGGCGCGTGGAGCAGGGCGGTCAAGGCTGCGACGTCTTGCCATTTGACGTCGCTACTCTCCACGTTTCTCTCACTCATTGTCCTCTTTTCTCGTCAAAAAGACTTCTGCTGATAAACGGTCTTCGGAATTACCACGAGTGTTCTGTTATACGAATACCCAGGCGATATTTTAGAGCCTTGCGGAGTGGTGGTCTTAAATGTATACTGAATAATCTAAAAGTAGCACAGAAAATGAAAATCAAAAACGCAAAAAGTAATTGTCACAGTAGATCCATTTCTCAACGATCGATGACGCCACAGGGGTTTCGAGTTCCTGCCAAAGCATTTCTCAGACACATTTTACTGCTGATGGAAACAAAAAAGTAATGCCGGGTGCTTGTTATACTGTTATAGGTTCTGCAGACAGAAAAATATCAATTCAACGCAATTGTAAACTGTACTAGTCCACTAAACAATTAACTGACGCTAATGAATTGCCACATACCGGTCTAACCACTGACTACTGATGTAATAAATTTTGTTAAAACTATTTCCTGGCACAATCAAGGCTATACTTTTACCGGTTTCAGCTTGCGATCATCTTCAAATGAACGTGCAGCAGACAAGCCACAGCTTCGTTGAGGACGACGCTTTGTCGCTAACTGGAGGTGTTGTTAGTGACAATTCATGAAATCGTCCAAGGCAAAAGGCACATTGATTTGAAAGCGTCTGTTTAAAATGGTTGAAACCCTTAATGCAAAAATATAAATTTGATTGTGTTTTGAAATGAAAATTATTTTAACAGATTCAGGAATCACGGGTGCTTCCACACAACAAAAATATAAATTTTGCGTTACTGACTAAAATAATCGCTGGTCTTTATATGGAAACTGCACTGCACTAACGGCATTATTCACCGCTTTATGGACTCTTCATAGCTTATGTTATTTCCTTCTATGATCGTGCTGAATTGGTTTTTCTCTGTTTGGAAATGGTAAACGAATATCCCATTTGTTACTTGGACGGAAATACGTATTAAAAATCGTTAATATATACCGATTTATATGTGGCACTTATGTTCCGATGGATGAAACTGAGCCGGCCGCTGTGGCTCAGCGGTTATAGGCCCTTCAGTCCGGAACCGCGCTGCTGCTACGGTCGCAGGTTCGAATCCTGCCTCGGGCATGGATATGTGTGATGCCCTTAGGTTAGTTAGGTTTAAGTAATTCTAAGTCTAGGGGACTGATGACCTCAGATGTTCCCATAGTGCTTAGAGCCATTTGAACCATTTGGATGAAACTGAATCAAAATAAGTAGCGTAAAAAGGAAAACTGTAGAATGTGTCTAGTACTGAAATAAAGTAGTTTATTGTTGTTAAACTACATGATGAAATAAAGTAGTTTGTTGTTGTTAAAATACATGATCATAAAGAATTCTGGTTCCTATTTTTTTTAAGTCACAATTCTTGGACTGATTTGATTCTCCCCGCCACCAGTTCCCCTTTGTGGTAATCTCTTCATCTCAGAGTAGCATTAGCACCGTGCGTCCTCAATTATTTGTTGTACGTATTCCAATCTCTGTCTTCACCTACAGTTCTCAAATTCTACAGCTCCGTCTAGTGACGTGGAAGTTCTCTCCTGATGTCTAACACATGTTTTATCATCGTGTGCCACCTTCTTGTCAGTGTTTTTCGTATGTTCCTTTTCCTCCGATTTTCCGGAGAATCTCCTCATTCCTGTCTTATCACCCCCTTAATTTTCAACATTCTTCTGTAGTACCACATCTAAAGCGCTTCGACGCCCTTCTTTCCCGGTATTTTCAGAATCTATGAATCATACCATACAATGATATGCCCCAGACACACATTCTCAGAAATTTCATCCTCAAATCAAGGCCTATGTTTGATACTGGGATGCTTCTTTTGGTCAGCTATGTCCTCTTTGCCTACGCTAGTCTGCTTTTTTATGTTCTCTTTGCTTTGTACGTCAGGTGCTATTTCCCTTCCAAGGTAGAAGAATTTCTTCGTCTACTTTGCGGTCTCCTTTTTTTGATGTTAAGTTTATCGCTAATCTCATTCCTCCAACTCATTATTACTTCCGTCTTTCTTAGGTTTTCTCTGAATCCATATTCTGTAGTCATTAGACCGTTCATTCCATTCAACAGATCATCCTGTAATTCACTTTTAGTGAAGACAGCAATATCATCAGCGAATCACATCATTGATATCCTTTCACACTTAATTTCAATTCCACTCATGAACCTTTCTTTTATTTTCGTCATTGCTTTTCTGATGTACAGAGAGAACAGAAGTTGCGAAAGGTATCCCTATCTTACCCTTTTTAATCTGAGCACTTCATTCTTATCCTATTAACCTTATTTTCCCCTCTTGGTTCTTATACGTATTGGATATAACCCGTCTTTCCCTACAGATTAAACCCTGCTCCCATATTTCACAAAGTTTCAAATATCTTGCACCATTTTACGGTACTAAACGCTGCTTTTCGG
The DNA here is from genome assembly GCF_021461385.2 of Schistocerca piceifrons. NCBI lineage: Eukaryota > Metazoa > Arthropoda > Insecta > Orthoptera > Acrididae > Schistocerca > Schistocerca piceifrons. Next base: position 42,450,826 of record NC_060138.1, on the reverse strand, counting down.
TAGACAAAATAATGGACGTGTCTTTATTTTTCTTAAGTTTTGCTTCCATTATCAAGCGAAACGTCAGCACTGCCTCTCTGATCCATTTACCTTTCCGAAAATGAAACCGATCTTCGTCTAACAGATCCTTAATTTTTTTTCTCATTCTTCTGTATATTATTCTTGCCATAAACTAGAACGCATGCGGTGTTAAGCAGTTTGTGCCAAAGTCCTCGCTCTTACCTCCCCTTGGTACTTCGGGATTGTGTAAATTATATTTTTCCCGAAAGTCTGATGGTATATCTCTAGTCTCAGAGATTCTACACACCAATTTACCTAGTCATTTGGTTTTTCACTTCCACCAACCATTTTAGAAATCACGAAGGGATGTTATCTATCCCTTCTGCCTTATTTGATAGCACGTCTTACAAAGCACTGTTAAATACTGACTCTAATTCTTTCTAAAGCCCAGTGTCTTCCCTATCGACTCCCATTCCTTCTTCTATCGTTGATTAATGAAGTAAAAAATGTACATCCTACACGGATTTAGAACAGTGATGTTCAATTCGAGAACGATTAGCCTTCAAATATACGCGCCACCCGTTCTCAACAAAAGCTATTTTTCCTCGTGAAAAGTCCACATGAAATGTGCAGCTCACTCCCCGCAAGAATGACATTAGACGGCAGAATGTGACGACTGTCTGATTGATGCTGCGTCCCTCGACTTTCGGATAACTTTTGATACAACTCGCAATAACCCATTAACCAGTGAGGTACGCCCTTTCCAGTGTTGTAGTAGATATGCGACCTGATCGACGACTTATCGTTAAGTCAGAGAAATGTAACGACGTGTATGAATGGAAGACGTAAAAATATCAGCAGTTTTCTGAGATTACTCATTAATAATGCTGTTATTTTTAAAGAGACAACCTGCCACGAGACTAGAAATTTTTTGGAGGATATGTGGAAGACGTGCAAATGTCATTCAATTTACGTAAGGCAATCTCCATTATAGCCCAAGTAAGTCGTTAGCAACGCAAAACTACGGCTACTAACGTTTTTTAAAGTCCTTTATATCACCAGTCGTAGAGATGTTCAAAATATGTGTGAATTCCTATGGAGCCAAACTGCTGAGGTTATCGGTTCCTAGACTGACACACTACTTGAACTAACTTATGCTAAGAACACACACCCATGCCCGAGGGAGGACTCTAACCTCCGGCAGGAGGGGCCTCGCAATCCATCACATGGCGCCTTAAACCGCACGGCCTCTCGCGCGGCAATCGTAGAGATTTAAGTGAAACGATGACGAGAATATTATTGTGAGAAAGCGAGTGGGCAGACTGATTTATTAGGAGGAGAATGGGAAGATGTACGAAAGGAACAGCGCCCAAGAGGTGCGGCCATCCCATACATGTTTACTACTCGTTCCTCTGACATTCCTATTATAACGAACTAACAGACGTGCATATAAAAATTCCTACCAAAATTGAGTAGCTAATTGTGGATGGTATCTGTGGTCACTTTACTGGTGATTCCTGTGGGGCGTTTCCACAATGCGCCTCTCACTCTGCAGCATAGTGTACAGTCTTATAACTCCGTGATAAATCAAAATTACGTACAGGACCGAGAATCAAACCGGGACCCTAGCCTTTTGTGGGCAGCACCCCCTGTGGCTGAACTATCCGAGCGCGCTTCGCGTCGCGCCTCACATTTTCATTCTGCCAAACATGCTTAAACTGTAGATCTCGCCGTGTGGTCTGCCTGGGTAGCTCAGCTAGTAAGAGCAAGGGCCCAGGTTAGAGCCCTGGTCCGGCCAAGCTATCGCCAAGTTCCACTAGCAAGCTCTGCAGACAAAGCACCGGCAGCACGCAAGAATCTCTTGAAATTTCGACTATCTGCCGTAACAGATAATTCTAAAAATGTGTCGCTGCCTGATGAATACGTGTCATTTACAGATAGTAGTCGTAAGACGTAACAGTTGATGTCAGTGTATAAGAAGTCACTCCTGACATGGACTATCCGTGTGCGGAATGGGGCAGTAGCCAACTAATACTTATAGGAAGCACCCTGAGGTGTACATCACGTGGTGGCTTGCGTAGTATCAGTGTAGACAGACACCTGAGAGCACAAAAAATGACGACGAAAAATTGCAAACCGAATTGCGGTGCAGCACTGACATGAATCAAATGCAACACACCATTTTTTTAAATTACGTTGAGACCCCCGAGAATAAAAATTATTACGTGCTATATTACACAAAAATCCTCCAGTCGGTATTCTAAAGCTATTACAGGAAGCCACAAAATTCTGGAAATAAAATATGATGTTATTAACTATAAATTACAGAAACCCTTAATTGGGTATAATTTTTGCTGTTCGTCGCTGTAACTCAACAATCAACTTTAGGATTAGTATGTAAAGGGGCAGAGGTTCGATTCCGTGGCACATTGCAGAGTCTTTTCTTTTTCTTCCTTGCTCTTAAGAGATGTGTAATATGTGGGCCCTTGCTCTTACTACCTTTAGGTCGTAAAACAACGAGGCTCATTTGTGGTGGCAAGTATGATAAAACTGATGCAACATTTGCTGTTAGCTCTCCTGTACGACATCGTTATGACGTCTGCAAATAGTAACAATGATAATAATAATGTACTAATAATAAATTAATTTCACTATTTTATCATAACGGCGAAGATCATCAAAAGGTGTTTATTCAATCCACGCAACAACAGCATAACAAAGCTGGAGCCTCTCTCACGATTCCATAGCGAAATTCGGGTAAGGGGAGGCTACACCCGAAGACCCAGAGACTTCGATGCACTTTAACACACTAATTGCGTACCACTGAAACGTAACTCTTGTAAAAGGATTCAGGCTACTAAGAATTAACATTAGTAAAACTAGATAATCGTAACGCATATCGTTTCGTTTTATCGTTCAGGCAGAATTTCCCAAACTTCGTTCTGACAAGGTGTCGGACGATAAACTTTCTAAAGGCACTCAGAACACATGAAAGTTCTGCATTTTCCATGCCGAATTAAAGGCACTTCGGTGCAAGCTAATTTCTTTTGTCTAAGTCGGCGAAAAAGGAACATGGATTATATATCTGGTCAGGCTAAATGAGCAATATAGGAATAAAATATTCGTCTAAAGGAGTCTTTGCGTAATTGGCTAATGGTAAGAGACTGCCTGAATGATATCACGAAACTACATGCATCGTGATTCTCTATGACTGCATATTATGTTGTTCTCACCTGTGTCATTAAATTATTGTGTAATACTTGTGCAAAGTAAGATTAATTGTTAGTTTTATTGTTAAATGCGGTTAAAAAAAGCCGGAAGCGTGGGGATTTGAACCCATGACATCCCTGTCAGTATGTAATCTTTCTAATCGACGCGACAAGTTCCGCGTTGAATCTAGTAAAGCAGTCTAACGCGGTAACTGTTGAACTAGATTTTTTTTAAAAACGCTCAGGCGTAGTGGCCTATCCATGTATGACACCTTCAGAGGACTAAACTGCGTAGCCGGCCGGAGTGGCCAAGCGATTCTAGGCGCTATAGCATGGAACCGCGCGACCGCCACGGTCGCAGGTTCGAAGCCTGCCTCGGGCATGGATGTGTGTGATGTCCTTAGGTTAGTTAGGTTTAAGTAGTTCTAAGTTCTGGGGGACTGATGATCTCGGCAGTTAAGTCACATAGTGCTCAGAGCCATTTTTTTAAACTGCGTAACTTCCTTGTAGTACCACCTCACCCGAAAGGGAACATCATTCTGGAGCAATTTTCACGCTAGACGCTGTCCCCGCATGACGTGGCAGTATTCTGCTGCATTGACTGACAGTCTAAAGCAGCGAGTTATATCCGTCACGTCGGTCTATAGCAGCCAATGACAGTGCGTAATTCACGGTCAGACACCTCGCTTTGCGTCCAGCCACTTTATTCATGAGCCACGCTTCATCGTCAACAGGTTATTCGTGATATCTTCTTTGCTCTTGTGGAGGAAGGGAATTTGATATCGTTGGAAGCGGGGCACAGTATGGCTTACCTGAGAGCACTGCGCAACGGCGCTGGCTGCGGGAGGCTGGATCATAAAGCAAACGGTGCGACCAGCAAGCACAAACTTAATGATGATAATCGAATCTACCAGTTAATGTCTGCTGAGCAAAATAGTTATTCTGACGAATATTTTAAGACGAATATGCATTGCCCTCAGCGAATCACGCTCCAGTACGAGTATACAGGATACATGAGCCCGTTTAGACCCAGAATATATGCGCGGGTCATCTCACAGTGACCAAGTGTCTGTGGCAGGTGGGTGCTGGATGTGTTCCCGTGAACTTGGGGTGCTTCTTAGGACAGATGCCCGACTTGATGCTGCCCAGTATACTCACACTACGATCCCATCAATGCGTCCACTATATCCTGAGGAATTAAAATTGTTTCCAGCAGGATCAGTCTCCAGCACACATGCCAACTGTGGTGCAAGAATGGTTTGCAGAACAGTATGAGAGTTCTGTCCTCGATTGCCATCCTTGCACTAGACCTCAGCCCATGAGCGGAGTTGATACCGCTGTAAGAGCCAGCTGTTACCTTCGCAATGTCGCCGTAGCTGCCTTTGAAGAGATGGGAGAAAACTAGAGATTTATCACTGTCCTTGCAGACTCCTTTCCTCGCAGTATGCGGATGGTCATTGAAGTGGAAGGCCTATGGACTGGATATTAAATGGTAAAGGAACTACGCATGTCCTGCTGAGGACCGAAAAAATCTTATTAAGAAACATTAACTGTTGATTGAGTTAATTTCGTGTTTTCTACAGACTAAACAAATTACTGCAGCAAATTAAAACTAATTGGAAGGGGTTCGCGAGAATTACATCTCGTTTCTTCCCAGCATTCCTACTATGTTCTCCGAGCATGTCTGCTGAACTTTCGTATCGGCTATATCGACCTGTTGTGATCCGTTGGATCTGTTCGATGTTTCTTATCACAGCTACCTACTAAGAAAGTCAGACGCTTGAATAATAGAATCGATGGCATTATACTCTTGTTTAGCGATTTCCTACTAAATCATAAGAAGCTGAATTTTACAATGGATTTTGGACTCAAATCGACGAAAAGTGAAAGTCTGTAGCGAGTTCGTAGATTATTTTTCGCTGGAAACTGTCATTAGAGCTTACTTAATTCATATTTGAAGCACCAATAGGCTATTTCTCTCGTGTGAAACAACTCGACTTGGGAAAGAAAGAAGGAAGGTTAAGATTTAATATCACGTCGAAGACGAGTCCATTTGTTGTCTGACTGTGTGTGTGTGTGTGTGTGTGTGTGTGTGTGTGTGTGTGTGAGTGTACGTGACATGAAGTTCCAACACACAAAACCAACAGAATAAAAGTTCTACGTAACGTCACAAATCGAATTTTGAATGAATAAATATCCAAAACGCTTTTATAAAAATGCCCTGTAATTAAATATGTTACGAACTGACTAAATGCAATCCCAAACATTAAATGATACACATGTGAATGTAACACTCCACTGTAAGAATAAGACTGTCCGACAAATAAGTGTAAACTGAACTTAACTTTACCTAAACTGAACATGATAACAATTTTAAAATGTAAAGCTTAACTGTAAATGTAGTGAAAATTAAAATACCCAGCACAGCAGCAAACCAGCCAAAGAAAAGAAACGTTTCCCAGTGCAATGCAAGGAAAAGCAGCTATGCTAAGCAAATCATGCTTTAAGTTTGAGCAAAAGTGTTCTGCTAAGTGCAATGCTTCAACAGACAATCACAAAACAAAATGTTCGTGGGGAGGTGGTGGTAAATTAAATGACTGAAAGAGACTAGCATTCAAAAACTGTATTGCGGAACTCTGATTACTTAACAATTACCACCATCTTTAGAAAAATCACTTCTTATTAAAAATGTTACTCTGCCATATAACACGTTACTAAATGGTAAAGGAGTGGTGTATATATTACTCTGTGTGCAAGCTATGTGAGTTGATAACTGTTTAATCACGTCTGGATAATCAAATAAAGAAAAATCACCGAAAATTTGCGTTACAAAGACTCATCATAAATAGCGCGCGAGCAAGCAATGCAGCAACTACGTACTTGGAAATCTTCACATTTCTCAAATCAATCCTTACAAAATCATATTTCTAAAAAGCAACATCCTCTGCATTTGCCTGTGTTTTGCTAGTTATTTCCAGGCTACTCAGGTGCGTAACCAACACCCAACTCTCTCACTTACTTCTCACTCATTGCTACTGGGAACGACAATGCTACTTACAACCAAAGAACGCATTGCTTGTACTCAGAACCTCTGTGGCGTAACGGCAGCTACTGAAGACTTCTGTTCGAAAAATATCCTGTGTACAAATATGAGGTATGGCTCGTCGAATAAAAAGAGAACCGACATCACTTTCATTGAACACATAAAATAAGCTTGAAACCTTACAATTTTAGACATCAAGTAGCTCTGTTGCTGTTTTTGGCAACAGTCTTTAATTGGAGGTGTGTCTGGCTTCCCATTCTTATTTTACTTAAGCTTAGTGAGAACATCTACCGACAGGCAAATGGTTCAAATGGTTCAAATGGCTCTGAACACTATGGGACGTAACTACTGTGGTCATCAGTCCCCTAGAACTTAGAACTACTTAAACCTAACCTAAGGACATCACACACATCCATGCCCGAGGCAGGATTCGAACCTGCGACCGTAGCGGCCACGCGTTTCCAAACTGAAGCGCTTAGAACCGCACGGCCACACCGGCCGGCGACAGGCAAATCAGAGCAGATATTGATATTTCTCTTTACTTCCGTATTAGGATGTGAATAAAATCAAATTTGAAATTTAAAGCGCTTTTTCACGTACACTACAAATTTCGACTGAACACTCTCAGTCCTTATGGACGTTTTCAAAGCCGGGAGGTCCCTGTGTGGCACTCGGAACTGCGCGACATGATGAAAAGAAGGAAATACGCCACTGGTTGACGTCATACTGCTTTCCTAGGTCGGACACGCTGGCCGCCAATTTTGAAAGTAATTTTCCTGGCAATACGCACGCCAGCAAGAAGGCACTTGTTTTGTGGGAGAAGCACGAAAGCTAGTCCACATCACGACAGGTTACGTGTGCTCCCCAGGGGCATCTCCTTAAGTGCCGTCAACAGGTCAAAGCAATTTACCTTGGCGCTGTTTCTCCTCAGGAAACTATGATGAAACTCGAGCAACGTAAAAGCAAATTAATATAAAAAAACAGACAACGTAAAAGGAAACTAATATAAAAAAACAGAACCATCATTACCACATCCACAGATGATTACTAGCCTCTTACAAGGACTTCAAGAAACACTGATGCCTATGTAGACACAACTACGATATTTGTCGGTGCCACAGTTTTTTTTAAACCAACCTAAAAATAAGTTATATTAGCACGATTTTAATTTCGCGTTTCTCTCGAGAAGGAAAGAAATGGATCATTCTGTTAGGGAAATAGCAGGAAAAACATGTCTGCTATCATTACCTGCTGTTACGTTTTCGTTCTCTGTTAATTGGGAACACGTAGAACTGAAGCAAGGCATTGTGCTAAGAGTGGTATGAAATGGCATGGGAGTTCTATTTTAAATGACGAAGACTTTTGGTAGGCAAAAAATTCTCGACCTGGCACCGAGAAGGCGTCCATATAAATGAAAGTGTAGTTTAATTTTGTTGGTACAGATTATGTAACTGCGTAAATCAAGAATTAACTGGAGCTGTGCAATAGCTTTTTTACAGGTTTGTTGTACGTGAGCTCCGATCAATGTAAAGTGCAACCACAACTTTGGCCGCGTGCCGGTACCTGGTTTCTCCCTTCCCTTATTTCACCACTACAGACCGCAAAATAACGATGTTTTATACATAAACCTACTGTGGCTATTTACATTCAAGATATACACTTGAAACACAGCTCTCCAACTCTGGCACACCACTTGGGAAGTGGTTGCTGTGTGACGAGGAAGAAAAATTTTTCCATTTAAGACAGCGGAACGATCTACCTTCCCAGTCATCAATGCTATACGCCTCTTGCTTTCTTTTCTATTCGTCTGTTTATCGCCCATAGAAATTATTATACGTTGGTGAAACTTCATGAGGCATCTGCTCCTTCATTTTAATCCAGAAATGCTTGGCTAAATTCAAGTCTGGTTAACCATACCTTCAAGGTGATCAACATGAAAACTACGAAGTCAGGACAGAGAGTCAGTGATCTTTGGAAAATTAAATATTTTTTAAATAATTTATGGCAAAGCAAAAGAGTCTGGTACATTTCATATGAAGAATGAGGTGCAACAAGCCTCTCTAGGAGATCAAAACTATACGCGGAAAGGAATTTCTTAGAAATGTTTGGATCATTTTAGAAAGAATTCTACGAACTGTTCACGCCATTTTGTTGTGTTGGTTGGGGGGCGATTTCACCAGATCAAGCCGGAAACTAACCTGAATTCGAAGCAGCAGACGGAAACAGTTCGCCGGCAGTAATATGCAGTGTATATAAAGTCAGGGAACACTTTCAATGATTTATTGCACGAGGACCAAACGTTGTACAGATATCATACATATGTCATTTTGAAGAGAAACCCTGAAAGTTTTTTTTTTTTTTTTTTTTTTTTTCATGTGTACCGCCACAGCATAGTATCGTAATTTGCCGATAGGTAGCGCTAGTCGCAAACATGGCGAGTTCAGGTGCGGAGCGAGCTTTCTGTGTGTCGGATCACCAGATCTCACTCCGTGTGACTTTTTTCTGTGGGGACACAATAAAGACTGCCTCTACCATGTGATGTAGCAGAACTCCGGGAGAGAATACGGGAAGCGACTGCCACAGTCGACGATGCCGTGCTGGGACGGGTATGGCAAGAATTCGATTACCGTATTGACGTCTGCCGGGTCACTCATGGTTCGCATATCGAATGCTTGTAAAACAAACTTTCAGAGTTTCTCTTCAAAATGCATTATGTATGACATATGTAAAATGTTTAGTTCTTGTGCAATGAATAATTGAAAGTGTTCCCAGTATTTATGTACACGCTGTATATCAGGTAATGTCATCTTCCGTTAACATTTATAATGAATTCTTCTAATTGAATATCGTGCAAATGATAGAAAAGTAAATGGAAACAAATGAATGAAATGATTGTTATTCTGAATGCTCAGAATGGTGGCAGCCTTGCTCTGAGTAGAACACAAACCGCAATGGACTGATCACTTTCTACTGCCTTGATCTTCATCCCTTGACGAGAAATGAAACTTAGGTGATAGCAGGTATGTAATTTACCAAGCGAGCTCCTAGCCAATCGTAATATGCGCCACCACCAAAAATTCAAATGATACCGTAAATTACTAAACTAAACGATTTATTTAGTTAGCAGCCAGGGAAAGAGTAATATGACTCGTGCTTTGGCAATGGTAAAACTAAGAGACGCAAATTAAGAATTTATTGTTAGAACATCCTTAGTCATCACGTTGGTATCCTCCGATCTTCATCTGTTCCATCTAAATATATTTCTATCTGCAAAACTTCCTTTGCCCAAAAAGGGGCTAAGGGCATGTATACGTATTCTGCAAAACACCCACAATCGAATTTCAGAGACGATATACATTCACCGGAAAAGCTATACAATGAGTATTTTTCTGTAAGAGTTCGAGGTAGAAAAGTAAGGTTTTTACACCTGAAAGAAACAGTCTTTTGTCCGCAGCTCGTGGTCGTGCGGTGGCGTTCTCGCTTCCCGCGCCCGGGTTCCCGGGTTCGATTCCCGGCGGGGTCAGGGATTTTCTCTGCCTCGTGATGACTGGGTGTTGTGTGATGTCCTTAGGTTAGTTAGGTTTAAGTAGTTCTAAGTTCTAGGGGACTGATGACCATAGATGTTAAGTCCCATAGTGCTCAGAGCCATTTAACCATTTAAAACAGTCTTTTGCTGCTGAATTGATAAATTTTCATCTCGTCTGGGTGTGACTATATGTCACTTGCAAGAGACCACGAGGGTAACGTAACATCTACATCCATAGCCTGGAAAATCACTGTCGAGAGAATACCAGAAGGTGCTTCCCTTTGTATCACTGAAAATTGAGATTCTATAGCAGTATTCCAATCATAAGCCGGTAAGCCAGAAATACAACTTTCCTGTTTTCTACGAAAACCGTCTGTGAGGACATTGTTATCTTTACAATTTAGGTTTAAAACTATACATAATGAGAAAGAATGTATATGGGAGAAAAAATTTATCTAATGGTTAAAGTGCCCTGCTATCGTAGTTAAGACTGCCTGCGACGAATGAAACAAAATCGCACATTTTTACAAAAGAGAATTTTATTTCTTGCAGTCAATTTTAACATAAAACCTGCACAGCGTTGTTTAATCTATATGTACCTGATTGTTTAATAGAACATCATTTAAAATTTGAAGTAAATCAGTCAAGCACTTTTCGAGATTTTTACTAACAACATTTCATTATACACAGGATAGGCTATCCCAGACAAAGTTGGTACGCCTCACGCCAGAGATTCAAGTAACGATGAACTAACTGAAGAATAGCAGGTAACAGTAACGTTAAATAACGTGTAGTCACCCCTTGATGAGAGATGCTTCGTGTGATGACGTTGTCATTTTGCAGGCGTCATGTTGTTAATTTCCCTAATAAAGTTCCGTTTAAGATCGTCTATTGCGCGAGGATTGTCAGCATATACTTTGCTTTTTAGTGTGCCGCATAAATAAAAATCACACGACGTTAAGTCCAGGGATGTTGGTGCCCGGGGGCTCTGCTGACAAGTCAGTCTTCAGGGAACACGTTGCTGATTTGGGCCGTGCTTTGCTTGGAAGTGTGAGCGGTTGCTCTATCTTGTTGGGATGCTGCATACATCTTCTCTACATCTGTTAACTGTGCATAGAAAGAGTCAAAGATGTCTGGATATCTGGCACTGTTTACGGTGTAACTGAAAAATATGGGACCAATAATGCGCATGCCGGACAACGAACACCAAACACGTAACTGCTCTGAGTGTAGAGGTTCTTCATGCAGACTACGTCGGCTGTCCTGGTACTAGTACCTGCAACTCTGGGAGTTTACATAACCGGACATGAAGTAAAACAACGGGTCCAAGTAACCGTTAGCAATTGATGTTAATAGCCAGTTACAATAATGAACTCTTTTTTCCTTATCCTCAAATTTCAACTGTTTCACCACGCTCACACAATAGGCTTTTAATTACGTATCTTCTAGTACGCGATGACACTATGTATGAGATACATCAATATGCTGCGACAACTTCCTTACCAACTTTTGGGGGCTTCTCATAACTGCCACGCGAATTCTGCCTATAGTTTCAGGAGTCCATGCGCACTTTGAGTATTTCAGATCTGGTTTAGAGATGGAAACAGAATTTTCAGGAAAAGACTAGTATTTCGCTGTATGATTAATATTCTTACTTTTGTAGCAAATTACAATTTTAATGGAACACCTATATGGAAACAGTGCCAGAAATGCATCCATGTACATGCTAGCCAAGCCTGCAGGTCGCGGCTTGTTGTATTTGACCACGAACGGCAACTGTGCAGTGTCCGCAATCCGTTGCAAGACCAGTCATGGTCAGAACTGTATTCTGTATAGTTGTGAGTGCATTATGTCGCAACTCAGTGAATTCGAACGCCAGCAAATTGTACGTGGTCGTGTGGTCCGTGCTTCCGTAACCAAGGTAGCCGAAGTGTTTGGTACTACAAGAGGGACCGTATCGAAGATTGATACTGTACACAGGGAAAGCGGAAAAACATCAACCGCTAAGCCACGACGTGGATGAAAGTGCGTTTTTGTTGATCTTGCTGGACTGTCACTGAAGAGGATTGTGACGACAGCAGCAAAAATCACTGCAGATCTGAATGCGACGCTCGCGAATCGTGTCAGCACCAAAGCAATACCAAGAGAGCTCCATAAGCGGGGAATTGTAGGGCGAACCGGAACTCCAGAACCGCTCGTCAGTGATCTAAATTCCCGTATTAGGAACAGATAGTGCCGCAGCCATGTCGAACGGAAGAATGTCATTTGGTCGGGTGAGTCTTGTTTCACACTGTATCCAACTCCCAGGAGTGAAACCGGGCGGGGCTTCTGTGATGATTTCGCCACCCATATCGTGGTATTCAATGGAACCCACGGTTACTCTGCAAGGTCACATTACTACCAAGGCTTATGTGACTATTTTGGCTGATCAGCTCCGTCTCATGGTACAATATTTGTTCCCCAATGGTGATGTTGTGTTCCATGTCTCAATAGCATTGAGCCTACGTCGTCCAATTTGGAGAGAAAGATGAGCGACCGCTCTCTACCTCCACCATCCTTACCTGAACGTGCCACCATTTTGCAGGAAGAATGGTATAAGAATACCTTGAAGACTGTACGGAACCTGCGTTTGTCCAATCCCAGACGAGTGGAAGATGGTTTGAATGCTAACTGGTTTCCTACACCGTATTAGACGTGGCGGTGTATTGTGATTTTGTTGCTTCCATATTTTTCCCTAGCTCCTGTATTCTTTTACCGCATTCGATAGTTCTCGAGAAATGATCTATGGTGCGTACCAATATTGTTAACGTTTGCAGTGAAAGAGATTCCTCACACAAACCAAAAAGAAACGGAATGCCGCACCACACCAGTCAGAAAGTTACGTTTGAATATGAATTAATACCCTCGGTCTCCTTCCCGAAAAGATAGATTACTAGCATCCCAAAGGTATCTCGCATTCACTTCTACATTTGCTGTTGCGGGAGCGAGGTGTATCGCAGTCGACAGCGTGTCCTCGATATGAGGCTTCGGTTAGCAGCTGCCCCGAACTCAAGTGTTACCTCACAGCCCTGGTGAAAGTAGACCTCTGGCTACGCACCTTACCAAAACGGAATGCTTGCTGAATGGGCAGACGGTGAAGTAACATTTGTTTACCACAAAAATACGCGTTACGACCAGTCTTGGAGTCAGATAACTTGGTGAAATACTTCCAACTTCTACCGTAGACTTAAAAATGAGCTACCATGTAGTTTTCCTTAACGAAGTCGCCTATTAAAAAAACAATTACTCCAGTATCTTGGAGTTTTAATTATTACAAAACTGGAACGGCGAAGCGCTGCTGGAGTCAAGAAGCCTGAGGTAAATTTCCAGACTTTGACGAATTTTTTTTCCAAATCTGACTTTCATTGAATTAAGCTGATCTTTTCCAAAATCATTTACTGTTATCTTAGAGTAACAACACACTTTTAAAGATCCAATAAAAGTGACGTACATGTACAGAAAAATAAAGACTAATAATTTCAGAAAACTTGGATGATTTATTCAAGAGAACGAGCTTCACAAATTGAGCAAGTCAATGTCGCGCTGATCCACCTTGGCCCTTATACAAGCAGTAATACATAGTTGCTGGGTATCCTCCTGAGGAATGTCTGATGGCAGCACGTCATGACCTCACACAAATGCAGGATGCTTTTCGATCGATACCCCCGGGATTTGTAGTGGGATGAATAGAGGCTAGCACGAGTGGGGTGGTTGTAGAAATCTGGAACATTCTATAATAATTAGTACTGGAATAGTTTAATAAATAACTTTTACTTAACTTCGTCCTGCTACTGCACTCCAGGAACTTAACTAACAACAACTATCTTTCTTGAATACAAATGACTCATTAACAAACATTAACTGGATTATACAACAAGCAAGATAACACAATTCTGGTATTACGTGCGTAACACATGCGTGAACTAGAGGCTGCGAACCTATCGAGATGAAAGCTGTTCTAATCTGACTTGGCTCACGACCTGCAGCTGACTGGGCCGGTGCGATCTGCAAGTCTCTGTACTTGCCATACGGCGGCGCTGCAAGCGCCAGCGGGACCAGGGAGGTTGCAAGTGCTGAACCTCTAGCGTGGTGTCTAACGTTGACACCACAATATTGTGCCAAAATCTTTCTAATTGGAGCTTTAAATTGTCAAAGTCCCGAGCTGGTTGGAGGACGCTACTCCAAACACTCTCATTTGGGGAGAGATCCAGTGGTCTTGCACGCCAAGGTAGAGTTTGGTAAACACGAAGACAGTAGGTACAAACCCTCGCCGTGTGATGATGGGCATTACCTTGCTGAAACGTAAGCCCAGGATGGCTTGCCATCAGGAGCAACAAAACGGGGCGTAAAATATAACCGATGTACCGCTGTGCTGTAAGGATGCCGTAGATGACAACCAAAGAATTGTGTGACCATTCTGGCTGATCAGCTCCATCCCATGCTACAACGTTTGTTCCCCGATGATGATGTTGTTTTCCAAGACGACTGAGCCCCTGTTCGCAGAGCCTAGGACTCGTTTTGTGAGCACGAGAATGAATTGTCGCATTTCCCCTGGCCACCAGTCACCATATCTCAATAATATTGAACCTACGCCGTCCAATTTGGAGAGAATGATGAGCGGTCGCTGTCCACCTCCATCATGAAACGAAACGGTACCCCAAACCATGAGTCCGGGCTGGCGGGTGACGGCCATGTTTTTATCCCATCGCTGTCCGGGACGTCTTCTGACACGTCTTCGCTGGTCATCGGGGCTCAGTTGGAAGCGGGACTCATCACTGGAGACAATTTCGCCCATCACAGGGGCCGACAACCAGTAGTGACGGTCTAGCGTGCCATTCCATTTCGTAGCAACAGCCATTTTTTTTGTTATCCGAAAAGGTATTCTGGGCTTACTTTTCGGCAAGATGTCGCTCACCCTCACACGCCGATGGTTTCTGCTGCTTGTCGATTTTTTTTTCTCCTTAGAGTGTATTTTTACACTCCCCGTATTACATTACTCTATGACCTCAAGTAAGATTCATTTTTCTTTTTATACCTCTATAAATCTGCTGTTCCTGCCTCTAATATTATTACTTAAATTTCTAACTTCTTCAAAATTTATATTACATGCAAGTTTGCCGTGCGTTCACATACGACGGCTGTTTCCTTTTCCAGGATCCACCTGGTCGCCAAATTTAAACCACAGTGAAAATCCGATACAGCTTCGCGCGAACGTGCTGCGCGATGTGTCTAGTACGCTCATCGATACCGTCACGTCGCATGTTTCAGTTCTGACTGCACAGGGGACACGTAAACATGCCTGCAACATTACAGTCTCCCGTCAAGTGCGAAGTGCATGCTGTCATTTAATTTCTACATGCTGATGGGTTCCCCGTGATTTCATGCAGCGGACATAGCGTAACCGTCATGCGTGGCAGCAAAGTGCGGCAACGCTGCGGGAATTTCGAAGCACTAAGTACACATTCATGATGGAGACTGTCATGAAAGGAACCGAGCGTCAACCGCTAAGATCGGTCGGCGATTGGATCAGGCAGTTAGAGAAAGTAGTGTAGCAAGAGCAGTTCAGAACAAGCGAAGAGAAGCGTCATCAGCCATAGTCCTTCTTGATGACAAAGACGCTCCTGCAGCGTTTTCTATGGGAAGTGTTTGATCACCCGCCATACAGCCCTAAGTTGGCCTTCTGATTTTGATCTCTTTGCTCACATGAACCGCTGGCTATGAGGACTCTTTGGTACTGACATCGAGCTGCAGGCCAGCGAAGAGAATGGGGAGGAAACCACAGGCGGCAGCCTTGTATGACTTTGGTATTGGGAATCTGATACAACGTTACGATAAATGTCTAAGTCGGGCGGCGATGTAGTTAAATGATGCAAATAAAACATTTTTGATTTGCACTGTGGCTTTCATTTCGCGACCGGACGGACCGCGAGAAAAAATAACGTTATTATGCCTCAACCGTCGTTTTACCTCTTCTTTTTCAATAAGAAGAGAGTTGCCGCATCCAGTGGAGTATTTACCGACTACGCCGAGAAATGCAAGATTCCTTTATCGCAGTTGCCTTGGGGCACGTTAGGCGCACTGTACTTGTTACAGTTCTGCAAAGAATGTTTCCAGAGCCATCACTAAATAACTATGCACTATCTAGTTCTACTCACAATAACGATAGAGGACGTATCTCCTTATATTCATGCAACAAAGCATCGAGCCTTCTGAGCTCTGACGGAGAGGTACGGCTTGTGTTGGAAGCCACCAACGTGGTGGAGTTGTTAGACAGCTTGTGACAGTACTCACTGTTGCATCGAGTAGAGTGTCGAGTTGGCTGGTATATAGGACGCTGTTTAGCCGCACAGCAGCACAGTATTCTTATCCGAGTGCGCATCAGCGGTGCGTTGCAGCCGTTTTTCGCCATGTGGAAGCAGACGAAAAAAATGGTTCAAATGGCTCTAAAAACTATAGGACTTAACATCTGAGGTCATCAGTCCCCTAGACTTAGAACTACTTAAACCTAACTAACCTAAGGACATCACACACATCCATGCCCGAGGCAGGATTCGAACCTGCGACCGTAGCAGCAGCGCGGTTCCGAACTGAAGCGCCTAGAACTGCCCGGCCACAACGAAGCACACGAGTTTTGGGGGATATTGCTCCTGTTGCGAACTTCGCCCGTGGCAGTAGTCAATCACGGTCTATAGGCCAAGGATCTGTCAAGTGTGACACGCAAGTACTTTGGGCTTGGGTTGTATATTTAATGGAATTTCCATTAATATATTAATTTATTTCATTAACCTAATCTGACCGGGACCATCTGGCCATCGGACGATGGTTTCAAACATACAGTATCTTTTTTACACTACGTTTACCTAAAAATTACAATTTTAATGTGGCAAATAGTATTAAAATGATCTGAGTGACTATAGTGACAATGTGAATAAGTAACATTGACTGTCAACTTGTAAGGTTAATAATTATGCTACTGCAACTGCTGCCACAAATAGTGATGGTAGCAATAATAATAATAATAATAACAATAATGACAATAATAATAATAATGATACTAATAGTGTCAGGTATAAAAAGAATTTATAGGTGTACAAAGCAGATGTTTTGCGATATAGCGAAGCTAAGGATACTGACAAACGAGGATGATCTGGTTGGAAGAAGGATGTACAAAGGTAACGAGTGCGTACTGCGGCTATGGTAATCATTACTTTTGCTTTAGTTGATACGTCATTAACTGTCTTCTGAAGCTGTAGATGTTATTCAGTTTCCTTGCATATTGCGTGAAGTTATTCCAGAATCAGGTTGCTGCTACTGAAAAGGACTTCGAGAAAGTGGTTGAATGAAGAACATTGTAGTTACGTGCTCAGTCCAATTTAGATTTTCATCTGCGATTTCTCCTAGTCACTTCGCTGAAGGGGAGAAATTGATATTTGCCATATTTATGGTTAAAGATGGTAGGGATTCCTTATACGTCTCGCTAATGAGGATAGAATGACCAACCAGTACCGCTTGGGTTTTGTATGGGTTGAGCTGTAACCCAGTATCGTGGGTCACTTTTGGTAGTGGACACTGGTCGGTATTGAGATTCGCGATAGCTGTCTTCAGGTTTATTGGTTTTGCACTTACATACAACTGGAAGTAATCAGCGTACATGCGGTTTTGCAGCAGGACAAAACTGATGACACGTCATTGACATACAGTGGAAAGAGTGTAGGACCTAATACCGAACGCCTAAAGCTACAGGCCTCCATTGTGACTTTGTGGTGCCGGACACGATACATTGCTGGTAGTTTTCCTCTCTGTTGTTGCGATGGAAGTGCAAGCATTCTGTCTTACTTACGACACTGCTGCCGCAAGGTTGAGAGGTCACCTTAAAACAGGAAAGGAACACAAGCACAGCTGGAGAGTGAGCTGAGAAGAGCAGATCGAATGAGAAGAGAAAGAAGTCGCGCTGCCTAGCGGGATTTCCGGCGTGACGTGTTCGGGTCCGTGGACTGGCTGCCCACTGCCACGTCCGCCGCTGCAGAAGTGGGAAAGCGGCGCGGCGAGCGGCGAGCTGCGAGGTCACTGAGGCGCGCCGGCGGCGGCTTTCGCCACGGGCTGAGACTGCGGTACCGCAGCGCAGGTTCCGCGCAACGCACAGCGCAGACTCGAGCCAGTGGCACGCCTCTTTCCCTACGTGCGGCGGTGGCACGCAATTTCGCGGTGTCCATCTCGTTTCCATATTTCATTGTTGCCTAGTCGCACAAAAATCTTTACATGTTTGGTTTCACCTCTAGCCCTCTCTACCCAGGAGGGAACCAGAACAGAAAAGGTCTGGATAACAGATTCATATCAGGTAACATACGAAAAGTCCGATTTATTGCAAGTTTAGTTATATTTACATTAGTATGAAGGATGCAAAATACACTCCTGGAAATTGAAATAAGAACACCGTGAATTCATTGTCCCAGGAAGGGGAAACTTTATTGACACATTCCTGG
The DNA here is from genome assembly GCF_021461385.2 of Schistocerca piceifrons. Lineage (NCBI taxonomy): Eukaryota > Metazoa > Arthropoda > Insecta > Orthoptera > Acrididae > Schistocerca > Schistocerca piceifrons. The sequence continues at coordinate 42,432,526 of NC_060138.1, read as the reverse complement.
GGTCAGATACATCACATGATCACACTGACAGAACCACAGGCACGTAGACACAGGCAACAGAGCATGCACAATGTCGGCACTAGTACAGTGTATATCCACCTTTCGCAGCAATGCAGGCTGCTATTCTCCCATGGAGACGATCGTAGAGATGCTGGATGTAGTCCTGTGGAACGGCTTGCCATGCCATTTCCACCTGGCGCCTCAGTTGGACCAGCGTTCGTGCTGGACGTGCAGACCGCGTGAGACGACGCTTCATCCAGTCCTAAACATGCTCAATGGGGGACAGATCCGGAGATCTTGCTGGCCAGGGTAGTTGACTTACACCTTCTAGAGCACGTTGGGTGGCACGGGATACATGCGGAAGTGCATTGTCCTGTTGGAACAGCAAGTTCCCTTGCCGGTCTAGGAATGGTAGAACGATGGGTTCGAAGACGGTTTGGATGTACCGTGCACTATTCAGTGTCCCCTCGACGATCACCAGTGGTGTACGGCCAGTGCAGGAGATCGCTCCCCACACCATGATGCCGGGTGTTGGCCCTGTGTGCCTCGGTCGTATGCAGTCCTGATTGTGGCGCTCACCTGCACGGCGCCAAACACGCATACGACCATCATTGGCACCAAGGCAGAAGCGACTCTCATCGCTGAAGACGACACGTCTCCATTCGTCCCTCCATTCACGCCTGTCGCGACACCACTGGAGGCGGGCTGCACGATGTTGGGGCGTGAGCGGAAGACGGCCTAACGGTGTGCGGGACCGTAGCCCAGCTTCATGGAGACGGTTGCGAATGGTCCTCGCCGATACCCCAGGAGCAACAGTGTCCCTAATTTGCTGGGAAGTGGCGGTGCGGTCCCCTACGGCACTGCGTAGGATCCTACGGTCTTGGCGTGCATCCGTGCGTCGCTGCGGTCCGGTCCCAGGTCGACGGGCACGTGCACCTTCCGCCGACCACTGGCGACAACATCGATGTACTGTGGAGACCTCACGCCCCACGTGTTGAGCAATTCGGCGGTACGTCCACCCGGCCTCCCGCATGCCCACTATACGCCCTCGCTCAAAGTCCGTCAACTGCACATACGGTTCACGTCCACGCTGTCGCAGCATGCTACCAGTGTTAAAGACTGCGATGGAGCTCCGTATGCCACGGCAAATTGGCTGACACTGACGGCGGCGGTGCACAAATGCCGCGCAGCTAGCGCCATTCGACGGCCAACACCGCGGTTCCTGGTGTGTCCGCTGTGCCGTGCGTGTGATCATTGCTTGTACAGCCCTCTCGCAGTGTCCGGAGCAAGTATGGTGGGTCTGACACACCGGTGTCAATGTGTTCTTTTTTCCATTTCCAGGAGTGTATTTTATTAGCTCAGAATCCTAACAGTGTGCTTTGTAAAGTACACTGAAGTGACGAAAGTCGTGGGATAACTCTTAATATCGTGTCCAACGTCCTTCTGCCCGGCGTAGTGCAGCAACTCGACGCGGCATGGTTTCAACAAGTCGTTGGCAACCGGCCGGTGTGGCCGTGCGGCTCTAAGCGCTTCAGTCTGGAACTGCACGACCGCTACGGTCGCAGGTTCGAAGCCTGCCTCGGGCATGGATGTGTGTGATGTCCTTAGGTTAGTTAGGTTTAAGTAGTTTTAAGTTCTAGGGGACTGATGACCACAGATGTTAAGTCCCATAGTGCTCAGAGCCATTTGAACCCTTTTTGAACAAGTCGTTGGAAGTCCCCTCCAGAAATAACGAGCCACGCTGCCTCTGCAGCCGACCATAACTTCGAAAGTGTTGCCGCTGCAGGATTTTATGCACATAATTTTTCGAGAGGATGCATGACGGGCGATCTGGGTGGCCAAGTGTTTCGCCCGAATTGTCCAGAATGTTCTTGAAACCGATCGCGAACAATTTTGGCCGGGTGACATGGCGCATAGTAATCCATAAAAATTCCATCGTTGTCTGGGAACATGAAGTGCATGAATGGCCGCAAATGTTCTCGAAGTACTCCAGCTGAACCAGAGGACCAAATCCATTCCATGTAAACAGCCCATATCATTATGACGCCACCACCAGCTTGCACAGTGCCCTGTCGGCAACCTGGATCCATGGCTTCGTGGGGACCCTCTCACACTCGAACCCTACCACCAGCTCTTACTAACTGAAATCGGGACTCACCAGACGAGGCCACAGTTTTCCAGTTGCCCAGGGTCCACGCGATATGGCCAGGAGCCCAGGAGAGGTGCTGCAGGCGAAGTCGTGATGTTAGCAAAGGCACGGTTAACGTCAAATTTCGCCGCACTGTCCTGACGAATGCATTCTTCGTACGTCTCGCAGTAATTTCTGCGATTATTTCAAGTAGTGTTGCTTGCTGTTATCACTAACAACTCTACACAAAGCTGCTGCTCTTCGTCGTTGCGTGAAAGCCGTCGGACACTGCTTCGTCCACGTTGACAGATAACGCCTGAAATTTCGTACTCTCGGCGCACTCTTGACACCGTGGATCTCTGAATACTGAACTCGCTAACAACTTCAGAAATCGAATGTCCCACTCGTCGTTAGGGATCTGTTAATTGCCGTCGTGCGATCATAATCACGTCCGAAACATTTTCACATGAAGCAACTAAGTACTAATGACAACTCCGCCAATGCACTGCCCTTTTACACATTGTACGCGCGATATTACTGTCAGCTGTATATCTGCATATCGCTATCCCATCACTTTTGCCACATCAGTGTTAAGTTACTGTAGTAAATACTCTAAACTCCCCGTGGTCCCCGACTTTTGTGAAGAAAGACGTTTTCTGTCTGCTCGAATACTAATTATTGCTGAAGTGTCATGTTCAGACGACGACGAGTCCTCTAAAGAGTTGAGAGTTGTGCTCAATCCCCGACGAGTCCGTTACCGAGTTCTTAACCTCTGACAAAGCGTTGGCTATGTTAACAGGCTTATTTGTTTTTGAATTTAAAAGATAAGAAAGTAAGCTGTTGCGATCTACTTGTTTCAGTAAAAAGAGGCAGGAGACTGACAAAAATCGTCTTGGGTCACTCACAAACTCAGTAGAAGCTGGGAATATAAGTTTCACAGAATACCAGTAGAGATGGGAATCTTCAGACACCACAAAGAAAGCGTTTTACTTCCTCCAGAAATAAATGAAAGCCTCATCTAACTCATCGAGCTTATTAAGGATTTGATCCGTTTCGCCGTACACTTTAGCTCCGAAATGTGTGGGTTTGTTATCAAGTGGGAAAGTAGAGACAAACTTTCAATTTGTAATATCGAAGTTCAAGAGTAGCTGGACATGTCTTTAGACTTTATGCCTGATTTTCGGAGTGTTCCCTAATGATGTGGGGCCGCGTGGTCGCTAAATTTTTTGGCATAATTAGATTTCAATTATCATTCCACGTAGTAAAACTAATCTTTTCGTTTAGTTGGCGGGCGAACGTAATAACCTGCTCCATTTGTGAGCTGTATTTACTACCTGCGCATGGATACACGGGTAGGAGGATCAGGGTGGAACGCGCTAGGAACGCTATTCTGTTTGCAGAGCCACGGCTGGACTAGGGACCAGTTTTTCTGACGCCCAGTTTATTATCGGTAGTGGGAAGTAGTACCTGCAAGTTTATACGGTTTCTGCATAGTTCTTAAAACATATCATTGTTCACTGAGGCTAATTCGGACTCTTTATAATTGTCTTGTTCGTAATACTGTCTCTTCCCATTACATCTGCTAGTCAATCCACGGTCAGTCCATTTAAAAATGGGGCTATTTAACCTTGTAAGTAGGAACGAAATCCTTGTCACCAGAAAGTCAAATTCTTTGGGCGGCCAATAAGCCACGGTGAACAGGTTGCAGTATTACAGCGTCTGTTCTCCATCGTTCTCCATGTCGTAGTTGCAGGTGTATCTTCCTACTCTCAGTTTCATTTATAGTCCGTCCTTTCCGCCGCATTATGGTGTTTACGTCTGTTATGCGCATATCTTCAGCTTAATTTTTGACAGCACCTGATTGGGATTATGGCCTAATTTTTTGAGGTGTATCATATCCAACAGACCATGGAGGACTTAAGAAATCTTGCGAAGATTCTTAGAATAAACAGCGCATCCGGTTATGTTAATCACATTGACATCACACCTGGATCGGTACCATGTAAGATTTCTAAGGAAAGAACAGTACACGTTAAGCTATGAGGAAAGCAAACATCCTACATGCTCTCCACTTACGGCATTGAGCTTGGAACTTCTCATTTAGCCGATAACTGTGAATTTCTTATCCCAGAATATTTTTATTTCAAATTGTTTTTTAATTATACGGATCTCTCTCATATAGTGCTTCAATTTGCCAAAAATCTTCTTATATATAACACGGTAAAACACCCACATGCTTATTAGGAATTTTTTAAGGAGTGTAACGATGCATCTGAAATTTTATCTCGCAACAACGGCATTTCTAAGCCCCATATGATTAACCTCCATAAGCGCTTTACATTTAGACCTCATACACGCCTGTGAGTCTTGCGAACGTGCTTTCACTACGTTTGTACTCAGAATTACTAGTCGAAAAATTTGATCGCAGCCATTTCACCTGTGTTATGTGTGGTGCTGGAAAGTTAGACGTTTTGGTCGATATTACGAACATGTTCAGCTATTACCTGTAGAATCAAGGCAGGTATCTGGTGAAAGCAGTTGACACGTTCATATCACCACGATTCTGATGATATGCGTACGGGATATTCTCCTAGCCTGTTGTTCATACCATCATAAGAACATTCCAGAATCTAAAGAGTTTCAGCCACAAAGCCATCATCTTCAGATTCTTACAGCACACGTAGCACACGGTGATAATTAATGCTCACAGTCTGACAACGTATTGTCTGTACCACGTGTCCCTATGAGTGACGTGTGTAGCGGTAGTCTGAAGATGACCACCATCTGCTTGAAACTCATTACATTCTATAATGTTCTTATGGTTGTATCAGCAATAGGACATAATTATACGAGAGCGTACTGTAAAATAATGCCTCTGAATTTTTTACTCTGTTCTCAACTTCGGTAGAGATATTACATTCTCTTGCCATAACATTTAAGACATCATCCGCTGTAAAAGGGAGAGGACAGTGTACCGACATTAACGCTACTGAGCTCAAGTAAGGCCGACAACGTACACCAGCTCGGCTATAGCGAAGATGGACGACAGGCGATAATGCTATCTATTGTCTTGTCGACTGTTGATAGAGCCTATCCCTTTTTCTTCGTAAGAACGATGTTAAAAATTTGTTATGAAAGCAGGTAATGTGTACGAACATAAGGTACAACTGGAGAACATTTGGAAATTCCGTGGAGCCGGACGGACTTTAGTACTAGTTTCATTTTCTGATTCGTAAATTATGCTTTGCCAAACTGTTAGTCGGCAGTTATTGGGATGAATCTGCAGAAAAAATGTCCACACACAGTAAAACTGACGGACATATGGTTTTGAATATGATTTCGAGAAATGATATAACAAAGAAATATTAGTACACACTCTTTTGCCTTTGACAAGGAAAACCGTACTATGATGGCTGTTTTTCATTGAAATTGCAAATAGAAGAACGTAGAGCCCTTGACAAAGTCAATAGGAACGAATTATTATAGATTCTGCAGATGGTCGGGTTCCCCAGCAACTTATCGATAATACACAGATCAAAAAAGTTTGGCATAACTCCGGTTCCCAGAACTCCTGAAGATAGACGTTGACTGTGGATATTGTATCACTGACACAGTCCCTTTGACTGTTCACAGATGTCACTAAACCCGCCCAAAGATGTAAACAACCATGCATGAACAACGTCTATTAGACGGAGGGGGTCCAACAGCCGATCAGTTCCAGTCATTCCACCAGGAAGGAGAAACACGGCTCGAGTTGTCTGTAGTTCAACAATGCCTAGACGATCAAAACCGCGGTTCGATCGCGTCCGCATTGTTACTTTGTGCCAGGAAGGGCTCTCATCAAGGGAAGTGTCCAGGCGTCTCGGAGTGAACCAAAGCGATGTTGTTCAGGCATTGAGGAGATACAGAGAGAGACAGGAACTGTCGATGAAATGCCTCGCTCAGGCCGCCCAAGGGCTAATATTGCAGTGGATGACCGCTACCTGCGGATTATGGCTCGGAGGAACCCTGACAACAACACCACCATGTCCAATAATGCTTTTCGTGCAGCCACAGGACGTCAAGTTACGACTCAAACCATGCGTAATAGGCTGCATGATGCGAAAGTTCACTCCTGATGTCCATGGCGAGGTCCATCTCTGCAACCACGACACTAAGCAGCACCGTACAGATAGGCCCAACAACATGCCGAATAGACCGCTCAGGATTGGCATCACCGATGAGTGTCGCATATGCCTTCAACCAGACAATCGTCGGAGACGTGTTTGGATGCAACCCAGTCAGGCTGAACGCCTTAGATGCACTGTCCAGCGAATGCAGCAAGGTGGAAGTTCCCTGCTGTTTTGGGGTGGCATCATGTGGGGCCGACGTACGCCGCTGGTGGTCATGGAAAGCGCTGTAATGGCTGTACGATACGTGAATACCATCCTTCGACCGATAGTGCAACCATATCAGCAGCATATTGACGAGGCATTCGTCTTCAGGGACGACAATTCGATCCCCCATCGTGCTCATTTTGTGAATGACTTCCTTCGGGATAACGACACCGCTCGACTAGAGTGACCAGACATGAACCCTACCGACAACGCCTGGGATAGATGAAAAGGGCTGTTTCTGGATGACGTGACCCACCAACCACTCTGAGGGACCTACGCCGAATCGCCGTTGAGGATTGGGACAATCTGAAACAACAGTGCCCTGATGAACTTGTGGATAGTATGGCACCACGAATACAGGCATGCATCAGTCCAAGAGGACGTGCCACTGGGTATTAGAGGTACCAGTGTGTACAGCAATATGGACCACCACTTTTGAAGGTCTTGCTGTGTGGTGGTACAACAAGCAACGTGTGGTTTTAATGAGCAATAAAAAGGGCGGAAACGGTGTTTATGTTGATCTGTATTTCAGTTTTCTGTACCGGTTCCGGAACTCTCGGGACCGAGGTGATGCAATTTTTTTTTTTTGTGTGTTTATAAAAAGTTCACTGAACAAATTTAATCTGTCTCAAGAAAGAGAGGAAATTATCAGAGTGGTGCAGGATAAATGCAGGACAGCAAAGGGATGCGCTCTTTCACCACTCTTGTTTATTATTTATATGAATAAAATCATTAAAAAGTGGAGAAGAGTGAACAAATTCACATATTTAGGATATAAACTATCCCTTCCGGAAGAAACAGAATTATCTGAAAAAGCCACCAAGCATACAAAAATAACTGGAGTGATTAATAATGTAATGAACCCTCCCCTCGTCCAATGAATACCAAAACACTCATTTACAAGACCTTAGCAAGATAAGTGCTGTGCTATGGAAGAGAAGCCAATAAAGACAAAATATGCGCAAAGACTTAACAGCCTACGAACTGCTGGTTGCACCTAATAGGACCGCAAAAGGATTGAAGATGTCTTGAAGGAGTTTCTCAGCAACAGTATATAATTTTCAAACATAGGAATTACACAGCCTACCGGTTGCAAATAACTGTTTTTTTACACTGACCTAGGTTTCGAGATCTCTAAGGGTATCGTCATCAGAATGAAGTTTTGAGAAACTGTAAAATTATTGTAACAAAGCAATAGTCAGAGTTTAGAGCAGCTATGCTCAAGTTAAGAATAAAATAAAACACGTTCCAGCCTTTGACACGTATGCCTATCTAGGAACAATACCAGACTTGAAGGAACTTAAGATGGAACTCATCAGACATTATATTCAGAACTACCAAAACAGCTGGAGGAAACTTCTACAACGGATGAGCTCAAAAAGGATCCCAAAATCCATGCTACGCTGTCGTCCCAACGGTGTAAGATCGTTCGGTCGACCAACAGAAAGGAGGTAGGAGAACTCGACGAGCCTGTAATAGGTCAGCAGGCCTAATAATTAGAGGGAATGTGATGATGAAGAAACCGTATAAAGTTTCTCAGCCGGTTGATACGAATACGATTATCTTCTACTTTCGTGAGGTTACACGTCATGAACAATAGAACTGCCTAACTTTCTTCCCGAAGAGCAGTTAGTTCACAAAGCTTTGTTAGAAAGTTCCTGGTAGCTCTCCTAGGCACTAGGACAGCACACATCTAACTCTCTCTTGCTGAAGGCACTTCACGGCACGGCTGCTCGAATGCATACGAGTCCTCTTGGCAGGCGCCTCTGCGAAGTAGGACGCAGCCAGGGATGCGCGTAGGGACTGGATCAGTGTGCACTGTTCGTACCGATAACTAACAGTGATGTTGTCCTCGTGAACACGGATTATGTCAGAAAAACATAATACAGATTACATATTTTACGCGAGCAACTATGTGATTAGATTTAACGTCGATTCCACAAATTTTCATTCAAGTGGTGCTCCGCAATTTAGAACAAGTAAAACAAATTGAAGCACTTTTTCTATTATAACTTTATACAATAATTATCATAAACATACAATCGTATATACACAATTCCTATCATATTATAGTCAGATGTAAAAGGAAGGAGTTTACGTTTATTTTGATAGCACTTAATTTGTGCAGAATTCGAACACAGCATATAAATCAGTTAATGTGAAGTTATTAGGAATATATACAGCAATTAGCACTGGACCCTGAAATTGGAAAATTATCAAGCAAACGTTTACATAGACATTCAGAAATAAAATTCAGGACAGAAGCCTCCAGAGTTTTTGATTAAAATTGGGACCCGTTAGGATGAAGGACTGTCAGAAGTTCTCTTCAACTGCATGTTACAGACTGTCATCAGACAATGGGAAAATGAATTATCCCGGACAGGGTTGCTGAACGAAGTTCACGTCGGTGGTTCAAAGAACGGCCTTGCATTCGCCGATAATCTGGAGATCCTACCAAGAAACATACAGACAGCTGTGGAACAGGCAGATATGCTTAAGGAGCAAGCAGAAATATCTGGCCTCCGAATTTCTTTCAAGAAAGTAAAGTATACAACCAACACCCGAACAGCGCCTTGTCACATAACAACAGAGTACGGTAAAACATATAAAGTGGACAGTTTGAGGTACCTTGGTGAAAAAGTACAGACGAAAACTAGTGCACAAGAAGCCAATCACAGTAGGAGAGAGAAGATGGTCGTTGATTCTCGTATGACGGATGTCTTCCTTAAGACAAAGACCACCTCAAGCGCTATAACATAGAGGTCGAATCCCAATGTCTGTATGTAGTGAATGCCTCAGAATGGCAGGAAACGTTGGACTGTGAGAAGCTGATAAATCTTTTCCTTTGGAAAAAAATGTGTCGTAAGACAATAGATGGACAATATATACTGCGAAGATAAGGAAACGACGGCTTAAGTTCTATGGACACCTGTTTAGGATAGATGCAACCCAGCTCAAGGAGCAGCTTTTTTTTTTTTTTTTTTTGTTAGGGTACTGGACAGCAGACTTAAAAGTCTTCGATAAATGGTGCAAGAAAGTCAGGAAGGATCTGAAGAGTATTGGACTGAATCAGTAAAGACATCTCTAACCAGTCGAGGTACAGATAACCGATCATAAAATGTGTTTCCATAGCGTCTGGACACAGGAAAGAAGGTAGGCCAGAAAAAGAACGAAATGTTTTTGGCCTGCAAGAAACAGTTCCAGTAATGACCATTAATAAATCTTTCAGGTTTTCTTAAACTGTACTTTTGTAATTACTATACATTTTTGATTTGCGGCAATTTCATGAAAACTTGGGTTTCTTAATATTAAACAGTTTTTTTTTTTTGTACGAAACTAAGAGCCTAATGTAGATTGCTTTCATTCTAGCGAAATGACCCATTATTTGGAACAATGGATATATGTATATATATTTACGGACAATTTTGTTAACGAGTATATAAAACAAGAAGCAATTATCTAAACAGGACTTTTTGAACTGTTGATATAATAAATCGTATTTGCATGCATTGTACTAGAGGGACGTAATCTCTGATATCGCAAATCTATTTGTTGTAAGTTTCACATAATATTACTGATAATGCACCAGGTTCTCGCTGTAGAGACTGAGGCGCGAACAGAGCCCTCTCAGACGATCGTGCTTGTGGCAGACTGCTTTCGGTATTCATTTGGGGAACGGGAACATTCAACTCTGTATTCGTTTCTTGGTTACGACATTGACACTGTGCAAGCGGTAATTTGGGAAGATGCCATGCAACTTCTCTACGTCCACATCAACGAACTGCCAAGATCCAAGCCCACGCAGTTCATACACATTATTGATCCATATTACTTCGAAATGCCCCAATGCACGAAATTCCACACTCCCAATGAACTAAGCAATTCATCAGCCAAAGGCATGCCCAGACAAGCTTCACTCTGAGCAAATAGTCGTTAGAAACAGAGAGACAACATAAAAACTAGCGAATGATGGGAAATTCACTGCGACAGTTGACTGAAGCCAATGGCACCCCAGTTCCGCAGAAGCCTGAAATCTAATGATGATGTCTTCAACTTAGTTCCATGGTGATTTTGTCCTTATTTTACTCAGTTGTTGGTCTGGATACCATCCATAAATAAGCACATAAACACTCGGGGGTACTTCTTCTCCTTTGTTTTTGCGGTGATCAAGTTGATATCGGCAGCATATTACAGATGGATCATTAGTTTAGTTTCGACGCCGGCGGCGTTGGTCTAGAGGTTCTAGGAGCTCAGTCCGGAACCGCGTGACTGCTACAGTCGCAGGTTCGAATCCTGCCTCGGGCATGGATGTGTGTGATGTCCTTAGGTTGGTTAGGTTTAAGTAGTTCTAAGTTCTAGGGGACTGATGACCACAGATGTTAAGTCCCACAGTGCTCAGAGCCATTTTATTAGGGCCTGACGCCTGACTGAGGTCACGGTCATCAGGAACGAAGCACTAGCTCATCTGACCAACGACGTGGCCTTATGGACGAAACCGTCCCTCCATCTGCTTGAAATGATAGAAAATCTAAATCAGGGTGCTTTTCTAGAATTTGTGCTGTACTCGTGTGTTGAATATATATAATAAACATTTAAATGATCACTCATAAAACAAAGGAAAGAGAAAATACAAACACCTTTATTCGTCTTGACAGTAATCTCCAGTGATAGCTATAATTTTTTGTCAACGAACGTAAACTCTCACACCTTTCTGAGTGTTCACCAGCTGAGCAAGATGGACTCTCATTTGGGAGGATGGACTTGTAAAATCTCTTCAGACCGTCCAGATTTACGATTCCCCGATTTCCATAAATCATTTAAGTCGAATGCTTTAAAAATTCCACTGCCACTTCCTGCCCCATCCTTCCAAAAGCAGAGATTGTACTCGGCCTCTTGCGACCTCGTCGATGTCAAACCGTTCGTTGAAAGTCAGTCGAAACGTGATGCAGACAGCTATGAAAAGTAATCGTTACGGTTGCCTCCTCGAACCATTAGTACCGTGGTTATTTTAGCTTAGGATATTTAACGCTGCGTGGCACTTCCCCCATTTGCCTGTCAATATGCTTGGAGATGCACCCATTTTGGTATGCTTTGTCATTTATATATCACTCCAGGCATCGAAATTGTTAGGTGTTCTTCCTAGCTGCGTCTCACGTGAAGCACGATTGTTGTTGCTTGTCGCCATGATTATTACACGCTACGCTCGATGTGTGAAAACGACTGCTGGAAGAAACCAGCTGTCTGTGCACGAGATCAATTGTGAACAAATACGCCACTGCCACACTCGTATATTTCAGATAGTTAAAGCGTCTTAGTTACCGGAAGCGTTACTGCTGATGGAACTACAGATCCTACGAAGCAGCCGACCTGCGACGAAAATTGCAGTTATTCTGTGCTATACGTGAGTCACGCAATACAAATGAGACACTTTTCGTTGTGTTCTGCTATGAAAGAATGACGTACAAAAGAATACCAGCAATTTCTTACATCAGAGTGACTCCCTGGGAAACCAGAATTGCTTGCTGTCGTTTTTTGTGCACTCTAGTGTCATCCAGCCCGTATGATTTGAGTAACTTCTATGTATCGCTTTACACGAATCATCTCCTCCGCCTTTTCGTTGCTCTGCCATTCCGAAAATACAGGAACACTGAAATAGTAAGGTCGAAGGCTCATTAGGTCGACAATAAAAAGGCGATACTACCTAGATGGGCATAACTCTACGTACTTCAGAATTTACAAAATGACAGGCTCAGCAATGATGTTAATGGAAAGTTAAACTTCTATATTTATATTTTTTGTTTTATTCCTTGTAGTCCGTCAGAAGTGTTGATTCATTCGCTGAAACGGAACCACCATTCCCATACGTTAAATACGCATGCTTGTTTAAAAAAAGGTCGCTCTTACTGCGAGCTCCGCAGGTAGTTGAAATTATTGATAATCTGATTTATTTGACTGATTCCTTTCCTATTGGCTTGTAACAGCACACGAAGTTCCCAACTCCTATTTCAGCAGCTCTGTTTATAGTTGTATGCGAATCTACCTATAGAAAATATACAAGTTTCACAAACAAGCGATACAAACTTGTATCCGTTTCACAGGAGATAAATCAGAAAATTGTCGAATAACATTGGGAATTACATTGAACGTAAAGAGAGTTTGGATCTCAATTAGCTGAGAGAGTTATGTAAGAACGCTAACAGCGATGAGATTAATTCACTGAACATTCTTAAAAATGAGCTAGAACAAATAATGACATCTAAATTAAGGAAGTCAATTACAATTCAACACCGTATCTATTCAACCATCAGTTGACAACATATGCTTGAAATGGTGTTAGTAGGCTTGTACACCTACCTGAATTATGACAGCATATGTACGTGCTCCCATAGATTAATTTATCTGAAATTTGTCTTGACTAGTGGCTCACGATTTTGAAGGAAATAAATGAAATTTCATTACTTATATTTAGAAGTATGACACGTTACTAGTTTGAACTACATGCTAATCAAACTGTTAACTTACCCGTGTTTAATGACTCATTGACGGGATCGAACGAATTTTAAAGAGAAGAGAAGCTTTAACAAACATTGAAACACATTTCGCCAGACTCACAGATTTTATTTCGTAGCTCGTAGCTATGCCATCCAAGAGTTTGTTGCCGTGCGCACTACTCCTTCCCGAGTCAGAGAGATCTGTTGTTTGCAATGAACAGCGAGGTGCCGGCCGAAGTGGCCGTGCGGTTCTAGGCGCTGCAGTCTGGAACCGCGAGCCGGCTACGGTCGCAGGTTCGAATCCTGCCTCGGGCATGGATGTGTGTGATGTCCTTAGGTTAGTTAGGTTTAACTAGTTCTAAGTTCTAGGGGACTAATGACCTCAGGAGTTGAGTCCCATAGTGCTCAGAGCCATTTGAACCATTTTTGAACAGCGATGTATTCATAGAGTAGGAATATTTACAGAGTGAGCGTTCAGATGCGCAAAACATTTTTGTCGCCAACGTACATTGCCCATTACGTTGTGGGAGATATTTTTAAATAGTAAATGTGCCTTCTTTCGTGTATTTAAGTAAATTTGCATCCACAGCAGCGACAATTATTCACCACTGCTATTGCTGGTATTACTGGCAGACATAACTGCGCACTGCAGTCACATTACCTGAGACTAACGTATACTGGCGACAAAAATACTGTTCTACGCTTCTCAAAACTCACTCCCACTCTATGGAGGAGCTACACAAATACATAATCCTGTGGGGCGTCAATAATCCAAATTATTCACGAAGTGGCGGTTGTCTATGTGGTAAAACAAACAGAATGACAGAAAATTTTCATGCTTTCACGGTGTCTGCGTCTGAATGCTTGCAATTTTATGGCAGAGTGAAAGTGTTTTCTCCTCTAGTGTTTTCTCCTCTAGACCTCGTCCGAAGGCGTTCTAGGCTGAAAAATGTTTCCTTTTGGCGTACTTTACTATTTGGTTACGTTCTGTTTTGTACAATACAAAACATGACCAACAGTGAAATTCTCGAAGCTCAAAGCAATCTTGTGTGTCCCCAAGTTGCTGTGATAGAGTCTTCTGACACAAGCGCATTCGATAACAAAGTCTTTTATACGATACAATGTAACACTTAATCCACCATTTTACAAGTTCTTTTAAACTGCAGAAAGGAACTTGACAAGTCGAATAAGATGCTGGTACTTATCCAAACAATATGACGCGAATGGCTTATTTTGATAAAACTAGAGCCGAAACCTTCGTCTTCTTTCATTCAACTGAACAGCAATTCATATCCATTTTCTGGCTGTCGATGATTCTTTAAACTCCATATTTTTTGGCTTCCTATTTTCCTTTTCTTCCCAACATTTCATTGTGGCGCTTAGTTACCGTTGGCTATAATTAGAACTAATTGGTTATCAAGAGATTAGGAATATTCTTGGTTTTTAATGTTTAATGTGAGTGTGCATGGAACCAATCATAAGAAGGGTAAAAGAGTTACTTCTTTGTTCTTGAGTAAGTTATTTTATAGTTTCAGTCCTGTGACCATTTTCAGATGATACATGTGTCAGTTGAATGCTTCCTTATTGTATTACATCAGATCAACCGAGAACCCGAGAATGTTCTGGTTCTAAGTAAAATCAATAAGCGTGTGCAAGGGCTCTGTCCAGTCACTCGTTGACCAGTCTGGTGTGTCAATAGAAGATAGCAACATGAAAGCTGAAGTTTTAAATTTCGCGCTTAAGAAATCGTTCACGCTGGACTCTCGTGGAAACATACCGTCGTTTGTCCGTCGCACAGATCTTTGTATGGATGACCTCGCAGCAGGCATCCCTGGAGTAGAGAAGCAACTGAAAGAGTTAAAAACAAACAAGTCGTCAGGTGTGGTGGAATCCCAGTTTGGTTTTACAGTGAGTACTCTATGGCACTGGCCCAATTACTTACATGCATTTATCGCGAATCTCTCGCCCAGCTCAAAGTGCCAAGCGACTGGAAAAAAGCACAGGTGACTCTTCTACATAAGAAGGGTAAAAAGAACTGACCCACAATTACAGACCAACAACCTTAACATCAGTTTGCTGCGGAATGCTTCAACATATTCTCGGTTCGAATATAATAAAGTTCCTTGAGACAGAAAACACTCCTATCCATATATCAGCGTGGATTTAGAAAGCATTGCTCGTGCGAAAATTAGCTTTCTCTTTTCTAACACGGTATCCTGCGAACTATGGATGAAGAGCAATAGGCAGATTCCATATTCCTACATTTTCGAAAAGTATTTGACACGGTGCTCCACTGCAGACTGTTAAGAAGGACTAGAATAGGAATAGGTTCCTAGATATGGGAAGATTTATTAAGCGGTCCAACACAGTACGTTGTCCCCGACAGTCAGTGTACATCGGAGAAAAGGCATCGTCAGGAGTGTCCCACGGACGTGTGGTAGGACCGTTCTTGTTCTCTGTATATCCTGTAAGCTGCGACTGTTTGCTAATGATGCTGTGAAGTACGGGAAGATGTCGTCGTTAGTGACTGTACGAGCACACAGGATGACTTATACAATATTTCTAGTTGGGGGTGATGAATGGGAGCTTGTTCTAAATGTAGAAAAGTGCAAGTTAATACAGATGAGTAGGAAAAACAATCCCATAGTGCTCGAATACAGCATTAGGGGGCTACTTGATCTATGGTGTAACGTTGCAAAGCGGTATGAAGTGAAACGAGCACGTGGGGATTGCAGTGGGGAAAGTGAATGGTCGACTTTGGTTTGCTGGGTGAATTTTAGGAAAGTGTGGTTCTTCTGTAAAGGAGACCTCCTATAGGATACTAGTATGACCCATTCTTGAGTACTGCTAGAGTGTTCGGGATTCCGAACAGATTAAAGAAAGACACAGAAGTAATTCAGGAAGGTGCTGCTAGATTTGTTATGTTCGAACAACATGAGATGCTTCGGGGACTCAAGTGGGAATCCCTGGACGGAAGACGACGTTCTTTTTGAGGAACGCTAGTGAGAATATTTAGAGAAATGGCATTTGAAACTGACTGTGGAACGATTCAACTGCTGCCAGCTTAGATTTCGCGTAAGGACCACAATCTTGAGAGACGTGGAAGTTCGCATGGAGGCATATGGACACTCATTTTTCCCTTGCTGTATACTGCGAGTGGAGCAAGAAGGGAACTACTAACAGTCTACAACGTTCCCTCCGCCACGGAGGGTACGGCACTGAGCGGAATATTACGTAGATGTAAACGTACTGATATAGATGACAAATAATCAACAAGAGTAAATAGAAAAGGCCATTTTACAGGCGCACTGAATCAGAAGGCGCAATATGATGTTACATCTTATAGATGTTTAGATAAACCTAAATATATTATATTGCCAATGCACAAAAAACTTTTAATTTTGTATATGGTGTGTCTCTATAATCGCGACTCAAATAAATAAAAGCTCAGGAAGTTTATAATTAACGCTAAATGGCAATTAGAAAAACGGTGCTGTGCATCTCATTAACCTCTCTCTCTCTCTCTCTCCGTTAGCGTGTGTGTGTGTGTGTGTATGTGTGTGTGTGTGTGTGTGTGTGTGTGTTTGTGTGTGTGCTAACTTCTGTTTTTTAAAGTGTTTAAGTACCTCGTATGTTTCTTTTGCAACTATTGCATCTCCAGTGTTCTGAGCCATAATCCCCTGTGTGAAATAAGACTAATGCATAATTTTTGCCAGGCAATTCTTAGTACCTGGATCATATGTGCGTGGCACACAGAACGCTTCGTTTTAAGTGCAGCTAGTACATACGTGTATTTCTTTGTTCGTCTGTTTTAATTTTTGGACTCGTCTCGTGAGAAACACGCAGCTACGCGGCCTGCGAGGTAGCGGCGACGGCCACACGTCCGCCCACAGGACCGCAGTTGCAGCTGTGTTTGTCATTCGACCGAAGGACGTTCGCTACAGCAAGGGAGAAAGTAAACAGCGCGTCGCTGCCCACCTATTACCGTCTGAGTCCGAAACACCCAGCCGCCGGCTAGCGTTCTCCCTCGGTCGTGTCCACACGTGACGCAATGCTCTCCGTTTGGGCAGACGTGCAGACGCGGCGGCAGCGCGCTCTCTGAGGTGAGGTGGCCACCGACAGACTTCTGGCCGCAAACTTGCTGGCCACCACACTGCACCAATAATCTTTCCTGCTTCTTCCTGTCAACAGCTCCAGCGCACACATTGTTTGTGTCGTCTTCATCGTTCCTCTCTCTCTCTGTCTCATCGTAGAAAATCTCAGAACTGTTACGGATGTAGTTAGTCTCCGAAAACTCGTGAATCCGTTAGCTACCGATCGCTAAATTCCCTTACTTTCTTCTACAGTCAACAACGTTCCTGTAAGAAACACATCAACGCTTCATGTCATGAAAATACGTCTAACAACAATACGACAGAAGTTTGCAGGTACCCGTTTTCAGTCCACCTTCAGTCACAGTTATCTTCCGCGAATCGTTATCTCAAGAAGTTAATCACTTTTCTTTGTCAGTGAGAATCGTTTCGACACAGGCACTGGAACTTTAGCCTTTGGTCGCAGTCAAACGTTTTCTTGCGTCACGTAACTGAGCGATTGCTGATAACACTCTCGGAAATAATCAGTATTTACTGGAATCTCTTATTTATTTATTCGTCTATATCTTATTCTGGGAGCTATGGAATGGTCTTTCTTCTTTTCATTCGTCGGTCGCGTTACTGTGTATGTCTGACTTACTGTTATTATGAGTGGAAAGACAACGTCGTTACAACTGAAATACCGAGCGAGGTTTCGCAGTGGACTCGCATTCTGGAGGACGACGGTTCAAACCCGTGTCCAGTCTTCCAGATGTATGTTTTGCGTGATTTCCCTAAATCGCTCAACGCAAATTCTGGGATGGTCGCTTCGAAACTGCACGGCCTACTTCCTTCCCCATCCTTCCCTAATCCGATGGCACCGATGACCTCTCTATTTGGCCCCCCTCACCAAGTCAACCAACCAGCCAATAACTGAAATTAATCACAGACCAAAGTAAACCAATAAACAACAAAATGCCTAAGCACGTAGACAATTGATATTTCCACAAAGCAAGGTTCCATAACGATTGGACGCCGCCTTCTGATACACCACATTACGGAAATCAATGAAATTGCGGAGGCTACGGGAATGAAAGGGTTGGTGACTGACGTCACAACTTTCGCTTCTGACGATACCTGTACTAAGCAGAAAATTCGCCGTACTAACTGAAACTAAATGAGATGGCATAGTGTCTAAACGAGATGCATTAGAGGTTTATTAACCTAATTCTAATTTAAATGGAGAGGCGTTAAAATATTCGTATGGCCGTCACGAGTTATATTTGCTGTTGATTCCCTAATACCAGTTTGATTGCTTATGTGGGCCACGATCACTCCACACGACATCCTTCTAAATCTGAATTACTGCTCCGATAGCAACAGCCTCAATGTCGACGAAAGTTGAGACTTATCCGTCTCTTTGTTCCGACACACAGCCATAGACGTCTTTCTTGTACGCGAGTGCACTTTCTCAAGAGAACAGTGAGCCATTTTGAATAAAGTTGCTGGTAAAGTTAGGAATTGAATTTCCCTACATTCTACAAACAAAAGCAAAGAAAATGCATCGTAGCTGCTGTGGAAAACTCTCTTCTATATTCTCTACATCTACAGCTACATCTATAGCTACATCTACATGGATACTCCGCAAATCACGCTTAAGTTCCTGGCAGAGGGTTCATCGTACCACTTTCCCTATAATTCTCTGTTATTCGAGTCTCTAAGAGAGAGCAAAAAAAAAAAAAAAAACGGGTACATGTATCTTCCGTGAGAGCACTGATTTCTCTTATTTTATTATGTTGATCGTTTTTCCCTGTGTAGTTGGGCGTTAACAATACATTTTCGCATTCGCAGGAGAAAGTTGGTGATTGAAATTTCGTGAGAAGATTCCACCGCGACGATGAACGCCTTTGTTTTAATTATGTCCACCCCAAATCCTGTATCGAACCAGTGACACTCTCTCCCCTCTTTCGCGATAATACAAAACGTGATGCCCTTGTTTGAACTTTCGCGATCTACTCCATTAATCCTATCTGGTAAGGATTCCACATCTCGCAGCAGCACTCCAAAAGAGGACGCACAAGCGTGGGGTAGGCAGTCTCTCTAGTAGATTTGTTGCGTGTTCCAAGTGTTCTGCCAATTAATCGCAGTCTTTGCTTCGCCTTCCTCGCAACATTTTCTGTCTGTTCTTTCCAATTTAAGTTGTTCGTTATTGTAATTCCTAGTTATTTAGTTGAGTTTACGGCCTTTACATTTGATTGATTTTAAGTTTAGCGCATTCTTTTACCACTCATGCGGATGACCTCACACTTTTCATTATTTAGGATCAATTGCCAATTTTCGCACCATACACATATCTTTTCTAAATCGTTTTGTGATTTGTTTTGATCTCTTTATGACTTTACTATACGATAAACGACAGCATCCTTTGCAAGCAACCTAAGACAGCTGCTCAGATTGTCTCCTAAATCTTTTATAACAGCAGAGGGCCTATAACACTACCTTGGGGAACGCCAGAAATCCTGTTTTACTGGATAACTTACCGTTTGTTACAACGAATCTGCCAGGAAATAATGAATCCAGTCGCATAATTGAGACGATATTCCACGAACACGCAATCTAATTACAAGCAGCTTGTGAGGTGCGGTGTCAAAAGCCTTCTGGAAATCTATAAATGCTTAACCTAATTGAAATCCCTTGACAATAGCATTCAATACTTGGTGTGAGCAAAGAGCTAGTTGTGTTTCACGACAACGATGTTTTCTAAATTTGTGTTCTCTTTCTGTCGGTTCAAACAAACTGTAAGATAATCTGATTTCTCGTCAGTGCCGGCACAGTAAGTACATAGTGTAGAATGACAAGAGACAGCCGGTTAAAAATATACAAAAGTTGCTGTTACTGAAATAAGTACATGCGCATGTAACTTCGGGAGGCGTTTTGCTTTCTGCCGAAATATTCCTCTACAATTATATTTCAGTGTACTATTTCTTGATGGTCACGAAATAGATAAATGGAAATGCCGTGTGGCTAGGGCCTCCCGTCGGGTAGACCGTTCGCCTGGTGCAGGTCTTTCGAGTTGACGCCACTTTGACGACTTGCGTGTCGATGGGGATGAAATGATGGTGATAAGGACAACACAACACCCAGTCCCTGAGCGGAGGAAATCTCCGACCCAGCCGGGAATCGAACCCGGGCCGTTAGGTATGACATTCCATCATGCTGACCACTCAGCTAACAGGGGCGGACGACGAAATAGATGAAGTTAAGGAACTCTAGTACCTAGGCAGCAAAATAACCAATGACGGTCGGAGCAATGAACACATCAAAAGGAGACTAGCACTGGCAAAAAGGGCATTCCTAGCCAATAGAAGACTATTAGTATCAAATATAGGCCTTAATTTTATGAAGAATTTTCTGGGGCTGTACATCTGGAGCACATCATTGTGTGGTAGTCAAATATGGACTGTGGGAAAACAGAAAAAAAAGAGAATCGAAGCAAATGAGATGTGATGCTACAGGCGAATGTTGAAAAGTAGATGGACTGATAAGATAAAGAATGAGGAGGTTCTGTGCAGAATCGGAGAGGAAAAGAATGTGTGGAAAATACTGACAAGGAGAAGGGACAGGGTGATAGGACATCTGTTAAGACATGAGGTAATGGCTTCCATGGTACCAGAGGGAGCTGTACAACGCTATTATGAGATTGGCAGAGGAGAGGAATTCGTGGCGGGCCGCATCAAACCAGTCAGAAGACTGATGACTCAAGGCTAAGAACTTTTTCTAGCTAATCTTAGATCTGCTTTAATTAGTATTCTAACAGTATTGCAAAAGCTCACTGATGTCTAACAATTTCCGTGATTTGGCTATTGTAATGACATGAAATATGAACAGAAACAAAAAAACTAATGCTGTCTCTTACTTCCCGTAGCTAAGGCGAACTAGAGAGAAACTACGAGTGTGTGTGTACTGAAAAATAATGCTTTCGAATTTTTAATGTGAAAACACTTGAAGCTCTTTAAATAAAACAAACTTTATTAACATTCGTTCTTTGTTCTTCACGTCTATACATTTATTTCTTAACATAGTCACCATGGCAACGAACACGTTTCTCCTAACGAGAGGCCAGTTTGTTAATACCGTCCTTGTAGAATGTTCTATTTTTTTGAAGGACCCAAAACTTCACCTTTGCTCGCACTATCGAAGTGAAGTCGTCGAGGGCGTTCTTTAAGTCTTGGAAAAGATGCAAATAGGCCAAGTTGGGACTGTCTGGAGGATGATCGATGAGGGTGCACCCAAAGAGTCGGACTGAGGCAGATGTCGCGGCGCGTTTGTGTGGTCCGGCATCGACACGCTGAACGAGAGAGCACTCCGTGTGTGGGCCGATTCTTCGAATTCGTGCCTTCAGTTTTCTGAGGGTCTCGCACTGCCGTGCAGAGTTTATGGCGGTGACTTTAGGCAAGAATTTGAACTGCACCACACCTTGAACATGACTTTGCCTGCTGATGGCACGATCTTCAGCATTTTTGGTGTCGTTGGCCCTGTGTGGCGGAACTCCATTGATACTCTCCAGTTTCTGGTTCAGAATGGTGAACCCAGCTTTCATCACCTGTAACAATGTCTTAAAGTGACCCGTGACCCACGCGCTCAAAACGCAAAAGAAATTGTTGACAGATGGCCACTCTCCTCTCCTCTGCTTCACGCCGGGCCTGAGCGTTCGAGGCACCCACCGTGCACGCAGTTTTGTGTACCGCAGTTCTGCAGTGATGATCTGTACACGCTCTCGTGATGTTCCACACCTACCTGAGAGCTGTGTGTGTCTTATCCGACGGTTTTCAAAATGGTTCAAATGGCTCTGAGCACTATGGGACTTAACATCTGTGGTCATTAGTCCCCTAGAACTTAGAACTACTTAAACCTAACTAACCTGAGGACATCACATACACCCATGCCCGAGACAGGATTCGAACTTGCGACCGTAGCGGTCGCGCGGTTCCAGACTCAAGCGCCTAGAACCGCACGGCCACACCGGCCGGCTATCCGACGGTTTTCTCTGATGAGATCATCAATCCGATTCCGATGATTCTCGTCGGTTGCACTACGCGGCCGCCGCTCCGGACTCTGTCACACACGTTGAGGTTAGTACCACCGTTTCCTTCATTACGAGCAAGAACAACCAAACGTCGCACATGACTGACACACCCAACTTTCATTCACCTATGGATATCAATTGGAGACACGTTTTCTGCGGTTAGAAACGCGATTACAACACACTGTTTCTGAGTTGCTGACGTAGTTACGTTACACACAGCCATGTTATACGTTACAATTAGACACAGGGTTTCGTTTGCGTCAGCGAAGAGGAAACGTCCACCGAGTAATATATATGACATGTAATATCTCAACCAACATCGACAACAAAATAAAAAATCTTCGAGGTATTACTTTACAGCACACCGTCGTATTTAAGCCACTGAATGAGGGGTAGACTGGTGAAAGAAATAGTGACACATTCATCTACATCCACATCCTCTTGATACTACGTGCGCTATATTATAGTCTGTGACAGAGAGCTCATGATGTACTGCTATAATTCTACATCTACATCTACATCCATACTCCGCAAGCCACCTGACGGTGTGTGGCGGAGGGTACCTTGAGTACCTCTACCGGTTCTCCCTTCTGCTCCAGTCTCGTATTGTTCGTGGAAAGAAATATTGTCGGTATGCCTCTGTGTGGGCTCTAATCTCTCTGATTTTATCCTCATGGTCTCTTCGTGAGACATACGTAGGGGGGAGCAAGATAGTGGTTGACTCCTCGCTGAGGGTATGTTCTCGAAACTTTAACAAAAGGCCGTACCGAGCTACTGAGCGTCTCTCTTGCAGACTCTTCCACTGGAGTTTATCATCTCCGTAACGCTTTCGCGATTACTAAATGATCCTGTAACGAAGCGCGCTGCTCTCCGTTTGATCTTCTCTATCTCTTCTATCAATCCTATCTGGTACGGATCCCACACTGCTGAGCAATATCCAAGCAGTGGGCGAACAAGTGTACTGTAACCTACTTCCTTTGTTTTCGGCCGGCGGTGTGGCCGTGCGGTTCTAGGCGCTTCAGTCTGGAACCGCGTGACCGCTACGGTCGCACGTTCGAATCCTGCCTCGGGCATGGATGTGTGTGATATCCTTAAGTTAGGTTTAATTAGTTCTAAGTTCTAGGCGACTGATGACCTCAGAAGTTAAGTCGCATAGTGCTCAGAGCCATTTGAACCATTTTGGATTGCATTTCCTTAGGATTCTTCCAATGAATCTCAGTCTGGCATCTGCTTTACCGACGATCAACTGTATGTGATCATTCCATTTTAAATCACTCGGAACGCGTACTCCCAAATAATTTATGGAATTAACTGCTTCCAGTTGCTTACCTGCTATATTGTAGCTAAATGATAAGGGATCTTTCTTTCTATATATTCGCAGCACATTACACTTGTCTACACTGAGATTCAATTGCCATTCGCTGCACTATGCGTCAATTCATTGCAGATCCTCCTGCATTTCAGTAAAATTTTCCATTGTTACAACCTCTCGATATACTACAGCATCATCCGCAAAAAGTCTCAGTGAACTTCCACAAGGTAATTTATATATATTGTGAATAGCAACGGTCCTACGACACTCCCCTGCGACACACCTGCACTTTAGCACACACGATCCTTTTGCCTCCCACTGCTTCTGCACTCGCTAACGAAGGCGGCAAGTACAGCTGCCGTTAAGCCTTTGCGTAAGCTCTAATTATTCCTATTTTATCGTCATACCTATTTCACGTCTGAGATTAGACAGAAAATGTCTTTACATCAGGAGCATGGGACACATACATCGTATAGTGACGTTAATGCCGCTACCGCGCATGCTCGACGTCAGCGTGCTGTAACCACTCATAGGCGGCAGGTGGCAGCACTGGCAACGGACGGTATAAAGCGTCTCGGAGGGGGGAGGGACGCGGAAAACAGTGCAGTCGTTACCGTAATGCGGAAACGGATGAATTTATACGACGTCCAAGCGGGCACGATCATTGTCTTTCGGGCCAAGGGTGGAAGAATTTCCGAAACGGCGAAGTTTGTAAAGCGTTCCCGTGCCGCCGTGGTTAAAGTATACCGTTCGTGGCGAAATTGTGCCATGTAAAACCAGCGCCGAGGCAACTATAGCGTACGAAGGGGCCACAGGTGACAGACAGGGGTGAACGACGGCTGCAGAGGCGTACGCGGACGGATGGACGTGCAGCAACAGAGCAACTGACCTCCCAGATGATCCAAGGGGCTGCCAGCAGTGTCTCCTCGACGAGCGTGCTGCGTGTGGTCCTCTGCAACAAGCACCTGGTTCATGCAACCACGCTGACTGCTGTTCGTCCGTGGCGAAGGCTGAAGTTTGCTGGCCAGCAGAGATGGGTAGTTCGCGAACGAACGGGTGCAAAGGAACGGTTCACCAAGGTGAACGAAAGGATCGAGGAACGAATTCCAAGGAACGATCGGTTCATAGTTCACTTCGGTCGCGGCGATCTACTTATAGTTCGCGAGAACGAGGAACGATCGGTTCATAGCTCACTTCGGTCGCAGCGGTCACTTCGGCAGTTCTCGTTCCAGCCTCGGTCGCGTGCTCGTCTCAGAGTAGGATTCCCTCGGCCGCACTCGTCGTTCTTCGCATGACCACCGGTCTCAGTTCCACTGCCCACTGCTCCTAGTTAGTTCAGTATCCAGTTGTTCGTTTCGTTCACTGCGCTCGTCCATTTTACATGTGTTCCAAACTGTTCCTGCACTTGGCTCTGGCTATTCAGCGTCCACGACCGGTAATCAAAAAGTATTTTATAGTTACGTAAATTACATAAAAATTACGTTGCATGTGATAGGTACGTCTTTTCAGGTAACAAAAGGGCATATCAGCTCACTTCATTATATCGATGAACAGCAGAAGACATACTTATAGCAAGGCAAGTTTTTTTTTTTTTTTTAAGTAGTTCTAAGTTCTAGGGGCCTGATGACCTCAGATGTTAAGTCCCATAGTGCTCAGAGCCATTTGAACCATTTTTTTTTTTTTTTTTTTTGTAACTCATATATTTTTTGGTTTCATCGATTTGATTTAGGAACTAACTTTCAATAATTTGCTTAATTTTTAGTGTAAGAAAATTCATATAAAGCGATTTTCGTGTATGTTTCATTTACAAAATATTACATTTAGGAAGGCTCTTACTATTTTTATATGTCCGCAGCTCGTGGTCGTGCGGTAGCGTTCTCGCTTCCCGCGCCCGGGTTCCCGGGTTCGATTCCCAGCGGGATCAGGGATTTTCTCTGCCTTGTGATGACTGGGTGTTGTGTGATGTCCTTAGGTTGGTTAGGTTTAAGTAGTTCTAAGTTCTTGGGAACTGATGACCATAGATGTTAAGTCCCGTAGTGCTCAGAGCCAGCTGAGCTACTATTGTTATGTTCGGTTGTTTCCAATTTGCATTACCTGTTAGTTTGGTTTCGTTGAAAAAAAAAAAGTGGGTTGTGGTTCATTTTGGCTCAGTAGGAAAAGCGGTGCCTCTCCATTTGAAAAGACAAAGATTGCCATAAAATCGTATTTACTTATTATGTCAAAAACATTTGTTCTGAAGGAGCTTTCAAACCAAAAACTTTACTACTGCGAACTTAATTATTATTATTATTATTATTATTATTATTGCTGCATTAACTTTAATAGTGCAACATAAAAACCTAATTTTTACTAAGCATGTGACGCAACTATGATGAAAAAACCACATTTTATTTTATGCTTCCATAAGGTCTCTACTTCGCCTCGAACTCAGAGACAACGTGAAGTATATATAGGGTGTAAACGATTATTATTTACAACGTAGCATAGCTATGTAGTGGAAGTCGAAACGAAGAATTTTATACAAGACGCTTGTGGTCTATGAAGTTGGGAAACAACCACCAACAGGTTTACAAGACTACATGAGCTATAGCCGATGCGCGTCGCGTGAGATGTTCATGTTCTCTTCTCCAGCTCTCTACACATCGTCATCGATTGTTTCGCAATTGTTGCTTGTATTAGCTTGTTATTTCTTCACTGCCTAATTATTGCATGTTTGTCTATTTGTTGTATCTGCTCGTAACGGGCAACACACGTCCGTAGTTGGCGAGCAGTCTGTACTTGGGGGCCGGTTTTCGGTGCACCACCCTGTATTATTTCCCTGCGATCAGCCACAGAACGCTACAGTTGGCTAAACGAGAGGTTCTGCAGAATCACAGAAATTACTTCTAAAAGTGTGTAAGAATTCTGTAATGAATAAAAACTCTATACTGCAGGGGCGAGGCAAGTGCCCCCCCTTGGTGCCCTCCATCCTTCAGTCACCTACACTACTAGTTTTCAGTTTTTCATAAGAACCATACCAAGCACAAATGAACGGTGAACGAGTAAAAATGAACGGTTCCCAAAAAAGAACGATCAGCAGTGAACTAGTTCCCAAGGATGAACGAGTTTGCCCATCTCTACTGGCCAGTAGCGCACCTGGACGTCCCCCGAGTAGCGACAGGTGGCCTTTCCAGATGGATGGCGTTGCGTGCTCCGTCGGGCAGATGGTCGTTGGCGTACATGGCCCTGCAACGACCGTCGTCACGGTCCAGGCCCGAGGAGGGGACGTTACAGTTGAGAATGTTTTCCTGGCACTGTGGATCAACACAAGTATACATCTGTCCTTGGTCACCATGTCCATTACTACGTGCCGTTTGTTTTTCGTCGACACGATGACATCTATCAACAGGACAATGCAAAGTGTTACACAGCTCGCAGTGCACGTGCGTGGTTTGAAGAACACTAGGATGTGTTTACAGTACTCTCCTGACCAACAAAATCCCTGACTTAAACATAGTCGAGAACCTGTGGGACCACCTTGATCTTGCTGTTCGCGCCGTGCATCCTCAACCGAGAAACCTAGTACAAGTGGTAACGCCTCCACATCTCTGTCGAGATCTTCCAGAACCTCTACGTCTTTCTTCCTGCACGTCCGGGCTGCAAAAGGTGGTGCTTCAGGCTTCTGACAGATGGTCACGTTAATGTGACTGGGACGTGTACGACTGCGTCAACTTTAGCCGAGTCACGCCTGTAGTTTGTGGAGGACGAGAATAGTGTTTAACGTCCCGACGACAAATAGGTCATTAGAGACGGAGAACGAGCTCGAATTAGGGAAGGATGGAGGAGGAAATCGGCCGTGCCCTTTCAAAGGTACCATCCCGGCATTTGCGTGAAGCTATTTAGGGAAATTACGGAAAACCTAACTGAGGATGACCGGACGTGGGTTTGAACCGTCGTTCTCCCGAAAGCGAGTCCAATGTGCTGTGATTTGTGTATGTGTCTGCAAGAGTATTAGAGGTGTTGCAGACGGTATGGAAGCTTCACAAATCCAAATAATTTGCTACTTCCGATTTTCACACGAGCGGTGCACTACTGTCAACTATCCTGCCGCAGTTTTTATTTGTTAATAGTACCCCGGAATTTATTTATTTATTTATTTATTTTTTTCTTTGAGTCCAGTCTCCAAATGGAGTTCGAAAGAACCTTTCGGGAGGTGAATGTAGACTTTCCTGGACCATACTACAGCTCCGAAACTCTTGGGTCTCCAGCCCGCTGACAGTGTTGAGTGGCGTGAGGCAGCCCGGCGTCAGTCTCTGCAAGTCTGTTCACCTCTACATACACCACTGCAACAAACATCGATTTAAATCTGCCTACTGTATACAGGCCTTGGTCTCCCTCTACATTTTCTATTCTCCACACTTCCCTCCATTAACAAATTGACAATTTCACCATGCCTCAGTATGTGTCCTATCAATCGATCCTTTCTTTTACCCAAGTTATGCCACAAATTTCAAATGCACCACTTCGATGCAGCACCTCCTCATTATTTATTCGATCTGCTCATCTAATCTACAATGCTCTTCCGTTACACCACATTTCAAAAGCTTCTATTCTCTTCTTGTCTCTACTGTTTATCATCCAAGTTTCCGTTCAGTGCTGCAGGCTGAATAATGTCGTGGCAGGCTAGAGACATGTCACACTGCCTTGTCATTTCTGCTACAAACGGCGTAAGTATTTTGCATAATATATTGAGGTGACAAAAGTCGTAGGATACCTGCAAATATCGTGTCGGACCTCCTTTTTCCCGGCGTACTGCGGCATCTCGACGTCACATGGGTTCAGTGAGTCGTTGGAAGTCTACTGCAGAAATATTGAGCCGTTGTCTCTATAGTCGTCCAAAATTGCGAAAGTGTTGCAGATGAAGGATTTTGTACACCAACTGACCTCTCGATTATGTCCCATAAACGTTCTGTGAGATTCATGTCTGGCGAACTGGTTGAGGAAACCATTCGCACGAATTGTCCAAAATGTTTTTCAGATCAAACGCGAACAATTATGACGCGGCACATTTTCAGTCATAAAAATTCCATCGTTGTTTGGGAACATGGCGTCCATGAATAGCTGAAAATGGTCTCCATGTAACCGAACATTCAAAGGACCCAGTCCATTCCATGTAAATACAACTCACACCATTACGGAGTCACCACCAGCTTGCACAGTGTCTTGTTGACAACCTGGATCCACGACTTCTGCCCCACACTCGTAGTATGCCATCAGCTCTTTGCAACTGAAATCGGGACTCATCTGACCGGGCCACGGTTTACCAGCCACCTAAGAGTCCAATCGATACGGTCAAGAGCCCACGAGAAGCGCCGCAGGCGATGTCGTGCTGTTAGCAAAGGAACCCACGTCGGTCGTCTGTTGCCGCAGCCCATTAATGCCAGATGTCGCCGCATTGTCCTAACGGATACGTTCGTCGCACATCCCAAATTGATTTCTGCGGTAATTTGACGCAGTGTTGCTTGTCTGTTAGCACTGACAACTTTACTAAAACGTCACTGTCTCGTTCGTTAAGTGAAGGCCGTGTGCCATTACGTTGTCCGCGGTGAGAGGTGATACCTCAAATGTGGTATTCTCGGCACACATTTGACGCTGCTGATCTCTGAACATTGAATTCCCTAACGATTTCCGAAATGGAATGTCCCATGAGTCTAGCTGCAACTACGATTCCGCGTTCAGGTACCCGTCGTGCGGCCGTAATCACGTCGGAAACCTTTTCATGTGAATCACCTGAGTACAGATGACAACTCCTGCAATGCGCTGGCCTTTTACAACTTGGTACGCGATACTACGGCCGTCAGTGTACGTGCACGTCGCTATCCCCCGACTTTTGTCACATGAGTGTTCCCTTCCACAGCTGTCACCTCGACGACCGGGCTATGTTAGGCACGGTGCTTAAAGTGAGTGCCTGCTTTACAACAGCGTAGCCGTCGACCCTTGCCGGCGGACACGTGGGCGGCAGGGACCGACGCTCGTCACGTCGTTACACAATGCCGCAGCGAGCGTCGTCGCCAGGCGACGCACGTCGCACGTCGCCCTCGGCAGACGCGTAAGAGGCGCGTTACGAGCGCTGCGCTGGCGAAAGCAGAGGCCGGCGTCAGGGAACGGAACGTGCTACGGGGCCCGGCCCGGCCGCTCCTCCTTCCGCACCACTTTCACCGCCGCTCGACGCGTCGCGGCGTTTTGCGCGGGCCCGGCCCGGCGCGGCCGTGACGGGGACAGCCACGTAGCACACCCGGCCGGCCGCTGCAGTGCTGCTGCGGAGTCCTCGCTGCTGCTCGCCACAGATCATTCAGATGCCGCACAGAAAGAGAAAAATCCGTTACTCGAAAAGTAGAACAAATGCGCATCTCAACAGGTGCTACTTTTTTATTACTGAGACGTTTTTCAGCAGCAGACGATAATTCAATATCTTCCGTTTTGCCTTTTGATGTAAATCCGTGCAGCCACCACCATATTACTTGGGTGGCACATCTGATGGTAAAAAGTGTGCGAGTGCTAGCAGATATGCCCTTTTATTGAAGGCCACTTGCGACAGTAGCCGGAATGAACCTTCAGTCTCTGTCTGTCTTTCCTTCCCCACTCTCTCTCTCTCTCTCTCTCTCTCTCTCTCTCCCTCTGTCTATCTCCTCCTCCTCTCTCTGTCCATTTCCTCCACCCCCTCTCTCTGACCGTATCTTACACAGCCCCTCCCACTGCCTCATCCTCCTCCCACTCTCTCTTTCTACCTTCAGCTCACCCTCTTCCATTTCCACCTGCCAAGTACCCCTCTACACTTTCCACCTGCCTCATGAATCCTCCCCACCCCCCTCTCTGGCAATTTCCTCCTTCCCCTCACTCTGTCCACACCCTCCTCTCTCCATCTCAAGTTCTCCCCAACTACACTCATCAGTACATGTAGCCCCAATGGTACATACAAGCCACTAAGCAAAGCAGCTAGATAACTCAGACTGATATTACTTCAACAAGCCTATCATGCAGGGCAGCCTACATGTCAGGACCTGGAAAAACCAGTTCTTGCCCCTAACATGTAGGTTGCCCAGCAAAGCAGGTTGAGTTGGATACTCATGAGGTCTGCTGTTTCTGTTCCAAATTTGGTTGAAATCGATCCAGGGATTTGGTAAGAGATTCTGGACGTACATAGACCCTGCTTTATATATCAGACAGATAACAGATAGAGTCTAACAGGGCTACATATGCGAAACTTTAGAATGTTGAGATAAACAGATTCAAGTGTCAAAACTGTCACAAGTGCACCATATCTTCTGCTAGAGGTCCATGTAGCTTCTGATGCTAGGGCTAGTAATGTTCACAGGTGCTGTTGGAATTGTTGTGTGATGTAAATTGTTTTAGAGTTGTTCCTGAAAACGTCATCTGTTTATATTAATGCACATCTGGCATCAGCATGCTAATGATTGCCTAACATGCTCACATCATCCAGGTATTTCATCAATAACGGCTGCAGCTTCAGCCAAACTTTCAACCATCTCTTTCGGAGTGTTTATTGTTGTCACATACATGAAACGCTTTATCTCCCCCCACTCCATAGAATGAGGCTGGGAAAGTCTGGCGGCCCTTCCAAATCCAGCAACTGGGGAAAATATAGTTCAAATATTCTCTCATGCCGATGGTAGACTGTGGTGGGGCCCCATCATGCCTGAACTGTAATTGTTACCTGACTGCTAACATGACGTTCTCCAACACATAAGCTAATACTGGATGGAGAAAGATACGGCAGTTTTCCCCTCTGAGCAGAAAGAAAAGCAGTACAATCAGCCACCATAGCCAAAAACAGCAGCCACCACATTTATGGTAAATCTTGGTTGATTGTGGAACACACGAGTTGTCTTTAAATTTTCTAACTCCCAGACTAGGATATCGTCACTGAGGAATATTCCATTCCTTGGGAAGGGAGTATGTTAGTAAACAAATGAGACATATGGAAGTTAGGAATTTTTACAGTTGTTGCAGATATTGTTAGCAGAAGTCCACACTCTGGGTAAAGTCATCAGCTGATAGGACTTCTACGTTCTGATACTTGAGTGAATGCATGCCCATCTCTTGCAGGAGGTTCGACAGACTGACGATAGAGGTATTTAGTTCCTTGATTATGGAATAGGTGATTAGTGCTGTGGTTGTTTTCAGTTCACTGTAAGACAGCATACCCAGACTGAACAATTTGCACACTGCGAGGTCTAGCAGCTTCCCATCGGTCTGGTCTAATGATCCTGAAGTGGCCATCAAGTTTTTGAAATGTAACATGATTTGGTAATCCTCTCCCTGGTAGCCTTGCTGCTCGGCTGTTGCATTGTGCCCCCCATAAATGAGATTCACGTCAGTTAGCTCGTTTAGAGTGTAATCAGCCATCAATAGCCTGTAAACTTCAGTGTGTGTGTGTGTGGGGGGGGGGGGGGGGTTATGGAAACACTGCATAAGATAAACATAGCATAGTATAATTGCTTATCCAGGGATGCGGAGACTACTAGCAGTCATAAACAATTGTCCTGCATAGCAGTAAGAATATTCCATTTTCAATGCAAAGCAGTCATAACGACTGTGAACATTGGCTTAACCAAAGTCCAGCAATTCATCATTCAAATACCCCTAATGGGGAAACGGTGCTAATGTGGTATTAGTGTCAAGCAACAAAAATCTTTCGTCTTATGTTCTTTAATAACGGTACAAATTTGTATACGTTGTTTTTATATATATGAGGTGATGTAGCGGGTGGAGCACCAAATTCCATCCCTGGAGGGTCTGGGTTCAGTCCTGGGTAGATGCAGAGATTCTTCTTAGAAGAGTCCCTCCAGGACAGCCCAAAGTCCACTCAGTCTGTTATCAAATGATTACTGGGGATCATTCCAGGGGGTAAAAGGCAGCTGGAACGATACACCACCTCCTGCTCCTAGTGCCATGGCGAAGGAAGGCTGCACTCCAGCTGCACTCAAGCCAGTTTCCCAGACACAGGCTTCTGCTACAGTATATAAGCCTGTGGCAGATGTCTGCAATTTCGTGTGTAGCTGTAGTCAGCCCAAACAAATACTGCTCGTCTGGATGGACGAAAAATATTGAATGGTTTTTAAAGCGGAATTTTACGTGTCCATTCGACAGAGTGGTTCCAAATTAGTGCAGTGAAATATTCGTTTTACCGAAGTGTATTACAGTGGAACTGGAAGAACAGCCAGTGCTCGAGCAGCGGCATCGCCGCACAGACCCCCGTGCTGACTGCAGCCGCGACGCAGCAGCGCTGGTCATTCGCTGCTGGAGCACTGACTGTTGTTCGTGTTTTACTGTGCCTGTCAATACACATCGGTAGAACGAATAGCGATGTACACTAATCAAGGACTGCTCCGTCGAATGGGCACGTAAAATTCCATTTTAAAAATCATTTTTCTTGTAACGGGAAGCAAACCGACGCTTTTTGTCGAAACTGGGCGCCATGTTGAAAGACGTTTTGAGCAGTGTTTGTCTGGGCTGACTACGTCTACACATTTCAAAAACTAAATCGCAAATATCTGCCGAAACACCAGAAAAAAAGCGCCTGGCAACTCCCAGTGAGAACAGCCTATATACACGGTGGCCGGAAACAGTATGAAAAGTTTGTAAGAGTGTTACAGGGCAAATTGTCCTGAAAAAATATCTGTTAAGAAAAAATTGGATATGTTGATCCGTTTTCCAGTTAATTAGCATTGAAGTTAACCAATCAGGCCGTTGTGTGTGCAAATTGAAGCGGCCACTGAGAGACGGTGTCGCCAAAAGTGTTCTTCGCCTATTCTGTGAAGGTAACTGCAGTAACTGCTGCGAAGGCAGAACGTCATTTTCATGGACATTAGGTATCGCTTCCCTCATGTTAATCATAGATCGTAGTGTGATGGGAGCATGTCACACATCGCAGTATTGGCGGCTGCACTGGCAAAGTGTCTCTCCCCAGTCTCCTTTTCACTCTTTGTACACCCTCCCTCCAAGTTGAGGTACGTGGCCGGATGCACTGATATTGCGAATAACCGAGCGCGCGTTGTGGTGCTGCATACTTTCCGAGGTGGGCTTCGTATTTATTCTATTCAATGTCTCGGTACTCTGGTAACCACAGAAAGTTACGTATTGCTGTAGCTCAGTAACTGTCTCCGCTATATTCTAATGATGTATGTTATTTTCCTTCCGTATGGTGAGGGTGTTGACAGGTGTTAGTCCACTTGCTCAACGGTCTCACGAATTACACTGCTTGTATGATGTCCACACTTTTTGACGTCTTGTGGGAGAGAGAGAATGACCGTCCTGTTTGTATGACAGGACACACAAAGGCTCTATCAACATAACGTTGAACAATTATTTTTGTTACGTCTGCCAATATTTTAGTATTGCTTTAGTGTTCGCAAAGGCAGATTTTAGATGTTAATCCTGCCGATGCCGAATAAATTCGTTTTTACAGAGGTAGTAATGTCGCACGACACAAGCGCAGATTTGCTAACTCAAGTGAGCCGGTAACTGAAATTCTCGTGGTGAGGGAACTACGGGTTATCGCGAGCTAGGACAGGACATCTCGTAATATTCTTGTTATTACTCTCTCTCGAGGGGACGTGACGTTCTCTCTAGATGAGAGGTAATGACTGTTTCTTTTCAAATTGGTTCATAACGCACACCTTTTCTTTTGAAATGAACATTGCGTAACTCTCGAAAAAAGGAAGTGTGGACTGTTTGCCGTCCATTATTGCCATTTTTCAGCATTTACTCTTCCATTATCAACATTATTCAATTATTACAGTCGCTATGTTCGTTCCTTCTACGCCGCAGTTTACTATAGCATCTCTGTCTACCACTCCAGTTCGTAATTCACGGAGACGTTGTAAAGTAGCTGTATGAGTGTAGATTAGCGCAAGCGGACTGTGTTTTTCATCTTTGTCACGAGATGGGACAGAACTTCGGGCTCCTTGGTGAACAGACAGCGAGGGTGTTAACTGTTAAAGCGATAGAGGATTTGCGAACAACGGCAGTTGTAAGATGGTTCCTACATCATTTGGTAGTTTACACCTTCAGTGAAAGAACCATTTGATTCCACACACGTCTTCATTCATTTCTCCTACAAATCTTCGCCTGTCGTCCGAGACTCGTCTCCAATAAACGGACCGAGCGAGATGGCGCAGTGGTTACCACACTGGACTCGCATTCGGGAGGGCGACGATTCAAACCTGCGTCCGGCCATCCTGATTTAGGTTTTTCGTGATTTCCCTAAATCGACTCATGAAAATGCCAGGATCGTTCCTTTGAAAGGGCTTGGCCGACTTCCTTCCCCATCCTCCCGTAGTCCGATGGGACCGATGATCTCGCTCCTTCCCCCCCCCCCCCGCCCCCCCCAAAAAAAACAACCAACCAATCGAATAAACGCCTCGTACGCTGCCGTTGATCTGACGGGTTTCGATTTAAATGATCACAGCGTGAGAACATCGTTCAAGATCGAAGAACGGCCGTTCGCTGGACATATTTCGCAGTTACGAATTACTGCGGTTACATTGAGAAACTACCGTTCAGTTAACTACACCATTTTTCCTTTATCGTCAGATAGTATATTTTTCACATTTTGTATCAAAGTGCTTTTACTGATGTTATACTGGATTACCTCCAGCCACTGTAGCCGAAAGCACTGACGGCCGGGAATGCGGTTGAGCTCTCGTCGAAGATAGCCTGTTCGAATCCTCGTGACAGAATGCACTTTCATCTCCAGTAATTGCCAGCAAAGTGGAGGAGAGCTGGAATGGTACCAGTGTTCTACCTTAAGAACCAAACCTTTCTGCAAATGTTGTCTAGTTGTTTCTCTGGTGTCTGGTGCTTTGTGAGGACACGTTGAGTTCAGCCACTGCACTGGTGTTAGACTACGTCCCAGTACTGGGTTTCACTCGCGCTCTCTAATCTTATCGTTGCGAAGCGTAGGAAAGGAAAGCAGTCCGAATCGAAAACCTGTTCCTTGACTTACCGAAGGCGCTCGATGCAATTTCGCACTGCCCCTACTGAACAAAACACGAGCGTATGAAATATAAGACTAACTGAGTGATTGGGCTGAAGAGCTTTAAGCAAACAGAACACAGCATGTCATTCTGAACGAAGAGAAGTCTTTAGACGTAAAGTGACTCCGGGCGTGCCCTAGGGGAGCGCTATAGGACCTTTATTTTCACACTGTGTGTGAGACACTTCAAGTAGTAGATGGGTTTTGCTATTTGGGAAGCAAAATAACTGACGATGGTCAAAGTAGGGTAGATATAAAATGCAGGCTGGCAAAGGGGAAGAAAAGTGTTTCTGAATAAGCTAATATTGTTAACATCGAGTATAGATTTAAGTGTTAGGAAGTACTTTCTGAAACTATTTGTAGGGAGTGAAGCCAAGCATGGAACTGTTAAATGGACAATAAGCAGTTTAGACGAGAAGAGAATAGAAGCACTTGAAATGCGTTGCTGTAGAAGAATGCTGAAGATTAGAAGGTTAGATCACATAACAAATGAGGAGTTGCCGAAGAGAACTAGGGAGAAGAGAAATTTGTGGAAAAGGAGACCAAGAGATGAAATGCAGTAAGCAGATTAAGAAGGATGTATGTTGCAGTAGTTACTCCAAAATGAAGAGGCTTGCACAGGATAGGGTAGCATGCAGAGCCGCATCAAACCAGTCTTTGGACTGAAGACCACAACAACAACATAAATAACGTGGTAGATAATGTCCTGTGTTCGACAAGGCTTCTCGCGTGTGATGGTGTTGTATACAGAGAAGTCGCAACGCTAGAAAATTGTAGTGAAGTCTAGGGAAATCTGCACAGGATCGACGCTTGGTGCAGGGAGTGGCAACTGACCATCAGCATAAACAAATGAGGCGTATTGAGTGTTGTGGATTGGCCAGAGCGCCAACCTACAATAGAGGAAGCCGAAAGGCACGCGTTTAAGCACACGCAGGATGGCGTGAGGTCTGGAACAGGACAAGTAATGGAGACTAGCAAATAAAGTACGTAGCTCCTGGAATACTTAACTTTAATCCATAATTGGTGAACATCGGTCTGACGGTACATGCATCACAAGATAAATAGCAAAGGATAATGGCGCCTTGCTAGGTCGTAGCAAATGATGTAGCTGAAGGCTATGCTAACTATCGTCTCGGCAAATGAGAGCGTATTTTGTCAGTGAACCATCGCTAGCAAAGTCGGCTGTACAACTGGGGCGAGTGCTAGGAAGTCTCTCTAGACCTGCCGTGTGGCGGCGCTCGGTCTGCAATCATTGATAGTGGCGACACGCGGGTCCGACGTATACTAGCGGACCGCGGCCGATTTAAAGGCTACCACCTAGCAAGTGTGGTGTCTGGCGGTGACACCACATTGAGAATACACAGACAGAAAGGGACTTTGATGTATGATTACACAGTCGCAGAACCATCCCATAAAATGTTTAAGAGTGTGCGTACGGAGCGATTTGAAATGGAATGGGCACATAAGGCTAAGAAGGCTAATTGATATTAAGGTGGATGACAGACTGAGATTCATTGGAAGAGGTCTCAGAAAATGTAGTCCATCAGCAAAGGAAGTAGCTCACAAAACACTCTTTCGAGCAATATTTGATGACTGCTCGTATGAGATATGAATCATGTACGACAGACGTAGGAAATAGATAATATCCAAAGAAGAGCAGAGCGTCTCGTTACAGGGACACTTAGTAAGCACGAAAGTGTCACAGAGATGATCAGTCCACTCCTGTAGTAGGCGTTCTGCATCGTGGTGTAGTTTATTGTTTAAGTTATGAGAGCGTACGTTCCTAACTGAGTCAACAAATGTGTTGCTTCCTCCTATGTATATATCGCTAGAAGACCATGAAGGCAAAGTCAGTCAGATTGGACCCCACTCGGAGGTATACAGGTAGCCATTCTTCCCGCCAACTGTTCGCGAGTGCAGTGGTACACAAAGTATCCCACGCTACACATTGCAAGGGTAGAACCTAGGTGTCGGTGTAATATAGCCGACCATGCCATCCGACTTCATCTTATTGCAAAATTTACATATCGAGAAACACAGGTCGCAAAATAATCGTTATTACGGTTATCCGTTAAGCGCATCAAGAGTGGAACGCTTGCAGAAAAAAATATCTGTGGATGGTAACTGTATGTCTGTTCACGCAGTTTCGTACAAAAAAAAAAAAAAAGGGCTCTCCACTGCAAAACCTGACCGCTGGCCTGCGTTTATCCGCCACACGCGTGTTCGGCAGTCGCCTTGCTGTGCCTGCCTCTACCTCCACCTCCAGCCTCTACCAGTTAGCGGCATTCCGCGAGCCCCCTGGCTTCTGAATTACAATGAGCTGCGCCCTTCATCGAAGAATATGTCCTTCATGCCAAGAGCAACGGACGTTGCAAGCACCAGAAGAGGCGCTCGCCGAATATCAGGTTCCACTCGCGACTCCGAAATCTTTGCTTCTCGCTAGTCGAACGGCGACTGGTTTTTATGAAAAGTGCAATCGCACATTTAATGTGTGACGCACGGCTTATTCTATGACAAAATCCTTTCGTCATTGATATGATGTGCATGCGGTCGTTTACAACTTTATAGTAATTGAGAAATTCATTGTATGTTTACACAGCTGCACTTTTCTGTTGTTAAACTATCGTTTCCGGACAGTTTACGATGATTTTCAGCTTATATAAAAAATTTCATATGGAAACTTCTTTCACTGAATGTTAGCAATTCCGTGGCACTACAAATACAGCAGACGCATGATGGCGCAAATTTTGTGTGATCTGCAAATCTACTATGATAGTCTTGTATACTCTGCATGCAGTCTCTGCTATCTTCGGACTCACTGACGCCCAAGGAAAGAAGATCAGTGATTAAAGTCCCGTCGACAACGAGGTCATTAGAGACAGAGACCAAGATCGGTTTGAGGAAGGAACCATCCCCGCGTTTGCCTTACGTAATTTACGAAAATCACGGGAAAGTTAATGAGGATGGTCGACCCGTTATTGAAGCGTCGTCCTCCCGAATGCGAGTCCAGACGCCCGAGGAGTTATCGTCCATACCATTCCCTGTGCTATTGTAGTTTGAGATGCCAAACCGATCCTGCGATTTTTCCCATTTATTGGTCAACATTTTCTTAACGATTCTCTGGTATTTCAACGACATTTTGTTTCGTAACTGCGTGTAAAAAAAGGAACACTATAACAGTAAATCTGCGTCACACAGAACGTCTGCGTAATTCTGTCAGGGCCGGCCAGGGTGGCAGAGCCGTTCTAGGCGCTACAGTCTGGAACCGAGCGATCGCTATGGTCGCAGGTTCGAATCCTGCCTCGGGCATGGATGTGTGTGATGTCAAATGGCTCTGAGCACTATTGGACCTAACAACTGAGGTCATCAGTCCCCTAGAACTTAGAACTACTTAAACCTAACTAACCTAAGGACATCACACACATCCATGCCCGAGGCAGGTTTCTAACCTGCGACCATAGCGGTTGCGCGGTTCCAGACTGTAGCGCCTAGAACCGCTCGGCCACCATCGGCCGGCTGTGTGATGTCCTTAGGTTAGATTTGTTCGGTTTAAGTAGTTCTAAGTTCTAGGGGACTGATGGCCTCAGAAGTTAAGCCCCATAGTGCTCAGAGCCATTTGAACCATTTCCAGTCAGGTTTGGTACTAACAGTATCATGGAATGATTTACATTCTTAAAACAAATGTACGTGTGACATTCAGCTAATTACCTCGTACACAATCTCTAGATAGTCCTAAAGTGACCGAAATCGATTGTTTAATAAAGAGGAAGTACAAATGTGTAAACATAGGAGGACTATTTCTTTTCCAACGTCCGATAGGATGCAAAATGGAAATCTTCATTTGTAACTCTTAGCTACACGTGCCAGCTATTTCTCTGCACAGTCACTGCCCTTTTATTTGTGGCACCGTGGTGCCAATTTTCCTATACTCTCGTCATAGAAGGCAGCCGTCTGTGATTTCTGCCAATTCCCTACGCTGGTGTACAACTCGCTGTGTGTGCCACGATGCTGTCCAACGAATAGTTGAAGATTAGTGAGGGCTGTATTGTGGGTCATCAAACACTTCCCATCGTAAACGCTGCAGTCGCGTCGTCGTTGCACCTGTAATGTGCGGCCGAGCATTGTCGTGGTGAAGGAGATGCACGACAGTTACGTTACGCGGGCTGCATGCAATCAGGCGGAGCCCCTCAGCAGGCGCTTCACATCTGGCGGGGGACACTGTTGTTCCAAGCATCGTTGCGTGCTCGCTGTGCGCTTAAAACTGAAAAGTGGACGCAGTGCAATCGACTGGCAGACCTGAGGCACTGAGCCAAACATCTGAACAAACCTTCATCGGATTTTCACTGCGGTTTTGATTTTTCAACGGATCGGATACTTAGAAAAAATAGCCTTAGTACAATGAAGTTTCTCAAGTACTTTCGGACTTCTATCACAAAATCAGCTCTCCATGTGGAATTCTTTCTTTCTAGGTGAATAAGTTAACACTGGAAATTTTTAGTTCTCTTATTCCGTGGACTTTGTACAGTAATACTTATAAGGAATCTGAAACACTTTTCTCGCTTTATTTACGATTTATGTGAGATTTTTTTTATTTCGACAGTATTAATGTAGTTCTGTATTCCTTTTTCTGTAACATTCCATGTTCTTTCCTTTCTACACCAAAAAACTCGTTCTGTAATGATTGCTACGTACAGTGTCTTCCGTAATTTCTCCCACCTTCCTCCCCGCTTTCCTTAAATCAGCACATGCCCCAACAACATGTCACGCTTTCTGTAAAGGATTTTCCATAAATTTCTAGTCCCTGTCTGTTGAGTCTGAACTAACTTATTGCGGTATTAGTATGTCTTTAATTTTCATCATCCCTTAGTCCCTAGATATTACATATGGTTCTTCTTTCTTCTCCAGTTTTGCCATTGTTTATGCTTTAATTCTACGCAGGAATGTGCCCAAAAGCTAGAGTTCTTAGTCAGCCGTTAAACACTTTTTGCACTTCACTTGATTGACCAGCGTCTTTAGAAAACAATAAAGGGAGTTCCGAACTAATCTTGAAGGTATGTGTAAAAAGGGAGAATTTGAAGAAAGAAAATAATCCCAGCGTTGACAGGAAAACTACTTAAACATGTCTGTACAAAAGACGCTGTGATTTGCACCAAGGAAGATCAACAAATTCTGCATTATTTTCGATCATTGTTTCGGAGAATAAGATTTAGTTGCTTGCAAACGCTTATTAATGCTGCACGAATTGGATCTTTTCTTTTTCCTATCCTTATTTTGTACTCTACATGTAGACAATGATTTCTTTCGACTTTTTTACTGTCGTCCCCTTTTTTATCGGTAACACTATATTATTGCC
Organism: Schistocerca piceifrons; assembly: GCF_021461385.2. Lineage (NCBI taxonomy): Eukaryota > Metazoa > Arthropoda > Insecta > Orthoptera > Acrididae > Schistocerca > Schistocerca piceifrons. The sequence goes on along the minus strand of NC_060138.1, from coordinate 42,391,673 downwards.
ATTTTTCCCTTTTTACTGCTTCTTTCATAGCTTTATTACGAACAGCTTAAGTTGAAAAGAACGCACAAGAAATGTTGTGGGGAAGGTGAACCAAAGACTGCGTTTTGTTGGTAGAACACTTAGAACATGCAACAGATCTACTAAAGAGACTGCCTACACTACGCTTGTCCGTCCTCTTTCGGAGTACTGCTGCGGGATGGGATCTTTACTAGATTCTATTAACGGAGCTCATCAAGAAAGTTCAAAGAAGAGCAGTATGTTCTGTATTATCGAGAAACAGGAGAGATTGTCACTGACATGATACAGGATTTGGGGTGGACATCATTAAAACAAATGCGTTTTTCGTTGCGGCGGATCTTCTCACGACATTTCAATCACCAACTTTCTCCTGCGAATGCGAAAATGTTTTTGTGGTGTCACCGCCAGACACCACACTTGCTAGGTGGTAGCCTTTAAATCGGACGCGGTCCGTTAGTATACGTCGGACCCGCGTGTCGCCACTATCAGTGATTGCAGACCGAGCGCCGCCACACGGCAGGTCTAGTCTAGAGAGACTCCCTAGCACTCGCCCCAGTTGTACAGTCGACTTTGCTAGCGATGGTTCACTGACAAAATACGTTCTCATTTGCAGAGACGACAGTTAAGCATAGCCTTCAGCTACGTCATTTGCTACGACTTAGCAAGGCGCCATATTCAGTTACTATAAGTATTCTGAACAGATAATATTGTGAATCATGTACCGTCAAGAGCGACGTTCATCATTAATGGATTAAAGTTAAGTATCAAAGTAATTACGTCCGCTTTCTGAATTCTAATTCCTTGTCATGTTCCAGACCTCACGTCAGTATAGTCCTTCCCTCCTCACGCCAGCCTGCGTGAGCTAAAATGCGTGCATTTCGGCCTCCTCTAGTAACACGGTGTTGGCTCTTCTGCCAACACAACAGTTTTGCTGACGCCGCCCTACATAGGGAGAAACTATCATCGTAATAAAACAAGGGAAATCAGAGATCACACGAAAAGACACGGGTGTTCGTTTTTTCTGCGCACTGTTCGAGATTGGAATAACAGAGAATTATTGTGAAGGTGGCACGATGAACCCTCTGCAAGGCACTTAAGTGTGATTCACCAGCTCCGACATAGTCACGTATATGAACAGTGATCCAATACTGTCAAAAGTTTTTTATTCCACTCTTTGATCACAATATCAATTCTTTTGACGATGACCGGTTTCAGTCAGTAATGACCATCCTCAGATCTACAATATAAAAATATATACACCTAGTGAGCAGTATGTCTTTCAACACTAAACAGCATTACGTATTACAATATACTATCATAAACCAGGGAAATGTTCAGATAAAATACGGGAAAACGTACCTTTTCTACACCATGTCCTAAAGTGATAAGGCCGTAATGGCATCGTCACATAGATCGAAAATAAGGTGTACAATAGGCCACATCGTCCTCACAGTCATTTTTGCAACTGGCTGCTGAAGCACAGTAGCTACAGAAATATGTTTGCCTATATCCTACATAGATGTCGCTACTGTGAACTTAGATGTAGTCATCATTTACGTAAGAAACATAATCTGATGAAAACAAATTAGGTAAAATACACGTAGCAGACTTTTAAATACTGATAACTATTATAGAAATTAATTGTGATACAGTAAATGACGAATACAGTTACCCATATAAAATTATTAAAAGGAAATATATAAAGATAATAGATCTGACACTTTTATGCCGAATTTACGCTCAAAAATTAATATACGTAATACATTGCCTGTAGCAACCTATAAATTACCTATGTAAGACAAAATGTCTATATGGCAGCTGAAGAAAAGACAGATCAATGATCAGCGCCCTCTGTTGGGTCGGTCGCGCACCGATCGTAAGAACTTAACCACTAGAGGGCTTTACATAGTTCGTGATATGTCTCCCACAGAAAACGGTTAAACAACATATTAACAGTCAATAAATAAAATTATCTACTTTGGCCATACAATCCATGAATAGGTAGGACATAATCAGTAACAGGATTGGACCGACGAATGTATGGAAGTAAGGCAATGCCTCGCGTATTTACACCTAGCCTTGCTTGATGATTTATGTTGAGAGCGGTAGTGGTGTAAGTTTTACCGTATTTTATCTGTACATTTCCCTGGCTGTATGATAGTATATTGTGATACGTAATGCTGTATAGTGTTGAAAGACACACTGCTCACTAGGTGTATATATTTTAATATTGTAGATCTGAGGATGGTCATTACTGACTGAAACAGGTCATCGTCAAAAGTATTATTGATATTGTCTCCAGAATGAGATTTTCACTCTGCAGCGGAGTGTGCGCTGATATGAATCTTCCTGGGAGATTAAAACGGTGTGTCGGACCGAGACTCGAACTCGAGACCTTTGCCTATCGCGGGCAAGTGCTCTACCAACTTTTTTTTTTCATTTTGTTCGTTATTGATCGTTGTGTTTGGTCGTTGCGGACGTTGGAAGACATCCTGTTCAAGTTCGGTCGTTGATCCTTCACCTCAGTTTTTTGTTACAGAGGCCAACCGGCTCTCTGACCGAACACGCTAAGCTACCGTGCCGGCTACTGAGCTACCCAAGCACGAGTCACGCCCCATCCTCACAGCTTTACTTCTGCCAGTACCTCGTCTCATACCTTCCAAACTTTACAGAAGCTCTCCTTCCAAGGAGCTTTGGCAGATATTATTGTTGACATTTCGTTCGGTATGATGGGGCTCTGTAGATGAATTTATCTGAATAAAAACAAAATTGTTTCTTTGTTACCTTTGCGCTCTTTCACGCCCAACAGACAATCGTTCATTTCATGCCGTGTACTGTTCTAGTTTGAGATGTGAAACCGATAGCGCGATTATTCCCATATTTATTAGTCAACGTTTCTTAACGTTTCTGTGGTGACTTGTCTGGTTGGCGGAATTTTTAACATTTTTTCTATCAAACTTCCAGAACCAAATACTGCTGCACTTTTAGTGATTTAGAAAACATCTCACTAAGATCAGCAGCCTTATCTAAATTTTGGTCTACTAATTGTTGTAACTTAGGCTCCAACACTAGATTTCATATTTATGCAACATCAGGCTCTTTTTAGTCTTCACTTAAGGAGCTGTACTTGCGTAGGGATCGCTGGAAGAAGGTATGAGCTTGTTTTCGCAAATCCTTGTTCGAAATGTGAGGAGACCGTGTGACGTTTCTGCTGCTTCCATGTGGCACAAGGCAACGGCCACGAGAACAAGGTGAGGAACATGAGCATACAGCCATTTTTCATCGCTACATACGTGAGTGGAGGGAGACTGGGGATGGAAAGTAGAGATACAAAGTACCCTCCGCAACGTTCTGCACACAGGCTTGCGGAATGTATATACATACGCGTTTATGCATCGCGGCGTCTCTAGAGTTATGAGCCATGAATCACGTGACATTACGTCAGCGGATAAATTGTTACATAGCAAAGGTTGCTCATCCCAGTTTCTCACTGCGTACGATTGTCATTATCAATGTTATCTACGTCTCTCTGCAACAAAAGAAAATGTCTGAGTAGAAGACAATGTAATAAAGATAGACAATAAGAAAATCAATCATCCGTCTAAAACAGACGTTCCGAAGTTCTAATAGTTTAGTTGCAATTGGGTCCACGGACACCATAAATTGTTCGAAATATAGTGAGTTTCATGTCTTTAATTGTGAAGTCCGGCCAACTCCTTACGTTTTTACTGCTGTTTGATTTTACGAGTGCTTGGATTCTAATCAAAATATGATCGTTTTGATGAGTTACAGTACAAAATATTCTGCCAGTGTCTAACGGCGGAACATGCGCGGTAATGAAAGCAAAACAAAGCTACGTTTTATCTCCCCAATTGCGGGCGTTGCGGCATAATGTATTAATTCAGACATACGGAAGTATTACCGCCTTACATTTTCTATAACATTGATGAACAGAGGTTACAAAGACATACGTCCCTCATAAAACGTAACGTGAAAGGCACAGGTGTGAGAGTCCAAAATACTCGGCAGAGACATGCGGAAGAAGCAGGAAGAGCTAAGCGGAAGACTACCGTCCTACCTCACTCCTGAAGCGCATGCTTAGTTACGCAACGTCCGTTTGGCATCGAGGACGCTGCGAGGATGGCACTCGCACCGGCACCTTAACAGAATAGCTGAGTCAACAGTCATGGTCGAAGCACAGCTGATAGTGCATCCGAGCTAACAACAAGGCGGAAGCGATACGTCCGTTCACATTACTATCATGATTAAAATCTAGAATATCCTTCAGAATGAAGGTAACTTTTTGGAGACAAATATGTAACTTTCTTTGCTCATACATAAAATTCGTTAAAACATTTTAGTTTATTCACCATACACAGATTTACTTTGAATGTATTGGACACCGCAATTTATTCGAGCATAAGTAAGGCAGAGACGAAAGTGATACAGAAAGGCAGAAAGGAGAATCGCAAGAATGCGGAACATTAAAGAAATACGAGGTACGCGAATGAAGAAGTGAAAGTTCTGTCGTCTCGAAATAAAATAACTCGAGAGGGAAGAAGCAGAGATGGGTCAAGCAGGGGAGAAATATGAAACTTGAGCTGTTCCCAGCGTATCGAACGTTCAGCAGATTACTCGAGATTACTCGAGGGGGGGGGGGGGGGGGGTGCAGTCGCGCAGCGTCCTCGGCGGCTGCCTTTTGTTGTTCCGACAAGTGAACACCCTCTCATCTCCGAGGCACAACTGAAGCAAGAGATCGCTCTGCATCGCAATTTGAACCATCAATGGGCCTGGGATGCACCAGCCGTGGACACAAAAAACGTCACCACGCGACCGAAGATAATCCAGGCGATACCACTAGTGGAATATTAGCGAACAACGTGTTAGCAAGTAGTGCTCACTCTGTCCCTGCGTTACTTGAGCAGGGTGAGAGCAGAAACTCAACCATAATTCAAGCAAAAACCTCCGTCGCTTTGTATTAAGTCACTTGCTGGTTTGATGTCGACAGGTTCATTGCCAAGCGTATCCCAGTAATTGGATGTGCACGCCAGTATCTCTGTACAGTCAGCCGCCAGGGCTTTACTCGACTGCATTTCCGTACGTTATCAGAACAAGGTGCAAATGGTTCAAATGGCTCTGAGGACTATGGGACTTAACTTCTGAGGTCATCAGTCCCCTAGAACTTAGAACGACTTAAACCTAACTAACCTAAGGACATGACACAGATCCATGCCCGAGGGAGGATTCGAACCTGCGACCGTAGCGGTCGCGCGGTTCCAGACTGAAGCACCTAGAACCGCTCGGCCACACCGGCCGGCTCAGAACAAGGAAGAAATGTGCAACAGTACGGTGCAGGGGCAGAAAGCTTTCTCCAGTATACAATAATCTCAATCTTCTTTTGACAATTTTTACAGAGGTCAGGGGATGATGTTTCTGAAACGCGCCAACATTAGAGTCCAACATTTTATGGAAATGCGATGTTGACGTCAGAAACTGTAATTAATAGAAATATAGTGTTGCTGTAATATGCTAAACATCAAACTACGGATAAGCTAGGAAATCGAGACGTCTTAGGGAAAAAAAACAGTGATCCGGCATTATACTTCGTACTGGAAGGAGTGCTAGAGATGAAAAGTATTGTGCTAGATAAGAGTATGCGGAATGTTACGTTCAATATAGTGGATATAGAAGCTGTGTAGAAGTTTAAAGATTACTACGAGACAGAAAAATGACCGAATGTGCTTTCTTAATGAAATTAAGACGACATACTAGCCTCTATTATTTACTTGATTTGTTTCAAAGAAGTAGAACAGTTACTCGTTTCTTATACCAAAGGAAGGAAACACAGATTTTTTTAACACCCCGTCGACGTCAAGATGATTTAAGACGTAGCGCTAGTTCAGTTGGACAAGCTGGGGACGATACTGTCCGCGGCCTGTTCAAAGGAAGCACCGTGGCCCTCGCCTTGCCACAGAAAACCCTAATAGGAATCTGGACCGCACTCCTACGAAAACCGAGGCCATTGTTTTAATCAGTCTCCATTTCCATCAGTCGAAATTATATTAACGCAAGGCTCTTTCTTCATGAAAATAAATATTTCGGATGATAATGGTTGGTTGCAGTCGTTTTTAGTTAGAAGTCATTCCTTTTAAGCCGTAATTACAAGGTGCTTGACAATGAATTAGAATGACAGCACGACCGTATCGTCCTCAGCTTTTGGGGTTGTAACGTTCTGTAAGAAAGTTACGTTGATTTAATGTCTGATCTATGGAATGGGTACTGAACTCGAATGGTCGTGTTGCTTGTTGTAAGTGCAAGTGATGTTCTTACTCTTGTGCCTTGCAAGAATTGATTGGGCAATGCAACTCCCTGTACCAACAAATAAATACTGTCTCTGCAAAATACATTCAGCCCCTTAGGCACCGAATCATCTGGCCCCATGCAAAACTGATAACTTTGGTCCCTGTGCACATAACAAATAAATTAAACAGTCTTAGCTCTGAAGCAGCAATGAAGTAACGCGATATATTCTGGTCTCTCATGAAAAACAAAAAAATTTGCCAGCTACAGGCTCAGCAGTTTGCAATGCTGGCCATAATTCAACTTGAAATGCAGATGAAATTCTTTTGGCCCGTAAACGAGAACATTTAAGAAAGTCCAACGTCTTTAAAAAATATGTGACTTGGACAAGGAGGCGGTTCTGATTATCGTGAATTACTAACACTCACTTTTTTAGCAAAATTATATTGCATGTTAAGTTTGGCTTTTCGTAAACATCTGACAATCAAAGTTACATTACTCACAAATGATTCACAAACAACGAGGTTTAAACAGAAATATTATCTAACCTCATTAATCCAACATAAATGAAAATCCTGAAATTACATGTAGCTCTGTTAACAAATCTTAAAAACATTACAGAGTGAAATATCTAACTAGCCTTTTTATCAAACCGGTTTACGTACATTCTGGGGTTACTCAACAATTACAAATTATCAGCCAGTTCATCTATACTAAAGCGCTGGCAATAACAAAAATCATAATTATTTAACATCTTTACCTTGGTTGCATGAAGATTTCTGCTTCCATGTTCAACAATACTGACATACCTACATTAATCTAACACTTGGTGGCTTCACACAGCACACCACGAAGAGTGCCTGCTCCATCGACTCTCCCTCACAGAGGGTGCGCCAGGCGCTCTCTTACTCCCACAAAGCAGTGTCTATGGCGCTGCGGTCGCGCACAGTCAGCGACCCCAATTGTCGAGCCTGTCGGAGACATTCATCGTTTATAGTACACTAGCTAGTTGCATTTTCATTTATTAAAATTCTTATGTTATTCTGGTGCCACATACAAGTGTGCCCTTTCAAGGTTACGCAGGAGGTTTCCACCACCGCCTAAGAGGCTGATCGTCCCGAGTGAGCAGGCAGCCCAGCCGCAGAGCAGGGCCAGAACACGACGGCTCAGCTCCGCGGACGGCAACGAGTAGCTGGACACTCGCCCACCAGACACAGTGAGGACGACACTCAGCAGGCTGCCATCTGGAACGGGAAGATCCAAGCAGTGCTCGAGTCAGTGGGTTTCCTCAGTGAGATGGCGTGAATTCTGATTGTGAATAACAACGAACTTCTAGTCATATCCTCCAATGCCATCTGTCCAAAACGCATTGAACTGTAGATAGGTCGTAGCCATACCAAGTGCCTCGGATGTTGTCAAGCCTCGGATACATATAATATGATGAGCAAAGTTCTTATGAGACTGGGAAAGAAGACAATGAAACTGGTAGATGAGCTTTTCTGTTTGGGTAAAGAGTGAAACACAGTACAGATAAAGTACAGATGGGCCAAAGAAGGAAAAGTTTTCCTGAAAAAGAGATGCTGGCACCGAACGTAACGTATACATTAGGCAGTATTTCCTGAAGTTAATTATTTGCAGTATAGGGAAGTGAAACGTTGTCGATAAAGAGTAAAGACGAGAGTAGGAGGTTTTATGTCTGATGCTAGAAAAGAATGATAAAGATATGCGTAGATCGAATAGCTAATGAGGAGACAATGAACTGAATTGTGGATAAAAGATGTTAAAAACACAAGTTGACTGAAAGAAGAGATATGCTGACGCAACTCATCTTGCGACCAAATGGAGGAAGGTGTTTGGGGTAAAAATAATAGAAAGGGCACAAGTCTTGAATACAATAGGCTCACCCAGATCCCAACGAATCTATACTGCAATAGTTACACAGAAATGGGATGACTTTCACAGGATTGCTGCGTCATATCCGTTTTCAGAATGTCAGCTGCAACAGCTAATACACAGTCCAGTGACATTACTGTGATCACCGCCTATACTCGATGTCAACATGCAATAACGACTCACAGACGGCAGGTGGAGGCACTATCAGTGTAGGGTGTATGAAGCGTGTTCGGGGGACGTGGCAAACTGTGCAGTCGTTGCCGTAATGCACAAACGGAGCGATTTACCTAGCTTCCAAAAGGGTGTGATCATTGGCTTTCGGGCCCCCGGTGGAACCGTTTCGGAAACGCTTGCGGCTGTGCTTAAAGTACACCGTGCATGGCAAAGAGGCTCTAGGCAAAACCGTCGCCGTGGCTACTGCGGTGCACCACGGGCCATAGAAGGCAGGCGTGGAGGACGACGTCGGAGTGTACGGGCGAAAAGACGTGCAATTGTTGAGCAACTGACTGCCGAGGTGAACCAGTGGACGACAAACAGTGTGTCCTCAACGACCTCCACAGCAGGCGGCTGGCTCGTGCAGCCGCGCTGACTGCCGTTCTTCGGCGACAGAGGCTGGAATCCGCGCGCCAGTGCTGCTGACACTGCACGTCCACGGAACGGAGACGGGCGGCCTCTTCACACGAATCGCGTGTTATGCTGCATCGGGCAGACGGCCAGGACGTGTATGACACGGAACATCTGAAAGCAGACTCTCTGTAACAATCTTCGGAGAGGTGCAGGCCGTATAACGGAACGGTAAGGTCTGGGGAATTTTTCGTGGCACTCCTTGGGTGATCTCGCCACCGTGGAAGGTACAACGGATCAACACAAGTACGTTTCTATCCTTCGGACCACGTCCACTCCAACAAGCAGTTTGTTCTTCCTCGGCACGGCGACATCTACCGGCAGGAGAATGCAACGTGTCAAACAGTTCGCAGTGTACTTGCGTGGTTGGAAGAACATCGGGATGAGTTTACCTTAGCCCCCGGCAACCAAACTACCCGGATTTAAATCCAATCGAGAATCTGTGGGACCCCCTGGATGAGGCTGTTCGCACCGTGGATCCACGACCGGTAAGTTTAGCGGAGCTGGCCACAGCACTGAATTCAACACGGCTGCACATCCCTTTCGGTACCTTCCAGACCCTCACTCGCTTTCTTCCTGAATGTCCGCAGTACAAAAGATATTTATCCTGGCTTTTGACAGGTGGTTACATTGTGAAGGGACGTAATTCCTTTCCTGTCCACGGCCGCGCCACTTGTATTATTGAACAGATGGCAGAGTTTCAGTGGATGACGCCGGCGTGCTGTGCTGTGTTGTGTTGTGACAGGCGCGGAGTCGGCGCTGAGCGTGCAGGAGCAGATGCGGCTGCTGCTGGAGGAGGGGGCGAAGGCGCCCGCCAGGTCGACGGGGCCGCTGCAGCTGCCGCCCTGGTACGACGCCGACCTCTACCGCCAGTGAGTACGCTCTGCTCTCCTCTGCACCACACCAGTCAGCCTGTCCCAGGAGGAATGGTCCGTGTTCAGGGACATGACATCAACCTCTGACAATGCATTCCCTAACGGCTACGAGCAGTTATTCATCTTCGATTCTGTGAAACAAACCTCTTCTACTAAAAACTCTTTCCTTTCCATATTTTGGAAGGCGGCAGTGTGGACCAAAAGATGAAAGGAATGTCTGATAAATATGGGCTCTAAAATGCATGCCTTAAGAGCTACGATAATTTTCTCAGCGATAGAGATGAACAAGTGCTAATAGCTCTTAAAGTACGCATATTGGAGCCCATGTTTACTGCATTGTTTTGCTTCGAATAATCGGTTATATCCCTGAATGCTGGCCATTCCTCCTGGGGCGTCCTGTATCGTCTACATCTCTATTCTGCAAACAACTGCGCGGTCTATATATTGTACAGAGATTAAACTGATAGGACAGTCACGGGAAGGGTAGTCCCATTTAAAGACGAGCCGTGTATGATGCTCGAATGTTGCCGCTAGATGCAACGTATGACGCCAGTGAAGACACTGCATCTGATGCAGTGAACACGCATCACCTTGCTAGTTAACCAACTTTGAATGTCGGATTGTAAACAGTACATGACGTATGAGCGACAGCATACTGGAGAACGCACAAAAGATCAACAGGGTCTAACGCCGATCTCTAGTAGCGCAGAGGCATTGCATCCACGTCGTACGGGCCCGGGTTTGATTCCCTGCTGGGTCGGAGATTTTCTCCGCTCGGGGACTGGGTGTTGTGTTGTCTTCATCATCATTTCATCCGCATCCGGCGCGCAGGTCGCCCAATGTGGCGTCGAATGTAATAAGACCTGCACCGCGGCGGCCCGACCTGCGCCGCAAGGGGCCTCCCGGCCAATGACGCCGAACGCTCATTTCCATTTCCATTGCATCCACGAACTAAACTTGAGACCACGGACGAATCTTACGCCGCCTCCGCAGAGCCATACGGAGCGGCCGACGGACTACTGTGGCACAGATTATATGGGGCCTGTTCTTTCGGACATGGCCGAAACAACAGAAACTAAACATTCAAATAATTGATTCACCTCGGTGGGCAACGAACCCACCACCTTCAGTGCGGATGCACAATGACACCCGACCCCTGCAGGGATCTCACAGTAGCGACTACTTTCATTCTGATTAAACTTTGCAATTCTACGTTGTCAACAAATGATCGAAACCAATCGACGAGTGCTAAGCGTATTTCTGCATACGAGAAACGTGATATCAGACTAGATGTAAGCTCTTCAATGTTCTTTGAGAATTTAAGTACGAATTCCGTGATGGTGCAATCATTCAGACTTTTTGCAGACGATTTCTCCATCATAATTTCAACTCCCCCAGTACAAATTCTATTCTTCTCGTGTTCCTGTTTGCAATTGAACTTCGTTGCTGACGACGGATGAATATCTGCGCATCGCAAGCTGGTTAGAAACTGATACACGAGTGGAAGCTGTGCGCGCCACCTGTCTGTGAATCTTGGGAACTGTGTTACGTGTGTGTTACTGTATTTTCACTGTTTGTCTATCATACTCTCTGACACGCAAAGTGGCTACCAGCCGAGCAGTTGCCCACACGAGCGTGGGAGACCAGCCGGGAATCGCACTCACACTGGCCGGTGTGCCAGACGCAGCCGCCGTTCTGCCGCGCAGATTCGATTCTGGTCTTGCTCACTTCCTGTCTCACAATGCTATACGAACAGGTGTGAAGTCGTCTACAAAACGGGTCTCAAGACTCTCTAACACAAAAACTAGTTCTCCCCCACAAAATAACTTCAGCTTGGGAATAGGAACGCAGCTTTAATGCACTTCATAAGCTGCCGAGTCACACTATTGTCGCCACCTTCAGCTGACGTACGTACCTGTTGGTTATAATTAAAGTGCTGGTGTTCCGACAGCTACAATGCAGGCTGTACACATCACAAGAAGCTGAAATATCGTAGGTATGTTCATTAATCGGTGCGCACAGGGTGTATGCAAAAAAATAATAGTCCCATCTTCTGCCAGCATGGGAAAACATGGCGCTGTCAGTAGTCAGACTTTGAAATGTTCCTATTTAGACGTCAATATTCTGTTTCTCACTTGGTAATGTGTGCTGATTTCTTTTGTCAAGTGACTATTGGTGTAAAGAATTAACAAGTTTGACGTTATCCGTAGAAAACGCAATGGCTATTAATAAAGACCGTGCACTTCTGGTAAGGATGTTTTACCAGAACGGCAGCAACAGCAGCGCTACACTGCGGGAATATCACCGACAGGAACAGCTGCAAAGAAGGACCGTGTCAACAAATGGGCTGAAGGATATGATCAAGAAATTTGAAGAAGCAGGTGAATTAGGTGGTGCAGCAGGGAGAGGGAAGCGGCCCATGCGGTCCACTCCCGAGGCAGTTGTTGAAGAGGTTGCTGCACCCGAAGCCGACCGTGCAGCACACGCCTCAGGTTGTGCACCCAGTGCTCCCACGGGTCAGCAGTTCAGAAGATTTTGCGGCGCATTTTACACTGGTATTCCTACAGGATTCAGAACGTGCGTCAGATGAAGCCTCAAGATAGTCTACAACGCCGTGACTTTGCCCCTCGCCTTCTGGCACGCATGGAAATGGATGGCATGCGGCCGGGAAATATTCTTTGGATGGACGAGGCGTATTTTACTCTGCACGGTGCCGTGAATGCACAGAACTGTGGCATATGGAGTTCTACTCCTCAATATGTTGTCCACGAACATCCACTACACTCAGTTCAGGTGTGGTGTGGTTTCACAAGCTCCTCAATTGTCGGTCCATTTTTCTTCGAGGAGATGACACCTCGCCCGCCTGTTATAAGGAACTACTTGTGCAACACGTGATTCCAGCTTCGCAAGAACACAACTGTGTCCACATCACTATTTTCATGCAAGATGGAGCGACACCACATGTCGCATGCCGGGTGAAAGATTTTTTTTTGAGAAACATTCGGTAACGACGGCATCACCTCTAGGTAATTTCAAGATGCGTGGCCTCCCAGACACCCTGACCTAAATCCATGTGACTTCTGGTTGTGGAGATATCTGAAAGATCGAGTCTATCAGAGATGTATGTGGAGTCTTCCTTATCTCAAGGATAACATGTGACGACATAGCTCTGTAATTACGTCAGGTGTGCTGCGAGATACTGTCGACAGTCCCGTGTCACCGATGCAGCATGTTGCTGAGTCGGGGGACCATACTGAACATATGTTTTAACTTGTGACTGTATCCTAATAAATGTAGCAGCACCACAGCTATCATGTTTCTGATCGTTCCTGCCATTTTCCTATACCACACCACGTTCTGACTGCTTACAACGTCGTTTTTCACCTGGTGGAAGACAGTGGAACTATTATTTTTTTAGCATACTCCGTGGGCGCAGCGGTCGATGGACGTTTCACTGTCCTGTGATGTATGCAGCCTGCACTGCAGCGCTGGCAACACCCTCAGTTTAATTGTAACCACCTGCTATTAGCATTGCCTGCTTATTGCTGGAAAGGGTAGAAGGAAGGGTTCATCCTAGTTTCGAGACACAACATTCACCTGTATTCAAGCTGAACGCAGCTTCCGAAACGACGAATTCTGCAAATTGTTCTCATATCTCTCTGATGAAGCAGGGTCGTGAGTGGTATAGTGATAGCGTGATTAATCGTCTTGGAATCTGCAGGGCTCCACGTGACATTAATGTATAAGGTCGAGGCAAACCACGAGGCAACGTTTAAGGAATGGGGAGGGGGCATACGGAATCACAAAGACTCCCCTCCACACTTATTCGGGTTTTCTGTTGGCTTCATGGCTTCATCATTTACCCAGATCAGATCCCGACATTTTCCAGTGCCCAGCTGAAAACCACATCTTTGCGTCGGTTTCGGACCCGCTGTAAGGCATCACTGCTCCTACCGGATTCACGTGTTGTGCAGAGCTCAGGGCAGTGAGAGCGTCAAAGCAAATGAGAAACTTTCTATTGCAATGGCTTCTTACCTGCCCCTGTGTCTTCTGGACTCTCTCTATATCTCGACAACATATTAGTTGTTCTGGAAGGCAAAGTAGAAAGATCCTATTAGGAAAAACAACTGTACAACCGAGTCTGTTCCGCTGCGTAGATCCTTACATTTAAGTGACAATAAAGTCTTTGTACGATGTTAGCGCTGAAAAACATGAACTTTTAAAAATATAGTCTAGAGCTCAAAGTTTCCTGAAGTCTGCTGAGCTTAAACTCACTTTGGGTCTTCATCCCCGGCTCCTTACCCTGAGGTCCATTACTTCGAGCTGCATAAGTCATTCTTCAGCCCAGATCTCGAATGACTTGGTCGTATGTGACCGATTCCAGAATATACCCACGAAGTTTGACGGCCCATCCCTCTAAATGCCAGTGACTTGGGTAATGTTAATGTTTACAGGGCCTGTCTTGCTGTATTCGCACTGGTAGTTCGCCATCAGCTGCACAAAGACGAAAAACTGGACCGATCCATTGGCTCCTGTTGGTAGCCTCATGTCCTCGTGGCGGACAGCATACAGCATCTTGAGGTAGGGACTCATGCTGATCAGTAAACAACGCTGTCATAATCCAGTCGGGATCGGACGTATGCTCTATACAACTGCAGTAGAAAGGCAGGTTTCGTGTCGAATATTAGGCTTACAAATCATACACATTCCTTAAAATTTAAAACACCGTCTTCCACTTTGATCTCTGATAGCCTAAGGCTGAGTCGCCAATGGCTGAAATTTATAAAAATGACCGTGATGAGGACCTAAAATTAACTTTTTAGCACAATGAGTCAGTGAGCAGCTGGCCGTTGCAATCAGAAAAGAAAGTCAGCATGACTTTCCAAGAGATGGCGTTCCTGTTGTCTCGAGTGCGTTGCAGAAGTTTCGCTGGGAAGCCCTTACACATCCTCCCACAGTCTCTATCTCTCCCCATATTTCATATATTTGGACTCCTGAAGAAAGACATTCGTGCCTGCCTATTTGCTTTAGACCAAGAGATGCGTGCCTGGATATAACCATGGTTGTGTAGGCAACCACAAACATTTTTTCGTGAAGGTATCGTGCATTTTGTCACACAGTCGGATAAGTGTATTAACAATTATGGTGATTACTCTGGAAATAATAAACAGTAAGTTATACGTACTTTTTATCACCCCTGTTCCCAGAACTCCTGAAGATGGACGTTGACTGTGGGTATTGCATCACAGGCACAGTCCCTTTCACTAACCGGTCCAAAGATGTAAACAACCATGCATGAGCAGCGCCTGTTAGACAGAGGGGGTCCGACAGCCGATCAGTTCCAGTCATTCCACCACGAAGGAGATACACGGCTCGTGTTGTCTGTAGTTCGACCATACCTTTTTTTTTTTTTTTTGTCATCAGTCTACTGACTGGTTTGATGCGGCCCGCCACGAATTCCTTTCCTGTGCTAACCTCTTCATCTCAGGGTAGCACTTGCAACCTACGTCCTCAATTATTTGCTTGACGTATTCCAATCTCTGTCTTCCTATACAGTTTTTTTTGCCCTCTACAGCTCCCTCTAGCACCATGGAAGTCATTCCCTCATGTCTTAGCAGATGTCCTGTCATCCTGTCCCTTCTCATTATCAGTGTTTTCCACATATTCCTTTCTTCTCCGATTCTGCGTAGAACCTCCTCATTCCTTACCTTATCAGTCCACCTAATTTTCAACATTCGTCTATAGCACCACATCTCAAATGCTTCGATTCTCTTCTGTTCCGGTTTTCCCACAGTCCATGTTTCACAATGCTGTACTCCAGACGTACATCCTCAGAAATTTCTTCCTCAAATTAAGGGTCAAAAATGGTTCAAATGGCTCTGAGCACTATGGGACTCAACTGCTGAGGTCATAAGTCCCCTAGAACTTAGAACTACTTAAACTTAACTAACCTAAGGACATCACACACATCCATGCCCGAGGCAGGATTCGAACCTGCGACCGTAGTGGTACCGCGGTTCCAGACTGAAGCGCCTATAACCGCACGGCCACTCCGGCCGGCTCAAATTAAGGCCGGTATTTGATATTAGTAGACTTCTCTTGGCCAGAAATGCCTTTTTTGCCATAGCGAGTCTGCTTTTGATGTCCTCCTTGCTCCGTCCGTCATTGGTTATTTTACTGCCTAGGTAGCAGAATTCCTTAACTTCAGTGACTTCGTGACCATCAATCCTAAAGTTAAGTTTCTTGCTGTTCTCATTTCTACTACTTCTCATTACCTTCGTCTTTCTCCGATTTACTCTCAAACCGTACTGTGTACTCATTAGACTGTTCATTCCGTTCAGCAGCTCATTTAATTCTTCTTCACTTTCACTCAGGATAGCAACGTCATCAGCGAATCGTATCATTGATATCCTTTCACCTTGTATTTTAATTCCACTCCTGAACCTTTCTTTTATTTCCATCATTGCTTCCTCGATGTACAGATTGAAGAGTAGGGGTGAAAGGCTACAGCCTTGTCTTTTACCCTTCTTAATACGAGCACTTCGTTCTTGATCGTCCACTCTTTAAACTATGTTCATGATGTTACTCTGATGTGTGAAATGCTGCATGTGTGGAACACTGGCCCGATGTAAGAGAGGGCCTGATGGCCCTAATCTGATCAGGTTAAATAAATAAATAAATAAATATTATTCCCTCTTGGTTGTTGTACATATTGTATATGACCCGTCTCTCCCTATAGCTTACCCCTACTTTTTTCAGAATCTCGAACAGCTTGCACCATTTTATATTGTCGAACGCTTTTCCCAGGTCGACAAATCCTATGAAAGTGTCTTGATTTTTCTTTAGCCTTGCTTCCATTATTAGCCGTAATGTCAGAATTGCCTCTCTCGTCCCTTTACTTTTCCTAAATCCAAACTGATCGTCACCTAGCGCATTCTCAATTTTCTTTTCCATTCTTCTGTATATTATTCTTGTAAGCAGCTTCGATGCATGAGCTGTTAAGCTGATTGTGCGATAATTCTCGCACTTGTCAGCTCTTGCCGTCTTCGGAATTGTGTGGATGATGCTTTTCCGAAAGTCAGATGGTATTTCGCCAGACTCATATATTCTACACACCAACGTGAATAGTCGTTTTGTTGCCACTTCCCCCAATGATTTTAGAAATTCTGATGGAATGTTATCTATCCCTTCTGCCTTATTTGACCGTAAGTCCTCCAAAGCTCTTTTAAATTCCGATTCTAATACTGGATCCCCTATCTCTTCTAAATCGACTCCTGTTTCTTCTTCTATCACATCAGACAAATCTTCACCCTCATACAGGCTTTCTATGTATTCTTTCCACCTATCTGATCTCTCGTCTGCATTTAACAGTGGAATTCCCGTTGCACTCTTAATGTTACCACCGTTGCTTTTAATGTCACCAAAGGTTGTTTTGACTTTCCTGTATGCTGAGTCTGTCCTTCCGACAATCATATCTTCTTCGATGTCTTCACATTTTTCCTGCAGCCATTTCGTCTTAGCTTCCCTGCACTTCCTATTTATTTCATTCCTCAGCGACTTGTATTTCTGTATTCCTGATTTTCCCGGAACATGTTTGTACTTCCTCCTTTCATCAATCAACTGAAGTATTTCTTCTGTTACCCATGGTTTCTTCGCAGCTACCTTCTTTGTACCTATGTTTTCCTTCCCAACTTCTGTGATGGCCTTTTTTAGAGATGTCCATTCCCCTTCAACAGTACTGCCTACTGCGCTATTCCTTATTGCTGTATCTATAGCGTTAGAGAACTTCAAACGTATCTTGTCATACCTTAGTGCTTCCGTATCCCACTTCTTTGCGTATTGCTTCTTCCTGACTAATGTCTTGAACTTCAGCCTACTCTTCATCACTACTATATTGTGATCTGAGTCTATATCTGCTCCTGGGTACGCCTTACAATCCAGTATCAGATTTCGGAATCTCTGTCTGACCATGATGTAATCTAATTGAAATCTTCCCGTATCTCCCGGCCTTTTCCAAGTATACCTCCTCCTCTTGTGATTCTTGAACAGGATATTCGCTATTACTAGCTGAAACTTGTTACAGAACTCAATTAGTCTTTCTCCTCTTTCATTCCTTGTCCCAAGCCCATATTCTCCTGTAACCTTTTCTTCTACTCCTTCCCCTACAACTGCATTCCAGTCGCCCATGACTATTAGATTTTCGTCCCCCTTTACATACTGCATTACCCTTTCAATATCCTCATACACTTTCTCTATCTGTTCATATTCAGCTTGCGACGTCGACATGTATACCTGAACTATCGTCGGTGTTGGTCTGCTGTCGATTCTGATTAGAACAACCCGGTCACTGAACTGTTCACAGTAACACACCCTCTGCCCTACCTTCCTATTCATAACGAATCCTACACCTGTTATACCATTTTCTGCTGCTCTTGATATTACCCGATACTCATCTGACCAGAAATCCTTGTCTTCCTTCCACTTCACTTCACTGACCCCTACTATATCTAGATTGAGCCTTTGCATTTCCCTTTTCAGATTTTCTAGTTTCCCTACCACGTTCAAGCTTCTGACATTCCACGCCCCGACTCGTAGAACGTTATTCTTTCGTTGATTATTCAATCTTTTTCTCATGGTAACCTCCCCCTTGGCAGTCCCCTCCCGGAGATCCGAATGGGGGACTATTCCGGAATCTTTTGCCAATGGAGAGATCATCATGACACTTCTTCAAATACAGGCCACATGTCCTGTGGATACACGTTACGTGTCTTTAATGCAGTGGTTTCCATTGCCTTCTGCATCCTCATGTCGTTGATCATTGCTGATTCTTCCGCTTTTAGGGCAATTTCCCACCCCTAGGACAAGAGAGTGCCTTGAACCTCTATCCGCTCCTCCGCCCTCTTTGACAAGGCCGTTGGCAGAATGAGGCTGACTTCTTATTCCGGAAGTCTTCGGCCGCCAATGCTGATTATTTATCAAAATTTAGGCAGTGGCGGGGATCGAACCCGGGACCGAAGACGTTTTTGATTATGTATCAAAGACACTACCCCTAGACCAAGGCACCATGCCTAAACAGTTAATACCGCAGTTCGATCGCGTCCACATTGTTACTTTGTGCCAGGAAGGGCTCTCAACAAGGGAAGGCGTCTCGGAGTGAACCAAAGCGATGTTGTTCGGACATGGAGGAGATACAGAGAAACAGGAACTGTCGATCACATGCCTCGCTCAGGCCGCCCAAGGGCTACTACTGTAGTGGATGACCGCTGCCTACAGATTACGTTTCGGAGAAACCGTGACAGTAACGTCACCATGTTGAATAAGGCTATTCGTGTAGCCACAGGATGTCCTGTTACGAATCAATCTGTGCGCAATAGGCTATTTCACTGCATGATGCGCAGCTTCACTCCCGACGTCCATGGCGAGGTCCATCTTTGCAACCACGTGACCATGCAGCGCGGTACAGATGGGCCCAACAACATACCGAATGGAGCGCTCAGGATTGGCATCACGTTCTCTTCACCGATGAATGTTGCATATACCTTCAACCAGACAATCGTTGGAGACGTGTTTGGAGGCAAGCCGGTCAGGGTGAACGCCTTAGACACACTGTCCAGCGAGTGCAGCAAGTTCTATGCTGTTTTGGGGTGGCGTTATGTGGGGCCGACGTACGCCGCTGGTGGTCATGGAAAGCGCCATAATGGCTGTGCGATTCGTGAATGCCATCCTCCGACCGATAGCGCGCCCATATCGGCAGCATATTGGCGAGTCATTCGTCTTCATGGACGACAATTCGCGCCCCCATCGTGCACATCTTGTGAATGACTTTCTTCAGGATAACGACATCGCTCGGCTAGAGTGGTCAACTTATTCTGCATAAATGAACCCTATCGAACATGCCTGGGATAGACTGAAAAGGGCTATTTATGGAAGACGTGGCCCACCAACCACTCTGAGGGATCTACGCTGAATCGCCGTTGAGGAGTGGGACAATCTGGACCAACAGTGTCTTGATGAACTTGTGGATAGTATGCCACGACGAATACAGGCATGCATCAATGCAAGAGGACGTGCTACTGGGTATTGGAGGTACCACTGTGTACAGCAATCTGGACCACCACCTCTGAAGGTCTCGCTGTATGGTGGTACAACATGCAATGTGTGCTTTTCATGAGCATTAAAAAGGGTGGAAATGATGTGTATGTTGATGTCTATTCCAATTTTCTGTACAGATTCCGGAACTCTCGGAAGCGAGGTGACGCAAAACTTTTTTTGATGTGTGTATTTCGTGCACTTTTAAGACGGGAACCGAACTTACACTGTCCGCGCTGGGTGCCGAAGAGGTAACTTCGGTTGCCTATTTTGAGGTGCACGAAGTACTCCCCAGGCAATTTTATTTCGATCCAGTAGTTGGTATCGTTTTGTAGGACGGTTCAGAGACGTTTTGCATGTTAAACCAGACCTGCAGTGATGACTGTAGACGACAAGATCTACTTTGCAAGCCGAGGCACTGGCGCCTCAGAGGACGTTGTGCGCGTGTTGCAGGGGCCAGAGGTTCTTCGCGGCCAACTACTGCGCCATGTTCGTGGCGAAGCTGACGGGCCTGCTGGTGCTGCTGGCGGTGCCGAGCGTGCTGCGAGTGCTGGTGCACACGCGCCGCTCCGCCACGCCCATCTCCTCGTTCAAGCGCTACCTCTCCACCGTGTCGCACATGCTCGAGTGGTACAGCGCCAACGCCGACGGCGACCTCGCCGACCCCAGCTCCAGGTAAGCGCACCGCAGCCGGCGCGAGCGGTGTCTGGGGACGATGGGGGAGTACTGGCCTGGAAATGACGAAGTGGAAGCATGCAAATGAAAATGACAACTTGTAAACGTACTTTTGACCTCAAAACGTTCCGTCGGCCTTGTGTCTTTGAAGATTCCGTGCCATCACACAATGCCTCACGCGTCCACGGAGAGAATCCACACACCATTAGCGACGTGTGACGCGTGAGAGGAATTACCAGTCGTATTGTCCGCAAGATTTACTCGGAAACTTTTACTGTCGATCCCGGATCAATCCTCTGCACCACTGCACTATTAAATCAGTTTAAAAAATGTCTGTGTTAGTGCTTTTGGGAACCGTACCATAGATTTTTCGAGAAAACGTCGGGACATAGTCATAAAAAGTGTTTCGTATTGAAATGTAACTTAATTATCAATCTGTTTAATACAATGGTTACACTGAGTATATAACGGTTACAGAATAGATAAATCCCAAGTTTCAACTACCGCTGGTAGCTGTATGCTACGTAACGGCTTTCAGCGATTTTTCGTTTCCTTTTCGACGACGCTGTAGCTCTCGCGTTCGGTCGGCCCTGGACTTTTTAGGTTTTTGAAATCTTTTCGGCGCCAGTTTTCCTCTGGCTTGCGTTTCTTGTTATGCCGAGCACATTTATGAACCGTATGAGACGACATTTTTCACTATCTTGTCATTTGATACCGACTTTCACTTAATTCCGGCGAAAATTTTTACTGTCGCACATTGGATGCCAGCAGTGTTTCGCAAGCTCTTTCATAATGACATCTAAATCAGTGTCCTACCTAAACGCGCTTCCACGCTACACCAGTTTACGTCCATCCACTTAACACTGCTACGCCGATGTCACAGGCAAAACAAATACTGAGCAACAAACAGGAACAGACATCATCCGTCCCTTGTGAGCTTAACCACAGTCTACGCATTGTTAGTGTCGTAATAATTAGCGATTCAAATCTGACCACGTTTTACCGTACGAGAAAGTTCGACCGATGAGCAAATGGACGGTTTCATGAAAAAAATTTGTCATCGTCGTTCTGACCCGCGAGCCAGAGAAATTTCCACTACCCCTATGCCATTAACAAATGGCCTGGAACAATCCAGTTACCTTCAGAGAGACTCTCACACCCGACCAGTAGACTGACGAACGAACACGGCAAACGGCCATGAATCCACCTCCAGCTGGGTTTCCAAATAACTCTCGCCAACAGCCTCCCCCAAAACAACTATAGCACACTACTGCAAAATCAGCAACGAACGAAAATGCGAAAGTCCAAATTTCCAAGGGAACAAATGGAATTTATTGCCTTCAGTGACACACCTAGGTAAATGCTCCTCGTTCACCTGCAGCCAACTAATGGCTCTACACCCCGCTGTGCGCCCTCTCCCACTCACCACGTGCACGAGCTCTGAACTGCGACACTGTTGTAGGAAACCGGCGAACTACGTGTAACTCCGCGCTCGCCCACGGGAACGTGTTTCCGAATCCTTTCAGAGCCACCCGTGCCCACTGAACGTCCTCAAAACATCAGCTCCGCCCCGCAGAGTCTGCGACTCCTCCCCCACACTCACGAGCGCTGCCCACCTGCCCCTCCACTTCGCGAATCGTCAGCTGTTTCAAAACTCACGCCTTTCAGCCAGTCAGCCAGAGCAGCATTTTCTTTTGCCGTGTCCCAATGACGCTAGTAAAAGAGGCTTCATGCGAGAGCTTTTCAGAATTTCATTCCCAATAGATTCTGCAATACATTTACATGTATTAGTTATAAGTTTTTCTAATTCTGCACAAAAAAAAGATATCAAATGGATGTAAACAAATAGAGCCCGCCTCCACGTGGCGGGACACGGGCAACGGTGTGAGTGGGGACGGGAGCCGGGGTGGTGTTACTTTCAGTCACACCGGACCCCGGACTCGGTCACAGCGGCTAAGTGGCAACATACGACCCACCATAAGAAATTAGACGTTGGGTCATAAAAAAAATAAGCAGCTAGTGAAAAAAAATACATTTACCATTATGAGACATTCATTTCCCGATAAGCCGGCACTGTAGGCCCCAACCACAACGCTCTTAGGAGGACTGTGCGAAGACCGACCCAGCGTCTCCTGGCCGGACAGAGCCCTCTCTGCAGACGCTGGTTATCGGCTGTGGTGTCCGCAGTAGGCATCACGCCGAGCCCGCAACTGCGGCCAGGAATGATTTCTTACACACGGTTCTAAATCTGCAATACTTCTTCCTCCATCTTCTGTATAGATACAATTGAGTCGCCTAGATGCAAAACTGTCCATGTCCTCCATAACCAGTTTTGAGAAAAAGTGCAAAAACTGTTTTCACTGGGTAAATACAAACTGCCCTACACTGTATGTTGTATACATAAGTATGGATTAGTACAAAACCATTTGGGCTATTGAAAAAAAAAAAAATCAGGAACTCAATGCATGTAAGATATAAGGAAAATAAAAATGGACTTGGACTGTTTTGCATCTGACTTTGCAGATGGCCACTTTCGCATGCAACTGAAATGGACATGTACAGTTTTCAACCTGACTAGTTGTACATCAGGAGAGGATATGGCATGAACATAAAACTGTGTATTCAGTTTTAATTTCTTTTAATATTTAAGATACATGGTGTAACAACTGACAAACTGCAATCCACTTAACACATCATATCTGGAACAATGTCTTCATCTTCTCCTGCTAGGCATTCTGATTCAACTGATGCCCCTGACCCACTGGAAACTAGTAATGTCATGTACCACGACAGGGATTCACGTTCCCTCCAGGACTCACCATAGTGTTTCTCGAGGAGTTTTGAAACATCCTCCAGTTTCTTTTCATTAATAGGAACAACCGTGTTCGTAATGCAGCTCGGGTTTATGTGTCCTAAGTGTTTCCCACGTTTGCATACGGACACTGGTAGGTTGATTTCAGAATTATAATTAGGCATAATTTTATAGCATTCTGAGAATGTGTATAACATTCAGAATAAACAGCTGTAAGAGACCACACAAGTACAATGTTTACATGCTTATGGTAGCCATCTTGCATTACAGTCACATGACCCCAGCCTTCAATGCGATTTGTCAAAAGGGACAAGGCAAGTTTTGCGCCCAACTTACTGATGGACATGGACAGTTTTGAATCTAACCACACTTCTCGTGAGCTGTTTTCCATAGGACATGGAGAGCTTTGAGCATAAATAGCATTTCAAGCATGTGTAAAATGTCATGCTCTACAATCCAGAGTTGCCAACTCAATTTTTTTAAAAAGTGGACATGAACAGTTTTGCATTTAAGCGACTCAATTGTTGCACAGTGTTTCGCCGTGACCACCACTTGGTCAGTCGGCGCCAAACGAGGTGGCTGAGGCAGTGGTGAAGCACTGGAGTCATATTTGAGAGGAGTGCAGTTCAGATCGCCGACTGTCCGTTTCAGTTTAGAGTTTCACAATATCGCAGAGGGAAAATGCTGGGAAAAGTCCTTCGCAAAACGTGCAACTAATTTTCTTCCCTGGCAC
The DNA here is from genome assembly GCF_021461385.2 of Schistocerca piceifrons. NCBI lineage: Eukaryota > Metazoa > Arthropoda > Insecta > Orthoptera > Acrididae > Schistocerca > Schistocerca piceifrons. The sequence goes on along the minus strand of NC_060138.1, from coordinate 42,367,654 downwards.
GAGCTTGTGCCTCGTATCCAATGGCCTCCTCCTCGATGGTATATAAAACCTTAATCTTCTTTCCTTTTTGCGATCAACACAGGTATTGTTAGGGCAATGTCACAGGGAGCGAGAATTCTTGGCAAGGGATCCCTTACAAACCAGATAGGTGTGTCGTACCTAAGATTTTTCACATCTCTGGATTCATACTATTTATTGTGTTATGGGGAAAAAGTGAACCACCACCAGCGATAGTGTTCGGTGCCGTCAACGCACGTTATGAGCGTACTGACAGGTTAGCGATTCATTTGTCAGAATCATCAGAGGTCAGCTGGCATGCAGGAGGCCTGTATTTCCACCCTCTGTTTGGACTATGCGGGCAGTAACTGCACTGTCTTTGAACGTGAACAGTATTTGCAACATTCGTTCTATGGTACAATCATGCCCCACTGACAAGTACATTGTTGTAACCGCGACCGGAACGGCTGCGGGGTCGCCGTGAGCGAAAGCGCGGCGGGACCGAACGGGGGCGGCCCGCGAACGAACAAGACGGACACCCACAACGACAGACGGCTGAGCAAGACACCGAGAACAACAACACGCAAGAAGCAACGGGGTCACAAGCGAAAACCTCACGAACTCAACGTCCACTCGTACACGGAAATGAGCAAAGTAAACACGGTGTCTGTAAGCGAGATATCGAGAGACTCACGCGAATATTAGAGTGCCTCGCTGAGTGAGAGGCAGGCGCTTAAATACATGATGACGTACGTCTGTATTGCCCGCCGCGACCACGTGCTCCACAGTGGCGTCCTCACATTATACGCGGGTCAGGAGCGCGCGCAACCACGACTTACGGCGCGGCGGCTGCAGAGACCTCTAGTGGTAATAGAGGTCCGTGCGCGTCTGGCGCGGATTCGAAACCCGCGGCGCTCGCTACCAGACACATACTCCCGTTGAACAGCTTCAGACACCTGAGCGCGGTTGATCTGTGGGCCTGTGGAAAAGTGGATGGACATTTTGATGGATTGCTTCACATGATGGGTGCAAATTATCGGTGGTGTGTCGCTGCTATCAACAGTGGTATGTGGAACACTCCCACACCCGTAGAGCAGGTTCCGGACGTTTGCATAGTACAGGCGCACGTCAAGGTCGACGCACTGTGCAAGCGGCGGTAGCCGACAGAACATCATTCAGACAAGAAATACTGGTACACGTTGCGTCATTGGGAGTATTGGGGAACGTCTGCTTTCAGCAGGATTAGCGGGATTAAGATCATGGGTGCCTTTTGCCAAGCTACCACTGACACCACTACACTGCCAAGCATTGCTACTCTGGTGTCGTGAAAGAGTCGACTGCACAACGAAATGGCGCTCTGTTGCTTTCAGTGATGAGAATAGATTCTGTCTGTATGCGAGTGATGGTCGTACACGTTTACAGCGTAGCCCTGGCAAACTGCCTACTCCAGAGTGCATTCGCCCATGACACATAGATCCCATTTCAGGCTTCATGATATGAGGGCTCGGCAGCTACAACTCGCTGTCACATGTGGTGTTTCTGCAGCGTAAAGTAACCATTTCTCGATACATCGCACAGGCTATTATCCCTGTGGCACTGCCGTATCTTGACGAGGAGGTGACGTGCTTTTTCAGCTGGACAATGAACGCCCACATACTGCTGCTGCGACGCAATGTGCTCTTCGTGGTGTACAACAACCTCCCTGACAAGCAAATCTCTCGCCAGCTGAACAGGCATGGGACACGGCGAAGTGGGAACTTACTCGTTCTCCAGGGCCTGCAAGAACCACTGCCGAACTGCAACAAAAGATGCAAGCTGCATGGGACAATCTGTCGCAGATACCACTCGGCACCTTTACGATAGTTTGCATGCGAGAATAGACTCCAGCGCTGCCTCCAGACGAGGATGCACTGTGTATTGACGCGGTTGTTTCGTCATCATTTACTGTGGCGTGCGTGTCCCTTTGGTCTGAATTTGCTATCGAATTCTCCTACAATGGCTACCTGTCACCTCACTTGTCAATAAAATTGCCCTGTCCTTAAAGGTGTTTTATTTAATGAATTAACTGATAGGGAGAACGCCCTCCTCTTCCAGTGCGCCTATCAGGTAACCTCTACAGCAAGTGTTCACGAACAGGCGTGCAAACAGAGTGGGCTCTCCATCACGTTTTGAATCACATATGTGCATAAATACCAAGTGTGCTTTCTTTCAAGAGTTTTGGGAGTGTGTCTCCCGGAAACACAACGTATTATCGTTCACTTAAGCGAGGAGGAGGGAGATACACTTTCTTTTTTACCGGTACAATGAACCACATGACCACGAAGTTTTGATGTACGGATCTTATTGTTGACACTCACAATTAATGCGATAAGTATAACTTTCTGAGGAAGGGCGCTAATTGCCCCGAATCTGTAAAGAAATTAAATTCCTTTTACGCAAATGGTTACTTTTTTCTTTATAAGCAGCTACAGTTACTGAGGATAGATAAAATACTAAAAACAAAAACTACTCTAAGTAATAATTGTTGTTTTTTGCACTCAATAGAATGTTCTTCATCATAATCAAAGTCCGCCACCGCAGCAGTGTGGACAGCGCACGGGCTTCTCATGCCGAGGGGCCAGGGTTCGATTCCCGGCTTGGTTGGATGGTTCAAAATGGTTCAAATGGATCTGAGCACTATGGGTCTTAACATCCGAGGTCATCAGTCCCCTAGAACTTAGAACTACTTAAACCTAACTAACCTAAGGACATCACACGCATCCATGACCGAGGCAGGATTCGAACCTGCGACCGTAGCGGTCACGCGGTTCCAGACTCTAGCGCCTAGAAACGCACGGCCACCCCGGCCGGCGCTTGGTTGGAGATTTTCTCCTCTCAAGGACTCGGCGCCTGTGTCGTCGTCATCATTTCATGCTCATCGACGCGCAAGTCGTCGAAGTGGTGTCACTTCAAAATACTTGAACTAGGCGTTCAAGTCTACCCGCCAGCAGGCCCTCACCACACGACATTTCATTTTATCATAATCAAAGGCAAGAGTTTCGTGCTATTATTGATAGGTGCGAAAGTTGTTTCCAAACAACAGAAACATCAGATTTCCTGGCAGGTTAAAACGGCGTGCCGGACCGAGCGTCGAATTCGAGACCTTTGCCTTGTGGGGGCACGTACTCTACCGATTTAGCTACCCAGACACGACTGACAAATTCTCCTTACTTTGCCTGGTAAGTTGTTTGGAAGGGAGGGGACGAGGTACTGGCGGAAGTCAAGCCGTGAGGAGTGATCGTCAGTCGTGCTTGTGCAACTTACTCGATAGAGCACTTGCCTGCGAAAGACAAAGGTCCCGAGTTCGAGCCTCGGCCTGGCACACAGTTTCAACCTGTCATGAAGTTTCATGTGAGCGCACACTCTGCTCCAGAGTAAAAACCGCGTTCTGGCAACAGACACGTGTTTTGTATAAGCTCGATGAAGCATCGGAAGGGGAGGTTAGTGCTTACAGTCCCATCGACAACGAGGTCATTAGAGGCGGAGCGCAAACTCGGATTAGAGGAGTACGGCGAAGGAAATCGGTCGTGTCCTTTCAAAGGAACCAACCCGGCACTTGCCTGAAGCGATTCAAGGAACTCACGGAAAACCTAAATCAAGATGGCTGACATAAAGTTTAACCATCTTCCTCCCGAATGCGAGCCCAGTGTCTTAACCGCTGCGCCACCTCACTCGTTTCGACAAAGTTTTGAAGTGATGTTTGATATGTTTTTAATACGCAGTCTTTTTTACTTTAGTCTTTTTTATTTGAGGAAATTGCGTTTTTAGTGCTAAATTATAAATGTGTATTGTTTTTCTTAGTTTTACAAAAACATTCCTCTGTTTCACGTAACAAATCAACAATTTTCGAATAAAATCTGAATTAAACATTGAAAATCTCTATTTTGCTATAAATATTGTTAATTTTTAAGTAACAGCAAGGTAGTTACATAGAACAAAAATAGTCCGTAGGTTACACAGTCCTTTACATTTCCTCAGCCAGTTTAAAGACGGTTCATCACTTCTGTTTCTTGGTGAATCGACGAGGGTCGTTCAATAAGTAATACCCACATTTAAAAAAAAAAAAGCCATTAATGTACATAGACAAACGTCCTTGTTGGTGCTTTACATTTGATGTTTGTTCTGTGAGCCGGTGAGGTTTCAAACAGTCCTGACAGACGGCAGAGCCGTAGTACAGCGTCAAAATGGCGTCTACATACGACTCGGTAAGCAACACACCTAACATACAGGTAATGCGGTTACGATCTTAACTGACCAAGGCTACTAGGAAACCTACCGTAGTCTACACTTGTACATTTACTTACAATAGTCCTTGATAGCCTACAGTAGTTCTTCAGCTCTGCCAAGGGCAGATGGTGTATGTTGGGTTGCCTACGTTGAGGTGCACGAAGTATTATCCGGACCAGTTTTATTTTGCCGGCCCTGTACAAAGTTAGTGCCGAGTGTCGCCGCTGAACTGCGCTCGCTTTACGCTTCGTTTATCTGTATGTCGCCCGATCGCCCGAGAGGGGGAGAAGCTGTATCAGTGTTCTCTCGGCAGGGCGTTCAAGTCGCTGACCGAGGTGCGCGGCCGGCACTGCGCCGCCAGCCGCTCGGCGGGCAGCATCTCGCAGTTCGACATGGCCGTCACGCAGTTCGGCTTCATCGGCTTCACCATGGTGGCGCCCGAGAAGCTGGGCATCGAGCGCGGCGGCGAGGAGGGCATCGTGCACTTCTGGCGCGTCATCGGCTACGTCATGGGCATGGAGGACAGGTGGGTGCGTGCGCGCGCGCGCTGCACGGCCAGTACTGAAACGTGTCACAGTTAACGCAGCAGTTCCAGCATTTGTTCTGGTGGCACTTACACTTTTGATCTCCTCGAATATGTGCAACTTCTGCATTCCTTGCTGTCTCCACAAGCGATGCTCCTAGGGCCTGATCGTGGGGGGGAAAAGTAGCAATACCAAAAAATAACTAATGTAGAGTAATGAAATTTCGGGATTACATTTGTCTGGGTAATATATTTAAGTTATTAACATTGAAAGATCATAGGTTAATGTAAGTGCGAGGTAAGCCATTGCAAATGTATAATGCTGGGACATTAATAACTGTTGTAACCGCCAGGATGTTGAATGCAAGCGTGCATACCTTAGTGCGTTGCGATATGCAGGTGCCGGATGTCAGTTTGTGGTATGGAGTTCCATGTCTGTTGTGCTTGGTAGGTCAATACGCTTTTTATATCCGTGAATATCTGCAACTTCTGCATTTCTTATTGTCTCCACAAGCGATGCTCCTAGCACGTGATCGTGGGAGAAAAATCGCAAGACCGAAAATACTGTTTGTGGATGAGACGGGAATTGTCGTTCGACGCTGTCCAATACGCGTTCGATTGGAGACATATCTGGTGATCGAGCAGGACGAGGCAACGTAGTGACAGTCTGTAGAAGTGATGGGTTACAAAAGCGGTACGTGGGCGAACCTTATCCAGCTGGCAAACATCCTCTGGAATGCTGTTCACGAATGGCAGCACAGTAGGTCGAATCACCAAACTGATGTACAGATTGGCTTTCAGGTTGTGAGGGATAACAACGAGAGTGCTCCTGCTATCATACAAAATCGGACTCCAGACCATAACCCGAGGTTTAGGTCCAGTGCGTCTAGCATTCAGACAGTTTGCTTGGAGGCCCTCACCTGGCCTCCTTCTGATCAACATATGGTCTTCACTGGCACCGAGGCAGAAACAGCTTTCATCAGGAAACACAACAGACGTCCACCCTGCCAACCAATGAGCTCTTGCTTGATACCAGTGAAGTCACAAGTGGTGGTGGTTTGGCGCTCAGTGGAATGCACACTTCACTGCGTCTGTCTCGGATCTGTCGTTGAAATTGACAATTTGTAACAGTTCGCTGTCTCACTGTAGTGTCAACTGTTGCTCAAAGTGCTGCTGCAGATGTATTGCGACGCGACAGAGCCATACGCCGAACTCGATGGTCTTCCCTATCGGTAGTTCCACGTGGCCGTCCGGAGCCCGGTCTTTTCGCGACCGTACATTCTCGTGACCACCTCTGCCAGCAGTCATGTACAGAGACTACGTTCCTGACAGGTCTTTCGCAGAAGCAACATCCAGCTTCTCGTAGCCCTATTATACGACCTCGTTCAAACTCAGAAAGGCACTGATAATGGCGTCTTTATCACCCTAACAGCATTCTTGACTGCCATCAACACACAACGTCCAATCTCAAAAGCAACTAAAGATCACGACAGTTACAGCGTGTATTTAAAGAAAACCTGATTTGCATGCTTGTAGTGGCGTAAAATCTGATTAGACACCATTATTCAAATGTAGAAACAGGCCTACCAACTTTCATTTATGTCGCACAACTCCTTCTTAGAGTTGCGATTTTTTTTTCCAGTCTTTGCATAAGAACGTTATGGAGTTGGCTAACCTTATATATTTTTATGTCGTAAGAACTATGACCACTGTGTTAGTGCCAAATTTGTATTTAACAATTAGCGATCGCCAAATTTTTGTCAAAGAAAGTAACTCGTTAGTTTAAGAGATAAGTCCCACGGACATGTGCGGACTGTTAAGCTCCAAAACCAACGAGTTACTTTCTAACAAGGAAATTTCTGAAGATGGGATATTTCTGTATTAGGAAGAAGTGCGATTCCATACTGCCAGACAGAACTTCTTAAGGTCGAATTCGAAGTTTCCGGGCCGGAAACAGAAGAAGGCGTGGCAGAACATGACAGAATCGGTGATTCCATCCGCAGTGCAAGTGACGTGGAACAAAGTAAGACATGATGTTGTGCCCACTAACGGCGAAGCTGCTGCCGTAACACCGCAAAATGCGGAAGCTGCGGTCCGATGGACACACCTGGACGCCGGTTCTTGTGGCGAGGCAGAATGGACACCTGGACTACCGTCGAAGAAAGGTTGCCGCTAGTAAAATGGACGGTTGAGCGAAAAACAAAAGCGGAATGGCTGACTGTCACTGTAGCAGACTGCGAGACGCCGCCGCGCCAGAAAGCACAGCCGTCAGTTGTGGAGGAAGAGGGCGCGGCGCACTGGGCGGCAGGGCGCCACAGGGTCAGACTGGGCCCCCTCACACGTGTGGCAGACTGGTGAGAACACGCAGGGTTCATAGCAGCAGCGCGAGACATTCGTGAATTTGAGTGGATCCCTCTGGAAAAGGTCATCAGCAGGCTCGCCCTCGCAGTGTGACAAAGAACCTCCGGTGGACGCAACCACACCGAGACCCTCCTTCTCCCTCCTCACCCCTCCATCTTCTTCCTCAAGCTGCCACAAGCATCTTATCAGAAACCTGTAGAAGGAAGTAGGGGAAATTTAGTGGAAAGTGGAAAAGAGCACAAGAGCACAAAATATAACATTTGTGTTGTTCACATCCGTATAGTGAGTCGCTCAGGCAGTAAATGAACCTCGCAAGCGTACACCAATTGCTTCACAGAAGCTAGGGCATATAATTCTAAGTTAACCGACTGTTGTTTTCTTATTTTTTACAACTCAACAAAAATGAAGTAAGTGATGCTGTCTAGAAATAGCTAGCTTAACAACTTACGCTTTCCCTTATCGTCTAATTTTTTTAGACTGCAGGTCGCTGCCCCTTTATTTCCAAATTACGGAGTCCGGGCAGTGTCGTCCATATTCAGGTGATACGTTCTAGGTACAGAGTAACTTGTCGTAAATGAACAGTCAGTTCACTGTCGTATACTCAACGTATACTGAAGAACCAACGAAACTGGTGCACCTGCCTATTGTCGTGTAGGACCCCCGCGAGCACGGAGAAGTGCCGCAACACGACGTGGCATGGACTCGAGTAATGTCTGATCTAATGCAGGAGGGAACTGACGCCATGACTCCTGCAGGGCTGTCTATAAATCCGTAAGAGGGGGTCGAGATCTTTTCTGAACAGCATGTTGAAAGGCATCCTAGACATGCTCAATAGCCGGCCGAAGTGGCCGAGCGGTTCTTGGCGCTACAGTCTGGAACCGCGTGACCTCTACGGTCGCAGGTTCGAATCCTGCCTCGGGCATGGATGTGTGTGATGTCCTTAGGTTAGCTAGCTTTAAGTAGTTCTACGTTCTATGGGACTGATGACCTCAGATGTTAAGTCCAATAGTGCTCAGAGCCATTTGAACCGTGCTCAATAATGTTCATGTCTGGCGACTTCGGTGGCCATCGGAAGTGTTTAAACTCAGAAGAGTGTTCCTGGAGCCACTATGTAGCAATTCTGGACGTGTGGAGTGTCGCATTGTCCTGCTGGAATTGCCCAAGCCCGTTGCAATGCACAATGGACATGAAAGGATGCAGGTGATCAGACAGTATGCTCACGTACGTGTCACTTGCGACAGTCGTATGTAGACATATCATGGAGTCCCATATCACTACAACTGCTCACGCCCCACACCATTACAAAGCCTACACAAGCTCGAACAGTGCCCTGCTGACATACGGGGTCCATGGATTCATGAGACTGTATCGATACCCGTACAGCACCGTCTGCTCGATATAGTTTGAAACGCGACCCCTCCAACCAGCTAATGTGTTTCTAGCGCGGTATTCTGGCTGTTTACATATCTCTGCATTTGAATACGCATGCCCATAGAAGTTTCTTTCGCGCTTCAGTGTATATATCGCAGCGAACCGTTGTTCTTTTTCGACTAGTTTCTCTGTAACTAAGAAATATGACTTGAAGATGGGCGACATTGCAGAACCGGTAGTTTGGAAATAAAAAGACAGGCAGCTGCAGACTGAAATAGTTAGACCATTTCGAATAAAGAAGGATTGCGAATAACTCCGTTGTAATGAATACGTCCAATTTTGATAAACTTTCCATTTTTTCTCAATACTGCAAATACCTCAAAAAAAGTATTGTGTATTATATCTTCTGAGTAAAGAAACAATTTAATAATGACTGCAACTATGTTCGCTCTTATGTAACTGTTTTCAAATGTACAAAATCAAGCAGTATCAAACACAATGTTTACCCCTTTGTGTCAATGAACTGAAATACTTTATTAGCTAAAACCTTCTCTATATTTAAATGTCTTATCCGACACTTTAATCGTATTTGCTCCCAGAAAACTGTATGTAAGTGCCTAGCACTTAGAATGCCCGATCGTGTTAAGATATGCCAAGCACAACGTTTTTGTGTGTCTTCTAATATGAGTTTATTTTCTGTGCCCTCTTAAAAACTGAGCAATCCAATAATTGCATTGTTATGTTTGTCACTATAGAATTGCATTTTGATTCATAAAAACGTGCATTGCCTAATACAACGAGTATACACTGTCCAAGCACAACACGGTGACCACCTGTCAGAAGCCCGCGTAGGCACTTAATTTGCAGTAAAGGCTGCCGTGAGACGCGCGGGAAGAGGTGGTTCTGGCAGGGGCCGGCGTGAGTGTGGAGCCGAGGGCCACGGCCACCAGCGCCACGTTTCTCGGTAGAGGATCCATCGCGCCAAGAGCCCTATCGAGATTGTCTCGCAGATTGCCTATTTGGTTTAAATCCTGGGAGTGTGGTGGCAGGGGGAGTGTGTTAGACTCATCTTGGTGCCATTCGAACCACTCACGAATACTGCGCGCTGTGTGACAGGTAGCTTTGTCCCGCTCGTAGATGCCGACGTGCCGAGGAAAAGCAAATTACGCGTAGGGGTTGATACAGCTCTAAAACGTAGATACATACCTGTGTTGATCCAGTGTGCTTTTCAGAATGACGAGGTCACTCAAGAAACGCCACGAAAACATTCCGCAGACCCTAAGGCCTCCGTAGACGTTTCACCCCGCACATGCCAACGGCCATCTGTCCGATGGACGATGAAACGTTATTCATTATTCTGTGACCACTCGGTAGAAGTCCAGTTGAGTATTGGCGTGCAAATTCATCCCTCAATCGCCGCTGAACAGCACTCGGCATTGAGGAGACACTGTTGGTAGCTCCTCAGTTCGCCTGGGCGGTCAGTTGTTCAGCAGTTTCACGTATACTGGCCAGTACACACCTCCGCAGCCGTCGTTCAGCCCTGTCATTTTTCGGCCCGTGGCGCAACACAGCTGCCTCAGCGCCGGTTTTGGAGAGCGCCATTTTGCTATATTTTACCCACTGCAGCATACGAACCGTTTACATACTTAGCCGTTTCGGAAATGCTTCCCCTCCAGGCCCTCCTGGACGTCAGACGAATCTCCCCGTTTCCGCATTACGACAACTGCACTGTTCTCCTCGTCCGCGGGACACGCTTTTATACCCTCCACTGCCAGTGCTGCCACTTGCCGTTGCGGGTGGTTCTAGCACTTTGACGTCGAACATTAATGTGACTCTCCTGTGTAGTTTTATATACTGTAATGGAAGAGTAGACAACTAAATAAAATTATCTAAATTTATACGCTGGGCATTCTATGCATGTAACTACTGACAAAATAAAAATTATTACACTATCTGATCAAAAGTATCCGGACCCCCCCCCCAAATATACGTTTTACATATTAGGTGCATTGTGCTGCCTCCTACTGCCAGGTGCTCCATATCAGCGAACTCAGCAGTCATTAGACATCGTGAGAGAGCAGAATGGGCCACTTCGCGGAACTCACGGTCTTCGAACGTGGTGAGGTGATAGAGTGTCACTTGTGTCATACGTCTGTATGTGAGATTTCCACACACCTAAACAACACTAGGTATACTGTTTCCGATATGATAGTGAAGTGGAAACTGGAAGAGACACTACAGTACAAAAGCGTACGGGCAGACCACGACTGTTTACTGACAGAGACCGCCGACAGTTGCGGAGGGTCGTAAGGTGTAATAGGCAGACATCTATCCAGACCATCACACAGGAATTCTAAACTGCATCAGGATCCACTGCAAGTACTATGACAGCTAGGCGGGAGGTTAAAAAACTTGGATTTCATGGTAGAGTGGCTGCTCATAAGCCACACATCACTCCGGTAAATGCCGAACGACGCCTCGTTTGGTGTAAGGACCGTAAACATTGGACGATTGAACAGTGGAAAAACGTTGTGTGGAGTGACGAATCACGGTACACAATGTGGCCACATTGTGATCCGATGGCAGGGTGTGGGTACAGCCAGTGCCCAGTGAACGTCATCTGCCAGCGTGTGTAGTGACAACAGTAAAATTCGGAGGCGGTGGTGTTATGGTGTGGTCGTGTTTTCCATGGAGGGAGCTTGCACCCTTGTTGTTTTGCGTGGCACTATTACAGCACAGGTCTACATTGATGTTTTAAGCACCTTCTTGGTTACCACTGTTGAAGAGCAATTCGGGGATGGCGATTGCATCTTTCAACACGATCGAGCACCTGTTCATAATGCACGGCCTGTGCCCGGATGGTTACACGACAATAATGTCCCTGTAATGGACTGGCCTGCACAGAGTCTTGACCTGAATCCTATAGAATACCTTTGGGATGTTTTGGAACTCCGACTTAGTGCGAGGCCTCGCCAACCGACATCGATACCTCTCCTCAGTGCAGCACTCCGTGAAGAATGGGTTACCATTCCCCAAGAAACCTTCCAGCACCTGATTGAAATTACGCCTGCGAGAGTGAAAGCTGTCGTCAAGGCTAAGGGCGGGACAACACCATATTGAATTCCGGCATTACCGATGGAGGGCGCCACGAACTTGTAAGTCATTTTCAACGAGGTGTCCAGAGACTTTTGATCACATGGTGTAAGGTACGAGGAGCAGCTTTAAAGATTATATTACCGATTCGAAAAATTCAAGCAGTGACTAGTAAACTTGGTGACAGAGTTAGTCCTCCTCTACGTGTTCAGCCTTCAGTGCGACACATTTCTTTCACCGGTGGATGGCTCGGCAGATACCTTGTGTTGCAGAAGTCTGAATTTTCGCTGTTCAAGAAACTGTCCAGTACTAAGATCTTGTCGTCGTTCTGGAGATGCCTGCCAAGCAATGATTCTTCATCGGAGGAAAGAGGAAGAAGTCACTGAGTGCAGTGTCAGGAGAGTATGGGGCACAGGCAAAATTCGATAGCTCAAAGAAGCAGCACGTGCTGCTGCGTCCTGTACAGAATGAGGTGGGGTGTGGTCGTGGAGCAAAAGCACCCACCTCGGACAGATTCATGCAACAGTTCACTTCGTTTTGACGAAGCGTGCTCCTATGATGGTTTGTCCCTTGCGTGAGTAATCTGTTAGCATCGCACCACGGCAATCCCAAACAGCAGTCAGCATCACCTTCGTCTGATGATGACTCCGTCTTCGCCTTTTTCGGTGCTGGTGAATCCTCGTGTTTCCATTGCTTACTTTGCTTCTTTCTCTCTGGCAGATCCCGATGAACTCAGCACTCGTCCTGTTTCATGTGTTACAAGCCCCGTAGCTCAGGGGTCGTAATATGTCAGAATGAGCGAGAGGCATAGTTTGGGAGAGAGGGATGACTCACGCCGAAGCGTGCAGAGAAACACGGGCAAGTGTGTCACTGACTTTATTACATGGGAGATGCACGACGGGCATTTCTGTGAACTCGGTGTCGGCGCCGCGCGCGCCAGTGCCGGAATCTGCAGCGTCGGCGTCCGGTCTCCCAGCCTTGCAGACGTAGCGCGGCGCTGCTGTTCACGCCACAGCTACGTGGCCGCCGCGGTCCTCAACTGCGCTATTGGCCCGTAACACGGCTGACTGCCCCCTCAAGCGCGACTCGTGGACCCCGTGTAGAGCGCCGAAGGGAAGCAGCCGACCTCTGTCTTTGTGAGCCGTAGCGTCTCCGGCCGTCCGCCCAGGGCAGCTTATTCAGCGCCTGCAGACAGCTCTGTACCCGGGAGGCCTCTAGTTCGCGCCCCGACCCCGACTTTGCAGACGGCAGGTTGCAGTCCGCCGGACGATGCCACCCAGGGAGTCCTCTCACTCCTTGCGCCGGTGTAGCTCAGAGGTGCGACGCAACCCGTCACAGCAATGGCTCGTACGTGCAGCGGACGTTGGAGGTTGTTCCAGCGGGCCGGTTGACCACCGACATCCATCACCAGAAGGTCGCCGTGGTTGGCCTGCATTTTAAACCATCGTCATTCTCTCCAGTTGTAGACGCGGGCAGAATGGCGACGCAACTGCTCGATTTGAGCCACTGTGCTCGCTTATTTATACATCTTTCCCTACGACTCTAACGCAGTTCCTCTGGAGGGGACAAGTGGAATGCTCTTTCATAAATACGTCAGCTTTCGACAGCCCACTTCGGCCGCTAAACGGAGGTCACTAGGCGCTGTTGTAACTGAAACGTATGCCTTCTTCACAGCACGTCGGTGCCCTGTACTGCCCACATTACTTCACATTTGTATACAGTGCCCGCCGGGCCGTGCCTTCTAGCCTGCGAGCGGTGTCGTAAACCTGCCTCGTAAAATCGTTTGCAAAATATCGAAATCGCCCATGCCTGTCATCCGATGTGCCAGTACATCTAAATCTACATACATACTCCGCAATCCAACATACGGTGCGTGGCGGAGGGTACCTCTTACCACAACTAGCATCTTCTCTCCCTGTTCCACTCCCATACAGAACGAGGGAAAAATGACTGCCTATATGCCTCTGTACGAGCCCTAATCTCTCTTATCTTATCTTTGTGATCTTTCCGCGAAATGTAAGTTGGTGGCAGTAAAATTGTACTGCAGTCAGCCTCAAATGCTGGTTCTCTAAATTTACTCAGTAGCGATTCACGAAAAGAACGCCTCCTTTCCTCTAGAGACTCCCACCCGAGTTCCCGCCTCTGAATTGCTTCTCTGTCCTCCCTCAATCCGATCTGATAGGGATCCCAAACGCTCGAGCAGTACCCAAGAATAGGTCGTATTAGTGTTTTATAAGCGGTCTCCTTTACAGATGAACCACATCTTCCCAAAATTATACCAGTGAACCGAAGACGACTACCCGCCTTCCCCACGACTGCCATTACATGCTTGTCCCACTTTATATCGCTCTGCAATGTTACGCCCAAATATTTAATCGACGTGACTGTGTCAAGCGCTACACTACTAATGGAGTATTCGAACATTACGGGATTCTTTTTCCTATTCATCTGCATTAATTTACATTTATCTGTATTTAGAGTTAGCTGCCATTCTTTACACCAATCACAAATCCTGTCCAAGTCATCTTCTATCCTCCTACAGTCACTCAACGACGACCCCTTCCCGTACTGCCTTCCAGCCATAGCTGCACGAAATTCACAAGAATTCCCCAAATCCGCAGCAGATGTCTGTGAGCAGTGCCGAACCCATTCGGCGGCCGCTTTCGTCTTCTTCAAAACGTCGTACGAGACCCGAGACACTGTCTGCACCAACACCTCAACTGTGATAGGCTGCTCTTGGAGCAGCAGTGTTTCCACTTCTCTGGTCATCCACGGTTCTTAACAGATATGTAGTCTGCCAATTCGCCGGCCGAAGTGGCCGTGCGGTTAAAGGCGCTGCAGTCTGGAACCGCAAGACCGCTACGGTCGCAGGTTCGAATCCTGCCTCGGGCATGGATGTTTGTCATGTCCTTAGGTTAGTTAGGTTTAACTAGTTGTAAGTTCTAGGGGACTAATGACCTCAGCAGTTGAGTCCCATAGTGCTCAGAGCCATTTTTTCTGCCAATTCGTTCTTCGTCATACAGACTTCTTTGACAATACTGGAAGCATGTACGCCATCTAACCACTGTCCATATGATGATGCTTTCTCGCCGTGCATTTCCACCAACTCAACACGGGTTTTCGTTCCCACTCCGGTGCAGAAAACGACTTACCGCGCGGCACTCCACATCATCTCTGAGCTGCACCATGCTTGGCGACTACGTGGTCGCCCCGGGGCTAGAATACCCACATAAATAATCGTCTGTATGCGACGCATCCACCACATTTTTATCTTGATAAAACAAAATAAAATAAAAATTTCTCCCTTACCGTTACCGAAAAATAATAAACAATTAAAACATTGAGATGGATGTTAATATTTCTATCGTCTAAAACGTAATTGTTTGTTTCAAAACTGCTTGTGCGAAAGCAACTAGGCAACACATTCCTCCCTTCCTTGCCTGTCTCAGTCCAAGTAAAAGGCGGTCCCCACAATAACAATGGAAGTACTGTATATATAAATAGAATCCCGTCTTTCCGACTTACTTTTACCTTTACCTACAAAGGATACACTACAATTCGCTCACTCCATCCGTCAACAGCCGTTTCAAAATAATACTTGCTGATACTGAGCACTAGCAAAGAACAAACCGAAACACGAGCAAGCCGGCTGTGACCTACCACCTCAGTACCGTTGTTGATTTTTTCTTCTTTTGTTTTAGTCAGGTAACAACATCCGTGTGGTTTACGATTTCAATGAATTTGTTTTCACGTAATCCGGATTGCCATCGTTTTGTTTGTTCTGTGAGACACAATGGCTTGGAAGCGCACGGGAGCTTCGACTGTAGACCTTGAATTTCTCATTTTCAGAGCTCTTCTGTGCGCAACAATTTTCGCAATTTTCAAATGTGGCACGATAACTGGACGCGTGTGGAGAGCTGAAATACAATGCTGAGTGTTACCCCTTTATATACTTTCGAATTCGAACAGTAGGTTTGCGAGCCGCTTTGGACAAATTCGCCATACGTTTGTCGTCGTCATCATAGGTGAATGTTACTGGCACTGAACGTGGTGAAAAGCTCCTGCAGTCAAAAAATCAGGGATCCGAGAATATGTCGTCCGCTAGTTCCTGTAGTCCAGTAGCAACAAAAAAGGTAATCATTTTAACAAAAATCTAGACTACCCTCAAAACACAAGCCTGATATGCACCTACAGAAATTTAGGAAAGTCGGCGCCCATGGGTTGCTCCATTTTATTTTGACTTATCTCGCTGCGTCCTACAGTACTGTGGCAAGGGGATATCAGCAGTTACAATGACTACAGAGTGTATTTGCAAACAGGCAAAAAATTAGGAACATTAAACCTTTATCATGGGAGCCCATACGATAGTTTGCAGGTGGGGGAAGGCATTCTGGGGAGGAGGGATGGACTCTTTGTAATATTCAGCAAGACGAATGGTGACTTGTAAGTAGCTATAAATACGTCCTAGTTTCGAGCTTGTTAAAAATCTGCGTAATACCTACTTTTTACATAATTTTCTTGAAAGTAAAACACATGACTGCAGTATAATTTTCCATTCCCTGAGAGCTAGGGAGGCGAGGAGGGGGGGGGGGGCAGTGGCCCTCCTTTCCCCCCGGGTACGGGCGCCCTTGGTCTTTTGTAACTACTCTCGGTTTACCGTTAGAAACAGAACATTGCTGGTGGGAGGGGAAATTCTAACCGCTGGTATTTGACCGGCAAGTGTGTGAACGTTGAAATTCATTCGTTATAATTAGCAGCACGTTGGTAGGTTACGTGCTGACATGGGGTTTCGCCCTTTCCCTTTTCTTCCATTATCATCAACAATACGAATACGTTATCACAATCCACATGCATTCATACTAGTTACGTTTACTAAGCAATCACAGTGAATAGAAAATACTTTCTCTTCACAAAGGAGTGGGTAACCAGTGGATCGTTCCGATTTAGGTGGATAAACGTCCCAGCAGAGAATGCCACATGTCATTCAAGCTGCACCTAAACAGTGAACAATCTTAACTGAGGCAGTGTTGCCAACTCTAAAAAACCCGAGTCGCTAGATTCAATATCAAAAGTCGCTAGAAATTCGCTAAAACTGAATTTACTAGGGGTGTACTGAAAATTTCGTGCTGTGAATGGTGCAATAAGCCAGTGGGGTAGGGAGGGGTAATAAAATATTAATAAAAATTGTCTCATATGTAATTGTTATATTCTCTTAATTAAATTACGCATAGCTTGCAACAACATACATATAAAATACGCTAACGTTTAATTAAAAATGTTATCATAATTGACGCAACACATAAATTGTTGTTTTAATCACAGTAGTCAAATATACTAGAAATATACAACTATATTTGTAACAAAAGAAAGCAAGAACTCAAATTAGGTTACAAAATATATACATACCAGTATGTGAGCTATTCATCGTTGTCACTCAGAAGATCGAATAACTCTTCTTTTTAATGCTCTGACAGAACTGTAGTTGATGTAGAGGGTTGAGCGTCACTCAAAAGATGATTATGCCGTTCGACTGGTTTTGTCGCAAAACAGTAACTTTTGTTCGTTCCAATAAGCTCCATTACGTCTGACGGTATGTCAAAAGATGCGCAGTCTTTATTTTGTTTCTTCAGCTGGTCTCTCAATATGATCAAAGTATTAATTGTCTTTAACGATAATCTGTTACGTTGTTTAGTTTTTATAATGTTCATAGAACTGAATATTCTTTCCACTTCTGCATTTGAATGCGGTAGGCATAGAACAATCATTGCTAGCTGTGAAATCAAAGAAAAAGGATTCTCCCCTGCGGCATTTTTATACCGCAGAATCTCACTCCAAAATCGAACAGTGTTAGTAGTGTTATTCCACCTAATGAAGTTGATATTATGCCATTCTTGCAGCATACCGTCTATGAAATCGCCACTAAAACCCAATTCTTTGGCTGCATCCGTTACAGCATTATTTTTATTCACTTTTAGTGTTTCTTCAACATTCAGCATTGACTTTTTTTCGGGATCGTAACGTTCCTTGGCAGTCTTCGTTCAATTCCTTTTATGAGTTTCAGACTAAACTGAATGCATCTCTTCTTCAAATAAACTTTATTTTCTTCAGACAAACTTGACTCAGACAATTTCTGTTCAAACATAAAGCCAAGGTTCGTATTTGCATACATACATTCGCTAGGAACTGGTGTTGTCAACAAATCAACAGTTGGAAAAACTATGTTTTGTCCGAGTGACTGCATGAGAAATACAAGTTGGGTTGAGTTGTTTTAGAGAAGGAGACCAGACAGCGAAGTCATCGGTCTCATCGGCTTAGGCAAGGACGGGGAAGGAAGTCGGCCGTGCCCTTTTAAAGTAACCATCCCGGCATTTGCCTGGAGCGATTTAGGGAAATCACGGAAAACCTAAATCAGGATGGCCGGACGCGGGATTGAACCGTCGTCCTCCTGAATGTGAGTCCAGTGTGCTAGCCATTGCGCCACCTCGCTCGGTGAAATACAATGTGTATCTAGTAATCTAGTGGGGTCATTGTCTTCTCCTTCAAAAGCTTTTATTGCTATTTGTACGTCTTTTAAAGTATGTTTAAGGTGAAACATGTAAAGATGAGTTGAGTCGTCACAATACATCTTGTACAAAAGATCGGCAGTGTAACAATTGCCTTGAACAATGGCAAGTGAAAACGTTTAGTTCTTACCACTGCTCCAGAATTCTTCGTATTGCTGGTTCAATTAAAAGCCAACGTGTTGCACAGACCTTCAAAATTTTTAGTGGCTGTTTTCCACAATTTATTGTCTCATAAACCTTTTTATATTTCTCTTGTCTTTTGGGTGAAATGGAGAACCAATTGTAGGTTTCCCGTACAAGAAATTCTATGTTTCTAGGTATGGTATCCACAGAGGCGTGAGAAACTGCAAGCTGAGGAGAGTGACTAATGCAATGAATCAATACCAAATGCTTCAAAACATATTCTCTCTTGAGTTGTTCGAAAAGCCCATTGTTTATTCCAACCATTGTAGAAGCATTATCTGTGCCAATTCCTACCATATTAGCGATTGGAAGTTTGAGATCTTTCAAAGAATTCACAAGAACAGCAGCCAGATTTCTTGCATCTGCAGTTTCTACTACAGCGAGTTTGAGAAATGCTGATCTAATGGTTTGGTTGTTTACACTATAGAACCGTATAACGATACTTAGGATTTTAGATATTGATACATCTGTGGATTCATCTATTAGTACACTGTATTTTTGGTTACCTATATCTTCAACCAATGATTGTGTAAAATATGGAGCCAAAACTTCAGTTATAATGTTAGTGCACTTTCTACGATGTAATTGCATGTTTTAGCGTCTTCATCACCGGAAAACACCTTCTTGCACAGTATTCCTAAATGATCTACAGCTAAAATAGAACAATGTTCAGCAATAAGTAAAGAAAGGGCGCCTTCCGCTCTGCTTGCTATTCTAACTGTAGTTTTCGGAACAATTTTCACAGGTAAGGTGGCTTGTGTTTTTTTAAATCAATTTTTGTTTATGCTTAATAGTTTTCGAATACTTTCTAATATCACACAATTTAGCATAATACTCTGTTGCACACACTTGACATCTTGAATTAGATAAGTCTCCAACGACTGGTTTCAGCTACCCATTGAATTCAGGTTCTGCTTCCCACGCATCCCGATATTTTTGAGCGTACTACTTCTTCTTCTGCGGTAAATCCATTATGTAAGCCACCACAACATAAGTTTCACCAATTTATAGTCACTGAAAATACATTAAAACTCAGGCGAACTAGACGTCATGAAACAATCTACTCACGCGGTAACTCGATATCAGTACTATTGTTCATTGTTTGCCAGTTAAGATTTCGAAAAATTAGAGGTTGCTGGACAGAAATGTATTTTATTATACTTAATTATTATGTATGTTTTGTCAATTCGAAAAATATAGGGAGTTCAAAAGATGAAGAATCATAGATCGATACGATATCGACGATAACAGGCTAGTGGGTAATGAATAATGAATTGTTCTATAGTCAAGGTTTTCTTACTCTGTAGGCAATTCCCACATTCAGGTTTACTAAATGCTGAACAATGCTACATGATCTGCTAAGAACTTAATTTAACTTAGTAAATCTAGAACAAAGTCAGTGTAGTATCCATTCTATAGTTAAAATCTTCGTTTTGTTAATGAAAATACTGGCCCAAAATAGTTTTGATTTGTACTTCAAAAGCCGTCAGTACTCCAAAAGTCGCCAGATAAGTCGCTAAAGAATTTTTGTCGCTAAAAAGTTTTTTTTTGTCGCTAAGACGAAGGAAAAAGTCGCCATTTCTAGCGACAAAGTCGCTAAATTGGCAACACTGAACTCAGGTCTCTCAGCTGTTCGAAGATTTTCAAACTCGCTTCCCAACGTCAGCTCTGACGGTATGCTTTTATATCCCCCCTATCCTCTTTAAATCACCAACTTTACAATGTTTTGCTGTCAGTTGCGTTATCGCCTTCTTCCTGCGTTGTTGACAGGTGTTGCTGACATGTTGTGATATCTTAGGCCACCCCTCGTGAAATACGTTACCTGTTTTTTTTTTTTTTTTTTTTTTAATGTAGTAGAAAATGTGCTTGTAGGAACGTTTCGGAGGAAGATGACAGTGAAATAGTTAAGAAAAAACGGGAAGGGACGACAATTTTACGATAGCTAGTGATCATAGTTACGCTAGCAGAGGTCTCATTCAGAGGAAGAACTTCAGGACGTTCGTATCGTGGTCCTCTGTTTTTCCATTCAAATATTTAAAGTGTTACTTAAGGTCAAGTATACTCGTGTTCTCCGTGGTGATAAAGAAATTTGCGTATCCCAGCACTGAATGCCACTTTTACAGACTTTCTTCCTGTCCTTATTGAAAGCAATTTTTACGTGCAATTTTAAGCCATAGAATACAATTCTATGTGAAAATTTACTTGTTACAGAGATACTATAATTTTTCAGACTGTAAAATTCAGTTTTCTAACAGTTCGTTTACGTATACTATAAAAAAATAGCACAAAACGTGTGATTTTGTGCGATAAAAAGTATGTTCCTGCTGGCTTAATTTACCGCAGTAAGATCAAAACGGCATTTTTAACTAAATGTTACTTCATTTTAGTCAAAAATTTCCGGTATGTTGCGCCTTAAATGCCGTTTTCAGCATAGGGGTCCCAGAGACCTCCCACCTCATGGCATGCATTACACAATAATGTCTCGCAGTATTATTGAGGTTCTCCCTAGACGGCTCAGTAATACTGTCAATTACATTGTTAGTAATATTGTGGAATAATTTTGCAGTTCGAAAGTTTGACGATAAAGACGCTGCTACGGTGATAATTGTTCTACTTCACTGCAAGCAGAAAAGAAGGTGGTTAAAAACTGGTTAAAGGGGCGTCGAAACTAACTCACTAAAACTTGTTAGGGATAATTGAGAGTGGAAAAAAATCATTACAAGTGCAGCTTCACTGTCAGTATTAGAGACCTACTTATGGAGACGTGTCATGCAATAATACACTCCTGGAAATTAAAATAAGAACACCGTGAATTCATTGTCCCAGGAAGGGGAAACTTTATTGACACATTCCTGGGGTCAGATACATCACATGATCACACTGACAGAACCACAGGCACATAGACACAGGCAACAGAGCATGCACAATGTCGGCACTAGTACAGTGTATATCCACCTTTCGCAGCAATGCAGGCTGCTATTCTCCCATGGAGACGATCGTAGAGATGCTGGATGTAGTCCTGTGGAACGGCTTGCCATGCCATTTCCGCCTGGCGCCTCAGTTGGACCAGCGTTCGTGCTGGACGTGCAGACCGCGTGAGACGACGGTTCATCCAGTCCCAAACATGCTCAATGGGGGACAGATCCGGAGATCTTGCTGGCCAGGGTAGTTGACTTACACCTTCTAGAGCACGTTGGGTGGCACGGGATACATGCGGACGTGCATTGTCCTGTTGGAACAGCAAGTTCCCTTGCCGGTCTAGGAACGGTAGAACGATGGGTTCGATGACGGTTTGGATGTACCGTGCACTATTCAGTGTCCCCTCGACGATCACCAGTGGTGTACGGCCAGTGTAGGAGATCGCTCCCCACACCATGATGCCGGGTGTTGGCCCTGTGTGCCTCGGTCGTATGCAGTCCTGATTGTGGCGCTCACCTGCACGGCGCCAAACACGCATACGACCATCATTGGCACCAAGGCAGAAGCGACTCTCATCGCTGAAGACGACACGTCTCCATTCGTCCCTCCATTCACGCCTGTCGCGACACCACTGGAGGCGGGCTGCACGATGTTGGGGCGTGAGTGGAAGACGGCCTAACGGTGTGCGGGACCGTAGCCCAGCTTCATGGAGACGGTTGCGAATGGTCCTCGCCGATACCCCAGGAGCAACAGTGTCCCTAATTTGCTGGGAAGTGGCGGTGCGGTCCCCTACGGCACTGCGTAGGATCCTACGGTCTTGGCATGCATCCGTGCGTCGCTGCGGTCCGGTCCCAGGTCGACGGGCACGTGCACCTTCCGCCGACCACTGGCGACAACATCGATGTACTGTGGAGACCTCACGCCCCACGTGTTGAGCAATTCGGCGGTACGTCCACCCGGCCTCCCGCATGCCCACTATACGCCCTCGCTCAAAGTCCGTCAACTGCACATACGGTTCACGTCCACGCTGTCGCGGCATGCTACCAGTGTTAAAGACTGCGATGGAGCTCCGTATGCCACAGCAAACTGGCTGACACTGACGGCGGCGGTGCACAAATGCTGCGCAGCTAGCGCCATTCGACGGCCAACACCGCGGTTCCTGGTGTGTCCGCTGTGCCGCGCGTGTGATCATTGCTAGTACAGCCCTCTCGCAGTGTCCGGAGCAAGTATGGTGGGTCTGACACACCGGTGTCAATGTGTTCTTTTTTCCATTTCCAGGAGTGTATGTGCACTAAATGATTATACTCGAGTAAGTAATGTACACACAGAGGTCTATATTTACTTATATTCATAGCCATGTTGTTGTTGTTGTGGTCTTCAGTCCTGAGACTGGTCTGATGCACCTCTCCATGCTACTCTATCCTGTGCAAGCTTCTTCATCTCCCAGTACCTACTGCAACCTAAATCCTTTTGGATTTGCTTAGTGTATTCATCTCTTCGTCTCCCTCTACGATTTTTACCCTCCACGCTGCCCTCCAATACTAAATTGGTGATCCCTTGATGCCTCAGAACATGTCCTACCAACCGATCCCTTCTTCTAGTCAAGTTGTGCCACAAACTTCTCTTCTCCCCAGTCCTATTCAATACTTCCTCATTAGTTATGTGATCTACCCATCTAATCTTCAGCATTCTTCTGTAGCACCACATTTCAAAAGCTTCTATTCTCTTCTTGTCGAAACTATTTATCGCCCATGTTTCACTTCCATACATAGCTACACTCCATACAAATACTTTCAAAAATGACTTCCTGACACTTAAATCTATACTTGATGTTAACAAATTTCTCTTCTTCAGAAACGCTTTCCTCTCTATTTCGACTGTCATCAGTTATTTTGCTCCCCAAATAGCAAAACTCCTTTACTACTTTAAGTGTCTCATTTCCTAATCTAATTCCCTCAGCATCACCCAACTTAATTCGACTACATTCCATTATCCTCGTTTTGCTTTTGTTGATGTTCATCTTATATCCTCCTTTCAAGACACTATCCATTCCGTTCAACTGCTCTTCCAAGTCCTTTACTGTCTCTGACAGCATTACAATGTCATCGGCGAACCTCAAAGTTTTTATTTCTTCTCCATGGATTTTAATACCTGCTCCGAATTTTTCTTTTGTTTCCTTCACTGCTTGCTCAATATACAGATTGAATAACATTGGGGAGAGGCTACAACCCTGTCTCACTCCCTTCCCAACCACTGCTTCCCTTTCATGTCCCTCGACTCTTATAACCACCATCTGGTTTCTGTACAAATTGTAAATAGCCTTTCGCTCCCTGTATTTTACCCCTGCCACCTTCAGAATTTGAAAGAGAGTATTCCAGTCAACATTGTCAAAAGCTTTCTCTAAGTCTACAAATGCTAGAAATGTAGGTTTGCCTTTCCTTAAACTATTTTCTAAGATAAGTCGTAGGGTCAGTATTGCCTCACGTGTTCCAACATTTCTACGGAATCCAAACTGATCTTCCCCAAGGTCGGCTTCTACCAGTTTTTCCATTCGTCTGTAAAAAATTTGTGTTAGTATTTTGCAGCCGTGACTTATTAAACTGATAGTTCGGTAATTTTCACATCTGTCAACACCTGCTTTCTTTGGGATTGGAATTATTATATTCTTCTTGAAGTCTGAGGGTATTTCGCCTGTCTAATACATCTTGCTCACCAGATGGTAGAGTTTAGTCAGGACTGGCTCTCCCAAGGCCGTCAGTAGGTCTAATGGAATGTTGTCTACTCCCGGGTCCTTGTTTCGACTCATGTCTTTCAGTGCTCTGTCAAATTCTTCACGCAGTATCGTATCATCTTCATCTACATCCTCTTCCATTTCCATAATATTGTCCTCAAGTACATCACCCTTGTATAGACCCTCTATATACTCCTTCCACCTTTCTGCTTTCCCTTCCTTGCTTAGAACTGGGTTTTCATCTGAGCTCTTGATATTCATACAAGTGACTCTTGTTTCTCCAAAGGTCTCTTTAATTTTCCTGTAGGCAGTATCTATCTTACCCCTCGTGAGATAAACGTCTACATCGTTACATTTGTCCTCTAGCCATCCCTGCTTCGCCATTTTGCACTTCCTGTCGATCTCATATTTGAGACGTTTGCATTCCTTTTTGCCTGCTTCATTTACTGCATTTTTATATTTTCTCCTTTCATCAATTAAATTCAATATATCTTCTGTTACCCAAGGATTTCTACTAGCCCTCGTCTTTTTACCTACTTGATCCTCTGCTGCCTTCACTATTTCATTCCTCAAGGCTATCCATTGTTCTTCTACTGTATTTATTTCCCCCATTCCTGTCAATTGTTCCCTTATGCTCTCCCTGAAACTCTGTGCAACCTCTGGTTTAGTCATTTTATCCAGGTCCCATCTCCTTAAATTCCCACCTTTTTGCAGTTTCTTCAGTTTTAATCTACAGATCATAACCAATAGATTGTGGTCAGAGTCGACATCTGCCCCTGGAAATGTCTTACAATTTAAAACCTGGTTCCTAAATCTCTGTCTTACCATTATATAATCTATCTGATACCTTTTAGTATCTACAGGGTTCTTCCATGTATACAACCTTCTTTCATGATTCTTAAACCAAGTGTTAGCTATGATATTCATAGCCATACATGAAATAAATTTCTTAAAACATCTTCCTCCGTGATTGTTCCCTACTTTCTGAGCAACAAATCATACAATTCATCATTCTCAACACTTTTTTTTTTAGTCATTTGCTGTAACATCCCACAATGCCGAAAATATTTATACATTTTAAAGTACTCTAATAATAATGTTCTTTCGTCTTGTTTTGATCTCATTCTCCATCCAATGATAAGAAACCGCCATCATTCTTGTAGCACGCGACAGACTGTCAAAGAAATTTTCAATACTACCTACAGACAGCACAATATTTTCAAGCAGCGCAATATGTTTCCATAGTTTTTGATGTTCTTAAAATTATTGCGCAACCTCTCAATCTCTCTCCTACGCGGTCAATATTTTTGCGCGTCCGGGAGTTATTGTGAATATTGTTGAATGTCTAGGGGTCGCTTTACATTTCCTTGTTTCATTGTTCTACGTGAAATGTCTTTGATGCCGTTTCTTGGATTTCAGTTTACGACTGAGCCACCACTACTGGGAACTGAGCTGTTTGTTCATTAATTCGCGGGTCCTTAAAAAAATTGAAAAAGAAATGATCCTTTTAGAAACAAGCGCGACGTTTGACATAACATGAAGATGTCTTGTAAGACCAATAAAATGCGCCTTGGTTATGTAGTTAAGTTATATTGTAAGTAACGTTCGACAAATAATGGAAGGATTTAGTAAATCGTTAAGGAAATACGAGCTATGGTCCTGGCTACAATGCTTTTCTGTGTATACAGGTTCAACATATGCCGCCCAGACAGTGTTGAAGAAACCCGTCAACTGTGTTCAATGTTGCTGCAGCAAGTTTTCGTTCCTAACCTGAAGAAACCTCCAGAAGATTTTGCTACGATGTCACGCGCCATGTTGGACGGAATATGGGCCATTCTGCCAGCCATTGACTCTGATGCTGTCTGCGCATACGTGTACAGTCAGCTGGCTGGACTGCCTTACGACTTGGACAAACTCAGCAAGGAGTCGCGCAACGCTTACGAATGGCAGGTACGCAAACTTCCTGAATTTAAATACTTATGTTGTGGAGAGAGTGAAGTTTCAAACGAAAACGAATTGGCGTACGAAGTTTTGGTCTTTAGCTATATACTGTATCGCTAATTCTCAAATGACGTCCTCGGAGACGTAGATTCCACTGACCAGGTAATCGTTTCAGTAGCATCTTAAATGGCACGTGCCATTTCCACACTACATGATAGGAGGAGAAAATTAGATTGTGCGTTTCCTGGGCACATTAGTTCTCAAAATTGTCACCACATTTATTAGTTGGTTGGGGACAAAGTAATTTCCAGAAGTGCGTTAAATAGTTGTCGCTCTTTCTCGCAGTGCAGGCAGGCGAGATGTGTACTGATTTGTACTCAGGGAGGAATGTTCCGTCTATGCCTCTAAATGGAGGGCAGTTTGTTTTTTGGCATGCGCATTTCGCTTCTTTTATTTATGAAGCATCTTCAGTGGCCTGTAATAAACGTTTCCTTTCATACATATGAGAAATGTATTATGTAGTAGTTACAATACGTTAGTATGATACATTTTGTCATGTTTTTCTCTTCTGTATCACAAATTTCGTTAAGTTAAATTGTCGTTGGGTGTTAGTCCATATGTGTGGTTCTGAAGATGTCTTGATTCGGCCCCCATGCTCCAGAGGTCCGAATTCCAGCGTTTTTTCACCCCCATCAGCCAGCTGGAGCATGGGGTTCGAAAGAACACATCTCCAGGACCACACTTATGGACTAATAATGTGGAACTGCAAATCATAAGTAACACCAAACAATAATTTAACCTCACGAAATTTGTGCTGGTTCTAATCTGAAAAACAGAGAAAAACATGACCAAATATAACGTAGTAACATATTGTAACTACTACATAGCCGGCCACTGTGGCTGAGCGGTTCTAGGAGCTACAGTTCCGAACCACGCGGCTGCTGCGGTCGCAGGTTCGAATCCTGCCTCGAGCATGGATGTGTGTGATGTCATTAGGTTAGTTAGGTTTAAGTAGTTCTAAGGCTAGGGGACTAATGACCTCAGATGTTAAGTCCCATAGTGCTTAGAGCTATTTGAACTACTACATAATACATTTACAATACATATAAATAGAAACGTGTATTATAGGCCACTGTAGATGTACCAGAAATAAAAGAAGCGAAATGTGCATGGCAAAAAACAAACTGCCTCTCATTTAGTTGTATAGACGGAACATACTTCTATGAATTTTGAGGCAATTAAGGAATGACGAAAAAAAGACTGCTTTGCGTGTTTGCTTCTAAATTACGGAAACAGCTTGTCTGCAGCAGTTGAGTCCCATTTGCATGATTATCTAGCAGGCAGTATCCACACACTGTAAGTTTGTAAGCGGTTTTGGAAATTGGAAACTAATAGCAGGTAATTCAAACACAGCTTTTACAGTGGAGATCGATATGCTAGAAAATCGGGTTACATACTGAAGAGTATTACAGCCCAGTTTCAGTTTATGGTCTCATTGCCCAACACAATACTTGCATTCACATCACCACAGCGTGCGTGTGTAGCAAACTACATATGTGATTCTTTTTCGATCGGGTCTGCGTTTACTTTTCGAATGATTGTATTCCATACCTTATCTGTATTTGGTGCACATGAAATAGTGTGAAGATAGCTTGCACCTGAGTAGGAACACAACATGTACTAGTTACTGTATTTCTAGAATATCTTTGGGCTTCGAAAGTACCGATTTACAGTACTACTTTCAGTTGTTCATGTAATCTGATTCTAGATATACAGATCTAGTGCTGAATTTTTACTTCAGCAATCGATATTCGCTTTCACGTAGATGCTGAACTGATTTTGAAAGGTGCTTGTGTTTTTATATTCCCGTTTGCTTTTAGAAATGTTGGTTAACATAGACAACGCAATTGTATGTGAAGTGAAGGACATTTATTTACGAGGGTTGAATGAAATGTAATGTCTCCACCTTCGTAAATTGGCTTTGGGTGGGAATATTTTAATAAATCAAACACAGAAATGATCCTTAGAAT
This sequence comes from Schistocerca piceifrons, assembly GCF_021461385.2. Taxonomy (NCBI): domain Eukaryota; kingdom Metazoa; phylum Arthropoda; class Insecta; order Orthoptera; family Acrididae; genus Schistocerca; species Schistocerca piceifrons. The sequence goes on along the minus strand of NC_060138.1, from coordinate 42,339,676 downwards.
GTGATCTTTAATTTCCAATATTCACTTTTCCACTTAATCACGAGCCAATTGGATACATTTCTGCCAACGATGAACAAGTTTTCTGAAGCCGCCATGGAAGTAGTCAACGCACTGTTTCGGCAACCACAGTCTCACAGGTCTCTCATCGTCTGCATCAGAAGCACAATGATGTCCCCGCAGATCGACTTTCAATATCGGAAACAAATGGAAGTCAGAGGGTGGTAAATGTGGACTGTGTGGAGGATGCCGTGCGATGGTGAAATTTAATCTCGAAGTACTGCTGTGGTGGCACGTGAAGTATGTGGTTTGGCATTGTCATGGTGCAGGAACACATTTCCATTTTCCAGTCGGATCCTTGTTAGCCGTCGTTTCAGAGGTCACAGCATTGTGATGTGACGCTCTGAATTTATTGTTGTTCCACGATCAAGGAAATCAACGTGGATAACACAATCTGCGTCCCAGAACACTGTGTCCATGATTTTTCCAGCTGAGGGCTGCGTCTTGAATTTGATGCAAGTCTTTGTGTCCATATTCCATAGACTGACGTTTCATCTCCAGTTCGTAATGGTGTACCCATGCTTTGTCTCCTGTCAAAATTGAGTTCTCGTAATGCGAGAGAAGTTCCTGGCAATTTTCAATTCTGTGCTCTTTCATTTCAGGAGTCAGCATTCAGGGTACCCATCATGCACAGACCTTCCGATAGCCAAGCAAAGCAATAAAGTGACCCACACTTTCTTTTGAAAAGCCAATTGTGCTTGCAGTTTCTCTCTGAGTGATAAGACGATCGTCCTGATTCAGTCTGTCAACATCTTGCTTGTGAAACTCGATGGTTGCTGTCACAGGATGTCCAACTCTTCGTTTGTCGCGCAGGTCAAATGTTGCCACCTCAACATCATTAAACTTACTCGCCCAATGACATACAGTGCTCACATCAACACAATCACTGTAAACTGCTTTCATTGTCTGATGAATCGCCTTTGGGGTGGCACCTACGAGTGTCAAGAATTCAGTGACTGCACGTTGCTTAAATCGCATTCACCGACTGCCTGCACAGGCTTTCATACTTTACACTGTTAACAAGACAACCATTCAATGATAAGGCTTTCCGCCAACCGGAGCTGTAGAGAAGAGACTACGGAACAACCTAGTACCTGCCGCAAACCAATGCTGCCAACTGTTGAAAGGTTCAATTGTAAACAAGTGATGCTGGCATGATAGTTAAAAACATCTTTTACAGAGGAGATTGACTTACAAAGGAAATTATGTACTATAGGCCAATTTCAATTTACAGTCTAATTCCCAGACAAACACTGCAGTCTTTGAAAGCAGTTGGCGTCCAATGTTTTTAAGGATTGATGTTGCGATGTTCTCACGGCACTCACTATCTGCAGGCGGGCACCATAGCATTTCTGTATCTGCGGTTAGAGTCAAAGTAATGTTACTTTTTAAATGCATGAAATTTTCCAGCCTCAGGAAACATTTTCTAATGTATGTCGTATCTCTGAAACTATCGAAATCATTGGAATCTCCTTTTGTTGACCTCGAAACTAATATTTTCAGACTTTTTGTATTGTGTTTATTGCATACACACTTCAGAAAATTTTTTCTTCACTGTTGTTAATATTTAACTGGTAGAAATTATGTTGTTTACTTTGCCTCCTATAATAATCACATAATTTCGAAACACATATGGTATAGGTCTCTATAGTGCCTATAAGCATCTCAAAAATGTGTTCTTAATTTTAATTGGGTCTGGATCTAAGTTTTTTCCCTGAAATAGGCGAAATTTTGACGACTGTAAAAGTTATCCACTTTAGAACTGGCAAGTCCAATACTTTGATCAGCGGAATGGCCTCTAATACCCAGGGGTTGGGGTTGGGCTGAAGGCTAGCTACTGAAATTGTTATTTTTTATATGTATGAATTTGTCGACTTTGAGATGTGGTATACCATAAAAACTAAGTTTCACTTATACATACAGGAGTACTAGTTCTGCAAGGTTCGCAGGAGAGCTTCTGTAAAGTTTGCAAGGTAGGAAACGAGGTACTGGCAGAAGTAGAGCTGCGAGGACAGGGCATGAGTTGTGCTTGGGTAGCTCAGATGGTAGAGCACTTGCCTGCGGAAGGCAAAGGTCCCGAGTTCGAGTCTCGGTCTGGCACACAGTTTTAATCTGCCAGGAAGTTTTATATTAGCGCACACTCTGCTGCAGAGTGAATATCTCATTCTGGAAACATCTCCCAGGCTGTGGCTAAGCCATGTCTCCACAATATCCTTTCTTTCAGGAGTGCTGGTTCTGCAAGGTTTGCAGGAGAGCTTCTGTGAAGTTTGGAAGGTAGGAGATGAGATATTGGCAGAAGTAAAGCTGCGAGGACAGAGCATGAGTCGTGCTTGGGTAGCTCAGATGGTAGAGCACTTGTTTGCAAAAGGCAAAGGTCCTGAGTTTGAGTCTCACAGTTTTAATCTGCCAGGAAGTTTCATTTATAAAATTGTTCAAACTGTTTTCAGAATAACGCTAACTAATTCATATTCAAAATAATTTAGAGTTAGCATCAAAATTAACTTGTAATGAAGTGAAATTGAGTGCTTATGTATATAGCTGTTCAGTCCTTCTTATTGTGATACATGGATTGTTTCTTTTACAGGTGTATCTTGTAGAGTTAATGATGACGTCTTGGTATGGATGGATACTACGTCTATTTTTTAATTTCGTCGTGTGGCTCTCCATCTACATCACACAAAAATGGCAGTTCTTAGCAAATTATACATTAACAGATAAAGTGGTTCATCAAAACATATATTTGGCCAGTTAACATATTGGTTTACATCAATTAGAGCACAATTCACAATACATTTTAGGCTCAAACTGATCTCCTTTAAGCAATTAGTGTAATTACTACTAGCAGAAGCCTTATTATTAGTACACACATTTTCTGTGAGGTTATTCAACTTCACATGATACTAGTCATAAATAAAATACTTTTGCAAAACAATCAGGTTTGAGTACTGTACATGATATAATAAAACTGTATATTTTTAATATGTGTTGTAATTGCATATGTTTTATGAAGACAAGTGCTATAAAATTTGTAATAAGTAATATTTTTCAATCTTTAATTGTTTTTATGTGTGGGGCTTTGTAAATTAATTCAGAATGCTGTTTAGAGTATCTAGTATTTAGACTCCCAACGGTTTTATATAAATGTCTTTGTACTATATTATTTTCGAAGTTTTCTTTAAACCCTCGAAATATATCCAATTGCTCAGCTTGAAAATTTTTTAAATTCAAAACTACAGAATGTGCTACAGATAGCTTTTTAACAGGAATATCTAGATATACCTGAAAGCCAATCAGTTTTATGGATTTTTAAGGAAGTGCAATATTCTAAGGAGTATATAAATACAATGTGAAATATAGGTTTTACATTGAAACCATTTATTTTTGCTCAATTCATTTCTAAACTGATAAGAATATTTATGCAACCATATTGTACATATACACGTTAGACGAATTTTGTAATTTGATGTCTTTATTGTCCATTACCGCTTCCATCAAGTATAATTATGTTTGTTGCCAGAGATTTGTAAAAATATAATGTAACTATTAACTACAACTCATATTAACCTGGTTACTTCACTTTGATTCCAAATTTGAGATGTTACTATTGCATACAAGATGCCTTATTTGTTGTAACAATGAATGGTTGTGTAATGTAAAAATTGGAAGTCACTCACCTGCACTTTTTATTTTTGTATCCACATATGACTGAAGTACGTAAAGATACTTAAATATGTGATTGTTTTCTGTGATATTCGTTGTTGATATGCATAATAAAATGGTTTAAATATGGCCACAAGTATGTAAGAAATTTACAGTTACTTACACTTACCTTTAACAAAATCATTTGTGCTTAATAACTTTGAAGTAATGTGGTCTCAGGATTGGTGTGAACTATAAAATTACAGTAGTGCTTGATTCATCAATAAATCCACTTAAATTAAATATTATTAATATGTTAGAAAATTAGGTTCACCAACTAAATAAAAAACATAAGATATCAGATCACTGAAGTCTAGTGTACGACAAAAATATGATTATTTACCTATATTTAAGAATAAAACAAATACCACAACAGTACAATAGATTAATCACACAATAATAATGACTTTTATCTCTAAAACTTGGTACCAAATAACTTCAAATATAAAATAAGAGAGCAAATGTATCACCTCCTCTTACAATTAAAGCTTCTGCAGTCATTATCACTGCTTATGTCTGCATATTTGCATTTGGTTATTAACTTAGAGAGTGGACAATAACTAGGTCAAGTTGATGAAGTGCAATTTTCACTAAAACACGTAGTGAAGAGTGTAATATTACATAAGTCTATTAAAAAAGCAAGAATGAATGTTTCTTTCATAAACAACTCACCTTACTTCTCGACATAGTGCCCTTTGAGGGATATACAGTTGGTCGAGCGATCCTCCAGCTTTTTCATCTCATTGGAAAAATAGGTTCTGTCACTCTCTGCAAAATGCTCGTTGACTGAAACTATCACTTCCACAGTTGATGAAAAATTCTTCCCGGTAAGCCAAAATGACGAGCTACGGAAAGCAAGAAGTCACTTGGGGCTAATTCTGATTAATAGGGTGGATGAGGAAGCAATTCAAAGTCCGATCGTGCTCTTTCACTGACGTGAATTATCCTGGTAAAAAGAGTCCTTTTTTACGTGCCAACTTAGGTCTCTTTTCAGCCGACACAAGTTTCAAACGATCCAGCAATGAAGTGTAGTAGGGTTGAGGTATGGTTCTGCCTTTTCCAAGCAATCTACGATAATTAATTCTTGGGCCATCACCTTACCAGCTGATAAAATGGTCTTTACCTTCTTCAGTGTACTTTTACCAACCTTTGTCCATTGTTTTGAGTGCCAGTTTGACTCTAGCATGTAATGATGGATGCAGATGGTTTGGTTGTTTGGGGGGAAGAGACCAAACAGCGAGGTCATTGGTCTCATCGGATTAGGAAAGGATGGGGAAGGAAGTTGGCCATGCTCTTTCAAAGGAACCATCCCAGCATTTGCCTGGAGTGATTTAGGGAAATTACGGAAAACCTAAATCAGGATGGCCGGACGCAGGATTGAACCATCGTCCTTCTGAACGCAAGTCCAGTGTGCTACCACTGCGCCACCTTGCTCGGTGATGGATGCAGGTTTGATCAACAGTCACAAATCAGCACAAAACTTCTTGTGAACTGTGATTGATTATAGCTAAACGTTGTTCTGAAATGTGGTGCCAGATGTGTTTTGGTTGACTGTGAGCAGTTGGGGCACTAACATTACACACACATACTTCATAGCCAATTCTACATGCAGGATATTAGATATTCGCTCATTTGAGATGCCTACAGTCTCAGTATTTTTATTCAGCTGTTTTGGATTGCATATCATGAATTTTACCAATATTTTCTTTTCTGGTGTCCTCACTTGGGTGCCTGGAATGCACTTCACGTTTGGTGCTTGTCTGATCACTTTCAAATTCATAAATCATAATTCTATATGAATTTGTTTGGCAGTCCAATCCTTCAACTGAAAATGTTTAAAACACCATGAAACTCTCTTTTCTCCATTCTCAATCACATTCAACACACTGACCAATTCAGATGGCTGTCAACAATGAACTGTATGCTACACACTGTTAAAATTCTTTACACAGACCTTGGAATAACCGTGCTTACTAATCCTGAAGGCACAACAAAATTGTTCTGATCTTTCATGGAAATTTACCAGACTTATCAAACAGCACTCATATATAAACATACCCTGACTATTATGTGTGCTGCAAATATAGTCTGAAAACATTAAAGTAGATTAAGTAGATAGAAACTACATTTATATGCTAACCAGAGTCAGTGAAAACGTTATTTAATTCACTGCCACTATTTGGATATAGGATATAGTGCATTCATATCATGCACAGTAACCTTTACCCTGTCCGCCCCCGATAGCTGAGTGGTCAGTGCGACAGAATGTCAATCCTAAGGTCCTGGGTTCGATTCCCGGCTGGGCTGGAGATTTTCTCCACTCAGGGACTGGGTCCTAATCATCATCATTTCATACCCATTGACGCGCAAGTCGCCGAAGTGGCATCAAATCGAAAGACTTGCACCAGCCAAATGGCCTACCTGACAGGAGGCCCTAGTCACACGACATTATTATTACCTTTACCCTCAACTGTAGAAATGTGGAAAATAATAATCGTATATTAGAGTACTGTACATTACACATCCACACAAAAACTACAACTTATAATTGAGATTAAATACAAAATAAAATTTGTACTAAAGGTTCTAAAATATTCAAAACAAAGAATGCCAATTACATTAATTAATCACTGAGTGTTGATTGATAATATATACCAATTTATTATTAACTATACCAGCAATCAATGAGCAACACCTATAAGCGAGGGACCAACTGTTATCTACTCACAGTTGAAATATCATAACTGTGTGTGTGCTTGAATGATAATAAAAATACAGAGTAAGATTATTAACCATTATCATACGTATCACTATAACATGTGTAAGAAAAATCTTTTACCTCAGTGAAGCAAAAACAGTGAATCTTCTCCTAAAAAAATAAATTTTAACCAGTGATTAAGCTGCATCAAGCAGCCATTATTTCAGTGATATATTAAAACAAAAATGAATGCATAGCACACAACTACCTTAACTGTTGTATCATAGCTTGACAATGGGTGATAATTCTTTGGAAATATGTGTATGGACCTGTCTGTAAAATGAATTAAAGTGTTTAATAATAATAATAATAATAATAATAATAATAATAAGAACATTAAGTTTCCTTATTACAAAACCATAAAAGAAGCGAAAGAGAGCAATTAAACAGTACATGTAGAGTCAACTGTATTACATTGTTATATAAATAATGAACATTTGCATCTACATTACACTGGCTCATTTTAAATGCAAAGTTGACAAAACCTACAATTACAAAAACGAATAGGAGAATAAAAATACATAAAAATGTACACAAATGAGACTAGGTACATGTAAACCACTCAGTAGTATTCATATTATCAGTTAAAACAAATGGTTGAAATTAGGCTAATGATTAAATACAGCATAATTGACGTGTGTGTACTATACTAAAGTTGTATCTAAGGATCAGCATAATGTAGCGAAAATCTTAAGTTGCATGTCAAATAGATACAATTTTTTTACTTATGTAAGTAAAAGCAGTGGACGCAATGCATCTGAAGGAAATGAAAATATGCCAAACAGATAGGTTGAAAGATATGCAATTTTAGTATCATATGACCAATAAGAAAAGTTTCATTAGAAAGCATGTTTATATCAATATTCATTTCACTGTCACAAAAGAGTCTCATTCACCATCCATCCAAAAAGTTCTGAGCCTGATATTGAGCCTGGCAGATAAGTGATTTCAGCCCAGTAACTACACTGACAGTTTGAAGCAGTAACTGCAAACTACAGATGTGCATTTCATTCAGTCAATGGTGAATAGACATTGTTAAGTAATGGACAAATGACCTTAGTGTGCCAGTGTTGGTGTGGCAGAAATTGAGTTGGAGCAACATTAAATCAAATGTATAAGTCACTTTCCAGAATATTTTCGAGGGGAGAAAAGTGTGTGCTAAATGATTCCCACATATCTCGACTCCTGAATAAAAAAAATAGAAAATAAAAAAAACATTGCGTGGACACATGTGACAACTTAACTGAAATGTAAAATGCAGGCTTTTTCTTTCTAGGAAAAATTATCATGGGTGACAGGACTTGAATTTATCAGTACAAAACTAGCACACAAATACATAGTGCAGCACAATGTCTATGCTTTGACACACATAACAAAAATTCGAACCAATGTGATGTGTGAGTTGAGTAACATAGTAAAGAAGAACTTTTCCAATGGTTTCATATATTTGTGTGATTGCTTTGTACATTGTACTTCAGTGGCGAGGGGACAAAGGAGAATATGTAGTGCATCTCAAGAATTCAAACCACCATCTTGACGTTTCTCTTTTTTTTATTAATCTAGTCTCGAAAGTTTTTCACTGACAAGGTAGCATCACATGTGGTATACTGACTGCTAGAAAATTATCATTAAAAAGACTAATTTGGCACAGAACTTACATTCTACTTATAGAACAAAATCTGTTATTTTTTGTTCCTTGAAATGATCACAAATCATGTATAATATGTGTCACCTTAGGATCAGAAAGACAAGAGCAGAGAAATTAGGGCTCATATGGAGGTGCATAGGCTGCTGTTTTAACCTTACTCCAGTTTACAAGTCTAACAGGAAACGCCATGGTTAATAGAATCATATAGTTTTAAAGGTTAACATTAAAACCTGGAAACTGATATCTTTTTAAAAAAGTACATAAAACATACTAATATTGCGTACTCTTTTCTATTCACATTATCTTGATTTCATACAATAAAACACATACCGTTCTACGTATCACAGTACTAACGCATCGTTCTGCAACAATAATCAGTGTCTGACAGTCCATTTACTCGTTGTCTTCGCTGTCATTCTTTATAGGGCACTTCAGAGTATCTTCATTGGAAGGTAAGTGTTCGTCAGGTAGGTAATGTAGGAGTTTTTCCAAGTCCTTGATAGTATTTGACTTAATTTGATAATCTAGTTTTCCTGTTGCAGACAATGGATCATGTTCGATGTCTAGATGACAGATGTGACTAATCAGTCCATCAATCATTGTAGAAGCAATACTAACACCCTGTCCTGTGTTATCAAAAACTGAATGTGAAAAAGTGCTTATAGAGAATGTCACCATCCCTTGGTTTTGAGGCTTTTTCTTCAGAAATTATGGACTCCCTGTAGCACAGCTGCTATCATAACCTGAAGTCTAATGTTTAAGCAGCAGCAGCCTGTCTAACAATAATTCCACCTGCCTTCGACCTTGTAAGAATCATCTCTGTCACGTTATGTGCAGTAAACAATATGTTCTGTTTCCTTAGTTACCTTTTATAATGCTGAAATCCCTATACCAGGGTAAAAAACTATGTCCTGTCGCCTGAAATTAATGTAAAATGTTATTAAATTTATTAAATCAGTAAATGTAACAGAAATGTTCTGAGATTGTGATTCTTATTCCGAACTGAATAACAGATGAGTTATGCCATGTTATTTTAGGAGGCGTAGGCATTCGCGTCTTACAGTTTTTAAAGCAATAGACAATATTTCTATTACTAGCAATAATTATGTACATGTATACTCTTAGTATCAGTCGTTGCATTACATATAATCAGCAAACACTACTGCCAGCCTATAATGTAATTCATGTTTAACTGTGCAGATGACAAAGAGAACAATGTGAAACAGCCAAACAATTGCATCATATTGTTTCCTTTGAACATGAGTGATAGTGGTACCTGGGTGTGCAAGTAAAAGTATTAAATGATATCCAGCATTATCAGTGCTGCTATCTAAGCTTTATGTTCAAAGGGGCTTAACGTCTATTTTTAAAAGGTTACGAGTGATTAATTTATGCCCCCATAAAATGAATATTTTTTCAGAACCCTTTAGAACGCCCACAAACTAATCGATCAGTATCCCTTTAATGCATGCAGGATGATTCAAAAGTAACTGTACATAGTTAGTGGGTGTAATGTACGCCTAAAAGTAAGAGAAAAGCGCTAAATACAGTTTTCTTCTGAAACAGCTTTATTTCTGAGTTATGGTGGATAATTTCATTGGTAGTAGGCATTACATCATGGGCCAGTACAGGCTTTTCGCATGTTGTGTTCGCCTGCATATCGACTGATGGTGCTTTGTGCACCTCTCTCCGGTGCTCAGTTGATCACAGCACGAACTGCCTTTGTTTATTTGACTCTGGTGTGGTTTGTTGTACTCTATGGTACTCCTGTAGTGTAGCTGCACCAGACGTACTGTGTACATCATTCCATCAGTAGTTCACTGCAGCCACTGTGTACTATACTATGGTGTACTGAAACAGTGAATATGTGGATATGCACCTCTTTTGTGGCGCACCAGAAGGCAATGCATGAGCATCAAGATGACGGTACATGGAAATGTTTCCTAATAGAAGAGAACCATTAGATTTTCACAGCTGTAGACAGGTGTTAAAGGGAATATGGCATTTGTGGTGCACCATGATTAGGTCGACTTCAGCTGGATATAATGGCTGTTGAGAACATACTTGAAATGGTAGATGAAGATTCAACAATATGTAGCCACTGTGTAAGTGCCACAGTGGGGGTTCCTCAATCAACTGTATGGCGCCTGCTTCAGAAACAGCGAATCGACTCATTTTACCTGCAGAAGGTAATGGAGCGGACACCTACACTCGACCTTAGATATCAGAATTTCTGGCAGTGGTTGCTTGAGCGCCATGTTGCCTGACTAACAGAGTGTATCAACTGTTTTTGAACATGGATTGGGTGGTCTGCTTCATTATGTCCCACTCGCTACATTAACCAAGTAATGGTTTATGCATGACGGTGCCCTGCACATTTCTGTGGGGAGGCGAGGGAGTATCTCAAAGCAGCTTAGCTAGATATGTGGTTAGGTTGTGCAGGACCATTTGCTTGGCCTCCAAAATCTAAGGATCTCAACCCCCTGAACTCCTTCCTTGACAGCATCTCAAGGAGCTCATGTATGGTGTTTCAACTGAGAATGTAGCACAAGTACCACAGCGAGCTGAAAACGGATGTGCAACTGTGCAGAAGAGGATGAGTGGAGCCTATAACATTCCTAGAGTAGTAAGACGTCGAGCATGTCTACATTGAGATAATTTTCAACATGTTCTGGGTAAATATACAGTGTGTAGTTTTGTTGACTTTTGGGTCCCATCATGTCATTTCTTTCTGGGAAGAACTAAATTTGTGTTGTTTGTGTTGGATTTGTCATCCCAACTCTACTGTGTAACTCTGAAATAAAGCAGTTTGAGACAAAACTTTAACGTTTTCTTCTTATTTTGATGCATATTACACCTTCAAATTGTGCACATTTACTTTTGAATTACCCTCTGTGATAGTGGTATAAGGTATCCTCTGTCATGCACTGTATCGTGACTTTCGGAGTATGCATGTGCATATAGCTGTAGATTATTTCAAAAAATTAAATATGATGAGAGTACCTAGTATATCTATAACTGTTTTGTCTTTGTAAACGAAAACCTAACCAAGTATTCTAAGGAGAACAATCCACGACCATGGGATGCGTTAAATGTGCCATATGCCAGGGTGGCAAAGACCCATGACAGCTATAAATGTCCAGGTCTCGTCTACTTCAACAAGTTACCTGAAAAACCCTACACAGCACTAGCAAATAAATTTTAAGCCATAACTGTGAAAAGATGAAAAATAAAGTACTTTACTCTTCTCAAGAATTCCTTGAGTTGTAACAATTGGTCTGATGTGACTGAACTATGCAAAAATAACATTTTATTTTATAGCAATGTATGTCATGCTGTATAAATATTTTATTCTTTTACTGTCTTGTAGTTATTGTCATACACCTTTTTAATTATTTATTGTCAATCATTTTGCAACTCATAAGGGCATGTCATTTAAATTTTTATAACAAAATGGACAACGTATAAGAGACAATAACAAATTTATGGAAAAATTGGTTTGTATATAGTGTATACATACAAATTGCTTTTACAATTTAATGGACCATGAGCATGAACAAAAGCAGTTTTGTGTTATTTAGTATGTCATGGAGTTTTTTTAAAAATAAGCCTATAGTTCGGAAACAGATTCTATGTGCCTGTAATCCGTTGTCTCTCTTTGTTCCTGCATGATATACACATTCTTTTGGTCAATATGGGTTGCTGGATGAATAGAACTTTGCGTAAAGTTACTGTAGGTCAGTTATAGAGGAAGGAGGAAGGGACACTTCACTACCAAGGAATACAGATCTAATAATGTTGATATCCACAGACTTTGCACTGATCAGTTTTTTTAACTGCTGCTGCAAAAGTCAGTAATGGGAAGTCAGTAATATCAGTCACAACATCCAGGACATCATCTCATAATTTTGAATTGTTTATGAAAGAACTTGATGCATTATTTAACTTTTTAACTTCTAAGAAAACTGTTGTAATATTAAGTGGACATTTAAATTCAATTTTTAGAGCATAGCTATTCTAGAAATATGCCATTTCACACTATGTAAGTACCCATATACAATTTGCAACAACAGTTATGGAAACAGCAACCCTGCTATTAACAACATTTTTATAGGTGCATCGATACTGCATAGTTATTGGTCCCTCAGACTACAACTGTCAACTGCTGACGTTCAGTATCAGAGCATGTGATATACTAAAAATAAGTCGAAAACAACCAGAATAATGAATGAAAAAGCATAGTGTAATTCAAGGAGAATTAGCAAACTACTGACTATGAGGATGTGCACAATACCCCTGGGGTAAACGAAAAATATATGTTCTGTAACACAGTGACTGGGAACTTTCAAAACTGTTTTCCTAAGATATTAAGCGTGGCTAAACCTCAGGTTACAAACTGGATCCCAACATCATTCCTATGTAAGAAAAAACTCTATTGACATCAATGAACACAGATGATAATATGGTTAAATCTCTTTACAGAATGTACTGAAAATATCTAAAGAAAGTCATCAAAGTATCTAAATCTTTGTGCTTCCAAGGAAAAGGAATTCCTACAGCAACAATATAAAAACTATTTGAATTATAGCAACAAATAAGGGAAGAAAAACATATTTATAAAACGAAGAAAGTGTTTAAAATATATAATAAACTCATCAAAGATAGCCTTAAAACTACAGTAACTGTAAGTACTTTTTTCTGTCAGTGCAAGATAATTTACGTTTAAACTCTTGCTTAGCAGACAGCTTACTTGAAAAAGAAAAACTTTCTAAAAGAAGTGTTACAAAATTCTGCTTCTTCCAGCACCTCAAAAACAAGTTTTCGATGCTATTAAATAAATGTTCAAGTAGTTATGGTGAAATCCGATGCAAAATTATGAGATGTTGTTCACCTGAACTTAAAAATTCATTGAGTTACTTGTTTCATGAAGTTTTCATAGTGGTACTTTCACAGAGAGACATAAATGTATTATTGTTTTTAATCTGATTTAATTTTTTATTCCAGGACTCCTGTTGTGCATTGTTACACATGACTATAGGACAAGTCACAATTACAATTTGGCATTAAAGTAAAAGTAAATTTGTTTGCCTAATATTTTCATAATTTTTAATTCTTTAGCACCCATGAGATTGCTGTGAACTGTCGACTTTACATGTTTTTTGACACAAGACTTGACTCCAAATTCACATGTGACTTTTATCTTCTGGTATTTATCATCATATTACATTTATTACAATACCCAACTTTACGATAGTTATCTTTATGAAACTCTTCAAATTCTTTAAAAAATTGCAAAACAACCCCACATTGCCATCCACATAACTTGTGTATTTCAGACACCTATGACCCTATGTACACAACACTACATGGGGATTAACTTCTGAATTAACAGCAGTGCCCCCATTCATTCAGGCTGCTATTAAATATGTAGGTGAGATTGTTAGTTGTTTTAGCCAAATGGCTAACTCTCTCTACACATTACATTATAGTGACCTCTGGTAATGTGACTACCTCCAGTCAACGTATGTAGGGTATGCAGAGTTTGGTAAAGAGTCTTGAACAATGTATATATACAACATGACAGCAGGTCTTAACTTCATTTTAAAATGTAGTATTTTCAGCAGTTTATTATGGATCTAAATATATGATCCTCCTCATATTATTGTATTTTATTTGAAAAGACAAACTGTAAACAACATGCAATGTCAATCACACTACTCAAATTAAAATTACAAAATAATAATTTTTTTTAAATAAAAATTTTCCCATATTAATTCAAATGGAATTTACTTGATCTCCATGTGTTAGCTTGCTGGCACCACTACAGTTCAGACACTATCACAGGCAGGAAGTTTAAAGTGCATGAAATTTGTTTTTGTTATAACATTTTTATTTTTAGAAATAATTGAATTCCTATTGCATATTTGGACAGGGTCAGTGTCCTGAAAAACCGAAATCTGTAATCAATGGAAGTAAGTTGGGTTGAATAAGATGCAGAGACAAAGAGCAAAATATTTTTGTTAATTTCTCAGCCAAATATTAACCGATTTTAAAAATTGAAAATACTAACGTAATCTAAGAAAAACTACCCAGAAAAATAAAAATGAATAAAATCAGATATCATTTAATAAGTTTTTCTGTTAAAAATTCTCAATTAGTATCCTGTGTTTTGCATCAAATGTGAGATTCTTCTTGCCATACATAATTACATACTCTCAAGTGTATGCACGATTTTTTAAATTAAGATTTGCAACCAGTTTCATCTTTGTTGTCTGTGAGGTCACAATTTCTTTGTGTGAGTCATGTTAATCAAATAGATAGGATATATTTTGTTATGAAATTAAATGGATTTATATCTATATCTCATTTCATTAGTGTAACTCATCTAAAATTAGGAAATACTCATAAGCTTTAGCAAATTATCCGAGTTCCTCGTCCCCTGAGGGAAACCTTCATCCTTTCCCTTTTTCAAGTGTAGTGTGTGTAGCTTAATATGAATAAATAATACTGAATTAGCCAACTGATTATTATTTCGATTTGTCTGAAATGTAACAGATATGAAGTATGACATTTAAATTTTGCTAAGTTATAGAAAGTAGTGATATCTAGCTCTTAATTTTTTCCCATTCGATTTAGCCACTTCCACAGTTTGCAATTCATAAAATTATATCAGATGTTTTGGATTTTTCAATATATTTTCTTATTGCAAAAGCTTGTAATTTGCATCATATTTAACAATAGTCACACGAATTTCCTTACATTCTACTATGGTTTTAACTTCTTTTGGAAAAGTATCGTTTATTTCAATTACAACATCATTGTAAGCAGGCCAACTAAGAAGACCATCACCAGCACTGAAACATTCATGTAAAAACGTCATTCCCACATAATTTCTTTATATGCTTTTTACAAATCCACTAAGCATTCCTAATGGATAAAGCACTTCACTTTTCTTGACCCTTAGTTACCCTTACTAAGTATATGTCCTTACACACTTATTTTATCATTAAAAGATGAAGCCAAGTACAACAAAACTCATGGAGAAGTAAAATGCTCTAATCTAGACATAACACAGTTGCCTTTATTTATGGTTACAAAATCAGATAACTTTGCCACATAGTTGTCAATCATTTTTATTAGTTTTTCCGTCCTATGTTGTATAATTTCAAACATCGGTTCAAGTAATACTGAAGCTTCTTTAAAGTTGAGCATGATTTTGATGAAGCCATCGAGCTCCTATATTTACATTCATTGCAGCGTCCTTACAGGAACATTTAGGTTATATTTCCTTTTCTCAATCAAATGGAATGAGTAAAACTGATGGCTCTCAACCTCGTTCATTACTTATTAATGATTAAATTTATTAATCCATTTCTAAAATAGCTGTTACGGTAGCACCACTGCAGCCATTCTTTACCATCATTGTGGAGGTTTACCAGGATATGAAAGCCCAAAGTATGAATGGTCTCCTGCTAAGTACGACCTAGGGTACTGTTAAAAAAGTCAAATATAATTGAAAGAATGTTAAAGTATATTAGTAACAGTGAAGATACAGTTTTTTGATTAAGACATGTTTTTACATTTACCAGTTGAATTCAGTGCATAAAAATTAACAATTGATGGAAAAGAATATGAAGACACAGATGGAGTAATGAATCTCTTAAGAAAAAAACAGATTACTATGGCTCATATGAATGAAAAATTTGGTCGTGTTTATGTGGGTATACTGTACAATTCAGGAGCATTGCATTCTGCTGATAAACCAACAAGATAAAATCAAGTTGAAGAAAAGTGATAAATATGGTGAAGGCCTAATGAACAGTATGATTGACAAACTTCTATTCGAAATGTGTCTGACAGACAGGAGAGCGATTAGCACATGGTGATAAAGTTATAAATCCACTAGAAGGGGCTTCCAAAAGTCATGATATTGCCTACAGAGATAATAAAGATTTAGAAAAACGACATTAAGTAGGTAAAGACCATCAATTAGCTGCAAAAGAAATAATGTATGCTTATGATGATTCATTAGGATAAAAATTAGCAGCTACAGCAGTTAGAGGAATAATGTATGGAAAAAGATAATTTGATATGAGCATTGAACTTGATGAAAATGGTGGGGGTTTATAAAAATTTCAATAGCCCCATATCAGCGCTATCTAAAAATATTTATCCTTTACAGTTTTTTACTCTAGATAAATGAATAACTTCAGCATTGATTATGCTTTGATACCTATGGGCAAAACTAGAGCTAAGTCAATTAAAATTAAAATCAGTACTGATCACCAACACAGAATTGATAATTTTTAACTGAACCTCAAGAAAGAGTGATTAATACAACTCTTGGTAATTTACTCATAACATTAGGTTGTGAAAAACATTATTGAATATCTAACGAAAAAGAGAAAGAATTTCTTGATCCCATGGATGTGGACAATGATTGGCCATAGAAGATTTTGTGGACAGACAAAGCCCACTTCTGTCTGTCAGTATATGTCAATACACTGAATTGTCGAATATGGGCAACAGAAAACCCACACGCAAATAAACCAGTACCACTTCATCCTGAAAAGGTCACTGTGTGGTGCAGGTTTACAGCATCATTTATCATAGGGCCGTATATTTTTGAAGAAACAAGTGCTTCCAGTCCTGTTACCTGTACCATCACTGGTATGTCCTATGAGTGTCTTTTGTGCAACCACGTCATTCCACCTCTCCAAAAGCATGGGTGTGTGGATGGGATCATTTTTTACGCAAGATAGCGCACTTCTGCACAATGCAAATCCAGTTAAGCAGCTGCAGAAGCGCCATTTCGGAAATGCTGGAATTATCAGCCACCATTTCCCTACAGCCTGGGCGTCCCAATCACTTGATCCTAAACCTTGTGAGTTCTGGCTGTGGGGCTATCTGAAAGATGATGTGCTCAGTTTTCCGATTGCAAACTTAGCTGTATTGAAGGCACACATTACACAACACATTCAGGACTTTACCTCGGAAACACTTTGATCAGTTGTGGAACATGGTGTTTCTCGACTCCAGCTTGTTGTAGAAGGCAGTAACAGTATATTGGACAAGTTTTGCGCCAGTCACAAAGAAATTAATAATCCGATTTCATTCGGATTCATGCTTTTTATGCGGTTTTTGCATTCAGGACAATTAAAAACTGATGTGATTGATGCTTTCTATAATGTGTTTGGTCTCAGGAAAACTGAAAACAGATATTTCCCATCTGATGTGATATGACCTTGACGTGGTGATAGGCTTACATAACTAACAGTATCACATCTGTACATCCATGCACACTGAGTATTACAGTTTGTTTAAGATCAAATGTACACCTTTGGCAATGTTGTATGATTCATTTGACATTTGTAGTGGTTCACTATTAAATTACGATGTTTACAGTGCCATATATTGCTCCATTTTGTAATTATTTATTTTCTTTCTGATATACGTTTCCCCCTCTCCAATAATATTCCATTGTAATTTAATGTCATTCTGGCCAATGTTGTTATTTCTACAATGGTTTGAAACTTTAACTACAATCACACTGTTTATATGGTTGATGAATCACCTGACCATTCTACAGAATATGAATCTAGATAGATCCGTTCATGCGGGCACACATTGGAATTGTTACTATAATATATAAAAATTATAAATTTATATTTCGTTCATTTGGTGGAACTATTCCAGAAGAAATTGTTAAATATCTTGATTCAAGTGAGTTGTTTCAGAATGGAAAATGAATAAAAAATTTAAGTAAATAATATGCAGCCATTTATGTCCATTTGTCTTAAAACTTTTCAGATAATTATAAGTTTCATGATATTTTAAATTTAATAAGGGAATATTTCTGGACATAAGATAAATAACTGAAATATAAAATCTAGAGAACAAGAAAATATTAAAAATGAAATTGATCCAAAAATACAAAATTTAAGTAGACAATTTCAAAAAGAATTATGTAACATCTTTAAAGTACTTAAAGGCTAAAATGATTTTAAAAGTGGACTATTGGTAGATTTCAAACATCTAATGAGTGATAATGATGCAGTTACCAATCAATACTTAGAAAAGATACTTTAGAAAAACTGAATACACAAGTATTCTAACATAACAGAATAACATCCCACAGATTAATCCAACAAATTACAAGAGAGGAGAATGAAAAAGCTTTTCCAGATTATTTCTCAAAGGCAGATTAAACACCACAATTAACTCAACTAAAAGATTTTCAGAAAGGAATGTGAGACAAACATAAACAGAAATTTCAATTGGTTGCTGGTGAAGTAATGCTGAAATACACATTTGAGTATGATTTAAAAATCAAGAGAACTATTTTATTTGGAGCCAATGCAAATGATGACCTTCATTTTTAAATAGAGGTAAAGAGATGCAATGTGATGAACTTAAGATTTTATATGGGACTCTATTAAATAATCCATTCGTTGAAATGAAAATAGAAGATTAAATATTTATATGCCTAAATCAATCTGTTAAAACTGTTAGATGTTTCTGGTGATTAACTTATGTGAACTGATTTTAGAATCAAATGATGATGACAGATGGGAACAGTAGTTAATAAATTTTAATATATATATATATATATATATATATATATATATATATATATATATATATGCACTTTAAGTACCAATATATATATATATATAAACAGATAATGATATTTGGTACTTGAAGTGCACATAATTTACTGAAACACATTGTCCTCGCAAAGTAATAGCTGAATGTCTGCACAGTATGTAAAACTAAATAGAGTAAAACATTTTTTTTTATTTGAAGGTGATGTGATGAATATTCGTAAAGAAATAATTAATGAATTACATAAACAAAAGAGAAAAACATTTAAAAGACGAAGTGTGGTTTCATTTAGGGTAGATGATATATGGCACTACTATCTAGTAAAAATGGTTCTGACAGCTTGACAATAATATTAAAAATAAATAAAGGATATAAATATTTATTGACTTGTTGATGTGTTTTCAAAATTTGCTTGGGCTATGCCAGATAAGATAAAACTTGTGAAACTGTAGTGGATGCCACACAAAAAATTTTTAAAGTAAGAACTCCAAGAAATCTACAAACAGATAACAGTTAGGAATTTTACAATAAAAAATGTCAAGTACTGGTGAAGAAATACAAGATCAACCATTATTTCAACTTTTAAATGATTAGAAGCATCTGTAGTAGAAAGATTTAACAGAATGCTAAAAGAATAAATGTGGAAGAGATTTGCTCTTCAAGAATATTATAAGTGGGTAGATATTGTTACGAAACTAGCTGATGACTACAACAACACAAAACATTCAACAATAAAAATGAAAACAATTTAAGCTACTGAAAAAATTATAAAGAAGCTACTGTGTATGTAATGTTAACCAAGTTGCAGACTATCATCTGTTTTAGAAGAAGCAAAATATAACATAGGTGATAAAGTGAGAACCAGCAAACTGAACGGAATTTTTGAAGAAGGATATACAGCTAATTGGCAAAGACAAATTTTTTCAATTATAGTGTTACTCGTTCTGATCAACTCACATAAAACTAAAGCACTGGATGGAGAAAGAAATAAAAGGAAACCTTCATGAGTATGAGCTACAGAAAACTAATTATCCTGATGTATATCTTATTGTTAAAGTTTAGTGAAAGAAAGATAATGAAGTGTATGTTGAAGGGTTAGGATTTGACAATTCAAATAATAGTAGGCCTAGTAAAGATAAAATCATTTTATATAAAGTTTCTCACATCTTGTAAAAGTCATTGCTTGGTGCATCCAGTAAATAACGAAAAATAATTTTGGTAAAAATTAAAATTTTGATTCAATTTTTCTTTCATTTTGTTAAACAAGCTGATTGAGTTTGGATTCTATTCGATATTTATTATTTCTTCACAATTTGGATGTGTGCTTCCAAGTAAAATTAATCATGTTTGAAGTTTTCTTCTACGACATCTAACCACATAGTAATCATACTCAAATTCATTTTCAAATAATTTTAAAGTAATAAACATATTTCCCAAATCAGTGTTTTCAGTTGGAACGATGACATGTATATACATTTGTCTTATTTGCTCTACAAGCACAGTTTGAATTTCTTCTCTTATTTTCTTCAGCACAAACATAGCCACTTCAACATCAATTTGTAAATCTTTAATTTGTTCTTGTAAGTTTTCAGTTGTTGATCATAGTTTGTATTCACCATGTTTTCCAATTGAAGTCAATAATTCCTCCACTACCTAGTCTTTAAAACTCATAGCTATTATCATTTTAAATCCAAATAGAAGTAAGTATAGATTAACTACTAACCTACTAGTATAGATTAACTACTTACAATTTATGTGTGAGTTAAAACCTCTTGAATTATTCGCTATCACTTTCCATATCTTTAAATTGCCTCTAATTTTATAACCATTAATACAACGTCCTAGAGCATTACATGTTCCTACTTGCTCGCATTGTTTTGATTTGAATGAAGTCACTGATACCTTGAAGTTATCAACTGCAAATAATAGCCATGTCTTTTGTATTATTTTGTTTGCTCCTAAATTTTTTATCTCATCTCAGTTCATATTCTTGTAATAATCAATCATCACATTTTTATCTCTTTATACGGTATTTCATTATCCTTACGAAATTTAAAATAAACTTTTTTTAAATCATTTTAAATCTACATGGAAGTAATTAGATTATCCAGTAATATCACATAGAAAAGCTAAAATACCATTTGTAATCAACACATTTCTCACTTCAAATAATGGAAACCAAATATTTTTTAACCCAGTACCTCAATTTCATTGATTATTGTTGTGGTTAACAAATTCAGTTACATTCATCATAGCTGCTAGAGCACTAGATGTATATTGAATTGGCTCCATTTATAAAGAAATAAAATTTGTTAGGAAAAAAATGTTTTGTTTATATTCAAATTCTAATGCCAATGGATTATTATATTTTATTTCTCTGACTGGAATGTTATTCTGTCTGAGAAACTGAACATAATTTGCTGTACATTTTTAAAAAACGCAGGGTCAAAATTTTCTACACCCTCGAATATTGTAAAGAAACACTAAAATACTAGAGCAATCAATATATTGTTCGCTTTAGATGGTGAATGGCTACCTAAATTTAGTTGATAGTTCTTGTGATTAATGGATTCAAATATTTTCATCATAGATGCTTCTGCATAGAAAACAACATAACATGTGCTGAAAACTGACTCCATTTGTAAAGAAATAAAATTTAATAAGGAAAAATATTTTTAATGTGTTTGTATCGTAAGGCTAATGACTTGTCATATTTATTTCAGAACATTCTAGATTGTAATTATTTAAAGCATCTAGTAAATGTCCTTTCGTTTTTTGGACCACTTAACACCAGCATAAAAAGTATTTGGCCCTTGGAGATTTTAATTTTTTTTCTAAAAATAAAATTGCAGCTTGTAAATGAAGGGTGTACAAGCCATAAAGGGTAGATTAAACGAACTAGGACATAGAGGATATTCTACAACGAATAGACAGCAACTTACTGATCTTTAATGCTATAGCTAGTCCAAGGAAAATAATATCATGAAATCTACTGTGCAAGAATTAAAAGACAAAGTAAAAGAAACAAGGAAAAAAGGATGTTCTAAACTGGGAAAAAAACAACTTGATGATCTTATTAACAAGAGCAATTATAATAATATTAACAACAATAAGAACAACAACCACAATAATAATAACAATAATAATAATGATAATAACAATAACAGTAATAATATTAATTATAATAAGGAGGTGATGAACTAACAGTTAAAGAACTACAGCCCTTTTTATTTATTTACCTTATAATTTTGATCAATTATATATGTATATTTAGCAAATAAAATATTTAGAAATATTGTTGTTGATTATATTAAAAAGATAAATTCGTTATTGAATTTCTGTGGAAACATCAGACATTGAGATAAATTAGATTACAATATATATTAAGTCATCGTGAAATATCTGAAAATTTCATAAGAGGACTTCTAGGTATGTTTGATTGGTGGTATATGTCAAGATATCAAAAAATAATCAAAAATAAAGATAAATTAAATTGGAATGATATATCACATGCACAAATACTGCCTAAAGATTTTGTTATTGAATTTGAAGATGATGTTAACTGAGGAAATGTTTTAAAATATCAAGATCTATCAAAATCTATCGTACAAAAAATATTAAAATCTTATGAAATAATATCTGCTTCTGCTGTTGTTTTCAAAACAAAATGCAATCATGTGTTTCATAACTAATGTGTTGATAAATGGTTAACAGAACGTTTTTCATATCCAATGTTTTTAAAAGAATGTAATTAATGTTCTAGAGTGAATATTTATTCCCTGGTTCTGATGCAGATTTATTATATCATTATTCAGTTCTTCTTGTGTCTAATCGTTCTAAATATTAAAATAATTACAATAGCAAACAATGCATAAATTTTCTCACATTCTCTGATATAAATTTATAGAATTAGGACCTGAATTAAATCTTAAAACTTCTTCAAAATCTGGATCTATATAATTCAATGGCTTTCATGTGCTTCTTTATTATGTTCTAATAACGTAATAATTATATTCATAGTCGTCATCAAATAATCTTACAAGAATAAAAGTTGGTCTTGAGGAATGATCGATTGTTTTGGGAACATCATGACATAATAATCTATTTCTCTCTTTTTCTCCAGTACTTTTTCTAAAGCATATTCCAAATGCGTTATTTGACATTGATACATCTCTTTCATTTCATTTTTAATCTTGTGTACTCCATGTTTACGACTTAATGGTAAAACGTCATGTGTGAGCCATTTTAGGAACTGTACGTTTTCTTCTTTTGTAGAATTTAAGATTAATGAATATTAACCAGACTGATTGATAAATACTGAGTTTTTTCATAATGGGGTACAGGGGACTGCCAGTCCAACTGATATTTACAGTATTTTTGTTTCATCTACATCAACAGTTCTCGATAGCTTTATTTATTTCCTTATATTTTAACATCTTCAACTTTAAACCAAGGTTTATTCTTCCCATCAATAATCACAAATGCTAACTTACCATCGAATGCATGCTAGTTGCTGCTGATGTCTATGGTCAACTGCATTTAATAAAAATAAAGTTTGTTAGATATATTTTTTAGCCTCGTTCATCAATAAAACAATATATGCATGTTCATTTAATAAGGGGAACATATCACTCTTCTTTTAATTTTCATAACTAATACGTTTCTTCGAAAATGGTCAGGAACAGTCTTTTGGGATTTTCATACTCTAAAATTTCAGCTACATCTTTAGCCTTAAACCAAGGGTTATATTTTATTTCATTAATCACAAGTAGTTCTTTGTTGCTATAAACAGTCCTGTTGTGCTTCTGAATAAATTCAAATACGTTCATTAGTTCTCGCATTTTCGTTTGCGTCGGAAAGCAAACCGATTTTGTGACATATTATACTTCCTAGTCAGAGGCGAATTATTTAGTATCACATGAGTGCTTCGAAGTTTCACCTGAATGCTTCGGTAGTTAGATTTTTGAATAACTGCATATTATTCCTGCACTTTCGTCAGGTTCTACAGCAGAGTTTCAGAGCATGTGCCAAGAGTGACTGCAATTGTTGTATGCTGATATGAGCCGAGTTCATGACACTTCACTCTCAGCTCCAGGCTGTGATGGCTTTGGTTACACAGTTTGAGGCTGCAGTGGGTGGGCACCAATGTTGTGGGCCAGCCGTGGGGATCCAACAGATGTCCAGCACATCCGAGTCCTCCAATTGGTCTTCACCAGCGCCCAACCCAGTGACTGTGCGCACTAAGGTTGACCCCCCACCTGTGGTTGTGTGGGAGGTCGCCCTGGGGCGCAGCAGCCGGCCGGTGTGGCCGTGCGGTTAAAGGCGCTTAAGTCTGGAACTGCGTGACCGCTACGGTTGCAGGTTCGAATCCTGCTTCGGGCATGGATGTGTGTGATGTCCTTAGGTTAGTTAGGTTTAAGTAGTTCTAGGTTCTAGGGGACTGATGACCACAGAAGTTAAGTCCCATAGTGCTCAGAGCCATTTTTGGGGCGCAGCAGGCGGCGAAAGACTTCCCAGGTGGCCACATGTAAGGCCTCCCTGTTTGTCTGACAAACAGGTTCCAGGTTCTGTCTGTGGCTGACACTGTCTCTGAGGCAGATGCTATCGCCTGTCCTGTTTCAGAGGAAACCACTCAGCCAACAACATCCAGGCAATCACGGAGAGTGGAATTATTGGCAATTAGGAGCTCCAACGTTAGGCACGTTATGGGACCCCTTAGGGACTTGGCTGACAAGAAGGGAAAGAAAACCAATGTGCACTCCGGATGCATACCAGGTGGAGTCATTCCAGATCTGGAAAGGGTCCTCTCGGATGCAATGAAGAGCACAGGGAGCAGCCAACTCCAGGTGGTTGCTTACGTCGGTACCAATGATGTGTGTCACTTTGGATCAGAAGATATTGTCTCTGGTTTCGCATGGCTAACAGAACTGGTAAAGGCTGCCAGTCTTGCTTGCAAGATGAAAGCAGAGCTGACCATTTGCAACATAGTCGACAGGACCGATTGCGGACCTGTGGTACAGAGCCAAATGGAGGGTCTGAATCAGAGGCTCAGATGGTTCTGCGAGCGTCTAGGATGCAGATTCCTCGACTTACGCCAAAGGTTGATTGTGTTTCGGGTTCTACTGAATAGGTCACGTGTTCGCTATACGCAGGAGGTGACTACACTGCTAGCAGGGGCTGTGTGACGTGGACTGGACAGTTTTTTAGGTTAGAGGGTCTCGGGAAAACACAAGAAGGGCTTCAGTCACAAAGAGTGCAGGTCAAACACAGGAAGAATGTAGATACAGGAACCATTGGTATAACAGTTGTAAATTGACGTAGCTATGTTGGGAAAGTACCAGAAATCTAAGAATTAATAAAAAGCACTGATGCTCAAATCGTTATAGGCACTGAAAGCTTGCTAAAGACAGAAATAAGCTCAGCCGAAATTTTTGCGAAGAACCTAATGGTGTTCCGAAAGGATAGGCCAAATGCAGTTTGCTGTGGCGTGTTTGTTGCTGTTAGAAGTAGTTTAACTTGTCAAGAAATTGAAGAAGATACTTCCTGTGAGTTAGTATGGCAGAGGTCATTGTTGGCAACCAGAATAAAATAATGGTAGGATCCTTTTACCGATCTCCCAATTCAGATGATACAGTTGCTGAAAGTTTCAAAGAGAACTTGAGTTTGATTTCAAACACATACTCGACTCATACGGTAATAGTTGGTGGTGACTTTAATTTACCCTCGATATCTTGGCGAAAACACATGTTTAATTCTGGAGGCATGCATAAAATATCATTCGAACTTGTGCTAAACGCATTCTCTGAAAATTATTTCGATCAGTTACTTCAAGAGCCCACACAAATATTAAATGGTTGTGAAAACACACTTAACATCTTAGCAACAAATACTACTGAGTTAGTAACGAGCATCAAAACCGATACAGGGATTAGTGAACACAGGGTTGTCGTAGCGAGATTGAATATTGTAATCCCCAAATCCTCCAAAAATAAGCGAAAAATATACCTACTTAAAAAAGCAGATAAAATTTCACTTAACGCCTTCCTCAGAGACAACCTCTACACATTCCAAATTAATATTATATGTGTAGAACAGATGTGGCTTGAATTCAAAGAAATAGTACGAGTATCAATTGAGAGATTTATACCAAATAAATTAACGAACGACAGAGCTGATCCTCCTTGGTACAAAAAATGGGTTAGAAGATTGTAGCAGAAACAATGAAACAAACATGCTAAATTTAAACAGACACAAAATTCACAAGATTGTCGATATTTTACAGAAGCTCGAAATTATTGTTGACTTCAATGCGAGATGCTTATAACAGTTTCGACAACGAAACTTTGTCTCGAAACGTGGCAGAAAATCGAAAAAGGTTCTGATCGTATGTGAAGTATGTTAGTGGTAAGAAACAATCAATGCCTTCTCTGCGCGATAGCAATGGAGATACTATCGAAGACAGTTCTCTCAAAGCAGAGCTACTAAACACAGCCTTCCAGAATGCTTTCACAAAGGAAGACGAAGTAAGCAATCCAGAATTAGAATCGAGAACAGCTGCCAACATGAGTAAGTAGAAGGTGGTGGTGGTGGTTAGTGTTTAACGTTCCGTCGACAACGAGGTCATTAGAGACGGAGCGCAAGCTCGGGTTAGGGAAGGATTGGGAAGGAAATCGGCCGTGCCCTTTCAAAGGAACCATCCTGGCATTTGCCTGAAACGATTTAGGGAAATCACGGAAAACCTAAATCAGGATGGCCATAGACGGGATTGAACCGTCGTCCTCCCGAATGCGAAACGTAGAAGGAATATCCTAGGAGTAGTGAAGCAACTTAAATTACTATATAAAAGCAAGTCCTGTGGTCCAGACTGTATACCAATTAGGTTCCTTTTTGAGTATGCTAATGCATTAGCTCCATACTTAACAATCATATACAACCATTCATTCGACGAAAAATCCATACCAAAGAATGGAAAGTTGCACAGGTCACGCCAATATTCAAGAAAGGTAGTAGGAATAATCCACTAAATTACAGGCCAATATCGTTAACATTGATGTGCAGCAGGATTTTGGAACATACGAGGTGCTATCCAAAACTTTCGGTACTGGTGCTGCCACCCATTGAAAACCTTACCTTTGCACTAATGGTCACCATCACCCTTGAAGTAGTTCTCATCCGCATGTACACGCTGGTCCCAGCGCTTCTGCCACTGGTCAAACGTTTTCTGGAAGTCCTGTTCTTTGAGGGTGTTTATCACTGCTAGCGATGCTCCTTGAATCCTCTCCAGAGTGTGTAACCGACGGCCTTTCGACATGAGTTTCAGTTTTGGGAATAGCACGAAGTCGCAAGGTGCCAAATAGTGGCGCGTACGCTGAGTAGGGTACAATAGCCTAATTGTTTTTAGCCAAAATTTCCTGGTGAGCAAGGATGTGTGACAGGGCGTGTTGTCGTGATGGTGCAGCCAGTTCCCTTGACGCCAAAGTTCGGCTATCGTCGCGGCATGTAATCACAGAGCCGTCGCAAAAGTCACAGTAGTATGCGGAATTTACTGTTTGGTTGAGTGGGACGAATTCTTTGAGCACAATTCCCTTCATATCAAAGAAAACGATGATCATGCTCTTCACTTTGCTCTTCACCTGTCTCGCTGTTTTGGGTCTTGGAGAGCCTGGGCTCTGTCCCCCAAACACTTGATGAATCATTCCAAGGGTCTCCTTAGCAACTTTCCCGAGATTCTCACAGAATTTGATACACACGCGCTGATCTGTTCGTGGATCCACCGTAAAATCGCAACACACCATACACAGAGTATTACGGAAATCACTGTGGACACGCAAAACGTTCTCCCAGCTCAATGCCACTCTGCACACTGACTCATCAGATGTGCAGCTCTCGCCACCTAGCGGTGCAAAGATCTACTACTCCTACTTTCCAGATGGCAGCGTCAGTCCCGAAAATTTTGGATTCCACCTCGTATATTGTGTTCAAACTGTCGATTGACACACAGTCAACATGGGTTTAGAAAATATCGTTCCTGTTAAACAGAACTAGCTCTTTATTCACACGAAGTGTTGAGAGATTTCAGATCGATTCCGTATTTCTGGGTTTTGTGGAAGGCTTTTTACACTGTACCACACAAGCAGCTTGTAGTGAAATTGCGTGCTTATGGAATATCGTCTCAGTTATATGACTGGATTTGTGATTTCCTGTCAGAGAGGTCACAGTTTGTAGTAACTGATGAAAAGTCACCGAGTAAAACAGAAGTGATTTCTGGCATTCCCCAAGGTAGTGTTATAGGCCCTTTGCTGTTGCTTATCTATATAAATGATTTGGGAGAAAATCTGAATAGCTGCCTTAGGTTGTTTGCAGATGATAAAGTCATCAGAAGATAAAAACAATTGCAAAACGATTTAGAAAAGATATATGGCAGTTGACCCTAAATATCGGAAAGTGTAAGCTCATCCACATGAGTGCTACAAGGAATTCATTAAACTTCACTTACACGATAAATCAGTGTAATTTAAAAGCCGTAAATTCAACTAAATACCTAGGTATTACAATTACGAACAACTTAAATTGGAAGGAACACATAGAAACTTGTTGTGGGGAAGGCTAACCAAAGACTGAGTTTTATTGGCAGGACACTTGGAAAATGTAAAAGCTCTACTAAGGAGCCTGCCTACACTACACTTGTCCGTCCTCGTTTACAATACTGCTACACGGTGCAGGATCCTTACCAGATAGGACTGAGGGAGTACATCACAAAAGCTTAAAGAAGGGCAGCATGTTTTGTATTATGACAAAATACGGGAAAGTGTGTCACAGATATGATACAGGACTTGGGCTCGACATCATTAAAAGAAAGGTGTTTTTCGTTGCGAAGGAATCTTCTCATGAAATTCCAATCACCAACTTTCTCCTTTGAATGCGATAATATTTTGTTGACGCTGACCTACATAGGGAGAAACAATCACCACGATAAAATAAGGGAAATCAGAGCTCATGCAGAAAGACATAGGTGTTCATTCTTTCCACATGCTATACGAGACTGGAATAATAGAGAATTGTGAAGATGGTTCTATGAACCCTCTGCCAGGCACTTAAATGTGATTTGCAGAGTATCCATGTAGATGTAGATGTAGATGTAGAAAATCAACAACTCTTTTAATCACATCTTATAATATTTTAAGTTTGTATAACTCAAGATACTACTACTATTGTTGTTTGTGAAAATGGTAGATGCAGCTCCAGCTGAAGCAGGCTTCGACCTGTGTCCATATGAAAAGAGTAAAGCAATAAAATATTTAAGTCGTTATGGTTACTTGGATATTCAGTATGATACAAAACTTACACAAGTGAGTGATGATGTGTTAAGAGACTAATTAATCCTATTTCAGTTAATACTCTGTCTTGAGATAAATGGTGAGTTAAGTGTAGATACCCTAAATTTTATGAGTAGACCTAATTGTGGTGTTAAAGATTCATTTGTTAACCATTATACTCGTATGTATATATGGAATAATAATATAAAATGGACTTACAAAAAGAAAATAAAAAAGTATTAGAAGTAACAGAGGCAGCATTTCGTTTATGGCCATAATATAAATGATATTCAGTTTGTTCACAACAGCAATGCTTCTGATGATCTAACTTAACATAAAAGAAGAAAATATACATTTGAAATATCAGGTCACTAATGTTCTAGGATCTAGATGGAAAAGGAATTGTGTTAGGTTATACATTTTTCCAAATAGGAATAATGGTAAAGTAGAAATGCATTTAGATGAAGATTTGATCTGGTACTCGAAAATTGATAGAAATGCATCAGATTATCAAAAAAATCTATTTGAAGTTTTCGTTTATGAAACTGGTCACACCTTAGATTTACAGCACACAGATTTTGATGGAGCAATAATGTATGCATACTATAATGGTTCTCTCTAACAACTAATTAGTTAAAATTTTTATCACAAGATTTACAAAAAATAGATGGAGTGTATCAGATACCAAGAGACTATATATTGATGTATTTTCATACATTACTAAGATATCCTAAACCAATAGCTAATATGAGATATATAATTTTTTTTACTAAACAATGTAGTAAACATAAACACAGGAAGAGCATTTTTATTCTTTTATGATCCTTTCTATGCAGGATTGGATGAGTGTGACTTCAAATATAAATAAAGTGGAGTAATAATTAGAGAATTTCTAGGAGTGCCTAACAGAATTAATTCTGTATTTAGGTCATTACATTCTTAAATTCTTATTCTGTCTATTAGACATTGTTAGAAGAATAAATCGGATAGTTTGTAATCTAATAAAGCGATGCAAGATTTAGATGCTTCTGACATGGTTATCAATTTATCCACATGTTCGTATCTGACGATGAGAGATCTGTGCTTGCCAAGGATGGAAATTTTTCCATTAGCCCACACATTGTGCCCACAAAAGAGATAACAGCCAGTGTAGCAGCAGGTATTCGAGCTGTAAGAGTATTGTCTCATGCATGGCCCCCAAAAAGTTATTTCACTGGTGGTGACAGGAATCCCAGAAAACGCCTGAATGAGGATGATAGTGTTATCATTCTCCCTGCTGACAAGGGAAATGCAACCGTTGTTTTAATGTGACTGACTATTATAATAAGATTAACGACTTAGTAGATCGCCAAGCAAATAGGAAACGAAGCAAAGACCCCACTAACGAGGTTCTTAGAAATGTTATGTGGCTGATAAAGAAGTCCTCTATCGAACAGAGCGTTCAGAAAAGCGTGTTCAATTCAGTTGCGCTAACACCAAGACTATGTGGATTGCCAAAGGTGCACACAGAACATGTTCCTCTAAGGCCTACAGCGGTTGGTTTGTTCATCTATTCAATTGACAAGTTCCTGACAACATTCTTATGACCGTCTGTGGGCCGATCGTATTCGTTCATCAAAAGTTCGACACATTTATAAGCAAATTAAAAGACATTGTGGTAAACCTAGTCCATTTTGATTGGTGTCGCTGTTCACTGTGGTTCCACTCAATGAAGTGTTGGAACAGATGAATCGGATTTTTCCTCCCAATGTTGCAGAATGGTTTAGATATTGCCTCACAACCACGTATTCCAAATGTAACGAATCGTTCTATGAACAGATGGATGATATCGCTATGGGAAGCCCTTGATCCTGGTTATAACGAACATCTTTATGCAAAAATTCGAGAAGTAGGCACTGGAAACTGCAAACAAGCAATCAAATATTTGATTCCGTCACATGGATGATACATTTGTTTTTTGGTGGCATGGCAGGGAGAATTGAATCTTTTCCACAAACATCTGAAGGGGATCAGTCTGAAGATTCAGTTTACTAAAGAGGTAGAGGCAGGAAGATGATTAAATTTTCTTGATGTGCTAGCTTTCAAGAAAGATGGTAACTTGTGCCACATGATTTATCGAAAACGCATGCACACTGACCATTACCTTCACTGGGATTCTACCTAACACCCACAACAAAAGCGAGGCACCATAAAAACATTGGCGAATAGAGCAACGCAAATCTGCGAACCAGAGCTGCTTGACACAGAATTAAAAAATCTCACCAATTCATTGCTCAAGAATGATTATTCGTTCGCTGAGGTGAAAAAGCATTAACACGACTGCATAGAAACCAAGTAATGCTCAAGCGCCAGTGAAATCGAAAGTTTTTCTGTCATTCATTAAGGACATAATTGAGCGCATAGGAAAAATCCTAAGATACAAGATCACCTAAAACCGGCTAAGGATTCTCACCAAGCGCTAGAAAAAGCTGAATTTATAAGATTTCGTGTGCGAGGGTTGAATGAAAGGTAATGCCTCCCCCTTCGTTAACTGTATTTGAATGGAAATATTTTAATAAATCAAATGCAGAAATAATCCTTAGAATGTGATACGTGATCTTTAATTACCAATATTCACTTTTACACATAATCACCAGCCAATTGAATACATTTCTGCCAACGATGAACAAGTTTTCTGAAGCCGTCAAGGAAGAAGACGACGCACTGTTTCAGCAACAACAGTCTCACAGGTTTCTGAACGCCTTCATCGGAAGCATAATGATGTCCCCGCAGATGGTCTTTCATTATCGGGAACAGATGGAAGTCAGATGGTGCTAAATCTGGCCTGTATGGAGGGTGCCATATGGTGGTGGGATTCAGTCTCTGAAGTTCTGCTGTGGTGGCACGTGAAGTGTGTGGTTTCCCAAGGAAATGCAATAATGTGACACACAAGTTCTTGTGTACTGCCGATTGTGCTGGCAATTTCTCTCTGAGTGATACGACGATCGTCCTGAATCAATCTGTCAACATTTTGCTTGTGAAACTCGGTGGTTGCTGTCACAGGACATCCAACTCTTTATCACGCAGGTCAGATGTTTCTGCCTCAACATTTTTAAACTTATTCGCTCAACGACCGACAGTACTTACATCAACGCAACCATCATAAACTGCTTTCATTTTCTGATTAATCTCCTTTGGGGGACATTTTCTGCTGTTAAGAATTCAATGACTTCACATTGCTTAAATCGTATTGGCCGACCGTATGTGCAGGGTTTGTTGTTTACACTGTAACAACACAACCGTTCAATGCTAAGGCTTCCCGCCAACTGGAGCTGTAAAAAAGAGGCTATGTAACAAGCCAGTACTTGCTACATACCAATGCAGCCAACTGTTGAAGATTTACGAAGGTGGAGGCATTACTTTTCAGTCAACCCTCGTATTTGCAGGGAGGTGTGGACACTAAGATGGAGAGATCATCTGATGCAGAACACGCTTTACAGCCAGGAGACAACCATATTCATTCTGATACGACGCAGGAACTGGCAGCCACAAGCGGATGCCATGAAAGGCTGTACAGAGGGGTCGTAGCATTGTAAAACAACCCAGGAATTTCAATGAGGAGGATGAGGTAGTGTAATTGAATGATGTTTGGATTTCGGTACTGAAGAAGGTATGTACCAGTCTTCTGCCATGGGATGATAGCAACAGCAGACAATCAGTTCACTTTTTGATTATTATATAAGAAATAATTTGACAGTATATACTAAATTACATAAATGTGGTCTAATTATATTTATTGATAGATATCAAGGGGGATATTAACAATTACCTTATTTTGATGATAGAAGTTCCAAAACTGATTAGGATAGGGCATTAACAATTGAATAGAATATTTCCATTTCAAGCAACGTCTTTGGGAAACGAGAAAATAGAAGGACAATTAAATATCACCTAGTTAAGCATTTGCAAACAGACTACAAACTATAAATTTTGAGAACAATCTAAACTTGATGACCCAGAGTTCTTCTTCAATGCATTGAAGCCAGAAATTATGAAAACTGTGAAAGATAATCTAAAAATAACTTTTAAGCCTTTTGTGAGTGCAGAATGCAAAGAAGTAGAAATGTTAAGGAATTTAAGTTCCAAACAGAGAACTACAGGATTTAAAGAGAGTTAATTAAAAAAATTAACAATGATAATCAAAATATTTTATCAAAAATGTCGAATTTTCAAGCAAGGTAATAAGGCCAGACTTTAAACGGAATTATTGCCTTACAACTAGGGATAAATAGATATGTTCCACTGATAGAATCACCAAATGTGAAATTTCCAGAAAAAATTAAAAAAACATGTATTTATATAAAAAATAATGGTCAAAAATTTCTTTGTGGGATATAAAACCTGTATTATATTCTGTAAATAAAACAGTGGCAGAGACACATAATAATAACATTCCAAAAATTGAGACTAAAATTAATATATCTATTAATGTTTACTCAGTTGATGAAAAATATCAACTGTATCTGTTAAAAATAAGAAAACGCAAAAGGAGGAAGATGTAAGTCCCTTTATTTTAAGAATGGGGGAAATTGACACTATTGTTTTATAAAAAATGTATCTAGGCTTGTTTCAAGTCAAATTACAATACATGAAGCAGGAAAATTTATTTGTGAAATGTGTTTACTCCGCTTTAACAGTAAGGAAAAATTAGATAGTTGCATACCAAAATATTTAGTTAACAAACCATTAAACGTTGAATTACCAGAGGAAATCTTGAAGATTATCAACATACACAACAAGTTCAATTTGTAGTTTATCCAGATTTTGAGAGTTTGCTATTAAAGATGGATGAATGACAATCAAACCCAGAATCTTCATACACAATAAAATATCAGAAACATCAACCAAATGGTTCCTGTTACTATATCAAGTACATTGATGGATACTATGAAGATTCCATTGTACATAGAGGATCAAATTGTCGTAAAAAATTTATGAAAAAATGTATGAAAAAAGAGCTTGAAGAAATTCGAACAATTTATTCTGAAACTGAAGAAATGAGACCTTTAACATCTGAAGAACAATCAAGACATACAATGTCTGAAATATGCTCATTATGTAGATGACACTACACAAAAAATAATAAAAAAGTTCGTCATCATGATAATTTAACAGGAAAATATATAAATCCTTTACATAATAATTGTTATCTAAAACTTATAAGTCGAAGTCCTGTACAATTTATTTACATAAATTATGTGGATATGACACTCCTTTGTTTGTAAAAGTATTTGGTTATGATAAAAAACATAGAGTTGATACCCAACAATGAAAAAATATATGTTAGTTTTCGCCAGTTGACAGAAAATTTCAAGGTGAGATGTATTGACACATTTAAATTTATGGCTTCTCCACTTTACAAACCTGTATTGAAAAGGAATCAAACGATGAATGTAAGCTGGCCACTGTGACTGAGCAGTTCTAGTCACTTTTGTCCAGAACCATGCTGCTGCTACGTTCGCACATTCAAATCCTGCCTCAGGCATGGATGTGTGTAATGTCCTTAGGTTAGCTAGGTTTAAGTAGTTCTAAGTCTAGGGGACTGATGACTTCAGACGTTAAGTCCCATGGTGCTTGAGCTATTTGAACCATTTGCCGATCCCAGAAGAGTTATTCAATTTATTGATCACAAAAGGTGTCTGTCTACATGATTACATGGAGTTTTGGAGGATGTCTGAAGAAACACAGCTTGCAACAAAAAGAAGAATTTTACAGTAAACTGAATGATGGTGAAATAAGTGCTGAAATTAATAAAAATGCTAAATTAGTTTGGGAAAAATTTAATATCCAAAATCTTGGTGAATATCATGATCTGTATAAAAGTATATGATTTGGATCCATCTTGGTATTTTACAACTCCTGGTTTATCTTGGGATGCAATGCTAAAAATGACTGAACAATCAGTAGAATTATTACATGATTACGATATTGTTCCTATGATTGAAAAGGGAATAAGGTGCGGTACATCCGAGTGTTGGAAAATATATACGAAATGCAAATAATAAATATATGGAAGATTATGATGTAAAAAAGATATCAAATTATTTATCATGTTTTAATGCAAACAATCTGTATAGTTACGCTGTGAGCCAATATTTACCATATGATGATTTTGAGTGGGGTGAACCAAATTCTTTCGATTCTAAAACAATAAGTGGACTTTCAGAGAGTTTTAAAATTGGATATACATTTGAAGTAGATCTAGAATATTCTGGAGAACTACATAATCTACATAAAGATATAGCTTTAGTGTCCAAGACTGAAATTGTATCTGGAACTAACGAAACTAAGTTGCTGACTGCTCTGGCTGCTAAGTACACTGATGTACTGTGCTGTAGAAACCTGAAACAGTATCTGTCTCTAGGGATTAGGATAACAAAAATACACAGATTTTTAAAATTTAATCAGTCAGGTAGCTTAAAGAAGTATATAGTCTTGAACAAACAAATGCGGATGAAAACAAACCATGATTTTGAAAAAGGTTTCTATAAGCTAACGAGTAATTCTGTGTTTGAAAGACGATAGAGACCATAAAAAACAGAGTGGATATAAGATTAGTTTCAGATGGAGAAAAGTCTGATAAACTTGCAGCAAAATCAAATTTTAAAGGAAGAACTGTATTTAATGAAAATCTTGTTGCCATACATACGTATAAGACAAAAATCGCGTTTAATAAACCTATCTATGTAGCAATGAGTAGACTTGATTCACCTAAAGAACTGATACATGAATTTTACTATGTAGTTATGAAACCAAAATATGGTAAAACTATTAATTTCTGCTATGGAGGTCCAGTAACAGGTGATACACCAGCAATATTGAAAAATAAAATAAATGGTAATGTAGGAATAAAATGCATTGAGCAGTTAGCTATTCACTGGAAAGAAAGAAATGATGGAAAAGAAGTAGCATTCGTAGCATTTAGTAACAAATACTTGGTTTGGAATCATGACGGTTGCTCTGATATAAGCAAGACAATATGGCATAAAACTATCAAAGATATTTATAGAGTTGTTACAAATAACTCTGCTGTTGATGTAAAAGAACATCATTCACTCTCTAATAAGAATCTAAACAAAGTGAAGCCTAAAGATTTAAAAATAGGGGATGAACTCTACCATTCATCTTGTGTAAATGCAAAGTCAAAAACTGAAGACAATTTTGCCAGGGAATTCATAAATAGCATGTTCAACATAAAAAACGAGAACAGAGAGATGAAGACAATATTCTTAAACACCTTTTTCTTAGGAGATGGAAGTTGTGGAATACACCCACATGCGAGGGGTTCAAAATATTTTTTGGCACTCAGTAACATATCAACTTTGTTAAATCCATGTGTGTGAAGATAATTTTAAGATGTTTGATACACTTAGTCCAAGTGGTGTATATAAAATTTTTCCTGTTGAAAGCATAAAGTAATATGTTACAGAGTATGCTAAATTTTATTACACCGATCAGATATTGCTAAAGAAGAAATATATTGGTTCTGCTCTCGCTATTATCTGGCAGATGGGGCTAAGTGTTACAATCAAAATGTGTAAAAATATTATCTTTGACACAAAGGAAAAATTACTTGTTCATAGCTATGCTATTCATTTCAGTGACTGGGGTATACATTTTCTGTACAAACCAGGCTAGATAAACCAAACATTTTAAGACAACAATCTCTGAGAGTGAGAAGAGTTAGAAAATTAACAAAATAAAGAAGATACATACGATTTCTCATCAAGACAATTATGCATATAATACAGAAAGTAATGGAACATTTAACACAGGTTCTTCAACAACAGTTTATAACACAAGTAGCTTGATATACAGCGTATGTACTGAAGATTTCTATGAAGACATGATATCAGTAATCGATTACGTTGATACTATTGACTATCCAACGGATGATATTTATGGCTTTCCAGAAGTAAGCATGAAAGTTTTAGGAAAAACGAAAGATAAATGTAATGGAAAAATAATGGAAGAATTTTATGGTTTGAGAGCAAAAATATATGCTTATAAAATTGATGAGAAGGAGGAGAAAAAATCTAAAGGAGTGAATAACTGTGTTGTCTAAAATAAAATAAGTTCAGTATACTATAAAAATTGTTTGTTCAACAATAGAGAGCAATACAGAACAACAGGCACGATTCAAAGTGAGAAACATGACAGCTATACAGTTGAGGTAAACACGAAAGCATTGAGTCCTCATGATGGTAAAAGATATGTCCTGGATCACCTATAAGGCTCGCTTTGAGTACAATACTTACAGCAGAACACTTAGAACACTACCAAATGTTTATTGGCTGTTGGAGAACGCGTGATGAAGCTGTGTAGGAGAGGCCTAAACTCGACTACCATCCTGTGACTATAACCAGCTGGAATGAAAACACATCTGCAGCCACACCACTCTTCCAACATTCTAGAATCTGTGATGTAGGAATTTAGAAGACTATTTTTAGTTTAACTGGTGTCACATTACTTCCCACATATAATTCACCATTTACACAGTGCTTACCTCACAAATTATAAGGTTAATACGATTCCATTTTTTGGTTACATATTTAGTTCATTTACTCACTCATCCAAAAATCTTTGAAGATTATGGAATACATGATTCTCTTGCAAATATTGTGTGTGTGTGTGTGCGAGCGCACACATGCAAACACACACACACGCACAACACACAACACACACACACACGCACACAAACACACAAAATTTAACAGTAATATTAGGTTTTGTTCTTCAAGGTCTAGAAGCTGCGAAAGAGTACCTGCTGACCACTGTTTTGAGTTTCTTCAGCAATAAAATAAAAACATGCTGAAATCGATGGAGTACAGCAACAATTTCTGCATGGTGGCTGCAGCAGAATGTTCGTATTTCGAAATACAGCCACCAGGGAGCAGTGATGGAAGGCATGTGGCGTCACGAAGTACAACCGACTTGAACTGTAGCTGACTGTCTATGGAGTACACACAGGGGTTTTCTCTTTAGATTAGGCGACTCTCCATCCAATCCAGAGAACGATAGCTGTAGTAAACGCAGAAGTATCAGTGTAAGATGGAAAGAAATTCCTCACACTGGTGAGAGTATTAAAATCCTAATTGTAAACTACCAAACCATTCACAACAAAGTACCAGAGTTTGAAGAGTTCATGAAAGCAGTTAAGCTCACGTAATGCTAGATATGGAAAGTTGTTTGAAACCTGAAATTGATAGCAGTCAGATTTATGGGCAAAATTTAAGTGTATGTCAAATGGATAGTCAATGGGAAATTGAGGTGGTGTATTTGTCGCAGGAGACAAGAGACTCAAATCCGTCGAGGTGGAAATGGAAGTTGCATGTGAAATTGTTTGGCCAAGACTCAGTATCCGGGATGGGCATAAAATGATAATTGGATCTTTCTGTCACCCACCAGACTAACTTTCTGATGTAAACGAGCACTTTCGACAAAACCTCAGTTCACTTGAACTTAAGGTCCGCAGTCATACTGCAATTATTGGTGGACACTTTAATTATCCAACATTTCATTGGGAAAATTACAGTTTTTTTATTAGAGGGTGTGATAAGGCGTCCTATGAAACATTACTAAATGCTTTCTCTGAAAACTAACTAG
Source organism: Schistocerca piceifrons (assembly GCF_021461385.2). Taxonomy (NCBI): domain Eukaryota; kingdom Metazoa; phylum Arthropoda; class Insecta; order Orthoptera; family Acrididae; genus Schistocerca; species Schistocerca piceifrons. The sequence continues at coordinate 42,300,948 of NC_060138.1, read as the reverse complement.
AGCAGATAGTTAAGAACCCCACTCATGATGGAAATATATGGATCTAATCTCAAGTAATAGACTTGACCTTTTTGAGGATGCCCACATTGAGACTGACCAAGACACGATTGTGGCAACAATAATTACCATAGTACAAAGGAACCTAAAACAAGCAGAAAAAGAGGTATGTTCAGTAAACTAGATGAGTCTAGATCAGTAATGTCTTATCTTGATGAGGAACTTGATACTTTCAGCACAGAGTAGGAACATGTAGGGGAACTATAGCTCAGTTTAAAAGAATAGTTGACCAACATTGAACAGACATGTACCCAGTAGGGCAGTCCACAATGGGAGGGAACCTCTATAGTATACAGTCACAGTAAAGAAACGTTTAAAGAAACAGAGACTACTGCATTATAGGCGTAAAACGAAGTGTAGGGATACAGATAGAGAAATGCTGAATGAAACGCGTTTGGCTGTCAAGTGAGAAATATATAATGCTTTCAATGACTACTGTAGCAGAAAATTGTCAAACAATGTTTCACAGAACATGAAGAGATTCTGGTCGTATGTAGAGGCTGTTAGTGGCACCCGAGTTAGACAGGAACTGAAATTGAGAGTAGTAATACCAAAGCTGAAATGCTTGACTCTGTTTCCAAATGTTCCTTTACTAAGGAAAACCCAGGAGAATTGCCCCAATTTTAAACGATTTATTGCAGCAAAATAGCCATTATAGTTATACATTAGATTACAATCATTTGAGAGCGAATTACAAGGATGTGTTGAGTGTCTGCATAATTCTTAGTAGATTACATTCAGTGCTGGTATTATAACAGATTATCATTTGAACCATTTATTGCATAGTCTCTAATTGATCTGGTCCTCTTGTTGCATATTTCTATATGGTATCTCTCACAAGACTGTCCACATAGTGTACACTTGCAAAGGTTTGACGGTTCGTGGTATGTTGTATTTGCACAAATTTCATGGTGGAATCCGTGTACTGCGAGTCTTGTAAGTACGTGTCTCATCTCAAAATTTGCTGCTGTTCAAGTGAGGTCGATCATGGCCCCGGATCCATAGAATTCCATTGGTACTTCCTCTCTTTTCTTGAGTAGTGATCTTAGTAGGTTCTCCGATGCTAATGTGTTGGGAAGTAAGAACCTTGTCCTTAGATCCTCGATGAGGAAAGATTCTCGGGCGAGAAGGTAGACTAATCTTGATCTTGTGGTTTTTGTTACCCCTAATGTTCTTTTGATATAGGTTGCTTTTACTCTTTCCAATGTTTCTAAATTCTTTTCATTTAGGTGTATCCATATGATTTCTATCCCATAAGCCAGTATTGGTATTACTTTTGATTTGTAGAGTGCCATAGCTGTGTCTAGATTTAGTGTTCTGATGGAACTTATTTCGTTTATCGCTCTGATGGCCTGTGTCGCTTTCTCTGTTGTGTGTTTAGTGAACCACTTTGCGGACTGCTGGAGTTTTATCTCCAGATATTTGTAATCTTTGGTGATACATATTTGCTTTCCTTGTAGTGCAATTCTTGTCGTTTTTGGGATTTGCCCACCTGGTCTGAATACCATCATTTCCGTTTTGTCGGTGTTGATTACAAACTTGTGTTTTGTGCACCATTTTTCCACGTCTTCTATAGTCTCCTGTAGTTTCTTTAAGTTTTTTGAGCCTATCACAATGTCGTCCGTGTAGGCATTTGCTTCGACATCTTCGTCATGAGCGATTTCCATAATGTCCTTTGCTGCCAGAATGAACAGAGGTCAGAATGAACAGTGGGTCTCCTTGGAGTACTCCGTTTGTTTGCCTTATTGGTTCAGACAGGTCGAGGTTGTCCGAGATCCTTATCTCATTCCATTCATTTATGGAGTTTATAATCCTCGTCCAGATGCTGTCTCTTCCCAGGGTTTCGTCGAGCATCCTTTTTACTAATGATCGATCGAGGAGGTCGAAGGCCTTTGTGAAGTCTATGAATACAGCATAATATTTTTGCTTCTTATCGATGGTTTCCCATATGTTTTTTAAAAGCAGCTCCACTGCTGAGATAGTGGATCTTTTTTCCCTGAACCCAAATTGAGATTCTGGGAGGTGGTCTTCCAAAGTGTGTCTTATTCTTCCTGTGACTAGTTATGTGAATACCTTAAAAGGGTTGTTCTCCAAGTCTATTCCTCTGTATTTGTTTGTGTCCTTTGGGTCACCCTTCCCTTTGTACATTACCCTTACTATTGATTTTCTCCACTGGCCTGGGATTTTTGCTGTTTGAATGCATTTGTTATAAAGTTTTGTCCAGGTTGGTGCTAGCAGATTGGCTGTGTCTTTAAGGTATTCGTTGTAAAGCATGTCCAGTCCTGCGGCTTTCTTCCTTTTTGTTGATTCAATGATGTTTCAGACCTCATTCGGAGTGAGTGGGGACCAGGCTGCCATCTCTTGCAGTGTGATCTCTTGACTTGATACCTGTGCTCCCTCTCTACCATCTTTGTTGAGAATGTCTTTGAAATGTCTCGTCCATTCTTCCATGCTTATATAGTGTGACTGTGCCTGCTTTCGGGGGCGGATTACAATGGGTCTCAATTTAATCATTTGATCCTGAAATCACTGAAAAGAAGAATGAAACAAGTATTAGTGTCAATGGTGTTGAGAAACCGCTGAAATCGTTAAAACTGAACAACCTCCAGAGCCCAATGAAATCCCTGTCACATGCTATACTGAATTTGCGGATCAGTTAGCCCCTCTTTCAACTGTTATCTATCGTAGATCCCTCAAACAAAAAACCGTGCCCAGTTCTTGGAGAAAAGAGAATGTCACACCTGTCTACAAAAAAGATAATAGAAACGATCTACAAAACTTATGTTCAATATCTTTGACATCGATTTGTTGTAGAGTCTTAGAGCACATCCTGAGCTCAAACATAATGAGGTATATTGAAAAGAATGACTCCCTCCATACCAACCTGCATGGATTCCGCAAACATCGATTGTGTGAAATCCAACGTTCACTTTTCTCACATGACATACCGAAAGCTTTGGATCAAGCCAATTGGGTCGATGCAGAATTTTTTGATTTCCAAAAACCATCTGATTCAGTACCACACACTCACTTATTGTCAAAAGTAAGATCATATGGGGTATCAAGTGAAATTTGTGACTAGATTTAGGCCTTTTTGGTAGGGAAGAAGCAGCATGTTATCTTGGATGGAGAATCATCGACAGATGTAGAAGTAACTTTGTGTGTGCCCCATTGAAGAGTGTTGGAACCCTTGCTGTTCATGTTATATATTAATCACACTATTTATACATGGAAGGAGAGACAGCATTGGTCGTATATTTTTGTTTATTATCGCAAAATCGATTTTCGGTCACTTAGTGACCATCTTCAGTGCTGTAATTATAACTTAAATTAGTAAGCACTGGTGTCAATAAGCTTACGGCTATCACATAGATTCTATGTATCGCCATAAGCTTATTGACACCAGTGCTTACTAATTTAAGTTATAATTACAGCACTGAAGATGGTCACTAAGTGACCGAAAATGTATTTTGCGATAATAAACAAAAATATACGACCAATGCTGTCTCTCCTTCCAAGTATACCCAATATCTGGTCATAGTGCACAGGACACTATGGAGTCACCAATCAATCACACTATTAATAGTAACATCAGGCTTTTTGCAGGTTATGCAGTTATCTATAATGAAGTACTATATGAAAGAAGCTACATAACTATTCAGTCAGATCTTGATAAGATTTCAAAATGTTGCAAAGACTGGCAACTTGTCCTCTACGTTCATAAATGTAAAATTTTGTCCTTCACAAAACGAAGAAACGTATATCCTGTGACAGTAATATCAATGAGTCGCTGTTGGAAACAGCCAACTCATACAAATTCCTGGGTGTAACACTTTGTGGGATATGAAGTGCAATGATCATATAGGTTCAGTTGTGGGTACGGTGGGTGTGTTTATTTATTTATTTTTTTGTTTATTGGTGCAATATGGGAAGTGCAATCACTCTACAAAGCAGATTGCCTACAAATCACTCATGCGACCTGTTCTAGAATATTGCTCAAGTGTGTGGGACCCATACCAAATAGGCCTAACAGAGGATACTGAACATATACAGAGAAAGGCAGCACAAATGGTCACAGGTTTGTTTAATCTGTGAGAGAGTTTCACAGAGGTACTGAAGGAACTGAACTTGCAGACTCTTGAAGACAGGCGTAAGCTATTCCGATAAAATCTGTAAACAAAGTTTCCAGAACCGGCTTTAAATAAGGACTCTAGAAATGTACTACAATCTTCTACGTATCGCTCACATAGAGATCGTGATAATAAGATTAGAATAATTACTGCACCACACAGGCATCCAATCATTCTTCCTACACTCCAAACGAGAGTGGAATGGGATAAAACCGTAATAATTGGTGCATTGGGACAAACCCTCTGCCATGAACGTCACCGTCATTTGCAGAGTATAGATTTAGATGTAGAACTTTTTGTGGTATGACAAAAGATGCGGCACTTAAGTCACGCAATTGAACACTGGGTGTTTGCACGTGCAACTGCCATTAGCAGTGGCGTCACTATAGTCGTGAGTGTGAACCAGGCTAAAACCTCCGTGAAAATGCCACGGCATTCGTAACAAGGAGATTTACAGCTTTGTATGGTCTTTTATTTGAAAGTTAAGTCATATCTTCCCTAATAGAGAGCACTAGCATCGAAGATTGCACCAGTGACCTCAATATTAAGCGTGGAGGTATACCTCCATGATATTAAGCTACGTGGTTTGAACTCATTGTAATTATAAGATCTTTGATGTAGTATGTAAACAATTCGGTGTGGAAGGTACTAGGTAGCGTCATGAGCATGGCGTGTAGATTGAGTTCGAGATATGCTAAACACTTATTCCAGCCACGCTGTTGTGGTAAATATCTATCAGTAGATGTATGCCTGTGTGGTATTAACCCGTTAGTGTTTTCTACGGAAGAATGTTATGATATTGACAGGTTTTTGTTGTGTCGTGGAAAATAGAGGTCAAAAATTTATTTGTGCATGAAAGACACTCAAACACACACACAATTTTTTTACACCTAATAGTACATGTTGTGACATGGAGCGTAAGTGATTGATTTCAAATATCTTGCAGTTCGGTGTGGTACGTCATGGGACAAGACGATGCAGAAATATGCAGTACTACTAACTGTGACAGTGGATAACTGGTAGCACTACGGTCGTTAAGGAAGTGTAAATATTTGCGCCTTCCATAAATCATAATTGCATTACATTGTTAAGTGTGTCGCTGTGTTTGTTTTCATCCCGAGCCCCAACATTCTGCTAACAAATGTATTAAAATAAAATATTGACAATTTGAAATGCCACCGCTTAGGAAGTTTTCATAAGTTGAGCGTGGTTTTACCATCCTTCTTGCAGAGAAGTGAGTCACTCACGTCATGCTCATAGTTAACATTTGCTATATCTCAACCAGATTCTCACATCAGGGTACGCTACAGCTCAGGTTGTGGTGACAGACTGGTCTGCAGTATATCCCGAATTCTAGGTTATGTTGAAAGATGTAGTATGGTTGTGAGATGATGAAGCGGTATCAAACACTTCAGTAATGTCTCTGTACCTCTATCTTCTTATAGATCATGTTGCTTTAACCTTATGTGGTAGGAATTACGCTTTCATTTGTATTTATAGAGTATTTTGTAGTTGATTTCAGTGTTGCAAAACACCATCCTCATGCCCCTTTATCAAACATGATAATAATGAGGATACTGTGTTATCAACATTATACATTTCATAGAGAGTACAATCAGCGCATGTACCCCCTATACTGCATAAGTACCAAAAATAGTTGCTTATGGTGTGAATGGCAGTAGCCCGTCAACAAACTTCTTGTTGTTTGGAGTCAGTTGTCACTTTCATCACCATGCAGACATCATGTCTGAATCATGTTGCAATTAGTTTTTATCACCTTATGACTCTACTGGATGGTAAATGACAGCATCAGAGAGAACTGCTCAGGTTGTCTCCTAAATGGTTGATACAGATCAAGAACAGTAATGGCCTATAACACTTCTGTAGCAGGTTGGACTGAAGCAGAGCTTGGAGCCAAAAACCATGTGCCAGGAATCGGGCATTGATCACCGACAGCAGTCGCCTGTGCTTGATCAGCGTCCCACAGCTGTAGCAAGACATTTTTGTGACACTGTTCAGGATGTAATTGCCTTGGTCTAGCCTTTGAGAATGCTCCTCCAGCTTAACCGACTTCTGTGCTGTCAAGATGCTGCTGATTGTGACGGCCGCCCCAGACATGGCCTCTGCTCCAGATCATTCGGAGTGACATGCAATCGCAGCCTGTACTGTGCAGACAACAGCATGCAGCAGAACTTAAACCCCTCCCTGACCAGCCGTCATGGTTGAGCAGTTGGGCAGCAATATGGTGTGCAGCCCATGTTATTTGGCGTGCAGCCCATGTTGTTCAGCTGTGTTGATGATTCTACAATATCTACAACACCAGGCTGCAAACCTCTATTTGCTGCCTGAGCATGCAGGCACTATACTGCCTTCTTGGGATTACAACAAAGGAGGCCCCCCTCCCCAGTGAAGTATCAACCATGGTTACTATTTAAGGAATGGAGACTCTCTCTAAGGAAGGTGTCAAGTGAATTTTTGTCTGACTTTTGAAATAGATATATTTGTGTTTGTTTTTTCTATATTTAAATGTTGTGACATTTAACCTGTGTAACTACAATGACCTGTAGTCGCCAAATCATGTATCCGCCATGACACTCTCTAATTGCTGTCAGTTATTTGTTACTAAAATAGAGTATGTTATGGCAACCATTGTGTCCTCATGATCACTTTGACCTCCTGCATTTTTTCCCTGTCCACTTTGACCTTCTCCTGAGGATGGCATTCCACCTCATGGGTAAGTCATGCTGCTCATACAGGATGATGTTCATAGTCAACTCATCTCCCTGACTATCTGGCTTCAGGCTGTTGCAGTCCGCATTTTCCTTCCTCACTTGACTTTTTCCCTTTGTACCATTGACATCCCTCTGTCATTCTATGTCACCAGGACAGACTTCCTCCAGCTTATTAGGCATCTACCTCATCCCTTTCTGCAGCTCGGTGACTTTAATACGTACCATCCCCTTTAGGGTTCTCCCAGAACCTGTCTTGAGGTGCCCTCGTGGCTGGTGTTCTCCATCAACTTGACCTCTTCTGCTTAACACAGGAGCACCCGTGTTCCTTCCAGACTCCTCGCACACCTGTTCCCATTTGGACCTAGCCTTCTCCACTGCCTAGCTTGCCCATCGTCTACAGCGGTCCATTCTCTCTGACACATACTTGAGCGACCATTTCCTGTGTGCTATCTGTTGGCCGACTCCTACCCCACTTATGTGCCCACACAAATGGCAGCTTACTAAGGCCGAATTGATGCTTTACTTCTTCCTGGTAGCCTTCGATGAACAAGATTTCCCCAGTTGTGATGACCAGGTGGAATATCTCATAAACGTTATCCTTACTACCACAGAATATTGCATTCCTTGCACTTCCTCTTTACTACTCCGTGTCCCAGTCCCTTGGTGGGCCAAGGCGTGCCACAGTGCAGTTTGCATGTGGAGACGTGTTCTTTGGGATAGCAGAAACGCTAGCTGGATTTCATTTACCAGTTCTTTTAACAGTTCCAGTCCCTCTTCCATCATGTGGACTAACCTCTGACGGCTCTCTAGGACCAAGGTCCATTCACCAATTTCCAGCCTGATGGTAGCAGACATGTCACAGTGGACCCTATTGCCATCTCCAACACCTTGGGCCACAATTTTGCACAGATTTCGAGCTCCTCTCACTATCACCATGCCTTGGAAATGAGCAGAGGAGACTTGAGCCAATACCTTCTTCTTCTCAGAATAGTGAGTGCTACACTGCCGCCTTTACTTTCAGGGAGCTGGATCGTGTTCTCGTTTCATCCTGATCTTCCTCCCCAGGGCCAGACGATGTTCACATTCAGATGTTGCAGCAGCTTTTCTTGCAGGCAGGCACTTTCTCCTTCATACGTACAACTGCATCTGGGCAGAGATCACATTTCCCATGAAGCCACTGCCATACCCATACCTAAGCCTGCTAATGACAAACTCCTTCCTTCTAGCTGCCGCCGTATTTCTCTCGCCAGCTGTGTTTGTAGGGTGATGAGATGTATGATTCATTCCTGGCTGGCTTCGTGGCTTGAGTTTTGCAATTTACTAACCACTGCACAGTGTGGATTTCGAGCACGCTGTTCCGCAGTTGACCATCTTGTCACTTTGTCCACCCGTGTCATGAATGGTTTTCTGCAGAAATCCCAGACTGGCCGTGTTTTTCGATATGGAGAAAGCCTACGACACCTGCGGGAGGACTGGTATCCTCCGTACTTTCTACACGTGGAGTTTCTGTGGCAGCATGCCCCGTGTCCTTCAGGAATTTTTAAAAGACAGTTTTCAAGGTACTTATGGGATCTGCCTTGTCAGACACATTATCCAGGAAAACGGTATGCCTCAGGGTTCCGTCCTGAGAGTCGTTCTCTTTGCTATCGCCATTAACTCTATAATGGCCTGTCTCCCACCAGGTGTCTCCATCTCCCTTTCCGTTGACAATTTTGCCATACATTGCAGTTCTCCATGGACTTGTCTCATTGAGCGGCATCTTTAGCAATGTCTCTACCATCTTTTCTCATGGAGCATTGACAGTGGCTTTTGTTTTCCACTGACAAAACTGTTTGTATGAAAATCTGGCAGCACAATTGGTTTCTTCCATCATCTTTATGTCTTGGATCTGTTGCTCTTCCATTTGTTGAAACTATGAAATTCGTGGCGCTCATGCTTGATAGGAAACCTTCTTGGTCCTCCGACGTCTCTTACCTGACAGCCCGCTGTATGCGGTCCCTCATTCTACTGTGTGTCCTCAGTGATACTTATTGTGGAGCAGGTTGAACCATCCTCCTCCATTTCTACCGGTCCCTTGTCCCTTCAAAACCAGACTATTGATGTTTCGTTTACACTACTGCATATCCGCCCCTCCTACACCGTCTTAATACTATTCACCATAGTGGCATCTGTTGGCCACTGGTACGTTTTACATAAGCCCAGTTAAGAGTCTGTATGCAGAAGCTGCCTAACTACTGCTATCCTACTGCCATGACTTTCTCTTCACCAGGTATGCATGCCCTTTGTCTGCAATTTCCCAATGCCAATTTCTCAATGGTGTGAACCCTTCACCACCTTGGCTTCGTTTGGCAGCCCGTGTTCGCCTTGGCCTTCATTCTCTTCTTAATTCCACTACTCCAGCCTTGCTCTATTGCCTTCAGTTTCACAACCTTTGCATGGAACTTCGCAGTAGTACCTTTGTGTACATTGATGACTCTTGGACTGAATGTGGTGTTGGGTATGCCTTGGTCATTGGCACTGACATTTTTTGATATCGTCTTCTGGAACACTGCTCAAAATTTACAACAGAGCTCTCACCACTTTGTACTCATTGCCCTCAACCTTTGATGGTCCATCATATCCTGACGGAATGCCCCTTTTTAACCATTTACGTCCTCATTTGTGTTTGCTGTCTTAAGTTATCGTCTTTGTTAGCAAACGATGCATGGGCTGTCAACCGCATTTTACTTTTTATCCATTGTAGCAGTATTGGGAAGGACATTTAATCTTTAGTTTAGGACCTCTGTTTCTCTATGATCTATTTTATAGACCTTTCTCCACGTTACTATTTTTAGCTGTCTTCTCTTCTGTCGACTGGGATTAAAGAATGAAATAAACAAATAGCTTTGTGATCAGCAACAGTAGACTGTGCACAATCCTGATCAACTATTGCTGTATCCTCTGCCTGATTATCTTTACAACTGTGATTGTGTCTGTTTTAGAAACTGTGACAGAAAGGTGTAGTTTGCAGCATTATAATGTTCACACTCTTCTGAAGTTATTGTAGCTGTTTAACAGAGTTCAAGGGGTGCAAGGTTGGTAGCACACAAGATACCTAAGCAGAATTTGAGTTATCTCGTGTCCAGCCTAGCATATCATTATTAAAATATGCAGTAGTTGCTGTTCTAATGAGAGCTCGCAGCCGAGCGGTCTAAGGTGCTGCAGTCATGGACTGTGCGGCTGGTCCCAGTGGAGGTTCGAGTCCTCCCTCGGACATCGGTGTGTGTGTGTGTGACTGGTGACCTTAGAAGTTAAGAGTCTCCCCCCCCCCCCCACCCCCCAACCCCCCCCCAAAAAAAAGAAAAAAAAGGCTCACTGTTCCTGCAGGTCCCACATTGAGGTCTGGTTGATGGTGTTACGTCTAGAAACCTTGGGACCAGAAAAAGGATTCTCCTACACCAGTCCACTGACCTGGAAATGTGTCGTCCAATGTTGTCCTAGTGATTGACGCCCAGTAAGCAGGGGCATCATCTTGCTACTACATGCTATTAGATTGCAGTTCTGCAACCTGTGAGAATGCAAACTGTTCCACCATGTTCAGATTAACAGCTGAGGTTATTGACACCTCCGCTAAGAAAACAGGCTCACCATACGTTCATGAAGCAGAGCACATCACATTTATTTTTGGACCATCACTCACAGTTTCTCTGCTAATGGTTGTTCAGACTTCCAGATTCTCACACTGTATCAGCTTATCTTTCTGGACACATGAAAGCAAGCTTTGTGGGTGAACGCCACCTTTTTCAGACAGTCTGGGTTATCATTGATGCAACTGATTCTCAACTGCTATATCATCAGGTTGAAGTGCATGCAGCAGCTGCACCTTGTACGTATCATGCTTCAGTCTCCTGTGTAGTAGTCTGTGTACTGTGGTTGGTGTTAACTGCAAGTGTCGAAACAGTTGATGGACTGATTTGGTAGGGCTGAATGCCTGTTGCATCTGCCACATTTTGATCACAAATACTCAGATGCTAGGACTCATCCTCTTCACGACCCTTCTAGACTCCTTTAACATTTTGTACCCCTGTTTTATGGTGAAATTTGATGGTGGTGTGCTTCTGTAACTTGGTGTCTATCAACCATTCCACACACTGGGATTCCATATGATACAAGTGATGAAACACAAGAACAAGGCACCTTCATTGTGCTACTAAAAGTGTTTAATAACAAGGTCTTTGATATGGCAAGTGTAGGTAATTTGTGTATGCCCGTTCATTGTAACTGAACTTAGTAATGAGCATGCCAGCATAGGATTCTGAACAAAATTTGGAGCTCATATCACATTTGCGCATTCACAGGTAGTCTTGTCATTTCTTCTTCTTTTGTGGGGTTTTAGCATATAGAGCTGTATGCTTGATGGCATCCTTATGGAGAATGCTTATAATGAAAAATGATTTAGGTACAACCTGTAAATTTCTCCCATTTCTCTGTGAGTAATAGTCCATAAATGTGCAAACTCTGTGCCATTTGGAAAGTAAGAGGGAACTTGGGAATAGCAAAGACTGCAGTCCCCCACCTCGTCTTAGACCAATAATGTCATCAAGATGGTGGATACTCCTATTTAAAGTGTGCACCCACTTACTCCAACATGCTCTCTGCTAACACAATCCAACCCCCTGCGGGTCCGCAGGTTAGAATGGGCCCAAGGTATTCTTGCCTCTCGTACGAGGCGGCTAAAAGGAGTTTCACATGTTTTGGCCTTTATGTGACGGTCTCCTGTAGGGTTTGACATCCATTCTTCAAAATTTTCCTGAAGAGCGAGCCAATTAGGGAAGGGCGCCTTACAAGGTGCATTGTGTCCATCGTGCATTGAGATCTTTAGCCCACTTTCTCGTCGTTGCATTGCAGTCCTGCCCACTCTCAATCTCTTGGGCAAGGACACCTCCCTGAGTGCGTTTTCTACCATGCACTATGCAGTGCCGATTTCTGTGTCGGCGATGACCATGGACTTCTTTGCACCTGATATCCAGCACGGTAGCCAGTCCGTTGTGGTGGGGCCACCGTGTACCCTGTTGGTTGTAGCCCCCTGACCACACAGGGATCGCTCTGCTGATGTCTGCACTGTTAACTCCCCACGTATGTCAAGGGGTAGATGCCGATCCCCCTGGGGCATCGGGACTCCTGGCAATGGCCATCCTGCTGTATGGCCTTTGCTGCGGCTGGGCGGCACCCGTGAGGAGGGCCCCTGGTTGTAGTGGGTTGCATCAGGGCGGATGACACGCGATGCAGTTCAACATCTCTTGCTGGTGGTGAAACACCAGCAGTCTCTAAGGGATCACGAGCTCAATTCAACACACAGAAGTACGACCCCAAATCATTCCCCTCCCTGGCCACACCATGGGAGGAACGTCAGGCTAAGGATGGTAGTGGATCTTATTCGCTCCGGGACATTGCATATTCGAGAGCTGATGGGGAATCTTTCATGATGATGAAGCCCCAGTTTTTTGTTGGACATTTAGAGGACAAGTTCAGGGAGGTGGAGGATTTGTCCAAAATGAGATCTGGGTCAGTCTTGATCAAAACAGCATCCTCTGCCCAGTCACGAGAGTTACTCGCTTGTGACAAGCAGGGGGATGTTTTTGTAACCATCACGCCCCATAAGAGCTTAAATATGGTCCAGGGTATCATATTTCAAAGAGACCTTCTTTTGCAGTCCAACGATGAGCTGCGCGCCAATTTAGAGCGGCAATGTGTACATTCTGTCCGGCGTGTTCACCGGGGTCCGTAGGATAATCTGGTTGCCACCGGTGCCTTCATCTTGGCCTTAAAGGGTGATACATTGCCCGAGAAGGTCAAGGTGATGGTCTACCGGTGTGATGTAAAGCCCTATATCCCTCCCCTGATGCGGTGCTTTAAGTGCTGGAATTTCGGCCATATGTCTTCCTGCTGTACTTCCAGCGTCACATGCCGAGATTGTAGACGCGCATCACATCCCAATAACCCATGTACCCCGTCTTTCATCTGTGTCAATTGTGGAGAGCACCATTTGTCTTGCTTGCCCGACTGCAGGATTCTCCAGAAAGAAAGGAAAATCATGGAGTACAAGACCTTGGACAGACTGACCTACACTGAGGCTAAGAGAAAATTTGAACGCCTGCATCCTATGCATATGACATCATCTTACGCTGCCGCTACAACAGTTCTGACACTGTCAGCTCCGCCAACCCAGGTCACCTCTCAGAGCCGGAAGACTGCACTTGCCCCCTTGATGGTGGGGGGCATTTCCCTCCCTGTTGCTCCTGCACTGCCTACTTCGGGAGCAACATCCCCCCCAACCATCGGGGACATCCATCCCCACTTCTAAGCCGGAGAAGCATAAGTCTTCTTTGACTTTTCTCACTAGGAAGGGGTCCCTTGGGTCACTCCCTTCCCAGGTTTCTTCTAGTGGGGAAGACGGCACCCACCAGTGGCTGAAGAGCCCAAAAGCAGCTGGTCATACGGCTTGATGCTCATCCTCAGTCCCGGAGACTGAGCCAGTGAAGTCCTCCCAGTCAGGGAAACCCAAGGAGCAGTGAGAGAAATCCAAAAAGAAAACCCCTGGCACACACACCACTGCTACCTACAAGCTCTGCGGCTCAGGATGAGGTGGAGATTTTGGCATCCGCTGAGGATGTAGATCTCGCCAGACTCTCAGACACAATGGATATAGACTTCTCAGGCAATAAATTGATGGCAGCAGGTGACTCTGAGGCGTAAACTGCCTCATTGAATGTTCCATGCCTTCCCAGTCTCACTATGTCATCCTCCAGTGGAATTGCAGCGGTTTTTTCCACCGCCTGCCTGAGCTACGGCAACTGTTAAGCTTTACACCTGCTATCTGCATTGCCCCCCAGGAAACCTGGTTCCCAGCAATGCGGACCCCTGCCCTCTGCGGCTATAAGGGATATTACAGGAACCATAGCGACTACAATCGAATGTCAGGTGGAGTTTGCGTTTATGTCCTAAACTCGGTCTGTAGTGAACATGTACCCCTTCAAACCCCTCTTGGAGCTGTGGCTGTCAGAATAAGGACGATGCAGGAAATAACTGTATGCAATGTATATCTTCCTCCAGATGGTGCAGTACCCCTGAATGTATTAGCTGCACTGATTGATCAACTCCCTAAACCTTTCCTACTTGATACCATGCTTACTGGCCGAGGCAGAGATGTCGAAATTTTACTGACGCAATTTGACCTCTGCCTCTAAATACTGGGGCCACCACACATCACACATTTCAGTGTGGCTCATGGTAGTTACCCAGCCATTGATTTATCAATCCCAGGACTTCTCCCATGTATCCAATAGAGAGCACATGATGACCTGTGTGATAGTGACCACTTCCCTATCTTCCTGTCACTGATCCAGCGTCAGGCCCATGGACACCTGCCCAGATGGGCTTTGAACAAGGTGAACTAGGGAACTTTCAACTCTGCTGTCGCCGCTGAATCTCCCCCACATGGTAACATCGATGTGATGGTTGAGCAGGTGGGTAGCACAATTGTTTCTGCGGCAGAAAACGCGATCCCTCACTCTTTAGGCCGCTCGAGGCATAAGGCAGTCCCTTGGTGGTCGCTGAAGCAATTAAGGAGCGTCGGCGAGCTCTACAGTGGCATAAGCGGCACCCTTCCCTGGAGCACCTCATAGCTTTCAAACGCTACCTTATCAAATAACGGAAAAAGGAGTGTTGGAGAGATACATCTCCATCATTGGGTGCCACATGCCACCTTCCCAAGTCTGGGCAAAGATCAAACATCTTTTTGGGTACTAGGACCCAACAGCTGTCCATGGTTTTACCATAAATGGCGAGTTGTGTACCGACACAAACACGATTGCCGAGCACTTTGCTTGAGCCTCTGCATCGGAGAATTACCCCACAGCCTTTCGCACACTCAAACAGCAGCTGGAAGGGAACGTCCTCTACATGCTGCAGTGAATCCTATAACGCCCCATTTACAGAATGGGAGCTCCTCAGTGCCCTTGCACGTTGCCCTGACACAGCTCCTGGGCTGATCGCATCCACAGCCAGATGATTAAACATCTCTCATCTGACTACAAGCGACATCTTCTTGTCCTCTTCAACCGGATCTGGTGCGATGGCGTCTTTCCCTCGCAATGGCAGGAGAGCACCATCATTTCGGTGCTCAAACCCGGTAAAAATCTGCTTGACATGGATATCTATCAGCCCATCAGCCTCACCAACGTTCTTTGTAAGCTGCTGGAACTTATGGTATGTCGGCGGTTGGGTTGGATCCTGAAGTCACATGGCTTGCTGGCTCCATGTCAGGGCGGCTTCCGCCAGGATCGCTCTACCACTGGTAATCTTGTGTCCATCGAGTCTACCGTCCGAACAGTGTTTTCCAGATGACAACACCTGATTGCTGTCTTTTTTTGACTTACGTAAAGCATACGACACGACTTGGCGACGTCATATCCTTGCCACATTGTATCAGTGGGGTCTTCAGGGACACTCCCGATTTTTATCCAAAACTTCCTGTCGCACCGTACTTTCCATGTCCAAATTGGTGACTCCCGTAGTTCCATCCATATCCAGGAGAATGGAGTTCCGCAGGGCTCTGTATTGAGCGTCTCTCTATTTTTAGTGGCCATTAACGGTCTAGCAGCGGCTGTCGGGCCCTCCATCTTACCTCTGTGTGCAGACGACTTCTGCATTTCACACTGCTGCTCCAGTACTGTTTTTGCTGAGCGGCGCCTTGAGGGAGCCATCCACAAGGCGCAGTCATGGGCTCTAACTCATGGTTTCCAGTTTTCAGCCACAAAGTCGTGTGTCATGCACTTCTCTCGGCGTCGTACTGTTATCCGGAATCACACTTTATCTTAATGACGATCCACTCACTGTAGTGGAGACATATCAATTCCTAGGACTGGTTTTCGTCGCTCGATTGACTTGACTCCCTCATCTTCGTCAGCTTAAGCAGAAGTGCTGGCAGCACCTCAATGCCCTCCGTTGCTCGATCTACACCATCTGGGGTGCAGATCGCTGTAGTATGCTGCAGCTCTACAGAGCCCTTGTCCAATCCTGAATTGACTATGGCAGTGTGGGTTACGGCTCAGCAGCAACTTCAGCATTGCATTTACTCGACCCTGTGCACCACTGTGGGGTTCGATTACCAACAGGAGCTTTGAGGATGAGTCCGGTGACCAGCATACTGGTGGAGGCTTGTGTCCCTCCACTTGTACTGGTTGTTACCAATCTCGTTTCTTAGGTAACTGAAAAATTGTGGAATCTTACGCGGTATATTGTGGTAGGACTACACTCTCACCATGTGTTTGTAATTGAGAATAATACGAGTAGTTCCAGCACAATTTCAGCAAGACTTATTTATTAGTAGCTGCTGAAAGATTACACACTGCAGATCTCGTTTGTCTAGGGGTCCTCAAAGTTTTGTCTGCAAAATAATCATTCCAACAAGCATGGCCTGGGTTTTCTTCCTGTTTGAAATAAACACTACCAGATCTGAAATACTTTCTGCTAAAAATTATATTTATTCGTACTTTTTGTTTAGTAACTACACCATTTTCACTATGAACATTGATACTCTAAATGCATTATACTGTACTGGTCACATAAACACGTCCATCTCCCTCCAATACCGACAAAGAAGTTGCGGGCAAGTCAACATGTGCCCGGAAGTTGCAGACATTCCTGCACTCTAGATTCTTTGGTCTACTGACCTTAATAAACTCCAAAGATACATATAAATAAATATATATAAATATACAGCATTTAACATCTTAAACGAATCCATTATTTATCATAAAAGAAAATATTCATAATTAAATAAATTAAACACATTTTCTGGCAACATAATGAAATTACCTTAACTCTTTACTGTGGGCATCGTACTTTTCACATGAGATAAACCTTATCTCCGACAGTTAATTATATTACAATAGCCCACCAGGACTTACAAGTGTACCCTGATCCACTTGTCAGTCCGATACAGAAATTGCATCACTGTCTTGGCTAGTATACAACTTTTTATCACAACTCTAGTAAACTATTTATTCTTACATCACCCGTTGACTTCCTCATTTGTCTCACAACATAAATTACATAAATACACATATCGGTTTGTTGCCCAGAAATTTACTATAAAATAATACTAAAGTTAAAACATTTTCTCATATTAGAATAGACGTATCACTAACTCCTATATCATCACTGAGGTTGCAAAAGTATTTCAGTTCAACTATACTATTCTCTCATTAGCCTTGTAAGTTATGTGATATCAAAATTAAGAGGCAAAATAAGCCAACATAAAGTATGTGTTGTGTTATCAACACCGCTGAATAAAAACAGTTATCATGGTGAGCATGATGTAAAACAAAAGCACACTTGCATATACAAGAAAATATAGTCGATTAACTAAAGAACATTTTTATAAGCATTATGGTCTATTTAAGTGAAGGAACAAGATTTCAAAAATTATGAGATTTGCTATTCTCAGACTGTGGGGGTGGGTGACATGTCTTGTCTCCTAGCATCATCAGTAAAATAAAATCCCTCATTTTCAAGTTTACATATTTTGCAATTCATTAAATACTGTACAATTACTTAAACAAGCACATTGGAATCATTAAATTTAATCTGTAATAGAATTAAGTGACAATCAGTCTAGATACATCAATGTTTGTAGGCTCAATTTGCTCTTTTCTCAATATATGGCTTCAAAGAAACAACATTCCTAAGACCAAACAGATTTCTTGACTTGGGATATACTAATCGGTACGCATTTGGGTGGGGGTTCTCAATAATTTCAAATGGCCCAATGTAGATATCAAAGAACTTCTTGAGTTCTGCTGTTAGTAACTTTGATCGTTCGTGGGATTTCACTAAGACATGGTCACCTACTCTGAATGTGGTAGCCTTTATTTTCCGATCATGTCTGTTTTTCCTAGCTTCATCTAGTCTCTTCATGGTTTTCTTTACAATCTCTTCACATTCTTTCGTTGATATTAAGCTACATTGTGGAAAGTCTATTAATTCAGAAATAAGATTCACTGGTCTGAGATGAAACATAATTTCATACGGAGAAAACCCAGTAGAGCTATGCTGCAAGCTGTTCATGATATCCTCGAAGTTGTTTACATGGTCGGACCAACTAGGGTGTTTGTGACTACAATACGTCCTACAAAGTCTCCCTATTTCTCTCTTGCACCTTCTGCTGGGTTTGAAGATGGGTTATACATGGATATCAAGATGTGTTTTGTGTTAGTTTTTCCATGAATGCTTTCCAGTTTTTGAAACAAATTGTGAACCATTATCAGATAGTATAGCTTTAGGTTTACCTACACTCTTGAAGTAATCTCTCTCAATCTTTGTAATGATCTCTTTACTTGTAGCCTTTCAAACAGAATAAAGTTTAATTAGTTTGGAAAATACATCAACCATGACAAATATAAAACAATGGCCACCTTTGCTTTTAGGTAAAGGACCATAAAAGTCTACAGCTACTAAATCTAATGGCTTATCTGGAATGATGTTCTGCATTTCCCCCTGACATGTTCTGTTGCTTACTTTACTCTTTGACATTTGTCGCATGTTGATATTTCGTACCTCACCTTCTTTACCATGTTATAAAAGTAGATATTTTCTTGTAACTTTTTTACACATTTCTGTATTCCACAGTGACCATAACTCTCATGGGTGTACTTTATTAACTTGTCTGCCTCACACTCTGGCCAACATAGCTTCCAATTGTCAGAGTCCACATCTGTTCTTCTAAAGAGTGTTCCCTTAAAGACCTTATAGTATTTGTCAAGTTTTTTTGCCTAAAGTCTTTTGCCTAAACAGTCCTTAACTAATTTCCAATTAGGATCGTTATTTTGTCCCCTCCTGATGTTATTGCAAAGTGTCCTTATGAGCTTTTCATCTTGTATTCCCTTCATGTATCTTATTTTAAATTCCTTTTCTTCCTCTTGATCAAACATTTCCTGATCTCCTCCAACTGGTAACCTGGATAAAGCATTAGCTACTACATTTTCTAACCCCTTAATATACACAGTTTCGTAGTCAAACTGTTGCATGAACATTGCCCACCTGGTTAATCTACTGTGATACAGTCTACACTCCTGCAAGTAACTTAAAGCTTTGTGGTCTGAATACACTTTTATCTTGTGTCCTAACAGGTATGTTTTAAATTTTGTAAATGCCCAGTGTACTGCGAGTAATTCTTTTTCTGTGACTGTGTATGTTCTCTCATGTTTAAGTAACATTCTGCTGGCAAATGCAATGGTACAATGAAGTCCATAATCACTACTGTCAGTGTGAAGACAAAATAGCAAACTAAAATTTGGTCTGTGTAAAAGACTGTTCTTACGAAGTTCATTCTTAATTTTATCGAATGCTTCCTGACACTCTTCAGACCAATTCCATGTAGCATTTTTTCTAAGTTGCTTAAACATGTTACATTAAGGCATTGTCCATTTCTATAATTTCAATAGAATCCACAGAGTCCATAGAAAGATTTTAATTGTTTTCGGTTTCTAGGAGATGGAAAGTTTACGATAGATTTTATTTTCTCAGGATCTGCACTTATCCCTTCCTTAGTAATGATATGACCTAAAAGTTTCAGTTCTAACACACCAAATTTACATTTTTCCAGTTTTAATGTCATTCCCCCTCTTCTGAGTTTCTCACACACCTTTTTTAATAGCTTCAAATGATCCTCCCAACTTTGATTTGACACTAATATATCATCTACATAAATTGTTAGTTCTGACACAACTTCTTGGCCAAGTACATAGTCTAGTGCCCTTATAAATTCGGCGACTGATGAGTTTAATCCAAAAGGCACTACACAATACTGGTAACATCTCCCATTGTATAAGAAAGCAGTGTACTTTCTAGAACTAATTGTAAGAGGTACTTGATGAAACCTGAAGTCAAGGCTTGACATAATTTGGATATTTTTAAATTTGTATAACAACTCATCGATGTTCTCTGGGTGGTCAGTTTCTCTGTATAAACATTTGTTTAACTGTCTGGAATCTAGTACTAATCTGACTTGCCCATTAGGTTTATTTACAATTACCAAGGGATTATTATAAGGGCTTATACTCCTCTCAATGATTTCACACACTTCCATCTTTTGTAATTCTTTCTCCACTGCTACCCTTTTCGAGATTGGAATACTGTACGGTTTTGTAAAGAAAGGTTCACGTGGCTTCAACTGCAAAGTACATTGGTATCCAATTACTTTACCTGGTATATTGCTAAATACATCACTATATTCCCACAAAAATAGTTTCAAATCTTCTTTTTGGTTCTCCGGCTGCTTTTTCATTTACCAACTTTTCAAACTCTCTCTCTCATCTGTATCAAAATCTGTGACATGGCTTTCAATGTACTTACCTTCTTTTGTAAATTCAATACTGTTCACAGTCTTATTCATACACAACACATTTGATGTAAGAAGTTTCGTAGCGATGACTTCACCACTTGGTAGAGTCATCATTAATTTCTGTCCTGCCCAATCAAATGCTGCACTTACTTTTGTTATTCAAGACATACCTAGGATAAAATCCTCTGTGAGATCAGGAATGATGAGACACCCATGTGACCATGATACTCCAATTTCAAAAGTAATGAAAGCCTGACTCCTTATTGATTTACTGTGCTTCCCTCTTATTTTAATTCCTACTACAGGTAACTCAACATAATCCTTATTAGTTTTCAGTTTTTTACGTAATGATTCTGATATCCCAGATACTTGACTTCCTGTGTCCACTAAAGACTTTCCTTTCGATGATCCTATCTGTACATCAATAAATGGACTGCTTACATCAAAGTCAAATTTTTTGTTAATATTCTCATGTAATAAATCATCTTCAATTTCACTGAATCCATATCCCTTTCCAGTGTCCTTACCTGTATCATTACTACCAGAGTTATATGCTGTTATTACCCTAATTGCATTTTCTTTGGCCTGATTACTATTCCTGAATATTTCACTAATCCAACTACATTCATTTGTGCTATTATGTGTCTCTCCTTTATATTTATCTCTTAACATTTGTGCAATGTGATACTTAATTCTATCCCACCATTCTGGATACAAAGTTTCACATATATCAAGTGTTACCTTTCTGAAATTTTCATTATCCCTAATGGCACTACTGTTAAACCATAAGTTAAACAAAAATTGTTCACTATCTGACATTTCATCATCTACTCCACTAATGCTGTTAAGATTACCTGCTGTCAATTCCTTCTCGTTTTTCTTACATTTATCAAGATCAAATAACTCACTTACTAAAATTCTGGCATCCTTATCATTCAAATTGTCAACTGTATTCATGTGTACCTTGCTAATTTCATTACTATCCTCTTTTATATTAGTTATCCCTAAAGCTTCCAACTCCTCACTTACACCAATAAAACATCTTTCTTCACTACTATCCTCAATCTCCTTTTCTTCCCAATCAACATCACAAAAATTATCCTCTTGATCCTCTGCACCCTTACCTTCAGTATGCAGATTCACATTTAAATAATCTTTACTAGGTGCTCTTTTCATTCCTAGCCCACCAGACTCTTCCATAAGTTCTCTAATTCCTAGTACACTTTGATCATTGGAACAACTATTTCCCAGCAAGGTGCTCCTCTCAGCCCACTCATAGAATGAATCTAAGTTTAATTCTTCACAGTTTTCTAAGCAATCAGTGTCTTTAAATAACTTACCTTTTGTTTCTGGTTTATTTGTATGACATATATTATTTGTAACAGATATTACATTAATGGGATAACACTTCTCTTTAAAATAATTACTCATTATGTCACTGGTATCTTTTTGTTTAGACCGAGCGAGGTGGCGCAGTGGTTAGACACTGGACTCGCATTCGGGAGGACGACGGTTCAATCCCGCGTCTGGCCATCCTGATTTAGGTTTTCCGTGATTTCCCTAAATCGCTCCAGGCAAATGCCGGGATGGTTCCTTTGAAAGGGCACGGCTGACTTCCTTCCCCATCCTTCCTACTCCGATGAGACCGATGACCTCGCTGTCTGGTCTCCTTCCCCAGGAACCCCCACCCCCCTCTTTTTGTTTAGTTTGACAGTTTGGGTTGGCCCTTTCCATTTGTGTATAAGTAGCTCCTACCTTACGGACCGCCGATGGAGCCCTATTCAGTTTTTTTAACTCCTGTTCAGTTCTCCCCATACCATTATGACTATTCCACTCCTTTGGTTTATTTCCAAAGTGTCTGTTACCAAATTGATTGTGATTATTTCCATATTGACCCTTGTAATGGAAATTGTGTCCTTGTGATCCCTTGAAGTTGTACTGGTGATTTCTCTGATGAGAATCACTACTTCCAAAATTGTGTGGTTACATTTTATCGTGTTGTGTGTTTCCCCAATTTGTATGCCTTATTTTTTGAAAATGGTTTTGACTATGGTGTGGTGGTTTACCTGTTTTCTCAATAATTCTTTCTAGTTTGTCAGCATATATCAAAAACTGATGTATTGTGTCATTTGGACCGTAAGCTAACTCCCACTGTAGTTCATCCGGTAGCCTCCTTTTAAGTGCATCGGTTTGAGTGAGTTCATCAAAAGGTTTGCTTAGGCGAGTGAGTTTCCTTAACTGATTTCTGCAAAATTGCTTCATGCTACCAAACTCGTGATTATAAACAGGTCCATTCAAGAATTTGCTTTTTATTCTTGCTTGTTCTGTCTCTGACCAGAATTTACTTAAGAACCTCTCCTCAAACTCTGCAAAAGCCATTCCCTCCGTACAATAATGATTAGTCCATGACAATGCTTCACCTTCTAGAAATCTTTTCACAAATTTAATTTTCAAATTATCATTCATATTTGGAAAAAAGTTATCATTGCAATGCTGCAGGAAATCTACTGGATGCATACTGCTCTCATCTGAAAAGTTTTTTACTGGAATGTTGCACCACAAAGTGCCAATATTGTTCGGCAAACTATTGGTGACCATATTGCTACTAACACTTTCAAGTTTCGTAGTGATGTCATTAATACTACTTTTTAAACTCTTGACTTCATTTTTGCTTATCTGGTTATTTACATCTATTTTTTCAGTAATAATTCCTATCTTTTATTCAAATTTGCTTTCTACTTGAACAGCTTTATCGTCTACAATAGAAATACGATCAGATACTGTTTCTTCTACATGTTTGATATCTGAATGCATAACTTTAAACGCATTACAGACTTTCTCTCTCTCTACCTGTACTAACTTCAGTTTTCAGATTTATTACTTTTGCATCTACATTTTTAATTTTTCTCCCGACGTAATTGACCTTACCCGTGATCTTAACCATATTACAACTCAAACTGGAAATTTTTGCTTCTACTTTTTGAAAGTGATCGTCCATTTTTCTTTTCATATTCTTTGAACTGTTTTTCAAATCTATCACTGATAAGCTTAAGATTCTGCTCTAACTGAGCAGCGTTGTTTTGTTCCATTTGTTCCAAACAAATCTCATTGTTTCATCTGTTAGTGTCATCAATTGCTTTAAATTTTCCCTCCATATAATTCATTATTGTTGATAACATGTCTTTAACTTCATCCTGTCTTTCCGTACGAGTTTCAACTTTGTCTGCAGGATCCGGACTATTACTGTTGCATTCACTTTCATATGATAAATTTACATCAGTACTAGCGTTGGCGACACCATCGTCAATACTTTCCTCTTTTACAATAGTCATCTTTTTACACAGGAATAAACAAAATACAATAAATTTATCTTTTCTAAAGGATACTAAATTATCTTACTCACAGTTTACTGATTTTCTTATCTTATACCATCTTTTGTTGATTGGTGCATGATGGAATTCATAACACTGAAACACTACACTTATATGAATATTGCTTTTTTTTGTTGCACAACATTTTACACTTTTTTCTTCTTTCTTGACTTGTTGCGCCGTATTTCTTGCTCCAGTAACTGCATTCCGTTGTCTAGAAGCTATCAGCATACGACTTCCTTTGTCTTGAAGGTATCAGCATACGACTTCCTTGAACATTTTCATCCAGGATGTACGAATTCTGTCGTTTTCTTCGCAATCTCGGTGCTAATTTATTTCGGTAACGTTTTCAGTAATCCCAGACAACGCCATCATATTGTACTGGTTGTTACCAATCTCATTTCTTAGGTAACTGAAAAATTGTGGAATCTTACGTGGTATATTGTGGTAGGACCTCACTCTCACCACGTGTTTGTAATTGAGAATAATACGAGTAGTTCCAGCACAATTTCAGCAAGACTTATTTATTAGTAGCTGCTGAAAGATTACACACTGCAGATCTCGTTTGTCTAGGGGTCCTCAAAGTTTTGTCTGCAAAATAATCATTCCAGCAAGCATGGCCTGGGTTTTCTTCCTGTTTGAAATAAACACTACCGGATCTGAAGTACTTTCTGCTAAAAATTATATTTATTCGTACTTTTTGTTTAGTAACTACACCATTTTCACTATGAACATTGATACTCTAAATGCATTATACTGTACTGGTCACATAAACACGCCCATCTCCCTCCAATACCGACAAAGAAGTGGCGGGCAAGCCAGCATGTGCCCGGAAGTTGCAGACATTCCTGCATTCTAGATTCTTTGGTCTACTGACCTTAATAAAGTCCAAAGATACATATAAATAAATATATATAAATATACAGAATTTAACATCTTAAACAAATCCATTATTTATCACAAAAGAAAATATTCATAATTAAATAAATTAAACACATTTTCTGGCAACATAATGAAATTACCTTAACTCTTTACTGTGGGCATCGTACTTTTCACATGAGATAAACCTTATCTCCAACAGTTAATTACATTACACACTGCAGATCAGACGTGCTCCACTGCTCACCAGTTACGATGCACACATTCATAGTTCCCCAGAGCATCCGAATTACCGTCTACTTTTCCCGCCCGCGGCAGTCCATCTCCCACATTGATGGCCCTGATTGTGGTTAACGATTGCGGTTCACATGCGGTTCCTTCTCTCCGAGCCGGAGTCCTTCCCTTTACCACCTCTACTTGCGGTCTGTTCACATATGCCTCCATGGTGTACGCCTCGGCCGCAGCTTCGTCTGGACGTTTTGAATGGCCCTAAGGACTTCGTTAAACCCACCGCTCTCCGCTGTCACTTCCTCTCGATTCTTGACGTGTTCCGGGACTCTGAAGTGGTTTACACCGATGGCTCAATGGCTGATAGTCACGTAGGCTTCGCATATGTTCATGGAGGACATGTTGAGCAGCACTCCTTTCCAGTTGGCTGCAGTATTTTCACCGCAGAGCCGACGGCCATATCTTGTACTCTCGAGTACATCTGCTCGTGCCCTGACGAGTCATTTCTCCTGTGTACTGACTCATTAAGCAGCCTACAAGCTATTGACCAATGCTACCCATGCCACC
This sequence comes from Schistocerca piceifrons, assembly GCF_021461385.2. Classification (NCBI taxonomy): domain Eukaryota; kingdom Metazoa; phylum Arthropoda; class Insecta; order Orthoptera; family Acrididae; genus Schistocerca; species Schistocerca piceifrons. The sequence continues at coordinate 42,275,600 of NC_060138.1, read as the reverse complement.
CTCTGGTAGCGTCCATTCAGGAGTCCATCTATGCCCTGGAATAGTCCTGCCACTCTGTGGTGTTTGTGTGGACCCCAGAACACATCGGAATCCCCTGCAATGAACTTGCCGACAGGCTGGCCAAACAGGCGACGCGGAAACTGCTTCTTGAGATAGGCATCTCCGAAGCTGACCTGCGTACTTTCTTACACTTTAGGGTTTTCCGGCTTTGGGGGATGGAATGGCGTAACAGCACGCACAACAAACTGCGTGTCATTAAGGAGACTATGAATGTGAGGAACTCTTCCATGCAGGCCTCTCGCAGGGAATTAGTTGTCCTCTGCCAGCTTCGCGTTGGCCATATGTGGCTAACGCATGGTTACCTACTCCGTCGCTAGGACCCACCTCAGTGTTGCTGTGGCTCCCAAATGACAGTCGTCCACCTCTTGCTGCACTGCCCACTTTTAGCCGCTCTGCAGCAGACTTTTAACTTTCCCAGCACTTTGCCTTCAGTGTTGGGTGACAATGCCTCCACAGCAGCTTTAGTTTTACGTTTTATCTGTGAGAGTGGATTTTGTACTTTTGTGTAGGTTTTGTCCTTCTGTGTCCTCCACCCTAGCGCTTTTAGGGTGGAGGTTTTAAGATGTTGCAGAGTGGTTGGCCCTTTTTATTCTCGTGGTTGGCCCTTTTTATTCTCGTGGTTGACCAGTCACTGTAATCTCCTTTCATGTTCTACTCCCTTCTGTTTCTAGCGTCTCTCTCTTGTTTTCTTGTCCTCTTTTGTTCCCTTTAGTATTCGTTGCCTTCCCTTCGTTCTTGTGGCTTTTCCTTTCTTTCCGTTTTGGGTTATATGTTTCATCCGTTTTATTCTCACCCTTGTGGCATTGTTTTATTAGGAACAAGGGACTGATGACATAGTAGTTTGGTCGCTTGTCTTTCTTTAAACCAACTAACCAACCAACCAACACAATCCATTTCAAAGATACTGTGGCAGAATGGCGTCACAACAGGGAACACAGTTACATCACGGTTCAAAGCTGTCTCATCCAATGAAAGCATCGACTGTTAAAAGATAAAGGTGTAGGTTTGATTCCGTGTGGAAATGAAGTCCCGTGGTTCTTGACAGAGCATCGGGGAACGACACAGCAGACCCGCACTGCCGTACTACGCAACTACGCAAGGTCCTAATGGAGGTGGTTTGCTGTTGCCTTCCTCTGACCATAATGGGGATGAATGATGATGATGAAGATGACACAATAACACACAGTCATCTCGGGGCAGGCGAAAATCCCTGACCCCGCTGGGAATCGAACCTGGAACTCCGTGCTCGGGAAGTGAGAATGTTACTGCGAGACCACAAGCTGCGGATTTTATTCCGTGTACCTGACATTTTTAATCTGTCTGAAAGTTTCAGGTTATAGCATGATAAGTACAGTAGCTGGATATGGTTCATGTAAGTGTGGTTAATTTCTGTTGATTTTGATTTTTGAGAATTTTTAGCCATTATTAGCTACTTTGGATAAAATCTTTGTCTGCAACATAGTATATATTGATATAAATGTTTGGGAAAGATATGAGTGATGGGACGATGATAGACCTCTAATTTCTGCTGCTTTATCACTGTCAGTGATCCATCATCTGATTCATGTTAACTCACCAGTTATCTCGCTTGTGTGTTTTTAAAGCTGCTATGGAAATTCTACATGGCAATTAAAATATAATAAAAACAAATAAAACACTAGTGGGACAAATGTACCCAGTAGAATAGAATAATATATACTGCACTACAAGCCCATGCAAATTTTGACACGGACTGCCACATATTGAATTCAGATTTGTTTAATGTAATGATACACACATTCTGAGAGCCAAGTTGTTTGTGTGTGTGTGTGTGTGTGTGTGTGTGTGTGTGTGTGTGTGTGTGTGTGTGTCACATTTTGGAGTGACACTATTTTGTTGCATTATGATGTTTCACTTTTTACCAAATATATAAAACAGTTACTAGTAAATATAATACTACTGTGTTTTGTGTTTTTCTTCATTTTTATTTATATTTATATTGGAGCATATAACTCATGAAGACTATGGGACAGTCACAGGTGCTCAACAGCAACAAAAGCGGTCTGGAGTAACAGTGATTCAGGATGTCTTGAAATCAGAAAAACCTGTCACAACAGGCAGGGAGTCGTTAGAAGGTCGCTCTGGGGAAGGTGTGGACTATAGATTGATATACCCAGAATTTCTGCCAGATCCTGATATGAAGAAAAGAAATCAAATTCGTGAAAAGCTGGAAAGAATGGACATGCTAAGCCGTAGAAATAATATTGACATACCTGAATTTTATGTTGGTAAGTTTAAGATGAACAGTTTCATGCTTTTTTTTTTTTAATAAATTATCTGGAGAAATCAGTAAAGTCCATTTATTCATTGGTTCTGCAACAAAAATTATATTTTAACTCAATTTATGGTATTTTATTTGCCCTAAGTCTCTTAGAACTGTCATTATGCTGTTCATAAAACATATTGACACCGTATCAGTAAATAACATATATAATTATTTTCAGTGGTGGCATAGAAGCTGAGATGTTTAAATTATACTAGAGTTATTGGATTAGGGACGTCTCTTGTATCAGCAGTATCAGGAAAAGATAGATTGCTACTCACTGTAAAGATGACACGTTGAGTTGCGGACAGGCTCAACAAAGACAGTTGCAGATTAGCTTTGGCCAGTGCCAACAAACTTACTTCAGATTTTTAGAGGATGTGCTAATAAATGTTCCTAAGTAATTAGAGTATATATATTTTTCAGATGTTCTGTTAAAACCGACTGCAAGGAAGAAAATGCTGTGCTTTGCTCTGCTGTGGTCATTTAAGCCATTAGAAGAATTGTTTCTCCCATGCTTATTCTTTCCCTTTATACAGGATTATTCAAAATGATTTAGACAATTTCAAGTGATGGTAAAAATGCTTCTATTGGCATAAGGTATTATATGATTATATGTATAGAAAAAAACAGTTGAAGTAGTTTTCTGTGTCATGTGTACAAATGTTTGATGCCTGAACTATTAGTCACATGACACTCGTCCAGTCTGTGGTCCAATGTAGCTCACACTTGCCCCATTGTACCCACATAAGTGTCTGTCACAGATGCTCTGATTCGTCTGCCTTTACAAAAACATCCTGTTTCCTTCAACTTCTGTAGCTACTCATTAATATGTTGTCAGGTAGGCGGAACCTTATTAAACATGGTCCTGAATTCCTGATGCAGTGGAGTTGTGAACTTGCTCTTGCATAATTACATCACAGACACCACCTTTTTCAAACACGTCATTTTTTGTTTCTATTTCTGATAGAAAATTGGAAAAATGAATACATGGGCAAAGACAGGTTTATCAGCTAGTCTTTACATAAGAGATTGTGAGAATGTGGATGTCAAAGAACAACTCCTAGGTCCTTGAACCACAGTGGACCAGGTTTGGCACATGAACTCCTTGTCCCAAGGGGGGGGGGGGCCAACGTGTGTGTGTGTGTGTGTGTGTGTGGGGGGGGGGGGGGGGGGGCAGTTTTCTCCAATATTCACGAAGATACAGACATGCAACGTTTTTGTCAGCCCCTATAATATAGGGCACCCTGCATAACAGGTTTGTTGTGAGGGAATGGCATCAACCTGTATTATCAATCTAGTCGACAGAGCAGCCTAGATGTGAAGTCTTTATCTGCAATCAGATAGGCAACCAGCTGCATACAGTTGTCCCCCCCCCCCCCCCTCCTTCCTCCTTCCCCCCCTCCCCCCTCCTCCCCAAGTTCTTGTTCTTTCGCGGACAACAGTGTGTCATCTTTGAGGCGATGACCATCAGTACATCACAGCAAACGATTACACCCAGAGTGTGCCCCATGTTGCGAGGTCACCGGGCTCTTAGCACAGGTTTGTACAACTAAAAAAAAAAAAAAAAAAAAAAAAAGTTTTGTATGCAGAAATGTCCTGAGGATTGGAATTAAGTCATGTACGGATGCAATCAACTGCAGCCGCATGCAGAGCATTTGACTCTGCTGACAACTGTGCTACAAGACTTCAGTGGCTGAGATGTACACCTCCAACTCATGAGCACAGGCCCCTGTTACAGTGTGAGACAAGTCAGGCAGAGGCACATCCACACTCCTACATGCCATTATTACATTACAAAAAATGCTCTCACAGTAAATTGCACAATTTAAAACTATCATAGAACTTATGCCAAGTGACGACTGCAGCTTAGTTGTTGTTGTTGTCTTCAGTCCTGAGACTGGTTTGATGCAGCTCTCCAGGCTACTCTATCCTGTGCAAGTTTCTTCATCTCCCAGTACTTACTGCAACCTACATCCTTCTGAATCTGCTTAGTGTATTCATCTCTTTGTCTCCCTCTACGATTTTTGCCCTCCACGCTGCCCTCCAGTGCTAAATTTGTGATCCCTTGATGCCTCAGAACATGTCCTACCAATGGGTCCCTTCTTCTTGTCAAGTTGTGCCACAAACTCCTCTTCTCCCAAATTCTATTCAATACCTCCTCATTAGCTATGTGATGTACCCATCTAATCTTCAGCATTCTTCTGTAGCACCACATTTTGAAAGCTTCTATTCTCTTCTTGTCCAAAGTATTTATTGTCCATGTTTCACTTCCACACATGGCTAACTCCATACAAGTACTTTCAGAAACGACTTTTGACACTTAAATCTATACTCAGTGTTAACAAATTTCTCTTCTTCAGAAAAGCTTTCCTTGCCATTGCCAGTCTACATTTTATATCCTCTCTACTTCGACCATCATCAGTTATTTTGCTCCCCAAATAGCAAAACTCCTTTACTACTTTAAATGTTTCATTTCCTAATCTAATTCCCTCAGCATCGCCCGACTTAATTCAACTACATTCCATTATCCTTCTTTTGCTTCTGTTGATGTTCATCTTATATCCTCCTTTCAAGACACTGTCCATTCCGTTCAACTGCTCTTCCAAGTCCTTTGCTGTCTCTGACAAAATTACAATGTCACCAGCGAACCTTAGAGTTTTTATTTCTTCTCCATGGATTTTAATACCTGCTCCGAATTTTTCTTTTGTTTCCTTTACAGCTTGCTCAATATACAGATTGAATAACATCGGGGAGAGGCTACAACCCTGTCTCACTCCCTTCCCACCCACTGCTTCCCTTTCATGTCCCTTGACTCTTATAACTGCCGTCTGGTTTCTGTACAAATTGTAAACAGCCTTTTGCTCCCTGTATTTTACCCCTGCCACTTCAGAATTTGAAAGAGAGTATTCCAGTCAACATTGTCAAAAGCTTTCTCTAAGTCTACAAATGCTAGAAATGTAGGTTTGCCTTTCCTTAAACTATTTTCTAAGATAAGTCATAGGGTAAGTATTGCCTCACGTGTTCCAACATTTCTACGGAATCCAAACTGATCTTCCCCAAGATCGGCTTCTACCAGTTTTTCCATTCGTCTGTAAAAAATTTGTGTTAATATTTTGCAGCTGTGATTTATTAAACTGATAGTTCGGTAATTTTCACATCTGTCAACACCTGCTTTCTTTGGGATTGGAATTATTATATTCTTCTTGAAGTCTGAGGGTATTTCGCCTGTCTAATACATCTTGCTCACCAGGCCGTCAGTAGGTCTAATGGAATGTTGTCTACTCCCGGGGCCTTGTTTCGACTCAGGTCTTTCAGTGCTCTGTCAAACTCTTCACGCAGTATCGTATCATCTTCATCTACATCCTCTTCCATTTCCATAATACTGTCCTCAAGTACACCACCCTTGTATAGACCCTCTATATACTCCTTCCACCTTTCTGCTTTCCCTTCTTTGCTTAGAACTGGGTTTCCATCTGAGCTCTTGATATTCATACAAGTGTCTCTTGTTTCTCCAAAGGTCTCTTTAATTTTCCTGTAGGCAGCATCTATCTTACCCCTCGTGAGAGAAGCCTCTACATCCTTACATTTGTCCTCTAGCCATCCCTGCTTAGCCATTTTGCACTTCCTGTCGATCTCATTTTTGAGACGCTTGTATTCCTTTTTGCCTGCTTCATTTACTGCTTTTTTTATATTTTCTCCGTTCATCAATTAAATTCAATATTTCTTCTGTTACCCATGGATTTCTACTAGCCCTCGTCTTTTTACCTACTTCATCCTCTGCTGCCTTCACTACTTCATACCTCAGAGCTACCCATTCTTCTTCTTCTGTATTTCTTTCCCCCATTTCTGTCAATTGTTCCCTTATTCTCTCCCTGAAACTCTGTACAACCTCTGGTTTAGTCAATTTATCCAGGTCCCAGCTCCTTAAATTCCCACCTTTTCGCAATTTCTCCAGTTTCAATCTACAGTTCATAACCAATAGATTGTGGTCAGAGTCCACATCCACCCCTGGAAATGTCTTACAATTTAAAACCTGGTTCCTAAATCTTTCTTACCATTATATAATCTATCTCATACCTTCTAGTATCTCCAGGTTTCTTCCATGTAGACAACCTTCTTTTATGATTCTTGAACCAAGTGTTAGCTATGATTAAGTTATGCTCTGTGCAAAATTCTACCAGGCGGCTTCCTCTTTCATTTCTTACCCCCAATCCATATTCACCTACTACGTTTCCTTCTCTCCCTTTTCCTACTCTCGAATTTCAGTCACCCATGACTATTAAATTTTCATCTCCCTTCACTACCTGAATGATTTCTTTTATCTCATTATACATTTCATCAATTTCTTCATCATCTGAAGAGCTAGTTGGCATATAAACTTGTACTACTGTAGTAGGCATGGGGTTCGTGTCTATCTTGGCCAGAATAATGTGTTCACTATGCTGTTTATAGTAGCTTACCCGCACTCCTATTTTTTAAATTTATTATTAAACCTACTCCTGCATTACCCCTATTTGATTTTGTATTTATAACCCTGTATTCACCTGACCAGAAGTCTTGTTCCTCCTGCCACCAAACTTCATTAATTCCCACTGTATCTATCTTTAACCTATCCATTTCCCTTTTTAAATTTTCTAACCTACCTGCCCGATTAAGGGATGAGACATTCCACGCTCCGATCCATAGAACGCCAGTTTTCTTTCTCCTGATAACGACGTCCTCCTGAGTAGTTCCTGTCCGGAGATCCGAATGGGGAACTATTTTACCTCCGGAATATTTTACTCAAGTGGATGCCATCATCATTTAACCATACAGTAAAGCTGCATGCCCTCGGGAAAAATTACGGCTGTAGTTTCCCCTTGCTTTCAGCTGTTTGCAGTACCAGCACAGCAAGGCCGTTTTGGTTAGTGTTACAAGGCCAGATAAGTCGATCATCCAGACTGTTGCCCCTGCAACTACTGAAAAGGCTGCTGCCCCTCTTTGGGAACCCCATGTTTGCCTGACCTCTCGACAGATACCCCTCCGTTGTGGTTGCACCTACGGTACGGCCATCTGTATCGCTGAGGCACGCAAGCCTCCCCCACCAATGGCAAGGTCCATGGTTCATTGGGGGGGGGGGGGACAGATTAGTTACAGGACATCATTCTGCACTGATGCAGTACAGGTATTACACGAATATTCAAATTTTACTCCACAGAGATGATGGTTACCATTCCAGCCTCCTGCATGGTGATCTGTTGCCTAGTGAGACCAGTCCAAAGAGGGTGACTGCAATGGAAATCCAAGCATAACACTTTCTGGTTCACAATGACGTCTTCCAACCACCTGTTAAGCTGCCACCAGTTACTGCAATTCCTGGTGGGTATGTATGCGATAATTGAGAATGGATGTCTCCAACACATACACCAGCATCAATGACATTTGGATGTTGAGCACTATGTACATATTAAGGATGCACTTGCAAAAGATGAAAATGCTGACAATGTTGCTGCAGCAGTAATTCTGCTGCCTGCATACGCTGGTAGCCCCTGCCAGATGTAACAACATACACAGGTTGCCTTGACGTATATCATGAATTATGGCTGTCCTGACCTGTTTATCAATTTTATATGCAACCCTCAGTGGCCTGAGATCACATGGTAGGTGATGCACACCCAGGCTTCCAGTGATCACCATGATGCTACAGCATGGGTATTCCATCAAAAGCATAACAAGAGGAAATGTATTTGACCCAGTGCACTGATGGATGCACACCATTGAGTGGCAAAAATGTGGACTACCACACTCCTATAACTTCCTATGGTTAGTAAACATAATCCATCCCTACAGTATTGATGACACCATTTCCGCTGATGTATTGGGCTCTGCATACGATCCATCATAATATTAACTGGTCACAAAGCTGAGCGCATGTATGTGTGTATGTATGTACTTATGTATGTGTAATTCATCCCAACACCTGGATAGAACTGGAGGGAGGGATGTATGTACACTATGTGATCAAATGTATCTGGACACCTGGCTGAACATGACTTACAAGTTCATGGCGCCCTCCATCGATAATGCTGGAATTCAATATGGTGTTGGCCCACCCTTAGCCTTGGTGACAACTTCCACTCTCACAGGCATACATTCAGTCTGGTGCTGGAAGGATTTCGTGGGGAATGGCAATTCTTCACGGAGTACCTCCCTGAGAAGAGGTATCGATGTCGGCTGGTGAGGCCTGGGATGAAGTCAGAGTTCCAAAATGTCCTATTCTATAGGATTCAGGTCAGGACTCTGTGCAGGCCAGCCCATTACAGGGATGTTATTGTCATGTAACCACTCTGCCACAGGCTCTGCATTACGAACAGGTGCTCAATCATGTTGAAAGATGCAATCACTGTCACCGAATTGCTCTTCAACAGTTAGATGCAAGAAGGTGCTTAAAACATCAATGTAGGCCAGTGATGTGATAGTGTCATGCAAAACAACAAGGGGTCCAAGCTCCTCCATGAAAAACATGACCACACCATAACATCACTGCCTCTGAATTTTACTGTTGGCACCACACACGCTCGCAGATGACGTTCACTGGGCATTCGCCATACCCACAACCTGCCAGCAGATCACCACATTGTGTACCATGATTCGTCACTCCACACAACGTTTTTCCACTGTTCAATCGTCCAATGTTTAAACTCCTTATACAAAGCAAGGCATTGTTTGCCGTTTTCCAGCTTGATGTGTGGCTTATGAGTAGCTGCTCAAACACGAAATCCAAGTTTTCTTTTCTCCCTCCTAACTGTCATAGTTCTTGCAGTGGATCCTGATGCAGTTTGGAATTTGTGTGTGATGGTCTGGATAGATGTCTGCCTATTACACATTACAACCCTCTTCAACTCTCGGTGGTCTCTGTCAGTCAAGAGACGAGATCGGCCCGTAAGCTTTTGTGCTATACGTGTCCCATCATGTTTCCACTTCACTATCACATCAGAAGCAGTGGACCTAGGGATGTTTAGGAGTGTGGAAATCTCGTGTACGTACATATGACACAACTGACATCCAATCACCTTGACTCACATTTGAAATCCGTGAGTTCCGCAGAGCGCCTCATTCTCCTCTCTCAAAATGTCTAATGACTACTGAGATCGCTGATATGGAGTAACTGGCTGTAGGTGGCAGCACAATGCACCTAATATGAAAAACGTATGTTTTTGGGGGTGTCCGGATACTTTTGATCACATAGTGTATGTATGTACGTGTCCAATATGTGTCATACGCATATGTGAGCAAATCTGCAGGTAAAAGGCTAATATATAAATAAAATAAAGTTGTTCTTATTGAGATCTGAGTAAATGACTTTACAGTTACCGAAGCAGTTCATTACACATTCGACACATACAAATGCACACACTGAATAGGAACTGTTTAGTGTGCAACTGAGCTTAGAAATCTTCCAATCTTCTAAGCCAGTTTATAGAGTTTTTTGAGAATTGTGTCGTACTGTCTTACAATATTTATGTTTGGCCCCTGACCTTTAAATCCTATAAGTTGGAAGAAAATAAAAAGAGGGCCAATCTTGTAAGATCCTATACACAATCACTAGCAGGCCTGTGGTCTTACGTTGGCATATTTGCCTTGTGAGTGGATGGTACAAGAGGACTTACTGCACTCCCTTTTTTCCACTCAAATGAATTTGCAAGAACACAACCTTTGTCATAAAAATATGATTTTTCTTGCAATACTGTATAAACAGTAGAAGCCTACCCATTGCAGTGCTTGGCTGGTCGACATGCTATGATGCCTCCAGGATGCCCGTTATTTTAGCACATGACAAAATACAATCCATTCCACTCACTGTAGCCCTTGCAGGATGAGACATACATCTGCTCACTGCAGAGTCTCCCAAGGAGCTCTTATTCTAATTCTGAGCAAGATACAATGCCGTACTTGTCTGGTTGAGAAGCAGGTGCTCACTACATATTCTCACAGGTAATTGCCACCTCCACTAACTTGTGGGTTGTTTGACAGGGATTATATGTCATTTAGCTGGAGCCAGTGAGACTACAACATTGTTATTGCAAAAATCACATCTGACATATAAAAGCAGCAATGCCAACCGTGCAGCATCACAGAAACACGAATTTTCTATTTAATGTATTGAGGGCAAGGAATAATTTTCCTGCCAATAAAAATACCATTTTGGGAAGGTAATTGCACATACGGGGAACTCACTTCATCAATCAGACTGTATGGAAGAAATTCATCTCAATCAAGGCCTAGATGCCACTAACATTGTAAGAACAGTTTGTTTCTTATTACTTCCCATTCATGCATGGTATCTCGTTTGTTTGATCAGATTTCTCCTCCTGAATCTATATGCGGAAATAGGTGAAGGGCAAAGGGAATTGCCCTTACTAAGGTGCGCGTCATATATCTTGGCGGCCGAGTTTAGGTTCGTTCTGCGCATTTGACGTCACAAATCACAGTCAGCCAATGAACAGAGAACGACGTTGCCAGATCTCGACTGCAGTGCAGAGCACGGACGAGTGTCTTCAATTTTAGAAACGTTCAGTCATAAATGAAGTAATTGAACAAAAGCAATGTCTTGATAGCAGACTTTCTTTTATAGAAAGTTTGGAAAAAGCATTCTTGACACCAATTGCTTCATATTCTATTAATTAATTAAACCAAACAAACAATAAGCCTCCTAATTCAGGCGATAGCAAGGAAAGGTGTTTGTATCAGTCTCACGAACCGCTTTTTCGCAATAAAGAACAGCGGTAATTGTTTATTTCCTATTGTACTTCGACGCAACGTGAGTAATTCATAGTCATCCCAACAGTGTTTGTCGGTATTTTGCAGACGTTTAGAGTGCTCCAGGAGATGCGAGAAATGAGTAGCTGCGTTGGCGTAATGGTTAAGGTGTTGGGCTGCTAATCGGAAGATTCTGAGTTCAAGGCTTGTTGCATACTAAATATTTTATTTATTTAAAAACAATAGCGAAGTGTCTTACTTAATGAATTTTATTCGTTTGAATGTAATGTTTTGAAATTTCCTGTGCTTCATTATAATCATAATAAGTTTTCAGTTTTTGTAATTTTCTCCTCCAATATTTCTTTTCACAGCAATTAAAAACAACGAAAAGGCACACATACAATATTCATGTTATCCGTTTTGTTTGTATATCGCCTCTTCCGCAGTCGCTGTTTTACTATTCATATTGAGATATATTCTTTTGCGGCAGTATTAAAAGTATTATTTAGAGCAGAATTTCGGCTTGTACGTTGCCGAGCTATTTGATTGTCTGACAGAAATCTTTGCTTCGCTGCTTTGGCAACATCATATTCAATGGTTTCGTCAACTGATCTATGTTTTGGCAAGTATTTGCTGTCCGTTGTGACAAAAACAAAATGTTTGCGCACTGTGCCTCACTGGCAATATATTTTAGTTTTATGTTTTATTACGTCCAAAATTCAGTTTTGTGTACTTTGCCAACTTCGCCAACTTTGTTTTAATCAGAACGTTTTAGAAAAAAGCGAAATGACTCTGGTATAAAGAAAGTTTTGTTACAGTTGCTAAAGATAGAATATTTCCCAATTTATAAACACTGTTTATGTTATAAAGGGTGTTCATTTTATGGGGACATTGAAATCTCTTGAAAACGACACACAGAGCCAAAAGAAATCCTAATGAAAATTAGTCCCTCCCGGAAGGGGACATCCAATTATAACAAATTTGACTACAAATTCATCGAATTTGGTATCATTGGATGTCCCCCTCTGAGACAAAAAAAATTTAGTTATAAATTTGTTTGATCCGATGTGTAGATTTGCGGATATTTCAATGTCTCCAATTAAAATGAACACTCTGTATAGTTGGAACCATGAACGACTGCGGTCGATTTAAGGCTCGTTCTACGCACCTGACGTCACGCATCCGCTGACAGCCAATGAGTGTTCAGTAGTTTTCTGAACGGTCTGCTGGGAATGTCTTGGCGAGTGCGAGTGTTAAATGTGATTGTAATTATTCTTTGGTGAATTTTTATCGCATTTGTTGCAAGTTGTCATGGCTGATAATGGTGGTAAGCGACAAACTCTCCATAAACAGGCGAGGGACATAATTTACCGGATTCACGCTTTTTTCAAGCGCGAAGCAGAAAACGGTGGACCTATCACGGATGTTGCCAGATCTCAGGAACGCACTGCAGAAGCGACAGGCGTTAGCTTGAGAACCGTTCAGCGGATTGCCAATGAAGGAAAGTTATCTACGGAGACCTGTGGAAGCCCACTTTTCAGATCGCCAGGGAAATATCGCACTCGTGAGAGGACTGTAACTAATTTAGATAATTTCGACAAAGATGTTCTAAGACGAGAAGTGCTCAACATGTACAACATGTACAACACAGGCGAATTTCCTACTGTAAAAAAATCACTGTGAAAATGCGTGAAACCATAAATTTTAAAGGTAGCATGACTTCAATGAATAGAATACTTAAAAACATTGGATTCAAATATGTACATACAAATGACAGAAGAAAGTTTTTAATGGAACGTAGTGATATCGCTGCTTCAAGGGCAGTTTTTAAGACGTATTATTGAAGTAAGAAAATCCGGGAATAAGAACATTTTTTTCTTGGACGAAACATGGGTGAACCAAAATCACACAAGGAAAGCGTGTTGGAAAATGAGTGATGGTTCGGGTGGGTTTAAAGTACCAGTTGGTAAAGGTGGACGAATAATTGTGCTTCACGCTGGTTCTGCTTCTGGATTCATTCCAGAAAGCAAATTAGTGTTCCAGGCAAAAAAGAGAAATTCAGGGGATTATCATTCCGAAATGAACTCTGAGACATTTAAATTGTGGTTTGGGAATCAGTTTCTCCCTTACTTGCCTGCAAACTCGGTGATTGTAATGGACAATGCGAGTTATCACTCTGTTGTTGTTGACAAGACACCCACAACAAGTACAAAAAAAGCCGATATCATGTTATGGCTTGCAAGTAAAAATATTCCACATACTGCCAACCAAACTCGTGCTGAAATGTTGAATCTTTTAGTGCTTCATAAACCTCGCACAAAAGTTTATGAAATCGATTGTATTGCACAGGAACATGGACACACAGTTTTGCGTTTGCCACCGTACCATTGCCAATACAATCCGATAGAGTTAATTTGGGCACAAGTGAAAGGGTATGTCGCAGAACGAAACGTGACATTTAAAATTGCCGATACAGAAAGGCTTCTGCACGAAGCACTTGACAGAATTACTCCTTCAGCATGGGCTGAATGTGTTCGGCATGCACAAAGGCTACAGGAGGAGGACATGGACAGGGAAATTGTAATTGACAATCTGCTTGAACCCATCGTCATAACTCTAAGACCTGATGATTCGGACTGCGACACTGACTACAGCGATGCAGAAGACTATCGCAGCGATTGACAACAATGAAGGGTAAGGCACATACACAATAATACTCATGTTCTCTTTCTTGTTTTTGTTCCACAGTTGCAATTTTACCAATGGTATTGAAATATATTCCTCTTCTGCAACTGTAATAAGCGTCTTATTTAGACCAGACGCGTTTTTCTCTTTTGAAGCATCTTCATTGGACAGCATTTTGTCTCCTCCATTGCCAAGTCACCTTTCGTAGTTTTGTGCTGAGGTAACACAATATTCAACGTTTGTGTCGGCCGATCAGTGTTTTAGCAAATAAATGCTTTTTGTGTGTGCCACACACAAAAATTATATTTGACATAGCTCAGAGCACTGATACACAGTATATTCAAGTCCTAATGTTTTTGTAAGTCCACAGTTTTGTTTAACGTATTTTGTGTACTTCCTTTTGATTGATTGAAGTGCTTTAAAATAAAGTCAAACGCGCCCGGTGTAAATAAAACTTTTATTACAGTCGCGAAAGGTGGAATATTTCTCAATATTACATACGACACCAATCTGGTACTTAAATTAAATGAGATGTTGTTATACAGTAAATTTTATATGAAATTTAGGTATCTTGTCCACATTTCATTCTCAACATTGTGGTAACTACAATCGAACATACGGAAAGTATACGCTATGAACTTTACCTCTGCAAACTCTTCAAAATTTCGTGCAATGGTTTACTACATTTAATGCTGCAATATAACTGCGTTGAAAATCGAAACAAAATTAAGTCATTTATGGGGGGAAGGTATCAGTCAAGAAGATGTGTCAAAATCAAATTTTTGAGCCAAATAGTTTTTGTGAAATCGAATGATAAGTGTGTCAAAGCAGTCGGAACACTATGTGTCTGCACAGGCGAGCAGTGCAGTGGTTACAAAATCGCGCACGGCGTGGAATGCGGGGAGCACGTCTCTGTAGCAGCGAAAGGTTTAATGTGGCCGTGGTGGCTTTACTTCATAAACTGCGCGCTCCCCCCTAAACGTAAGTTTGAGAACTACACTGCTACGGCGCTGCTTCTCTTGGCGCGTACAACTGGCAATGCTGCAATCTCCCGCGTCTGGGCGGGCATGCGCGAGCCGCCAAGATAAATGAATTGAATGTGGATTTCGTAGGTGCCGCTCTGCTGTTGACCATCTGGTTACCTTGTTGACCTTCATTATGAATAACTTCTTGTGGAAGCGCCCGACTGCGGCTGTGTTCTTTGACTTGGAGAAGGCTTACGACACCTGTTGGAGGGCGGGCATTCTCCGCACCATGCATACATGGGGCTTTCGCGGTCACGTCCCTCTTTTTATTCGTGCCTTTTTAATGGATCGGCAGTTCAGGGTACGTGCGGGTTCTGTCCTGTCCGACGCCTTTCGCCAGGAGAATGGGGTGCCACAGGGCTCAGTTTTGAGCGTCGCTCTCTTCGCCATAGCGATCAATCCAATAATGGATTGCCTCCCAGCTGATGTATCAGGCTCCCTTTTCGTGGACGATTTTACCATCTATTGCAGCGCGCAGCGTACATGTTTCCTGGAGCGCTGTCTTCAGTGTTGTCTTGACCGTCTTTACTCCTGGAGTGTCACCAGTGGCTTCCGTTTTTCTGCCGGGAAGACGGTCTGTATTAACTTCTGGCACTACAAAGAGTTTCTCCCACCGTCCTTACGACTCGGTCCCGTTGCTCTCGCATTCGTGGAGACAACAAAATTTTTAGGTCTTACATTTGACAGGAAACTTAGCTGGTCTCCACATGTGTCATATTTGGCTGCCCGTTGTACCCGTTCTCTAAATGTCCTCCGTGTTCTCAGTGGTATGTCATGGGGAGTAGATCGAACCGTCCTACTTCGCCTATATCGATTGATTGTCTGCTCCAAGCTGGATTATGGGAGCTTCGTATACTCCTCTGCACGGCCATCCATCTTACGCCGCCTCAGCTCTATTCAACATCGGGGTTTACGTCTTGCGATCGTAGCGTTTTATACTAGTCCCGTCGAGAGTCTTCATGCCGAAGCCGGTGAATTGCCACTAACGTACCGGCGCGATACACTGTTTTGTCGGTATGCCTGTCGGCTGTTGTCAATGCCCGACCACCCGTCTTATTGACGACTCTCTCGACTGTCAATACAGGTTGTATGT
Organism: Schistocerca piceifrons; assembly: GCF_021461385.2. Taxonomy (NCBI): domain Eukaryota; kingdom Metazoa; phylum Arthropoda; class Insecta; order Orthoptera; family Acrididae; genus Schistocerca; species Schistocerca piceifrons. Next base: position 42,259,693 of record NC_060138.1, on the reverse strand, counting down.
GTCTGCGCTGCTATCCCCTGGAGTCCGCTTTTGTCGCCTCCTTCAACACCTTGATTTTTCGCTCCCTGCAACCTTTTGAGTGGGCGAGAGCCAAACGCCACCTTGGCTCCAGGCTCAGGTTCATGTTCACCTTGACCTCAGCTCGCTCCCAAAGGAGGCTACCCCCGGTTCCGTACACCGCTCCCGTTTTGTCGAACTTCGTTCGAAGTTCATTAATATGACCTTCATTTATACAGATGGCTCTAAGACCAATGACGGTGTCAGGTGTTCTTTTATTGTCGGGGCACAAAGTTTCAAATACCGGCTCCATGGCCATTGTTTGGTCTTCACAACTGAGCTACTTGCCCTCTACCAGGCTGTTCTTTACATCTGCCGCCACCGACATTCTGCTTATGTCATCTGGTCCGATTCCCTGAGCGCCATCCAGAGCCTCAGTGATCCGTATCCGGTTCACCCTTTCGTGCACCAGATCCAATGCTCTCTTCAGCAGCTGGTGGACGACGGTTCTCCGGTTAGCTTTATGTGGGTTCCTGGCCATGTCGGTATCCTTGGGAATGAAGATGCAGATGCCGCGGCCAAGGCTGCGGTCCTCCAGCCTCAGACAGCTACTTGTTGTGTCCCTTCATCAGATTGTAGCAGGGTCATTTGTCAGCGCATTTTATCGCTGTGGCATGCCAATTGGGCTGCACTTACGGACAACAAGCTTCGGGCCTTGAAACCTCTCCCCACGGCTTGGACGACCTCTTCACGCCCTTCTCGGCGGGAGGAGGTCATTTTGGCCCGGTTACGAATTGGACACTGCCGGTTCAGCCACCGCCATCTGCTGACGGCTGCGCCGGCGTTGTTCTGCTCATGTGGGCAATTGCTGACGGTCCGCCACATTTTAATGTCCTGTCCGACTTTTAACACACTGCGTCTTGATCTTGGCCTGCCATGTACTCTGGATGCCATTTTAGCGGATGACCCAGAAGCAGCTGCTCGCGTTCTTCGTTTTATCAACTTGACAAACCTGTCTAAGGACATTTGATTATGCCGTTTTTTTTTAATCCTATGCCTGTCTGTCTTTTATAGTATTGTCCCTTTTCGTTGCTGTTTTAACCTTGTGCCTCGCGGTGCATTCCTAATTTAGTCTGGGCGCTAATGACCATTGTATTTGTGCCCACTAAAACCACACAAAAAGAAAAAGAAAATCCAACCATCCCATCAGCCAGAAACTTGCAGCACTAAGACACGTTCCATAGATTAAACAGAATCCCACTCAGCAAGAGAACTATGAACAAGAAATGAGTACAATCATACAAATAGCCAAGAACAACAGGTATGACACACATGTGATACACAGGCTCAATCAAAAAATAAAAACACAAATACAAAACAAACACATTTTCAGAATACAAAAGAACTCACAAGCTGAAAACTTACAGACACATCCAACAAACACACACAATGACAACACCACACAGAAGAGAACCAGATGGTACAGCATGACCTACGCACATAAACTAACACACAGAGTTGCAAACATCCTTAAGAGACAGGGCTTCAAAATAGCATATAAGCCTGGGCAAACCCTCCAATCACACCTAAGCCAGCCAGCTACCAAGAGGGACAAATTATAACAATCAGGAATGTATAAACTTGAATGTCAAAGTTGTGATGCGGTATACATAGGCGTGACATGCAGGAATTTTGAAACAAGATACAAAGAACATATCAGATGTTGGAAGTATGAAACAAACCATTCCACATTTTGCAGAGCATTTAAAACACCATAACCATCATCCTACAAACATGGAACAAGAAATGAAAATAATGAGAATAAGCAACCGTGACAAACATCTTATACAAACACAAGAAAATTTCCACATCCAGAAAGCCATAGCAGAAAACAAACACGTGATAAATGAACTAACACACATCAGCACAGGCTCTCTACTACACTTAATAAAGGTAATGGTAACATAAAACAAAAAACTCTTCCCCCACACCATCTGGACACAGACACAGACACACACACACACACACACACACACACACACACACACACACACAGCCATAAAAAACACACAGCACAAAAAAATTATATCACACCAAAACACACACACACACACACACACAAATACAAATGCATACACGACAGATCACAGATATTTCAATAATTGTTTTTCCGCCCTAAAAAAAAAAAAAAAAAAAAAAAAAAACGAAGAAAACGACTCTTGACCTATCCTCACAGCTTTAATTCTGCCAGTACCTCTTCTCCTACATTCCAAACTTCACAGAAGCTCTTCGACAACTTTGCAGAACTAGCACTCCTGGAAGAAAGGATATTGAGGAGACATGGCTTATCCATAGCCTGGGGTGATGTTTTCAGAATTAAATTTTCATTCTGCAGCGGAGTGTGAGCTGACATGAAACTTCCTAGCATATTAAAACTACGTGCTGGACCGAGACTTGAACTCGGGCACTTTGCCTTTCACAGGCAAGTCCTCTACCATCTGAGCTACCCAAGCATGACTCACGACCCATTCTCACAGCTTTAATTCTGACAGTACCTCATCTCCTATCTTCCAAACTTCACAGAAGCTCTTCTGTAGACATTGCAGAACTAGCACTCCTGGAAGAAAGGATATTGTGGTGATAGGCTTAGCCACACCTTGGGGGATGTTCCCAGGCAGAACCAGGAATTTCGTACAGCAAGGACAACTGTCAGTGACGTGGTAAAGAACAGCCTGTTCCATGTAGAGTACCAACCAGGTGCCCATGGGAACTGGCGGATGGGGGTGGGCAAACAACTGCCATGCGGGCAGTCAGCCAGCCAGACCATAGCCTATGTGATCATACTGCCCCAGTTGAATGGCTACAGGTAGTGGCTCACACATATGCAGAATGTGTACAATAGGGCAGTCTGGTGGGTAATCTACACTACCTGCACATGCCTGCAGGTCAACTGACAGGCACTCCCAGGTGTGTGTGTGTGCCCTATGCAGCACATTGTCATGCCTATAAAACACACACACACACACACACACGCGAACTAACTAACTAACTATGCTTCAAAGAAGCTCCGCCACTCTATAAGCACATGCCGCTGCTTGGATCGGTCAGTGTAAAATTCTTCAGCAACAAGCCAATACTACCATTACAATTAAGTGAAGTCAATTCTGCACAGATGCTACTATTAAACCAGAAAATGAGGAGCAACAATGGCACCTTCTGTTGTGAACAGGACATAGAAACTCACCTGAAAATGGTGGTTTATGTTGAAAAGTAGATAAGTGCTATAACAATTTTTTACAGAAAGAAATGAGTCGTGGCAAACATTATAAAAGGATAAGTAAGAAACAATTGGTCAAATGTATAACGTACTGCCATATGTGCATTTAATGTGAACATTGTTAACTACAAACAAGAAGTATTTACTGAGGATGAACTTGTGATCATTCAGAGGTTTAACGAAGACTTGCTGGGCACATAAGAAATCCAATTCAGTAATTTTAAAAGAAATAAAGGAGAAAAAACCTTTTGGTTAGTATTTAGGAGAGAAAAAAAGTGTTTTTTAGTTACTTTCTTAGACATGTAGACCTTGGGCAAGAAAGACAAAGGAAGGCCACAGCAGAAAATAATAGTAACAAAAAGTTGATATCATGAAGTAGATATCAGAACAAAATAGAGAAGAACAATGACAGTAACAATGCATTAGCAGCAATGGATGGTAGTAATGTTAACTGTCTGCCCTCGGGCTACAAGTACACATAACACGACTGCTCACGTCATCTGAAGAGGAATACTACCCCAGTCTTGAAAATGTACCATGAGTCCGTTTATTCCAGAATGAGTCCTTTCTTCAAAGTGTGTGCTGGTACCACAAGCTATGCAGGGGAACTTTCGTGAAGTTTGGAAGGTAGGAGAGAGGCAACTGAAGTAGATATCAGAACAAAATAGAGAAGAACAATGACAGTAACAATGCATTAGCAGCAATGGATGGTAATAATGTTAACTGTCTGCCCTCGGGCTACAAGTACACATAACACGACTGCTCACGTCATCTGAAGAGGAATACTACCCCAGTCTTGAAAATGTACCATGAGTCCGTTTATTCCAGAATGAGTCCTTTCTTCAAAGTGTGTGCTGGTACCACAAGCTATGCAGGGGAACTTTCGTGAAGTTTGGAAGGTAGGAGAGAGGCAACTGGCAGAAGTAAGGTGTGAGGACAGGTCATGAGTCATGCTTGGACAGCTCAGTCTGTAAAGGGCAAGATGGTCTCACATTCGAGTCCCCATGAGACACACAGTTTGAATTTGGTAGAAAGTTTAAATCCATTATTGTTTAAAATATTCACCATGTGAACACACTTATTTAGAGAATGCAGATTTAACCACATCAAGGTTTCAGGACGAACACTTCTCCTGAACCCAAATAAGCATTAGAGTAACTTAAAAATCCACAGCCAGGCTTAACAGATTTGGTTTCTGTAGTTTTTCACATAAAGAAAATTCAAAATGACATTGTCATGGCTCAAATAGAGGCCACCTGATTTGTGGTAGGAAAGGGAAAAAGTCAACTCTTCCTGTTCATGTTGATGAGGCAAATGATATTGGTTGACAATAAAACCTTGAAATGACGTGAATATCATTTAGTCATAAACTGAAAGGTCTATCTAACATTACTGTCGAAACACTGAAGTTGTATTTCAATTATTTCTTTCATTTTTTATTCAGTTCTAAAAATAGTTAAGGATCCAACCAGTAGAAAGAACTTTTATGAAGGCACCTCTTATAAAGCATCTGTATTGGCTGGCACAACCACCACCTTTAAATACTGACGTGCTCAATGGACTTGCATCAGTTTACAAGTGTTACACTTGTTGCTGTCGTGAGAAACATGTGGAGAAGGTAGCTTTCTTGGGATAATGTAATTTTATATCAGATCTCTGTGATATTAATGTATCAGGATGGATCTGGAGGATGTTATTGTATTTAACTATGTGGTATGTCTGTTCTAGTTTTTTCTGTTACACGTTTTTAAGTTCTTTAAAACATTACTTTCATGATGTTTTGTGTTAAATTACACAATAAACATATCCTATTGATTGAGCTTCTGGAAAATGGAAAGTAAGAAAGAAACAAGTAATTCTATATTTTGACAGCCAGGAAATTCTTGTAAATTTTGGAGCTTGCAGATTGTGCACATGGCTTTTGAAAACTGGTATTATGGATAGTGAAAACTAGAGAAGCTGCAGTAACAGTAACTTTGATATTTGACGTTTTTTATCGTGATCAGTAAAACCTTATTTCTGTGTGTACAGCTGGGTTAGTTATCTGTGTTTTGCACTTTTTGTTGGTTGTTTTCCCCATTCTTCATTCTTCTTCATCTGCATTCAGTCTTCACGTTCTCAAGTTTTCCTCTTTCTCCCTTCAGTCAATGCATGTATGTGTTCCTTTTTGTTTATCCATCATAATAATAGGCTACAAAGAGGAAACTTTGATTCAAAATATGTAAGTCAGTATTTTTGTGTGTATTTCATTCACACTTCAGAATAACATATCTTTAACCTCTTGTTATTGATATTTATCAAATGATTACATTATGTTATGTTATTGAGCTCATTGCAATTCAACAGTGTTCTTTTATTTTGCCAGGAAGCATAATGGCTGTCACAACATCTGATCCTCATGCACAGAATAAAGTTAATCGGTTTGTTGGCATATGTATCAGCAGAAGTGGATGCGGCCTAAGAGCGTCATTCATTCTTAGGAATGTTGTTGATCATCAAGGTAATATCTAAGGTTGTGTATTATATTTAAGCTAAATCCAAAATGCATTTCCCATAAAAGTTTCAGTTTTTTTTTACACATCTGGTTCCATAGGACCAAATTGACGTGCAAATCTCCAAGGTCATGGAATGTGTCAGTACATGAAACTAGAATATGAAAATAATAACAGAAAAAATAAAATGTTTATGAACCCAAATACAGACAAACCACAAGTTTATGTAAACACAGTCAACAATATAACACAGGAATCAGATTAATTTTTCAATGAACTCTTTGACAGAATAGGAGTGACCCATGAGAGAGAGCTTCATTTTGGATTTGAAAGAGTGTGAATTACTGCTAAGATTTTTGAATTCTCGTGGTAGCTTATTGAAAATGAATGTAGCAGTATACTGCAGACTCTTTCTGCAGAAGAGTCAAGGAAGTGCGGTCCAAATGCAGATTGGATCTCTGCATAGTATTAACTGAGTGAAAGCTGCTGATTCTCTGGAATAAGCTGATATTATGAACAAGAAACGACAGTAAAGAATATAAATATTGAGAGGCCAGTGTCAGAATACCCAGACTAATGAACAGGGGTCGACAAGAGGTTCGCGAACTTAACACCACTTACTGCCTGAACCACCCATTTCTGAACCAAAAATATCCTTTGCAAATGGAAAGAGTTACCCGAAAATATAATACCTTACATCATAAGTGAATAAAAATAAGCAAAGTAGACTACTTTATGTTGTGTTGAATTATCGCTTACTTCAGATACCGTTCGAATAGTAAAAATGGCAGCACTAAGTCTTTGAACAAGATCCTGAATGTGGGCTTTCCATGACAGTTTACTATGTATTTGAACACTAGAAATTTGAGCTGTTCAGTTTCACTAATCATATGACCATTCTGTGAAGTTAAAATGTCAGGTTTTGTTGAATTGTGTGTTAGAAACTGTAAAAGCTGAGTCGTACTGTGATTTAATGTTAGCTTATTTTCTACAAGCCATGAATTTACGTCATGAACTGTATATCTGAAGCAGTGCCAGTGTTGCACACAGCACATTTTACTACAATCAGCAAACAGAAATATTTTAGAGTCACCTGTAATACTAGAGGGCTTATCACTTATATAAATAAGGAACAGGAGTGGCCCCAGGACTAATCCCTTGGGACCTACCATCCCACTCTGATCCCACATCATAGACATTCTCAACACTGTGGATAATGACCTTTTTCTATCTGTTGTGAAAGTAAGAGGCAAACCAATTGTATCCCGCAATGGTCCAACTTCTACAGCAATATTTTGTGATCAACACAATCAGATGCCTTAGTTAAATCAAAAAAGATGCCTAGCATTTGAAACCTGTTGTTTAATCCATCCAGTACCCCACAGAGAGAAGAGAATATAGCATTTTCAGTTGATACACAACTTCTAAAATCGAACTGTACAATTTGATAGCAAATTGTTTGTAATAATTGACATAGAAATGGGTCTAAACTTGTCTACATTATCCCTTTCCCCCTTTTATAAAGCAGCTTGACTAATGAGTGCTTTAATCATTCAGGTAGGGCTAACATGTGCAGTACAGTACTTTAATATTCTGATAGGCACTCCATCATATCCATGAGAGTCCTTAGTCTTCAGTGGTTTGATCATTGACTGTATCTTCCCCTTTGTCAATATCACAGAGGAGTATTTCAGACATCAGTCTCAGAAAGGCATTTTCCAAGAGAGTTATATGATTCCCTGTAGAAATGTTCAGAAAGTGATTGTTAAATACTTCGCATATATATGACTTACCAGTAAAACAGAAATATTTTTAATTTGAACTGACATTATATTGTCACCCTTGTGCTGCTGACCAGACAATTCCTTCATGACTGACCATATAGTTTTAATTTTATCCAGTGAATTTGGTATTCCATTTGCATACCATATACTCTTTGCCTTCCTAATAACATTTTTAGCTTCTTACAATATTGTTTGTCATGGGCTACTGAAGCTCGATTGTGACTACTTCTAACATTTTGATATAATTCCCACGTTGTGCTACATGATTCCTTTATCCCACTAGTCAGCCACACAGGCTGTCTTTTACTGCTAGTACCCTGTTTGTAACTTTCTGATGGAAAGCAATTTTCAAAGAGCACGAGAAATGTGTTTATTAAGGAAAGCATTATATTTGTCACCTGTGTTATCAGCACCATGAACATCTTGCTACTCTTGTTGCGTAACAAAGTTTAAAATACTCTCTTTTTTGCATTGGATTAGCTTTTCTACATAGTTTGTAATTCTGTGTATCCTTTGTTTGAGTACAAAACCTTTTAGTGTTGAAATTTGTGTGTCATGGTCTGAAAGGCTTCACTCTTTTACTAACAGAATGCCCATGTAATAATGAAGAATGAATAAAAATATTGTCTATGGTTGTGCTACAGTTCCCCTGCACCCTGGTTGGAAAAAACCCAGTCTGCATCAGATCATACGAATTTAGGAGATCTACCAACATTCATTTTCTTGCACAATCACATATGAAATTTATATTGAAGTCAACCACACATAACTAATTTTGGCACTTCCTATAAAGTGAGTCAAAAACCCTCTCTAGCCTCAGCAGAAATGCTCTGAAGTCAGAGTTAGGGAATCTATAAATAACAAAAATTAAAAGTTGTTTCAGTAAATTGAGGTGCCCCTGCACAACATTCAAATACCTGTTCAGTGCATTGCCATGATATGTCTATGGACTAAAATAGAATACTGTTTTTTATGCACATGGCCACTCCCTCACTCCGCAAAGAACTTGGAAAACAGCCAGCTAATCTATATCCTGGTAAAGGAAGCCTCTAAATTGTCGTATTATTTAGGTGGTGCTCCGATATACCAATAATGTCGGAGTCAACATCTAAAAGCAGTTCACTAACATGATCTCTAATACGTCTTATATTTTGATGAAAAATGCTGATTCCTTCACTACTTGGCTATCTGACCTCCTGTGAAGGCGATTCCCTTGTTAGAGGGACTTCCTTTAAGCAGGGATACCTATCAGCTGACTTCAATCTAAAAGAGGTGCAGCTCTAACACCAACTACCGCAGGAATTTTCCCATGAGTGATCTCACTGCCACACACTACACTGCCATGTATATGCTTTGCCAGCCTCCCCTTCCCATACCTATTGAGTTGTAGGCCATGCTTAATGAAACTCTATCTATTGTTGACTCAACTGGCACCACTGCAATTTGAGCCATGCCCTCCGCCATCAGCACATTCTCCAGTCCCGTGTTAACATGCCTAACAGCAGCTTTAAGATGAGGCCGATCATGATGCTGAAACATCTGTACGAAGTGCACATTAGTGCCACCAGTTTGAGTAGCTATCTTTACCAGGTCACCACCTACATCATATTCCCCGTCTCTACCACGACTGTTCCCAGCTTCATCCACAATCACTATCTGATCCTCCTTTGTAAAATTCCACATAACTCCCCTATGTTAATAGTCACCTGAACCAACCATGCACTTGGCTTCATAATGCTGGCGACTGGTACTCACTCCCCAACACTTCCTGCAACTGCTGGCCAACATCTCTGCTATGTGAACTGCCTAGCGACAGAACCTTGTTCTTTCTATTAGAATTTGCAACTGACTTAGGTTCCCTAACTGCTGAGGACTGCTGTATATTTCCTACACCTACGAGAGGCTCCTTTCCACTAAACTTGGACGATTGATCAAATCTATTGGTTATATGCAAAGTACAACTGTCTGAAGATCTCCTCCTCATAGCTGCCTTCTTACCAACTGCCAGTTCCCATTCCACAGTACCTTTCACTCTCCTCAACCTATCTAGTTCCTCCTTTGCATTTTGTAACTGCACCTTCTAACAACCCTACCACAACAAAGGTCAGCATTTAATAACGAGTGTGGTGTTGCTCACGCTGCTAAATACTGCATTTTCAGGCAACAACAGTCATATTATGTGGCAGGTGTCATTAGAGCACAGTTAATAAAGTCATTTCGGTAGTAATGAAAAAACGAGGCACTCATCTTTTTGTGTTTCCCTCGCTGGTCTCATATTATCATGGCTCAATCGTTGAAAATCTAGGTGATTATGATTCCAAGCTCGGACGCAAAGAGGCCTAGATTTTATTCTGCTATATTCAAAAGTTTTGTAGATGCGCTTCTCAAACCATTCTTGGAGATTAAACCTTTCAAAGTTAGCACAATGGTGATGTAAAAAAATAATCAGCACTCCGAATTTAAGTTACACTTCCTTTCAACTGCTTTTATTGCAATATCATGTATCACACAAAACATCACTTCACAATACAAAACATACTTGAAAACATCTTCTCCACATTTTATAAGCCAACTATAATATGTGTCTTTCCAACATGACGTCCAAGACTTGACCTTTTCAAGGTCCGACTCTCTAACAACTTAACAACTAACTAATAATCGCTTACGCGCCCAAAAATCAGTTACAAGTACGTCAAAGATCATAGTGACAAAAGAAAGAATACACATAAGAACAATATCATTGCAATATAAACATATCGATATATCACAAATGAAATCAAATCTGAATGTTGTCTCAGAAATATGTTAAGTAGTTAACAGAAACACAGTAAAATATAGCTGGTATCGAGAGGTTCAGGTGAGGTGCCGTAATGGTTGTGTAATTCAAGTACCATTACAACCTGAAGGGCAGAGATTTTGTGCTCCTGCTCCTCTATCAACTTATTTCTGCTTCAGATTCCGTATTTTCAGGAGAGGATCTCATTTGAATGTCCAGTAGCTCCCCTCTGCATATGACAAAGTCCACACTTCTCAGTAATGGTAAAATTTTAACATTTACTGAAGAAACAAAATGTCTATGTTACGTAAGTTCAATTGCAACAGTAGAACGATTTAAAAAAACTAGCAATAGTGATCTACCACTAAACCGTAACTAATATCAGTACCACAAAAACTTCACACAATTTCTTATCTAAAACTAAAAATTCAAGCAACTACTGACTGGAACAATGGACGAAATTGAACCTAGTGAAATGTTTCACAACAAACAATAAGAAACGTCAGCTGAAAACTGCATACTAAATTTAATACATGACTTCAGCGCATAGACAACTCTATAAAACACAATGGTCGAAAGTTTGTTAAACCATTATTTCATCAGAAACAGCACAAGACACCATTGAAAACTACTAAGTTTAGTAACCGAATAACAGTGCACAAACAGCTTTGTCCGAACTTAAGAACCACTACAGTTGGAACTGCACACTGTGAAATGTAAACATACCACTAATATTTAGATGAACGACTGAAAACTACTAAATTTAATATTCGAATTCAGTGCACTAACAACTCTGTCAGTACTTAGCTTTAGAACAGCTACAGCTGCAACTGTACACCGTGAAATGTAAACACAGTGCTGAGAGACTGTGATGAATGATGTAAGCACACTTACGAATAACGGACCACTCATATCAGTAACACAAAAAGAATGATTGAGATGAATGGAAATCCACTAATAAGTTACTTTTAAACAAATATTAATACCAATAATCTTTAAAATAAGTATCTGAAATATAAAACATTATAAATAATTGCCGAGTGATTTGAATAGCAATCCAGCACATGTGACACATTTATTGGGATAAATTTACATGTCCATGAACTGCTAAAGATAAGGAGTATCTTTGGCATGACAAGTATTGAACTACATATTCACCACTGACTGTAAGATTGCAGCACTAGCAGTTGATGGCTATGATAATTAATCTGTAATAGTACATCTTTCACAGCCGTATTAGAGAAAAGTTTCATTTTTATGGAGGTGAGGGAAAAACTATAATTGTATAAGGCAATCATTGCTAGATATTGTATCTAAAAACCAAACTATAATTTCAATAAATTGTAATAGAACATTTATAGTTCCATTTGGATTCTGAAATTGTAGAAGCAGACTGTTTAAGAAAACTTCGAGGTGTGAATGTTAAGAGATGATAACTTTAAGCTGTATTGCCAGGGCAAAAGGAGAGAAAGTTGACATCTGCTCCCTAAAAGTAGAAGTTGTTGCAGGCCAGTAACAGTTTTGGATATAGACAATAATTTGTCTATCAGTGTAACTGAGAGAGAGATACATTTCATGTACTCGATTGTACAGAACAGTAAATGCAAGTAAAATGTAATATACCTTTTCAAGTAATGAATGGTTCCAAAACCTCTCCCCTCATTTTTGATAAGTGACTGACAAGTTGAAGCCTTCAGCTTACAGACACTAAGATGGTTTTGAAAACAGTTTCTTTAAAATGTTATGTAGTAATTGCAGTTTTATGATGAAATATAGCACATACACAACTTTTTAATGAGAATAACTATTGTATGATAATCATACAATCATTACATATTGTGCACTTACACAAGGAAGTGTCTGTTACTGATGGAACACACAATTGACAAGGAACATCTCTTGATATTTGAAGGGAGAAAATGCACACTTGTAAGATATCACCACCAGCAGTTGACCCTGCGCGAAAATTTGAGCCATAATTTTGATAGTATGCACTTGTGACCTACAGAATGAATGTACACTTTTAAATTTCATGCACATCTGTTGTTTCTCACTCACTCCACCCCATGAAGTTGCTCAATGCCTGAGTGTGAAGTATTGTACAGTGGAATAAAAAGAGGTTTGTGAAATACTGCTGAGGCGTTGGCAACATGCCATGTTTACTATGTCTATGTGCGCAGTTTCCAACCCATAGCTTATGCCAGAGATATTTTTGTTTTATGTATGTTTACGATGCAGTTCACAAACACAGTGTAAATTAGTGAAATGAATGTGTGTCATTAAAGAAGTAACAGACTAGCACTATTTCAGTATTAAAACCACTGTTATGACTTATTTTATATCGTTTTTAAAGCTGACGGTGGTAAAGCGAAGTACATAAGCAGGAGATGTGCTATTCTTCAATACGATTGGTATGATTAAATTGTAAATCAAAATATTAATTCTTAATATTTTGACTGCCAATCGCATCAGCTCATGAAACATGAAAATTGTGGTGTACTATCAATCTCTACATGTAATGGGTACATTGTCTCCTGATTGTAAATAGAAACCACGTATATTAACAGCCTTGATCGGACTTGATTGTGTAGCGAGGAACATTCAGTTTCGACAAGCTGTTGCAAGGTGGCAGCTGTTTGTTCAGTATGTAAAGAAATGAAAGACATGGCTTCATGTTGTCCTACAGACAGTTAAATTTTTCATGAATTGGAGTAAGATTTTGTCGACAACAGCAAGGAAGACGATATCGACTGTAGATCAGGATCCCGACTTTGCGCAAGAAGAATTGTATCAAACTTCAAGTGAGTATTTCTCATTTTGATTTTGCAAACCGTTCGTTGAAATTTTGGGTTCCTTTCTGATATTTCTTCAGTGTCTAGACCATAAAGCAATTTCTCAACTTTTTATAAGCCAACAGGAAAGCGAGTGCAGGGAAAATGTGCATAAAACCTTGTTTCAGTGTGTATCACACACAAAATCATACTATGTAAAAAACATGTGTAATGATTTGAGATATATATATAATCCAGAAGACACAATTTTGGACTTTAACAAAAAGTTATCATCACAGTTAAATGTTGACCAGTTTTATTAATAAAAATATTGAAACCCCATTAAAAAGGGCTGGCATGCTAAGAAATGGCAATGTCTACGTGGCTGGCAGTCAAAGTGTTAAGTTGCTTAGGTTTCCTCATTTTGCTTTTGAGCCCTATATGCAGCTGCAGAATATCAATATGAGAATATGGTTAAATAATATTGAATGTATATGTTAGTGAGTCTGCAATTGTGCACCGCACTCACATTACTCATCTATTCTTTGCACAGAATAATGTGTGTTCTTGAACAAGGTTTCATAACATATTTGGCAGATGTGTTTACCTCCTCCCTCCTCTTCCCTCGCCTTCAATATCCCGTGAACAGGAGAACTCTGGTTGTCACTTCGCTGTACAGTACTTTGTGCTCAAGCATTAGGTGGCTGTAGTGTGGCAGAGCCAGTGACAAATAACTGAGTCACACAAAATTTAAAAGCTTTACATTCAGAAGGTCGTGCTTACTATCAGAAAATTATTGACAAAATTTTCATGTGGGACTGATTACTTGGTCTGGTCTCTTGCAAGTGTACTTTTTCTCTTTAAAATGTGAGGTCGAGTTGATGTTTCCTTGTGAGGAGTAAAAGGACAAGAAAACATTGTATGTATAATTTTGAAGAAAGATTGTGAAGAGATCACAACAAATGGGTTATTTCGAATTTCAAATATGCTGATGAGACTGTTGCCATAATAGATAAATTATCTGTCACTCAGTGTTCACAATAAACTGCCTAGTTAGAGGCAGTGAAAAGTTTGACTTATTTATTAACCCTGTCAAGACCAAAATAATAGTATTCCCTAAAAGAGAACATCATTTTGTACCAGCAGTCTGATTCAAAGCGAGAGATAAAATCCAGAATTGAACAGACCAGGAAACAATTCATCAATAAGAAAAATATCTCCACAAGGCCAGACATCTGTTAGCAACTGTGAACTATAATCATTTGTGGCTAGATATTCTCTGTTTTCCTTTATGGATGCGAGAGTTAAACCTTGAGCCCAAGTAAAAAAAATTGAGGCATTTTAAATGTATATGGCATATACCCTGCATATTGAAGATACCAAATGTCGAGGTCCTTCATTGGATTTATAAATTTATAAAATTTTAAATAAAAAGGAACCAGTATCTGAGATCTTCCATGAATGCCAAGAGATTTCAATTATTACAACTTATTATACAAGTGAAGATACACTCCGAATGGTCTAGTGGAAGAATGGCTGCAGTACATTCAAAGATAGCACAATTCAGTCAGAACCAGCTTTCCATGCTGCACAGTCAGTATCAGAGCTAGCTGGGTGGATCACCAGCCTTCACTGCTGAACATTTCACAATGATTCGCCCCTTACTTTGACCCCATATTCTTGTTACATTGCGTGACGAACACTGATGAGTTGTACCACGCCAAAATCATGGAAATGTGTACTTTTAATTTGTGTATGATTTTTGTATTTTAGTTGAAAAGAGGGTGGCACCTTTGGTAATATTTAAGATAGAGGTTTTTCAGGTATTTTTTGGCGAGTGTCAGCTTTGAAGAGTCACAGAAACAAGACCATAATTGCATTAACAATTTCCTTTGCGTAGTTTAACGATACAACCATTATCTATTTACAGGAGGATTTCCATTGCTTTCAGATTAGGTGTTTTGTCATAATAATGGTGGATGTAGATTGCCGCAATTTTCCTAATAGTGATATGTATATATGAACAAGGTGAAAATTGTAAATTTTGGCTTTTTTGCCTTTCATAGCAGTCATGTTTTTATGCAAATAAATGTCCATTAAGTGCTAATATCACATATTTCATTTATTTGCTATTGTCATTGTGCACATTGTGCTCATGTATGCTATGCTGCCAGACCTCTGAACAATATTTCCATTCATTGCTCTTTGTTGTAGTGGTTACCTCAGGAATTTCCATCACATAGGAAGCACTTGAGATGCCATTCATTGTTGTGTATTCATGTGAGACAATGCTCGTAACATAATTAGTTGCTTTGCACTTGTGTGAAACCGTACATCATTTACAGAGTCATGAAAAGTCCACGGTGGTCAGTGTGGATGCTTACTTTGAGGCCAAAAAAGAACAGTGGGCAAGCAGTTCCATATTACAGCCAGTAAAGAATTTCTCTAAGCATGTCCAATGTAACCTGAATGACCCATTCCAGGATGTTGAATTGGAAGAGGAGGAGCAGAAGACGAACTTCATCGCTGGTGGCTCCCAGCTCTCCAAACCTCACACCTCGTGAATTTTATCTGTGGGGTTGCTTAAAGGTCTTGAAGTACGTGATACTGCATTGTTGACACTGTGAATTCAATAACAAGAGCCCTGCTTCATGTGTGGCAGTAAACGAGCCATCATTTTGATATTTGTCGTGTAGCATGTGGTGTTCACATTGAATGTATATAAATTTGAACTTTTCTCTTTCCAGGAAAATTGTAATTGTGTTTGTATCTTTTGTAGTCTGGAAGCAATAAATGGTTGAAACCTGCTCCTTCTTTTTGAATAGCCCCATATTCATACACCAAACAAAAGTAGACATTTCCACGATTCCAGCAAGATATCACACATTGTGTTCATCATGTGATGTAACCAGAGTATGAGCTCAGTCAGGGATGAACCATTATGAAATGTATAATGAAAATGGTACCTGAGGAAGAGGAGGGATGAGAAAGAAACGAGAAGAATGTAAACATTTCATTTTTTGTCATGGATTAACCGTATTTACCCGAGTATAAGATGAGCCTGACTATAAGAAGACCCCCCATTTTTAAGAAGCTCCTCGAGAAAAATTTATTTTTTAACATGTTCTGACTAAACAAAATTGCAAACTTTGACTGAAGTAAGTGATCTGCCCAAAAAAGTTAGCATTACACCTATTCTATATTTATGCCATTTACTGTCTACAATTTGCTAATACAAGGAGAAATAAAATAAACAAAAGGAAATTGTTTACATTAATTTTTATGTTCACTGCCTTTTTTTGTTTACTTAGCCTGTTGTCTGTGGTATTACTATTTTTGATTATTGTCATCATCACCAAAACGATCATCTGTGAACCTTGTATCACTGTTTTCACAAATATTTGGCTGTTTCTTCTGAATATGTTGCAATTTCTCAGGTTGTGGTTACTGTGGGACATGAGAACACAGCTGTTTTTTTCTTAACACGTAGTGGACTTCGCTTCTATACTGACATGAGAACATTACAATGTCTCATGTCTACAAACATATCGACTGCCCTGCTGCTCTCTCATTGGTTGTGTAGAACCAGCAGCTAACACATCCCCCTTGTTCCTGTCATACCTCATGGTTAGCATCGACAAACGCATAAGTACACCACTGCTCCCCGCCATCTCCTGCAGAAATGTACGGTATTGTTGAGTACTTATCCAGTTTTAAAGTCAATATGATTCAGAGTGCAAATGGATTCAGGCAAGCTGAAGTTTAAGCATGGTAGATGTTCATTATAAGCCAAAGTAGACTGTTCACATTCCCAATGTTTAGCTGCATGATGAAGTTTTTGCCTGCTCAACGCTCTCCTCCCCTCACTGATCATAGTTATCAGCCAAGCTGGGTCATTGTGCCCTGTCGAGCTTTTCGTAATGCTGTGCTTGAGCAGGAGTGAAACATGGACAGTAATATTTTCTACGGTGCAGGTGACATGTACAACACCAACCAATACCTAAATAAAAGATCACGATCACTATTCGGTCCAATTCTTGAACTTTCGCTTATCCTGTGATCTAGTGACATCTGTTTGTACTACTCAACAACACCTCTTTCCAGTGTAATTTATTCTCCAACAATTACAGGCAGTTTAATATGATTTATATTTGTTAGACACTTCATTCTGGATTAATTTTCCTTTTCATTTCATCTGAATGTCATCATCTTGTTCTAAAACTAATTAAAATCTGGCAATGATTTTCTCCGGTATTCTAAGATGTGTACAGTGACTGAAATTTTCATTTGCAACACACTTGGTAAATCATTAGTTTCTTTAACCAAATAAGATACTGACTTGGATTAAGAATCAAGTAATGGTTTTTGAAATACAAGAATGTTGCCTTTGAATGTTACCTCTGCTTACGAAGTAGCATAAATGTATGTAGTGTGTGGTCTCCATGCATTTATGAGAACATTATTGCAGACCTGTTCAAATATGACAAAAGTCAGTAAGGTGATAGAATTTAATGTTATTTCCTTCTGCATTTCACAAAATTGTCAGTTTTTAAACAGTGCATTAGACTGTTGCAGTGGCTAGTTCATAGTTTCTCATGTACCTTTTTTGCTAGTGCCGCAAATCAAATGTCTCATGATTGTTCGAGCAAGGTTGATACTGTATTGAGTGCTTCAGTATATTGGAAAATATTGAGCCAATTTGAATGCGAGTATTGTTCGATTTGCCCTACCCTTCACGATTGTTCAAAATAAAGTTCTACAAAACCCCAAAAGTCTAAGCTTCATCTGTAAATATAAGATGACCCCTATATTAATCCATTAAACAATGTAAAAACATTGGCCTAAGCATCAATAGTTTAATCTGCAAATTTAGGATGACCCCGTTTTTATTGAATGACAAATTTGGGAACGAACTCGTCTTACAATTGGATAAATATGGTAAATGTTTTGCAAGTAATGTTTCCTACAAGTTAAACATTGATGCTGAATTCTGTTGTTCTAATTTGTGTATATTTCATTAAATTTTAATTTAAGGTGACAGAAGTTCAGAGTTCTTTTGCTTGCTTTATGCTGTGTTGAAAGAAACAGGTCACCTAAATGTTACACATTGAGTTGCAGACATGCATAACAGAGAGACTATTATGTATTGAGCTTTTGGCCAAAACCTTCTGCACTCTGGCCAAAGTGGTTGGAGATGGTCGTCATGTGTGCATCGTGTGTGTGTGTGTGTGTGTGGGGTGGGGGTGGGGGGGGGGGTGTTCGGTCGAAAGCTCAGAGCGCGAGTCTTTTTGTTGTGTCTGTCTGCAACCCAACATGTCATCTTTATGGTAAATATGTCATTTCCATAATTGTTGATATTCTAATCTGGAATTTCCATTGTTTCATTCTAAAATGTTGTTTAGTTAGAATGAATAGGACATGCAGATTCATGATTTTGTTTTATCTAATTCTGAACATTAAACCAGTATGTTTGGAAAGAATTCTGTATTCATGAATGTCAAATAATGCTTACATTTCATTTTAGGTGTGGAGATAATGTATGAC
The DNA here is from genome assembly GCF_021461385.2 of Schistocerca piceifrons. Lineage (NCBI taxonomy): Eukaryota > Metazoa > Arthropoda > Insecta > Orthoptera > Acrididae > Schistocerca > Schistocerca piceifrons. Next base: position 42,241,052 of record NC_060138.1, on the reverse strand, counting down.
ATGTACAACCCAACTATTCACAAAATTGAAGTTTTAAGACTTGAAAAACGATTGGATGAGGAGTTGTTTTATTTGAGAGATGCACTACCAGAATACAGCACATTCTCATTTAACATGGAGGCTGAAGTGCTACCAGAAGGGGCACCTGTGCCAATAAACCCACTGAAGGTAAAATGTTTGTTAATTGTATTGTTAACAAAAGGAAAGTTTAAGATATTATTACAGCACTACATCTTTTACTTTTTTGGGTGCTTGTGTTCCAGTCTGTGTGTCTATATAAGGAAGATTATGATTATTGTCTGCAAATTTAAGAACTAATTTCCTGAACTTAAACAATTCGTATGGATCATAACCAGGGGTATCTTTTGAGACATTGCTGAATTCTGTTACTGGTTCATTCAGTACTGTGGTTCGAAGCCATTGAAGTTGCAGTTGTGTTATAATTTCAGAAAATCAATTTTGTTTTCAAATAGAGAAATGTTAGACATTTTTAAAGTACATCAATTTGTAAAAATAATACAGAGCTGTAATCCTGGCATTAGATATTGACATATTGTAGAAAACAATGCATAAGCAGTAGAAAAGTTGCTTTGGATAACTCGATGAGATAATATGCTGCAAAGTGTAACAGATGAGGCTCAGATAGGTACTAGTCATTATTTGTATCCTCCTCCTTCCCTAATATGCCACCAGTCATACAATCCTTTGATCATTACTATTTTCACCTCATCTTCCTTTTTGATAGTCTACATTTTCTTCTTTAACACTTATTGTCTTTTTCTTTCTGGTTTTTCTGTCATTTCTTTTCGCACATCGTTGTGTGATAGTCAGAGGAATGTATCTCCAAAACCACAATTTTTTACTTTTTTAACATGTGTTCTCACGGTAATCAATTGTATCTCATGTCAAAATTGCATGTGTCTATCTCTTCTCCTGATAGGAATAAGATGCTGTGTATCTCCAAGTTGCGAATTTATTTTAGTGACAGATAGACGTATTGACACTTGTGTTCTTTTGCCATGAAGAAGTATGTAATAGCTTTTGGGAACAGTAAAATGTATGGTCACCAGAGGTGGATACATATGGGGGCTGAGTGGGGTCCCCTACCTCCCTCCCCTTGCGGGGCCACTCGCATTGCCACCAGCGCTGTCCCTGCCAGTCAGCACGCAAGCTATTCATTCGTTTCTTTCATCAGTTGACTCAACTAAATCAAATTATCGAGTAGTTGTACTTTCTTATGTAGCATGCGTGTTCGCATCATCGAATTTAATACGTTTCTGTCTGGCACGTAGGTGGCTAACACATACCTACAAGAAAAGTCACAGCCATTCTAGTGATCTCTTATACATTATTCTATCTGGCATTGGTTTGAGAAAAGTAACAAATATTCTGCTGTTTTCTTGTCCAGAGGACATTCGATATGTAGCGTTATAAATACGGACTATTCGTCGAATAGGAAGCTAGTTTACATTCAGAAGCAGAAATATTAAGACTGAAGAATGAATAAGTAAAAAGTCCTAAATGCAGCAAGTGCAAGTGTGAAGATTAGTCAAGAGTGAGAGTGATCAGTTGGTTGTGAAGTATTAATAATAGTAATTCATTAGTAATTTATCAGTAAAATTATTGTAACAAGATTTGTAACTATATTTTTACTAATAATGTAACAATAGTTTCCCATACATAACTTGTAATACGAGATAGGTGTAGGAAACTGTTGATGCGTATATCCCTGGTAATAGTGACTTTCGATAAGATTCCTAAAAACACATTGTTACTATATAGGCCCACTATTGAATGCACTAGAAAGGAATGGAATCAACAGTAAAAGTTACACACACATAAATTGCCGGATGATGTCATCATTGGAAACTTGCCCTTATATTATACGTCGCAAGGTACATATTGGCTTGTCGCTTTCACAGTATGTGACTTGATAATTTTTTATTACGGTAAAAGTAAAGGTGGCTCAAGATATCTTACGCGCCCGCTACTTGAAGTTTTTCTGTATCCGCCACTGATTGGCACTTGCATTTTTCGGACTCCTTACTTTGTGAAGTAAATTTGCAAGTGTGATTTAACCCAGCAGAAACCACTATCTGCTTGTTTTGCATAATACAGTTTTCCTGCATTTGTGTGCTGAAAGAGTAGTATGTGTTATCTGGCAGCTAATAAAAGGTCTTGTGATGTCAGGTGGAAATGTCACATAAAGTTTTACTGTTGAATCATTTCTCTGCCCGTCAGCTTTTGGAACAGTTTGTGTATGAGATTTCAAACTATTGCATTTCCCCTGTGAGTATTAGCAAGTGGAGGAACACTAGACAAAACAATGACTGTCCTTTGCAAACATTGTCAGTGTGGTCATATTGCTTCCTTTCTCGTCACATTTTGTGCAGTTTCTCGAAGGACTGACTGTGAAGAGGCTAATGTTAGCATGCACTCGACTGCAAAAAGCATTAAGATCTATGACCCTTCAGGGTGGTATAATGTTGTTCACTCTGCTTGAAAACAAAAGCTGTATGAAGTCACTGAAATTGACCAGAAGAACTTCTTGGTTTTCGGTCCTATGCAGAAGGAATGGTTGAAAAATGAAAATTTACAGTGAAGCAAATAAAGTACAGTGGCTTAAGGTGACAAAGTGTCAATTTTGCAAGTGATATTAACCACATATTATTGAAACATTTCTATGATCAACAGTTCAAAGGTTTTCCAGTTTCCAGAAAATCCCAAAATTCTGATACGGTAGGTATTTCAGCTGGAACCAAAATACCGTGAAGCACTAAAACTTCACAAAGATGAAATAAAACTCCTCATTGATATTTGCTGCTCTTGCATTATCAGTATCACACATTCTGCAAAAGTTTTGAGGAAGAAAAAGCTGGAGATTCAGATAAAGGTGGCCATTAGTGAGAAAGTGAACATTCAGTGTTTGACGTGGTACAAAAATCCACCAACAAGCTTTCATTTTAACTGAAATTGATCTGTTTTTAATGTGGAAACTAATTTTTTATACTGTATTTTCTCATATCTCCAAAGTATAAAAGCTCTAGAGTGATTCGCTTAGGACCATAAGAATGTATCTCCTTAGCACTATATTAAACAGTAAGTAGTGGGTAACCAGTAGTGACTATTTTTAAGCTGTATCATTATGTGACAGCTTTCAAAAATATGTTCTTTAGTGCTGTAGAGATTTTTCAATAAAGTTTGTATTACATCAGTGAAGCATACAAATTACATGTAAAAATACCTTCTTTCATCTTTCCTGTAAAACTGCTAGTGGAGTTACGTTCCTATGATCCTCACAAAGTGAAATGTAACATCTACATCTACATGGTTACTGCCTGGCAGAAGGTTCATCGAACCATTTTCATACTACTTCTCTACCATTCCACTCTCGAATGGCGCATGGGAAAAAGGAACACTTAAATATTTCCTTTTGCAACATGTAACTGAAGGCCTTGTTTTCTATTCATATCTCTCCCTCCCTCCCTGTCCTCCCCCCCCCCCCCCCCCCCACTCTCTGATGGTGTCAGTTTTATTTCTTCTCCATGGATTTTAATTCCATCTCCAAATTTTTCTTTTGTTCCTTTACTGCTTGCTCAATATACAGATTCAATAATATCAGGGATAGGCTACAACCTTGTCTCACTCCCTTCCAAACCACTGCTTTTCTTTCATGCCCCTCGACTCATATAACTGACATCTGGTTTCTGTACAAATTGTAAATAGCCTTTCACTCCCCGTATTTCACCCCTGCCACCTTCAGAATATGAAAGAGAGTATTCCAGTCAACATTGTCAAAAGCTTTCTCTAAGTCTACAAATGCTAGAAATGTAGATTTACCTTTCCTTAATCAATCTTCTAAGATAAGTCGTAGGGTCAGTATTGCCTCACATGTTCCAACAGTAGTCCCTGCCTGGAGATCTGAATGGGGGACTATTTTACCTCCAGAATGTTTTATCCGAAGGGACACCATCATCATTTAACCATAAAATACTAATGGTTGTAGGGTTCAGAAAAGACCCTTTTTTAGGGTAGTGAGGACAGAAAGAAACCAAATTTTGAGAGAGGTGAGGACTGAGACAAACCTTCAGTTTGAGAAAGAAACCAAAAAATATAATTCTAGCTTATTACATCAGCATAAACAGCTATTGGTTAAGAATTTTCAACAGTCAGCAGATATTTTAACTCTACCAAATTTTAACTCAGTCAGTGTGAAATGTCAGCTATCTTTATTGCATCAAAATATTCGAAGACAGAGAAATAAAATTAATGAATTAATTATCTGCATAGACGAATTAGAGTCTTCAAACCCAGCTGACATAATCTGCCTCTCTGAACATCATGTGACCACTGGTATAGAACTTTTAAGTGTTACAGGATTTAGGCTAGGATCTTACTTTTGTAGATCGGAAATGGAGAAAGGAGGAGTTGCCGCACTCATCAGGAAACTGTCATAAATTTAAGAACATAGACATTCGTAAATTTTGCCTAGAACAGCATATGGAAGCATGTACAACAGAAGTAGAATTTCACAAAAAATCCTTCATAATATTAAGTGTATATCGAGCACCTGCAGGTAACTTTAGTCTGTTCGTAAACCACCTTGAAGCTGTACTGGTCCATTTAACAACCAAAAACAGAGAAATAGTGGTTGCTGGTGATTTCAATGTAGATTTCCTTAAAGACTCTCCCAATAGGAACTTATTTGAGTTAGTAACACTATCATTCAACTTAATTCCCACTGTAAAGTTCCCCACTATAGTAGCCAATTGCTCACAAACAGCCATTGATAATATCTTTATAGAAAAGTCCAATGAACAAAATTATATTACAAAACTAATAGTCAATGGCCTCTCCGACCATGATGCAGTTCCTTCTGTTAAATGTTAATACTGAACAGGATATAAAATTTGTTAAATCTGAGCTCAAGAGGGTAATCAATAAGCCAAAAATTGATTATTTTAGGATACTCCTCAGAGACATTCACAGGACTGATGTTTACAATGCTCATGGCATGAATTAAAAATATAAACTTTTGCTAATAAACTGCTTACCTTATTTGAACACTGTTTTCCCCCAAACCCTACCAAGGTTAGAGCAAAGTCTACAAAGAAGCCACGGATTATTCAAGGAATAGGGGTATCTTGTAAAACAAAAAGAAAACTGTGTCTGTCAATCCGAAACAGTTCCGATGTTGATGCTATAGCACATTACAAGAAATACTGCAAAATATTAAAGACTGTAATATGGACATCAAAGCAAATATATTAAAAGGAAAAAATAGTCATATCAGATAACAAAATATACTATATGGGATATAGTGAAGGAGGAGACCGGTAGAACCAGACATGAAGAGGGACAAATAGCATTAAGAGTAAATGATACATTGGTGACAGATGCGTATAGTGTTGCAGAACTTTTTAACAAACATTTTATAACTGTTACTGACAAGATGGGGTTGTTAGGTTCTGTAGATGCTGCTGTGAAATACCTCAGACCAGACATTTCAAGTAACTTCTGTAATATGAATGTGACCCTCACTACCCCAGCAGAAATAATATTCATTATAAAATCTTTAAAATCAAAAACATCTAGTGGGTATGATGAAATATCAACAAAGTTAATTAAAGAAAGTGATTCTGAGTTAAATAACATATTAACCTATCTGTGTAACCAGTCATTTATCAGTGGAATATTTCCTGAATGGTTGAAATATGCTGAAGTTAAGCAACTGTTTAAGAAGGGAGATAAAGAAATAGCATCAAATTTCTGTCCAATGTCACTTTTTCCAGCATTTTCAAAAATTTTAGAAAAAGTAATGTACAATCTGCTTTATAACCATCTTATCTCAAATAACATACTGTCAAAGTCACAGTTCGGATTTCTAAAGGGTTCTGATATTGAGAAGACTATCTATACTTACAATGAAAATGTGCTTAATTCATTTGATAAAAAAATTGCAGGCAACTGCTATATATTTTGTGATCTGTCAAAGGCATTTGACTGTGCAAATCACAATATCCTTTTAAGTAATTTAGAATATTATAGTGTAACAGGAATAGCTGCAAAATGGTTCAAATCTTATATCTCGGGCAGGAAACAAAGGGTGTTATTAGGAAAGAGACATGTATCAAGCTATCAGGCATCATCCAACTGGGAACTAATTACATGTGGGGGGCCCACAAGGTTCCTTTTTAGGCCCCTTCCTTTTTCTTGTGTATATCAATGATCTTTCATCAGTAACACCCCAGATCACATAAGAAACAGATTGACCATCCTTACAGTGGAACAGGCAACCGTAAAAATAGTTTTCCCGTTGGTCAACAGATGTCGCACGCGACGCTACAATGCTAACTGACCTGTCCATGTCGCAGAATCGGCAACGCTGTATCTTCGGTGGCGTGAATGATGCTAATTTGCGTTCGGCTAGAGCGCTGCGCGCAAAATGCATTCGTCACACAGCTGACCGTATCTCATGATCGGCTGTGGTTTTTCCCGAGAATCGAAGAATGTAGATTATCTCCTGTAATTCTACAAACCAAGTTTATTTCTTCTGTAGGGATACTTATCACAATCATATGCGAAATGAAATAAATGAAAAGTAACACACAAACATTTCTCGCGAGTTACTGTTTAAATGCAGACTGTATTGCAGTCGCATAGGTTTTACACTCGCCTTCCATGCCATCTATTTCCTCTTTGCTATACAGCTCTTCTGATATGGATTATGGTGGAAAAAAAGATCTCCACGTGCAAGTTAACACTAGAAAGTTTTCAAAATCCGCACAGTGAACATTGGCGAATTATCTATGAATACTCGTTTGCAGCGGTGTAAATGAGATTTTACACTCGTTCACTTCATTCGCTGTGGTATATATCAGAATTTAGAGGGACCGATGAACTAGCAGTTAGATGACGGCTGTTTTTATTCATTTATTTCACTGTTGCGATTTCAGCTCCAGAGCCATTTTCAAGTACCATGGGATAGGTCTTGTAAGGTTATGCTTCTTAAATTATTTACCAAACGTTACCACACTACGCTTTGCATTTTCTTATCCACATCTTGTATTTGTTTCAGTTTTCACATTGCACACAAAAATGCCTCTACAGCCAAAATTACGATAGTGAAGTGAATAAACAGTTTAAAAAAGTCCAAATGGCAGCAAAGATTTCATTTAAAAATTATATGATATGATTCTTGTACAGGAAGGGCTGCCACGTTATATCAGAATATAAGATCGACAAAATTTAGATAGGATCAAATGCTTAGGGCTCTTTATTAATTCTTACTCGCAACTAATTTATTAATTTACCTGAATTTAAAATCCACTCCCGTGACCTTTCTTTATCTTTGACGGGAAATCTGAACATTTTTAGTTCGGGATTTGTCCGTCTACTCCTTCCACAGTTGATATACTCACAGGCCCTGGGCATGACGACTCGATCCACTGCCACTGGTACGTCAGAAACAGCTGTACTTGGTACTTCACAGACGCCAAATGGTGGAAAGCTGCACGCGTTCGGACCATGTTGCCACATATTTCACAGAACGGAATGCCATGTAGTGGTTGGTGCCACAAGTAAGGGTGTGACGCTGTTGCCGCCTGGTGGCCGTTACCTGAGAAGGGTTGCCTGCTGGACCAAGCGATTGGGCAATCTGTTTCTTACATCATCTGGGGTAACATTACTAGAAGCCAAATTCGTTTTGTTTGCTGATGATACAAACATTCCAATAAATAGCAAATCAAGTGTAGTCTTAAAAAGGTCAGCTAATAAAATATTTGTGGACATTAATCACTGGTTCCTAGCCAATTCTTTGTCACTAAACTTTGAAAAAACACAGTACATGCAGTTCAGAACTTGTAAGGGGTGCACCACGAGTATATGCCTAACATACGATGACAAGCAGATAGAAGAAGTGGACAGTGTTAAATTCTTGGGATTACAGCTTGATAATAAATTCAACTGGGAGGAGCACACCATAGAACTGCTGAAGCATCTTAACAAATCTCTATTTGCAATGCGAATTGTGTCAGACATAGGGGATATAAAAATGAAAAAGCTGGCATACTATGCTTACTTTCATTCCATAATGTCATATGGGATAATTTTTTGGGGCAATTCATCAAGCCAAGCCAAAGTTTTCCGGGCACAAAAACGTGCAGTAAGAGTTATATGTGGTGTGAACTCAAGAACATCCTGCAGAAGCCTGTTTAGGGAACTAGGGATACTAACTACTGCTTCCCAATATATTTATTCCTTAATGAAATTTGTCATTAAAAATATATCACTTTTTCAGACCAACAGCTCAAGTCATGGAATCAAGAGGGAAACATTCCACGTGAGAAAAATATATCTAAAAACAAAGATGATGTAACTTACCAAACGAAAGCGATGGCATGTTGATAGACATACAAACATACACACAAAATTCAAGCTTTCGCAGCCAATGGTTGCTTCATCAGGAAAGAGGGAAGGAGAGGGAATGACGAAAGGATGTGGGTTTTAAGGGAGATGGTAAGGAGTCATTCCAATCCTGGGAGCGGAAAGACTTACCTTAGGGGGAAAAAAGGACAGGTATACACTCTCGCGCTCGCTCGCGCGCGCGCGCGCGCGCGCGCGCACACACACACGCACACACGCACACACGCGCACACGCGCACACACACACACACACACACACACACACACACACACACACACACACACACACATATATATCCATCCGCACCTGCATATATGTGTGTGTGTGTGTGTGTGTGTGTGTGTGTGTGTGTGTGCTGTCCTTTTTTCCCCATAAGGTAAGTCTTTCCGCTCCCGGGATTGGAATGACTCCTTACCCTCTCCCTTAAAATCCACATCCTTTCGTCTTTCCCTCTCCTTCCCTCTTTCCTGATGAAGCAACCGTTGGTTGCGAAAGCTTGAATTTTGTGTGATTGTTTGTGTGTCTATCAACATGCCAGCGCTTTCGTTTGGTACGTTACATCATCATTGTTTTTTTATATATATATAAACTTATAAACTTATAAACTTATATATATATAAACTTCTACACAGTTTCAGCGCAGTAATGTGTTCATTGTAAATGAGTATTTAGTAGTTGTATTGCATGTTTATTACCTTATAAATAAATAAACTTTTTTTTATTTTAAATTCAGTGCATAAGTATTTGTAAAATGATTCTTTCATATAGTATTCGTTAAAAAATGACGACCATGCCACTTGGGACCTGTGGAATGGTACATTAGCTTATTTGTTTGAGTTGTAAATATTTGTCATGTATTGTTGTTTTTCTGACGTGTTCTACATCCTGGAGGACCTCCTCACTATGGATCAATTGGAATGAAAGTAAATCTAATCTAATCCATACAGTAAAGCCTCATGTCCTCGGGAAAAATTACGGCTGTAGTTTACCCTTGCTTTCAGCCGTTTGCAGTGCCATCATAACAAGGCCGTTTTGGTTAATGTTACAAGGCCAGATAAGTGAATCATCCAGACTGTTGTCCCTGCAACTACTGAAAAGGTGGCCCCTCTTCAGGAACCACACGTTTATCTCAACATATACCCCTCCATTGTGGTTGCACCTGCGGCATGGCTATCTGTATCGCTGAGGCACGTAAGCCTCCCCACCAATGGCAAGGTCCACGGTTCATTGGGGGGTGTGTGTAAATATTTATAATATTCTTTTTCATTGTGCATGTCTTAACTGAATACCTCCTCTATGTGGTGAGTAGCTGACTACCCTTTCCACAATGTGGTAGACTAATAAATAATAATTAAGGGAAATGGCACTTAATTCTTGGTAATCTTAATAAAGAAGTACTCTTTAGCTGAATTACTCCGCATTCAGATTTTCTAGTCAGAGCAAGACAAGAGGTACCGTAATTTACTGACTATAAGACACACTTTTTTCTTCAAAAAGTTGCCTCCAAAATTCAGGTGCACCTTATACTGAAAGTTAATATAAAAATGTCCAGTGTTAGATTTAAAATTCCCGTCAATCTTAAAAATGGCCATATATTCAATGCCGCGTGAAACCTATCTCTATCTGGCAACATTGGATTCAACTGGCAAGAGCAGTACTCTGATGCGATGAACATGAGTTGCCGGGATTCACAAGCTTGCTAACACTGTCTCCTCCTGGCCCCCAATCACAAACCCAGAACACTGTCTAGCCTATGAAGCATTATTGCAAAGGAGCTGAGCAGCATTTCAGCCCTCCACCAACAGAAAAAAATGATTCATGATTAGTGGGCTTGTAAAGAAGAACTGAAAAGAAGAAATGAGGAAGACTAAATGTGCAAGTAGAGGACTGAATGCAAAATGGCCAAAACAAGATGATGACATATTGAAATGAATTCAGGAACACCATCAAAATGGCATTGGAATTAATACAAAAATAATTCAAATATACGGTCATAAGTTAGCGCTAGTGGAACTTGACAGACTTTAAGGTGGAGTTGGTTGGTACCACAGGTTTATGAAGCATCATGGATTTACCATGCTGTGAATCAAAACCAAAATATCTTAGAAAGTGCCACTAGAGTATGAAGAGAAAATATTATCTTTCCTTCGGTTTATTATTCAACATCGAAAGAAAACCAGTTTGGAACTAAGCAAAATAGCGAATATGGATGAAACTCTTTTGTCATGCGATGTACTGAGTAACAGAACCTGTGCCATGAAAGGTGCTAAAACAGTAACTATAAAAACAAGTGGACATGAAAAAATGCACTACACTGTTGTCCTTTCATATTGCGCTGACAATACTAAACTTAATCCAGTGATCATTTCAAGTGCAAAACAATGCTAAAACCTTCCGAAATACTGCCAAGTGTTGTTGTTCAGATACGTTACAAGGGTTGGATGGACGAGGCTGGTATGAAACTATGAAGTAACTGAGTGTGGCAGAGAAGGAAAGGTGCTTTATCGAAGAAGAGTTCTCTTCTTGTGCTAGATCAGTTTAGTCATCATTTGAAAAATTCCGTGAAAGAGAAATTGAGACAGGGAAATATAAAGCTTGCTGTTATTCCAGAAGGACTTACTTCACACTTGAAACATCTCAATGTCTCAATAAATAAACTATTTAAATTGTATGTGAGAGAGGAATGGAACAAATGGATGATGGATGAAAACCACCATGAATTCACACTGAAGGGAGCTTTAAAATGACCTGTAATCAAACAATATAATGAAAGGGAAAGTCCCTAGTCACCATAAAGAGGAGATACTGAGTCGCAGAAAGGCGCAACAAAAAGACTCTTGGAAAGTTAGCTTTCGGCCAACAAGGCCTATGTCAGAAACAGACAACATACACACACGCACTCACTCACACAAACACAACTCACACACATGACCACAGTCTCTGACAGCTGGAGCCAGACTCCTTTTCATTATATTGTTACATTCCATCCTATAATCAAATAAGCATGTCAGTGGATAAAAACAGTTGTGGTCTAGAGTGGGAGAAGACATTATTGTTAAATCTTTCAAGAACTGCAGCATAAGTAACACTCTTGATGGCAGTGAAGACCATCTTATATTTGAAAGGACAACAATGACCGAGAAGAAGAATGAAAAGAAAGTTTAGATGATGGATTCTTCCCCCCCCCCCCCCCCCCCCTCCCTCCCCACTCTCCCCCAGCCCGCCTTCCAGGGATTTAAAGGTCAGTTTGGTTTTAGAAACTAAGAATTTTTTTAGTCTAGTTTTGCAGTCTAATAATAAAAGTGGTAAAAATGTTGTTTAAAAAAATGCTGAAAATTGAGGTGTCTTATAGTCCATAAAATACAGTAATTACCAGAAGCAGGATGAATGAAAATTTTTTATGAATGAGAGTTTATAATTTTAGAAATTTGGGTGTTGCAGTATACCTGCTGATCCAGAAAAGAGATGGGTAGCCTGAAGTCCTCCCCACCCACTCTAGGGAGCTTTGCTAACATGGTGGGGTATGGGCATACCAAACCCAGGTTTCTTGAGATGGATGCTGACCAGTGTATAAACTCTGGGCATACTTGAAGGACCATTGTTAGGTGTGGAAATGGAATATTGTATGTTTTGAGGAACGGGGCCTTGTCTTTATAGCCTGGACTGAAGGTGCATACTTTTATAAAGAAAACCCGCAGCTCCAATGTGTGCTGAATGCTATTGGAGTGAATGGCTGTTGAGGTAAAACAGTCTATATCAGGCAACCTCTGGGGCAGCTGTTGCCTCCAAGTTGCATAAGCCTTTGTCAGGCAGGCAGAACTCTGCCTGAGACAACATTTGTTTCCCTAGTGGCTCGTGTGAATCTTACGAAGTGACCTCAACTCACATCTACTCATGATGGGATGGTGAACTGTCAGGTAGTACCTACACCCACCCAAAAAAGAGGGCTTGGATGGCCAGTCCATGCAAGTAAAAGAGTGCTGGTCTACCATAACACTTTCATTGCAGTCAACTCAACAGAGCAGAGGGAACCTTTATATCTCTATATTCACTAGGGGCTATAGGGTGCTGCCATGTCCCTAACAAGTGTTAAGCAGCTTTTTAATGGAATACTTCTAATTGAAACTGCTTCGTCACACCAAGTATTTGAGCTTCCAAGATGCAAGGCCGTATGTGAATACCTTTTCGTGGCTGAAATGCCTAACACCTTTAACTTCTGTGAAGGCATGGTTACATGGTATGATATAATGGAGATAGACCCTGAGGAATCATGTGAAGAATGGAGAAATATGGATGTCATGAAAGTGTAGAATTATATGAGGAAAGTCAACGACACATTGGAAAAACTGCAGCATTTATTTTAACCTTCAACCAGAATTACCTGAACATATTCTTGCCGGCTATACCCATGTTAAGGTTTGATCCTTTGTTCTCGACCTAATGCAGTGCTTGAAGTGCCAATGATTTGGTCATGCCACCATGGCAAGTAACAGGTATACTACATTTGGAAAATGTGGAAGTCCAGTTCATGAATAAGGCAGCTTTTTGTGTATTTCCTCTGAAATACATAACCTGCTTTGGGGATCAACCAGCATGGAGCAGAAAGTGTGTAGTTTATAACAAGGAAAGATAAATTCACGAGTTGAAAGGTGAAGCTAAAAGAAGTTTTTAAAGCCATGCAATGTCTAGCATTTGTTGCTACTTTTGCATGGACCCTTAAGAAGCCAGTCACCAAAAGTGATGCTTCCACAAAGACTCCAATCACAGATTCAAGTACGAATACATGCAATTGTCAATGTACCTGCAGGGGAGAACATGTACTTGACATATAACCATTTGAAAGGCTTCAGAGAAGGACTTGGAACCTCAGTGACAAATCACTGCACATCATCAGAGAACCACTAAGCTTTACATATGCAGCCAATTCTTCTTATAAGTAAGGAAAAATGCAAAACAAGAAGTCATTCAAAATCACAGAAAGTGGCAGTTAAACCATCAAATCCATCAGCACTCTCCCTTTCCAGTTGTGATTTTACTGTCATCGATATTGCTATCCAAACAGATGAACTAGAGAGCTAGGCACTGCCTAATGTTTCCCCTGACCTCTCAGGTAAATTACTGGTGCTGAGGGAGAAAGTCAAGGACAACCATTGCTAACCTTTGTTTCCCATGCGGATTTCTGTATTGCAGTGGAACTTAAATGGATACAGTTCACATTTGGAAGGACTGCAGCTGCTGGTCCAGGAGAGACCGTTCTGCATTTGCCTATAAGAAACGCATTTTAAAGTCAACACAGCTGCATTATGGGGCTACCACCCCAGCAGGAAGGATGATAGTACTGGAGACAGGACTAAAGTTGGGGTGGAGGTTTTTTTCAATGACAAATACCAGTCCCCTCTTGTCCTTCTTATCACGGCCATACAAGAAGTTGCAGTGGAAATCCTCATGCCTGTTACGATCACTGAGTGTTATACGTCCTACCTCACTATCCACTGGATGCTGGTGCACTGACAGAGTTCTTACAAGTACTCCCCCACCCATTCCTCCTCATGGATAACTTCAATGTGTACATTGTGCTGCAGAGTTCAGCTACAAGCCCTGTGGGACTGAATTATTGAGTGCCTCAGCCATTCAAGGAATATCTGCTGTTTGAATTCTGGTCGGATGACACTTTTCTACAACTACAGGGTCATCTTCCCCAATTAACCTTTGTTTTTGCTCTCCAGCTCTTGCTGACTGCCCAGTGGGAGGTGGCCACAGATTTGTATTCCAATGATCACTTTCTGGTGTATATTCATCTGGTGATTGACAGGGGTCCATGGGGATGGATGAAACAATGGGCAAATTGATTATGATACAGTCAGCTGGGCTTTTTTCGCACAGAAATATGCCCAGGAGATGGATCATATCACTTGTAAGATCCACTGAACTGCTGGTGATACCATTCCCCAACTAGAAATCGCCTCAGATGATGGCCTGTTCCTTAGTAGAAAGAAGAATGTCACTTGTCAATCAGAGCCAGGCACACAGCTTTGCAGAAATTCAAACACTGTCCAACTGCAGAAAATCTTCATGATTTCAGGCCTGTGAGAGCACAAGTAAGAGAAGTGATAAAAGAATGGAAGAAGAACTCCTGGAAGTAATTCACAACTTCCATTAATCAGTCCACTTCCACTACATGAGTTTTGGAATCAATAAGGAGGATATTAGGCAGAGTGGTACACCTAGAAATACAGCCTTGTTGAGAAATGGGGTCTTGATGGACAGGCCTTCGTCATGACTCAGGTTTTAGTTGAACACTTTCTTTACCATCTCTGCAATATGCGGATAAGCTCGTGAGTTCGTCACTCTGTAGAACTGTGGAGATGAGAAGGCTCCTCTTCTTCTCAAGTAATGAGATCTACAGTCATCCATCAGTCTAGTAATGAGACCTACAGTCATCCATCAGTCTCCATCCATCAGTCTCTGTGTGGGGATTACAATCAGTTCTGTCCGTAGCTAGAGACACTGCTCTAGGACTAGTTCAGATTTGTTATGCCATGCTCCGTTATCTGTGCCCTGGAGCCAAATGCACACTTTTATTGTATTTCAATCAGATCTGCTTTGATGGACAGTACCCTGCCACTTGGAAGGAGGCAATAGTAACTCCCTTATGGAAACCAGGAAAGGATCCTAACAGTCCTAACAATTATTAGGGTGCAGCTCGTACCAGCTGTCTGGTTAAGAGACTTTTGAGCACTTGGTCAACTGTCACTCATTTGGCTCCTCGAATTCTGAGGCCACCTGCACTGCAGTGTGTGTTCGGGTGCTCCATTTTGCTTTGGGTAACTTAATTCAATTGGAGTCAGCCATGCAGGAGGCTTTCGTACTCCACAACCATTTAATCTGTGTGCTGATTGATCTTAAAAAGATGTACAGCTCCACTTGGAGGTACAACATCCTTAACCATCTTCATGTTTGCGGCCCATGTAGACATCTGCTGCTACTTACTCAGTCCTTCCTTGAGGGAAGGAGCTTCCTCTATCGTGTTGATGTTTTGTCTGATCAATTTGCTCCGGGGAGTTTTTGCAATTGCTAAATAGCATCTCCTCTGCAGTCAGAAACCCTTTTAAAAGTTCTTTGTTTGTGGATGATTATGCAATCTTCTACTCTTTCTTCAGTCCTGAAATAATGAGGCACCCACAGCTGACTATCAGAAGGTTGGAAACTTGGACTAATAAATATGGTTTTAGGTTTCCTCTAGGGAAGACTACTTGTGTCAGTTTTAAAAATGCTTGTTGAACTTTTGAGGAGAGTGTGAACTGTTTTATGACTATTATTTGATATGTAACTAACCTGGCTCCTGCACCTGAATATTTTGAAATGCCTCAGTGGAAAGACGTGGAGAGTTGACAGGCCCTGCCTCCTGCAGTTTTATAGTGCATGTGTGAGGTCACAATTATATTATGGCTGTGTGGGTTCGAAATAAACATGTACTTTCTAGCTCAATATGTTGAAAATGTCCACCACGAGAGCATTCAGTTATTGACTGGAGCATTTCTATTGGCCCAATTCAGAGACTGCATGCAGAGGCTGGTAAACCATCACCACTGGGGATTTGGCAGCATCTCCTGACTCGACAGGCCCTAAAAATCTTAGTATTGTGTTAGTCATTAGCATTTGGTGCAGCGGTGCACACAAACTTTGAGCAGCTGTTCAGGAATCGGCCCCATGTGGTCAAGCCATTTAGGTTCTCACTACCAGCTGTCTCATAGATCTGATCTCCAAATATGCAGCCAGGGATGGAACAAATTGCCACTTGTCAGAGGCCCAAGGTGATTTTAACATTGGCACAATGCAAGAAAACTTTTACTTGTGTGAGGCCATCCACATGAGTATTAAAAGAAATCCATTACATTTCAGTTATATGATCAATCACACAGATATAAAGGCTGTCAATTCACCTTAATATCTAGGAAATTACAATGGCAAACAACTTAAATTGGAATGATCACATAGAATACGTTGTTGCGAATGCAGACCAAAGACTGTGTTTTATTGGCAGAACACTTACAAAGTGCAACACGTGTACTAAAGACACTGTAAAGATGCATCAGGTCTACTAAAGAGACTGCCTACACTATACTTGTCTGTCCTCTGCTAGATCACTGCTGTACAGTATGGTATCCTTACAAGATTGGATTGAAACAAGACATTGAAAAAGTTCAAAGGGGCAGCTTGTTTTATATTATTGCAAAATTTCTCCTGTGACTGTGAAAATATTTTCTTGGCATCCACTACATAGGGAGAAACGATCGTTATAATAAAATAAGAATAGTTGTAGTTCACACGGAAAGATGTAAGGGTTCATTTTCCCCCTACACTGTTTGTGAGTGAAATGGTAGAGAAATAGTGTGAAAGTGGCTTGATGAACCCTCTTTCAGGCACTTAAGTGTGAATTGCACAATAGTCATGTAGATGTACTCCAAATTATATTTTTACAAATTGTTTTCTTTAATTTTAAGTTCATTCCATGGTTTCATTGTTGTCTATACAGATGGAGATCCCTACAAGGGAATGGACACATTTGTTTAGCTGTTTTCTCTGATAAAGTTTTCCTGGTATGCCTTCTGGAACAATTTACAAATTATAATGCAGTCTCATATGACATCGTGATAACCATTTTAGTAGATTCAGATGCATCACAGTACAATGTTTCTTGTCTGTTTTGACTCGCACAGTGTGCTACAAGTGATCCACCTAATGTATCCAGTTGATCAGTCGATTCAGATCATCAATGACACCTTACAGTGAATCCAACACTGAGGCAAGGAGGTGGTGGTCTTGCTGTGTTCGTGGACTCGTAGGGATGCAGGGAAATGACACAACTGACAAAGCAGCGTATAGGGACAGTGTTGTACATCGATGTGCTGTCCGCTTATGGTGGCAGTTTTTTTATGTTGCTGAGTGCTCCACATCCAGCATCGTCATCTCCCACTACAAGTGCTGCTTGCTGTTCAGTTTAGAGACAGGCTATACCATATGTAATAGCAGAAGCTTAAATGCCATGGATAACCCAGAAAATATGCTGGGTTATTGGTGAAAACAGAAGATACCAGCATGCAAAGGAAGTCATAGGTCAACAGAGCACATGTATAAGCATTATTAAAATGGATGAAGTGCGATATTTTAAAGATAATGAGGAAAAAAAATTATACTGTCTGTTAGGCAGATCTTCCATTAATTTGGGCACTCTATCTTTCTTTTCTGTCATTACATAACCATTTTGCGTTTGAAGTTTACCTACCAACTCATATTTTTTCTGCCCTCTTTATCTTTTCAGTGTCCTACCTAAAGTATCCATCAGTATTGTCTTCTTAGACAGTGCCTTTAACAGTCCTTTTTTTCTCTTAAAAACCTCCTCTAATATTTGTCTATTTTCACCAACTCCTCTTAATACTTTCTGTCCAGCTTATCTTCTCCACCCTTCTCCATACCCACATCCCAAAGGCCTCAGTCATTTTCATCTTCCTTCCTTAATGTCCACATTTCTGTGTCATGCAAAACCACATTCCACACAAAACATTGTACAGTTGCCTGTCCATTTTTCCATATACTAGCTTCTTCATTCTGTTGAATGTTTGTTTAGTCATTCTACGTAGGGTCTTAATTTCTGGAGTGTACGTCATATCCAGCTTTATGCATAAAGAAAGAGTAAATGTAATATCAGAGTAGAGTTGTTAACCCTGAAGGAGTGGAGCAAAACCTCCGTTAAACAGATGGAACAAAAGACATTGAATAATCAGAAAACAACAGCTAATTGGAAGGGGTATGTCAATGGTATTATCATTGTACTGGAGGACACTGTGGCTACCATAGAGGGTGCCATCGTACCAGTCAACTGCTCACTTATCTTCTGTTAAGAGGTGAAAGTGGACATGAATTGAACAGGCATGTGGTCAGTACTGTACTTTTCCTGTCATTAGCATGAGATTTTAGTCGTGAACTCAGAATTTCCCTAGAATTCTTCTGTTCATCTCAGAAAGAAGAGTGGACTCTCCCTCCTCCAGTTCTCAACGTGCAGCACTCCTTGCCAGCATTAGGGACTACATCTAGCTCTGTACTCAGCCATTTATGTTTACTGCACCCCACAAAGAGGAACTTGTTACTTTAAGAAACTGGATTTAGTTTTACACATTTGTAATCTTCAAAGTTTTGTATCCTGAAGTATATTTTTATGTCACTATCATGAAACTAGACTGTTAAGCCATTTTTACTGGCAAGGTCTACAAAATTTCCTGTATTCTGTCAAGATGATATGAACCAACATTTCTTTAAGTGATATGAGGACAGTATATTTTCTTGTCAGATAAACTGGCCTAATAAATAAATAACTGACAGGTCGTAGAAAGTGCCTCTCTAAAACTAATCAAAATTGGATTGATACAGTATTCAATTTATTTTCCTTTTAAAGATGTGACACAATTCAGTGTGTCTACAATACTGCACTCCGTTCTTGTCAGCCACCAACTCACTGTCAGGCAGTTATAGGATGGCAACCATTTCTCCTTTATATTTCTTATTAAAATAGTCACTCACTGTTGACAAACCTTGCTGTTCTGTAAGTACGGAAAACACACATTTTTTGATGAAGTAGAACCATTAGCTAACAAATTTGCTGTAGCTGACACATATAAGCATCAACATAATTAACTAGCCAGTGCTGTTAATGCTTATAAGCATTTCTACAACCAATAGGGCAGTGTGGCAATCACATTTATGTCTACAGGTGTATTATTCAGTCTAGCCATCAACATGTGTTTGTACAAACAGTGAAGTCTACAGAAACATTTTTTGTAACTACAATTTTGCTTTCTTGTAAGTAGTGTCTTTGATGTACATTGTTCAAAATAGCAACTGATCAGCTGACATCGGGAGCACTAAAAAGAGTAGGAAGATCAAAAAATTCACTTCTGATCAGTTATTGAACACATCAAAAGATAGTGATTTTGAATTCAGAAATATCAAATAACTAGACTCTTGAGGATGCAGAAATTTTTAGTGATAATAGAGTAGAAGCAAAGCTTTAAAATATTTTTGTGACAGTGCAGAATTGGAAGATGCACATGGTGGTGATGAATTTATGATAAAGAATCTACAGTGACGGAAGGCAATATATCTGGTGAAGCTTGGCATGATGAACCGCATGAGATGCGGTATCATCTATTTATAAAACAACTGTTTTCTCAATTCATCCAAGTAGCAATGCAACAATAAATTTCTCTAGCCTATTACTTATAGATGATGTACTCTAGTGTATAACAGTAATGTATTTTCCTGGATGGAAAAGTATGTAAAATACCTATAGACAATTGGTGAGTGGCACACAGAAACATGTAATAGAGAACAACTAACAATGTATGGCTTTTGAGCTCTTGCTCTTTTCCTAGTAAGAGAACACACATCCACACAGACACTCAAATGTACATGCTCGCACTAGGAGCAAGACTCATTGATAAAACAAACATCACTATGAGTATATTTCTGAGTGATAATATAAAAGACAGGTCTAGGATTTGTAACTGGAAACCTGTTGGTTTATATGGAATACTTGTATTGGTAATTTGATTACATATCATTAACAAACAATCTGTCCAATTACAAGGCTACCAATACTGGAAGATACTCTGGCTCAAAATAGGGGAATAGTGAGAGTTGAGCAAAAACAGATCATCTCACACCGAATGCATTTTGATATAAATCCACGACCGGGACACCCAAAACCAGATGACCTATCTCACAAAATATGACGTATACAGGATGTGCATAAGTCGAGGCACACTTTCAGTTATTTATTGCACGAGAACCAAACATTGAACAGATATCATACATATGTTATTTTGAAGAGAGACCCTGACGGTTTTTTTTGTTTTTTCCCCAGTGTATACTGCCACATCATAGTTTGGTAATTTGTCGATAGTCAGTGCTAGTCAAAAACATGGCAAGTTCAGGTGCGGAGCGAGCTTTCTGTGTGTTGGAGCTTGACAAAAACAAGTGTGCTACAGCTGTTCAACGGATGTTTAAAACCAAGCACAGTAAGAAGCCACCAACAAGGAAGGCCATTTACCACTGGCACAACAAATTCGTTACGACGGATTGCTTGTGTTCGGCAAAGAGCAGTAGACGTCCCAGTGTGAGTGAAGTGAATGTGGAGCATATACGAGAGACATTCATAAGGAGTCCAAAGAAATAGGTGCGTTGTGCATCCCCTGAACTCGAAATGGCTCCAATGGCAGTGTGGAAAGTCCTGTGACAGAAGCTGTCTATGAAACCATTCAAATTGGAGCTAGTGTAGAAGCTCAATGATGATGACAAAGACAAGCGTTTTGAGTTTTCTTTGCAGTTGCAACAGTTGAATGAGGATGGGGGTGCCATTGTTGATCGCTTCATTTTTAGTGACAAAGCCACTTTTCACACTAATGGGAAAGTGAACAGGCTTTTTTTTTTTTTTTTTTTTTTTTTTTTCAAAGCATTCACATGACTGCATTGAATTTGAGTGTGATTCCCTAGAGGTAAATGATTTTTGTGCCTTGTCACATCGAAAACTGTAAGGACCATTCTTCTTCGCCAAGAGCACTGTCATTGGATATTCCTACTTGGACATGTTGCAGAAGTGGCTGATGCCTCAAATGCAGTTGGACTCTCTGTTCATCTTTCAGTAGGATGGGGTTCCGCCCCATTTTCATCATGTAATTCATGGGTACCTGATCACAGAGCTCCCATATTGATGGATCGACCATGCTGCAGAAGGGGACAGCTGTTTCATTAAATGGCCTCCCCGATCACCAGATCTCACTCCGTGTGACTTTTTTCTGTGGGGACACATTAAAGATCTGGTGTACGTACCGCCTCTACCATGTGATGTAGCAGAGCTCCGGGAGGGAATACAGAAAGTGACTGCCACAGTCGATGAGGCCCCGTGCTGGGATGGGTATGGCAAGAATTCGATTACTATATTGACAACTGCCGGGTTCGCATATCGAATGTTTGTAAAAAAAAAAAAAAACCTTTCTGAGTTTCTCTTCAAAATGCAATGTGTATAACATTCATACAATGTTTAGTTGTTGTGCAATAAATAATTGAAAGTGTTCCTGGACTTAATGTACACCCTGTATTAAATTATTTTTGACAACAGAGTGTGCCAACTGCACTACCCAGTAAGAGACCTATTTATATTGAAATCAGTTATTCTTTGGAGGGGGAGATTGTCCTGTAGATAGTGTACACAAAACAAAAGGCATAAGTATGGCATCAAAATGTATATGCTTAACAATCTGGATGATTATATAACTTAATGACCTGTGTATAAGGGATGGAAAAATCTCGTATTGAAAAGATAGTTTTACATTTGTCGGCAGAGAAGTTGCATGTCGGTCATCACACCTACTGGGCAGTTATTTCACTAGCTTATTGTTAGCTGAAATCTTAATAAGTTGACTCTAAGGTTAAATAGGAGGAATACTCATCAAGAAGTTGTATCTGAAAACTGGGTAAAGGAAATATAATTGCTTCCTATTAGCAATGCATCATGTTTCAAAAATGGAAGGATAGACAAGAGGTTAGTTAAATTTACAAAAATTTTCATAATACACTCTAAGACAAAACAAAGAATATGCAATGAAGGAATTATCCAAATGGAATGGAAATCATTAGATATGATGTACATGTATAGACAAACAAATGATTATCATTTCAGAAAAAATGGATGATTTATTCAGGAGAAAGAGCTTCACAAAGTGGGCAAGTCAAGTATGTGTTGGTCCACCTCTGGGTGCCAGGACACATGCGTACTGCATGGAACGAAAGGGCGGATCTATCAGACAAGGAGGCATGTAGTGATCCTCAGCTAGTTCAATGTACAATCTCCCTACATGCTATTACCTTGCTCTTGAGGTACAAAGTCATGCTTGCTCTTGAGGTGCAAAGTCATGCGCTGAATGGATGACGAGTGGTTGGAAGTGATAGACACTAAGCTCCGCCCTGTGAAGTCCACAATGCGGCCATGGCGTACTTCCTTCCAGCCTCATCGATGCAACGAGGTCCTCCGTACTCATCTTTGTGCAGGCGACAGCCCTGTGATGCATGGCTTCTTGCTCCAGTACAATGATCCTCCAATATGTCGTGCTTGCGGCGTACAGGTCACTGTACACCGCATTTTACTAGACTGTGTTTTATTTTCAGGCCAGAGACCAACAGCAAATTTGCCGGCAGATCTGTTCTCTTTTGAAATGAATGTAGTTATAGTTATAAGGTTTTGTGATCTCTCCGACTTGTTTGTACAGATTTTAGGGACATGTCTTAATTTATCGACAGGGTGACTGGCTCACCACGTTTCTTGTTAAGTGGTCAGCCAGTAACATTTCCCTGTGTCTTTCTTTTAGCTCTTCTTATGTTTTAATCCCATGTATAGCATATTTCATCCTTTGTCCATTGTCTCGAGGCATCTAAGTAGAGTGATTCTAGTCATTTTTTCCATATTTGTTTCTTGTAATATGTGTAAGGGGACTGATAACCTTGATGTTGAGCACCCCAAGGCCCCCACCCCCACCCCCACCACCACCGCACGCACACGCACATACAAACACCCCCCCCCCCCCCCCCCCTTGCACGCACGCACGCACACACACACACACACACACACACACACACACACACACACAGAGTGTGCAATACTCTGTCTAATTGGTGCGTTAGAGCATCAAAGTCCAGAGCTGGTTGGAGATTCCTCCCCATAATCCTCCAGACATTCTCAGGTCGGGAGAGAGTCCAGCAACATTACTGGTCAAGGCAAGGTATGATAAGCACAAAGATAAGCGGTAGAAACTGTCAGTATGCGGGCAGACATTATCTTGCTGAAATGTACGTCCAGAATGGCTTGCCATATAGGACAACAAAACAGGGTGTAGAATATAGTCAGCGTACAACTGTGCTGTAAGGGTGCCACAGATGACAACCACAGGGGTCCTGTTATGAAAAAAAATGGCACCTCAGGCCATCACTGATGGTTGTCAGGCCATGTGACAGGCGAAAGTCAGGTTGGTATCCCACCGCTGTCCAGGGCATCTCCAGACACGTCCTTGGCCTGTAATCTGAATGACTGAAGCAGGATTGTCGACAGTGATGAGTCCCACTTTGAATTGAGCCCCTATGACTAGTGGAGATGTGTCTGGAGTCGCCCATCAACCAGGAGTGATTGTCTGGGGTATCATCTCTTTTTGTAGTAGAACCCTTTAGTTGTCATTAGCAGCACATCGATACGTCGACGATTTCCTATGCCCTTTTTTGTTGCATTTAAGGGAAGTCATCCTATATTTACATTTCAGCAAGACTCAAACGGTTATAACGGGTGGCTGGGACAAAGAATCCAGTGAAATTTTTTTAAGTGCGTTATCTAAAAACTACCTTGAGCAGTTAAACAGAGACCCGTCTCGTGGCAATAACATATTAGACCTCCTGGTGACAAACAGACCTGAACTATTTGAAACAGTTAACGCAGAACAGGGAATCAGTGATTTCAGCCGTAAATAGAAATATTAAAAAAGGTAGGAAGATTTTTATGTTTAGCAAAAGTGACAAAAAGCAGATTTCAGAGTACTTGACGGCTCAACGCAAAAGTTTTATCTCAAGTACAAATAGTATTGAGGAACAGTGGACAAAGTTCAAAACCATCGTACCACATGCATTAGATGAGTATGTGCCAAGCAAGATCGTAAGAGATGGAAAAGAGCCACCGTGGTACAACAACTGAGTTGGAAAACTGCTACGGAAGCAAAGGGAACTTCACAGCAAACATAAAATAGCCAAAGCCTTGCAGGCAAACAACCTTGCAGACAAACAAAAATTACACGAAGCGAAATGTAGTGTGAGGGGGGCTATGCGAGAGGCATTCAACGAATTTGAAAGTAAAGTTCTATGTACCGACTTGGCAGAAAATCCTAAGAAATTTTGGTCTTATGTCAAAGCGGTAGGTGGATCAAAACAAAATGTCCAGACACTCTGTAACCGAAATGGTACTGAAACAGAGGATGACAGACTAAAGGCCGAAATACTAAATGTCTTTTTCCAAAGCTGTTTCACAGAGGAAGACTGCACTGTAGTTCCTTCTCTAGATTGTCGCACAGATGACAAAATGGTAAATATCAAAATAGATGACAGAGGGATAGAAAAACAATTAAAATTGCTCAAAAGAGGAAAGGCCGCTGGACCTGATGGGATACCAGTTCGATTTTACACAGAGTTTGTGAAGGAACTTGCCCCCCTTCTTGCAGTGGTATACTGTAGATCTCTACAAGAGTGTAATGTTCCAAAAGATTGGAAAGGCCACAGGTCATTCCCATTTTCAAGAAGGGACGTTGAACAGATGTGGCGAACTATAGACCTATATCTCTAACATCGATCAGTTGTAGAATTTTGGAACACGTATTATGTTAGAGTATAATGACTTTTCTGGAGAATATAATGACTTTTCTGGAGACTATAAATCTACTCTGTAGGAATCAGCATGGGTTTCGAAAAAGACGATAGTGTGAAACCCAGCTCGCGCTATTCGTCCACGAGACTCAGAGGGCCATAGACACGGGTTCACAGGTAGATGCCGTGTTTCTTGACTTCCGCAAGGCGTTTGATACAGTTCCCCACAGTTGTTTAATGAACAAAGTAAGAGCATCAGACCAATTGTGTGATTGGATTGAAGAGTTCCTAGATTAAAAAAATGCAGCATGTCATTCTTAATGGAGAGAAGTCTTCCGAAGTAAGAATGATTTCAGATGTGCTGCAGGGGAGTGTCGTAGGACCGTTGTTATTCAATATATATATATAAATGACCTTGTGGATAACATCGGAAGTTCACTGAGGCTTTTTGCGGATGATGCTGTAGTATATCGAGAGGTTGTATGAATGGAAAGTTGTATGAAATGTGGGAGGTTCTGCAACGAATTGACGCATGGTGCAGGGAATTGCAATTGAATCTCAGTGTAGACAAGTGTAGTGTGCTGCAAATACATAGAAAAAAAGATGCTTTATCATTTAGCTACAATATAGCAGGTCAGCAACTGGAAGCAGTTAATTCCATAAATTATCTGGGAGTAGGCATTAGGAGTGATTTAAAATGAAATGACCATTTAAAATTAATCGTCAGTAAAGCAGATGCCAGACTGAGGTTCATTTTTTTCCTTATGAGTAATATCTGAAGGTCTTGTTCAATGTTTTATAATTGTTTTGATGCTTTCAAAGCAGCCAAAGTTTTTCTTATTCACCCAAGATGGGCATTTGCTCACTGTTTCAGTTGTAGTTTCTTTGCATTGAGAATAAATCAGAGGGGCTATCAAGATTGTTTGAAATAATGCTTATAAGCTTGTCACATGATCCAAGTGTGACTGTGCCAGTTGAAGTAAAGCATGGGTTACATGACATAATGTGCTGTACCTGTGAATAAATTTCCAATTGCCATTAATTAATAATTCTGGCCTCCTATATTTGAATGGTGACATCAGAGTAACCACGTATGTCCTCATAACTGTAGACTTCATCTCTGTATGTAACTTCTTATGTGCTGGAAGCGGAAAAGGTCTGACAAAGATCTTAATCTTCCAATAAATAATGGTAAGGCCTTCTTTGTTAATAACAATATTTTGACCAATTCATTACAATATTCTCATTTCATTACAGTATTCAGACATCTCATAATATATTTAAGACAAATGAGCTGTATCAGTACATTAGTTCGCAGGCACTAGATGCTGGAGTTAGCAGTCATGTGTGTCCATGTGTGTGTGTGTGTGACGTGTGCTGCTTGTGTGTGTGTAAGGGGGGGGGGGGGGGGCTGAAAGCTATGAGTTGATTGTCTTTTAATTGTGCCTGTCTACAATGTGACGTGTCTTCTTTACGCTGTCTTTTCCTACGATGTTGTTAGCTCAATGTAATCTCATTTGACAGTAAATGACATTCCTTTTCTCGTGAAAGACAGCTGACAAATGAGCTCTTAAGACTCTCCAGATATCAATGAAATTATTGTGATTGCCACTGACATCCTTCTTCCATCAAGTGCACCGTATCTGCATGGCAGGAGCGGACAGCACAGAGTAAGCCACCCAAACAGCAGATATGGTGATGCAGTGTGAGATTTATATCATCATCTCAGCTTGCAGATATGCTGTGTCTATCCAGCTCCAGATTACGTGTACAGTAAGAAAACAAGCTTCCAAACAGCATAATATACTAACTTGTAACTTAATCATGACTTTTACGGTGAAGATCATCATTCATCAGTTCGGTAAAAGCCGTTTAACACATCACTCCACCAAAGTGATATTTTACACTACACAGTATTACACAAGAATAGAACACAACATTTTCCTCGAGTATGATTTTGGTTTGTAGCACAAGCACACTTACAAGTTTGAACTTCATTGATTTATGGCTCATGCTTAAGCCTGCAGCATATGTGTTAACTTCTACATCTACATCTACATCCATACTCCGCAAGCCACCTCACGGTGTGTGGCAGAGGGTACCCTGAGTACCTCTATCGGTTCTCCCTTCTATCCCAGTCTCGTATTGTTCGTGGAAAGAAAGATTGTCGGTATGCTTCTGTGTGGGCTCTAATCTCTCTGATTTTATCCTCATGGTCTCTTCGCGAGATATACGTAGGAGGGAGCAATATACTGCTTGACTCTTCGGTGAAGGTATGTTCTCAAAACTTTAACAAAAGCCCGTACCAAGCTACTGAGCGTCTCTCCTGCAGAGTCTTCCACTGGAGAACATGGAGAAGAGTTATAAGTTTGGTACAGATAAAACGGTTCAATCTGAGAGAAATTAGTAAAACTTTGTGACTCCTTTCATCAATCAAATTATCAATCAGCTGGGAAAAGCTGTTAACTTCTGACTGAGCTTCTCACCTTCAACACAGACAGGGCACAATGAATATTTATAAGAGGAGCTGACCAAAATTTACCATACAGAGTATTCCCATTGTTGCCTTCATTATTAATAAATGTTATTTAGCAATTCAACTTTGTATCTGATAATTGAGTTTGCAGACAGTCAAATGAAATGTAATCAGTCTCTAAAAACATTTATTGAATTCATAAACTAAGTACAGATGTTGTTTACACACAGGTAAAATTAAAGCCACGCCCATGGCATGATCGCTGGGAAAGAAAAGATTTGAAAGGTGTAGAGAGCCTTGATATACCAGAGAAACATATTAAGCGTGCTGCCGAGTTGGCTACACCCTGGGAAAAGTATGATCTGATGAAACAATACAGGTACGTCAAAAGTAGTTATTTTGAAAATACTTAGCATTTTCTTTTTTTTTTTTAAAAAAAAAGAAAAAGAAAAAAATGTTAAAATGTGGTGGGAGTACTTTTGACTCCTTTGGTGAGATTTTAAAACATATGCTTAACTTATTTTTAGGGCAACTATACCAGAAGAAGAACAGAGGGAAATATTTTCAGAAATTCAGTCAGAGCTACATAAATTGGAGATTAGTCGTAGAAGAATAAAGAGAACAAGAACATTTGTTAAACCTAAAAAGAAAGCTTGAAGAGAAACTGTTTGTAAACAAAAATTCTGTAGCTGCAAAATAAAAATGTGGTCCACTGTATATAATTAATATGTTCAACATTGTTTTTGTGGCACTTTGCTAATATTCAAGATTTTGTCTATTTCGATTCTACAGAAACAAAAACAAACAAAATTGTTATTTTTATGAAATGGATGTTTTTAATTTAATTTATTACTTGTAACAATAATAAGTTTTATGCTGATCTATAAATCATTGTGATTTCTTTATTTATACTTCTTATTTTGGGATTCACAAACTATCTGGCAACAACTATTAATGGTGTAAAACTGTATACCAGAGTGTCCACTCATCAGTTCTAGATTGCACAGTTTACACACCAAATGTTTAGTAATAATTGTCAAGGGATGATCCCATATGATTTTCTGAGAAAGGAATAACTAGAGTAACTCAGTGGGACAGAACATATCTGTCCTTAAAAAAGATGTATGAACTGTCAGGGTCAAATTGAGCTTACATATAATTGAATACAGCAAGAAAAGTGTTGTGTACATAGTTCGCGAAGTCAGCGCATTCACAACTTTCCCACTAGAGCGCGCCCCGCTAAGCACAACAGCGCAGGCGCAGCGCTCGTCCGTCTCCGCACTACGAGATGGCGCTGTCTTAGAGACGGACCAAATTCTGCTTCCGCCGATCCGCGTATTAATATTTAACGTAGCCAATGAGATTGCTGCTAACGTAGAACCTTTTCTTCTCGCGGATCACACTCTCGCAGTGATACCTGAACGCGCGAGGTATTATAACGAGTGTACAGACCTCCGATTAGTCAGTCTGCATTAGTCTATAGCCAAGTTTCAGTCTGCGCCTAATAAGATTATCATATTCCTGTACATAACCATGAAGATAAATGTATAGACACTTTGTGAAGTATCAGAAATATGTGAGAATGAGATTAACGTACCAAGACCAAAGGAACGTCAGATTGTCAATTGTAAATAGCATCCAGAACCAAGTTAAGTAAGGTTTATGATTGTTATTATTTTAATAAATGTGTGTGAAAATTAATCAAGTTCTGTTTATAGTTGGTCACCGTCAATCTGCTACTCTAAGCGTGCAAGTGGCATTTCTATCATCTGACCTAATGGCAGAAGATAAACACGCCACGATAAGACCACGAGACATATTGCTGACACTCGCCTACTTCGTTAGAGCGACAAGTCAAATAATCTGATGGTGTGTGTACCGAAGGTCTTACAGTACGCACACCACAAAAAGTATGCTGCTCTGTGTTCTTAGGGCTTACGTACAGAGCCAGCGACTTTTGATGTAATATGCTGAGCTGTGAGTGATCAAGGAAATATTGGAGCAGACGAGATCTTAAGACATCCAGTCTACATTTTCATTCATATACACACTCGGCAAGCCATTGTACGGTGCTTTGTGGAGGGTACCATGTATCAACTAATCGTTTCATTTCCTGTTCCACTTGCAGATAGAATGAAGGAAAAATGACTGTCTATATTCCTCCATATGAGCCCTAATTTCTCGTGTCTTATCTTTGTGGACCCTATGCGCAATGTATGTTGATGACAGTAGAATCGTGTGGCAGCAGCTTCAAATGCCAATTCTCTAAACATTCTCAGTAGTGTTCCTCAAAATGAATGTCTTCTTCCCTCCAGGGATTCTCACTTAAGCTCCCAAAACATGTACATAACACTTACATGCTGATCAAATCTACTGGTAACAAATCTAGCAGCTTGCCTCTGAATTGCTTCAATGTCTTTCAATCTGACCTGGTGCCGATTCAAAACACTCAAGCAGTACTCAAGACTAGGTCATACTAGTATTCTATATGCAACCTCCTTTACAGATGAAGTACACTTTCCTAAAATTCTCCCGATAAACCATGTTTGGCCATTCGCCTTCCAAACCACAATCGTGTGTTTCATTTCATATCGCTTCACAACATTATGCCCAGATTTTGAAATGGCGTGACTGAGTTGAGCGGACACTAATAATGCTATATCCGAATGTTTTGGGTTTGTTTATCCTACTCATTCACATTAATTCACATTTTTCTACATTAAGATCCAGCTGCCATTGATCACACCAACTTGAAATTTTGTCGTGGTCATCTTATCTCAACCTACTGTCACTTATCTTTGACACCTTTTTGTACATCACAGAATCGTCAATGAACAACCGCAGATTGCTGCTCACACTGTCTGCCACATCATTTATGTATATAGAAAACAGCAACAGTCCTATCACGCATCCCTGGGGCACTCCTGAGGCTACCCCTGCCTCCGATGGATGTTCACCGTCGAGGGCAACATACTGTGTTATATTACTTAAGTGGTCTTTGAGCCAGTCACGTGTCCGGGACCTATTCTGTATGCTCATACCTCCGTTAACAGTCTGCAGTAGGATAACATGTTGAATGCTTTTTATGGAATCTGTCTTTTGCCCCTCATCCACAGCTTGCAGTATATCGTGTGAGAAAAGAGCAAGCTGGGTTTCGCACAAGTGATGCTTTCTTTGTTTCAATCTCTGGAAAATTTATTATATTCAGACTCAGAATATGATCTAGAATTCTGGGGCTCACCAACGTTAAGGATATTGGTCTGTAATTTTGTGGCTCCGTTCTTTTACTCTTCTCATATACAGAAGTCACCTGCAGTTTGTTCGTTGCTTGGCACTTTCTGCTGGCCAAGAGATTTGCGATAAATGTAGACTAAGTAAGGGGCCAATGACATAGTGTACTCTTTGTAAAATTGAACTGGGGTTCCATCCAGACTTGGTGACATATTTGTTTTCAACTCTTCCAGTTGTTTCTCTTTGCCAGGGATGTGTATTAGTCCAGTAATGAGGTACTTTTTGCTTGCCAAAAAGACATAGAAGATTTAGTTTTTTTATCTTGTTCATGTAGTTGAGAGTATGTTGAAAAAAAAAGGCACTTTTTTCAGGTTTTCATGTATTATTTGGAAACTATGCAACATACAGAAAATTTTGCTATTGCCAAAATGAAGAGCATTAAATTTTTGCGTCGAATGCCTACTTGGAATTCAAAATCGGTGTAGCTGTCTGGCCACAGTCTGTTGTCCAAGTTTGTTCATTTTTACCACCTTGGCCAGAAAATTGGCTCCAATTGCTGTAACTCAAATATAGCTACCACAAATGAAAAAAGTCACGTTATCAGAGTTGTAGAGCATGAAATTTCATGTTACAAAAGTATCTAGTTTTTTCAGGTTTAGGCACTGTTATGCACTCATACACTTGAAAGCCAAAGTAATTCCATTTTGTTGTTCTTTTTTGTAAGTAAAAGGTATTCAATGAACTGCAATTTTCAGTGGGAAGACAGCTCTTGTAAGTAAAAGGTATTCAATGAAATGAAATTTTCAGTGGGAAGACGGCTCTTTAATGAGCACATATATGTTTTCTCTGTATATCTTTTTAATATGCTTCATTCACGTGTATTTTTATTCATTTTTATCTGTGCCCTAAATGGTATGATTTGAGTTGCTAAAGTGAAAACCAAGTACATAGTAAAGGTCAATATGTATTTTAGTACAAGTAATATAAAAATTTGTACAAACGAACAAATAAAAAGACATGACAATACTAAGAAACACAACTTAAATATCAGGAAGATGTAATATTACAGTACCACATGAACCTGTGTATGAGCTCTTACTGCTCGACTGTACGCATGCCCACTCAAAACTTTATCCCAACTGTTTTGAGCAAATATTGTGTACGGTAAGTCTCTCAAACCACTTCCTGCCATTATTATACTGAAGCACCTGAAGGAGGACACTAGAAGGTGAAACCCACCTAATCGTACAATGACATGTTCTGTGTCGCTGCCTTCACTTCTTACTATATCCATAATGTACAGGTAATGTGGCTGATCGAAAGTGACAGAACATATTTAACCACGTTTTAAACATTTTTTCAATGCTGTTAAAAGAGGTATAT
The DNA here is from genome assembly GCF_021461385.2 of Schistocerca piceifrons. NCBI lineage: Eukaryota > Metazoa > Arthropoda > Insecta > Orthoptera > Acrididae > Schistocerca > Schistocerca piceifrons. The sequence goes on along the minus strand of NC_060138.1, from coordinate 42,209,088 downwards.
AAATTGTGTTGTACAAAGTTGGAGGATAATTTAAGAACAGTAGGCACATTATTTTCGAACAAACATTTTTCATAAAGCCACAGAATCTCATATCCAGAGAGCAATATCTTTAAACAGGGCTGTCGAAATTGAGATCCCTTATAATAAGACTGCTTAAGCCATCATTGCTTTTTGATAGGTGATCAGCTAAGGCAGGGCTTCCCAGCGTGTGGTCTGCAGACCCCTTAGGGGTCCGCGGCCACCTTTCACCAAACCGTGTAAAATAATGAGTAAAATTATTGAATAAAAATGTGAAAAAGAAATTCATCACTATTTTTTTTTTTTTTTTTCATGTGAAAAACGTGTACTTTTACTTCAGGTTGTATTCCCAAGCAGCCTTTGCGGTTCCTAAGTGAGAACGCATACACAGTTTAGTGTTGGAGAATGCGGCTTCTCCGATCGACTGTTTCCCAACAATATGGGTGTCGTTTGGGAGCCGGCTCACGGCGCTAGATGGGCTGAAACCTTTTACGTATGTGCGGAGTGAGCTTTGTCGACCAATCACAGCGCTCACTGGCACGTATGGGGCCCCAGGCATCATTAAATTAACATTTAATGATGCCTGGCGCCGCATACGTGCCAGCGAGCACTTTGTCAGTGCACTACGCATTTCATAAGTCGATTTTTGACGAGTTTATTACTTCTAACATGGATCGGTGGCTGACGTCAGGATCATTGAAAAAGGGTGCAGTTTCTCCATCACCTTCACAACAAGGGAAGTTTCCAGTTGAAATGAATGAGGAGGGAGGACGACCAAAGGAAGAACAATCACAAGAAGCTCCACAGCCGATTTATTATGTGAAAACGCTGCAAGTACTCCATTGGTTGCAATATCCTGTGGAAGTGGAATAACCAATAAGCGTAAGTACAACGAAAGCTATTTAGAAATGGGCTTTATGGAGACAAAGGAAGGTAAAGCTCAGTGTGTAAATTGTGCGCGAGTCCTTCTGAACAGTTCAATGGTTCCAGTTAAATTGCGCCATTATTTTGAAGGTACTCACCCAGATTTCCAGGCTAAAGGCATCGATTTTTTCAAATGGAAGAGTGCTGAACTAGCTGCTTCTCAGCATTGCATGGAAACTCATGCAAAAACAATTAATGAAAATTCATTAAAAGCTTCTTTCTTGGTTAGTTATCGAGTGGCAAAAGCAGGCAAAGCTCGTACCATCGCATAAAATCTCATAAAGCCGTGTTTTAATGATATTGTTTCTTGCATGCTAGACGAAAAGGCAGGAAAGCTTGTATCTTTGATGTCATTATCAAACATTACTGTCAAGAGACGCATTGTTAACATATAAAATGATGTGAAAGACACTCTTGTTTCTGGTATCCAACACAATTCATTTTCTCTGCAGGTAGATGAATCCACTGAGGTTGCAGGATTAGCAATTTTATTGGCTTTTGTCCGTTATGAATATTCTGGATGTTTTGAGGAGGACATGTTATTGTACAGACTACTACCTGCCAACACAACAGGTGCTGAAATATTCCATCTATTGGATGATTTTTTTAAGGACTAACGAAGTTTCATGGTCTAATTGCATAGATGTGTGCACAGATGGTGCAAAAGCTATGACTGGTCCTACAGTCGGAGCAATAATGAAAATAAAAGAAAACGTTAAGAACTGCAGCAGTAGTCACTGTGCTCTCCACAGATATGCTTTAGCTACGAAACAAGTGCCTGTTTTGCTCAAGAAAGCTTTAGACAAATCCATTCAAATCATTAACTACATAAAATCAAGGCCGTTGAAGTCAAGACTTCTCACAATACTGTGTGAAGATATGGGAAGCCTTCATCGTTCCCTGCTTCTCCACACAGAAGTGAGGTGGCTCTCATGTGGAAATGCACTCTCTAGATGCAGAATCAGATATCGGTCTCCAGATGTCAAGAATTGAACCCAACTTTTCAAAATTGTGTCAGCAGAAGCACCCTCAACCATCACATTAGGATTCCATTATTATTCCTACAGACTCATCAATAGTAAAGAAGAAAGCATTTTTCTTCGTAGATGTTCAGTGAACGTACCTGAACTATAAATCTGTAGGAATTTTGTTTTTGTCTTCTATCATTTACAAAATAATTATTAATTGAATTCTGCTGGCATTGATATTTTTGTAAAAAAAATTAAAATGATCTCTAAAGCTAATTTCTTTTCTTTATAATATATTCCGTCCTCTCAGTTAAAAATATGGCCTGCCTATACTTCAATTACAATTACTTGCTATTACTCTGACACTATATTGTGGCACCTGGCTGCGAGCATAAACAAATGAGGACTTTTCACATGCCACCTTGTAAAAGGTAAACCTCATCTGCCAGAATTGTTTCCTTTGAGAAAAAAAAGTCTTATGTTCTGTGAAATGCTTTGTCTTCTTATATAGATATAAGAGAGTCTGTTTGTTTGTTTTCCTAATTTGTTTACAGTCGAGGCTGACTGCCACGATATAGTTGTCAGCTGTGGCTAAACTGTTGCCATGCCGCCTGCCAGTTGCCAGCTACCAACTGACAGTACACTGTTGCAACGCCGCCTGCTAGCTGCCGGCTATGGACTGACAGCTGCCGTTTAGTAGATACGCAAAGACGTAAAAATAAGTAGACTTTCCAAGCTGTTTACATGGGCACGAAAATCAATTGTGGAACTGGTAAATGGCTTTATAAAATCAGATTTCCAGAATCGATTTTGAAGTGTTTATCTGACCAACCAAAAGCGGAACTGGGACATCGGCTTACAAAATCCGATTTTGAAAATGCTTGTAAACTAGGTGAATGTATTCCCACACATTGCACAACAGATGTCACAATAGTCCTCTAAAGGCAATTCCTTGGCCTCTTTTCTTTCGTGATGTGTTTGTATCCCGTATCATGGGTCTGCCTCTTTTCTTCACAGCCGAGCGGAATGGCTGTGCAGTCTAAGGCGCCATGTCATCGTGGATTGCGTGGCCGCTCCCGTCGGAGGTTCGAATCCTCCATCTGGCGTGTGTGTGTGTGTGTGTGTGTGTGTGTGTGTGTGTGTGTGTGTGTGTTTTGTTCGTAGCAGAAGTTAAACTTAGGTTAATAGTGTGTAAGACTAGGGACTGATGACCTCAGCTGTTAAGTCCCATAGCCTTTACATACATTTGAACATTTTTCTTCGGATTTCACGAAAAACCACTCTCTCTCACAACAGTAGCCAAACAGTGAAAGTGAACAGACCACAAGCGGCAGCTTCTTGACAGCGAACAATTTGGATGTGATGTTGATTGCTCTTGGAGCAAGGCAGCTCCAACGTGTAAAATGTCAATTACCAAGTAATTTTAATCAGGCTGTAGTGTATTGAAGAAAGGGAGTAAATCCACTAGTAAGTGTCTGGATACGGTGGGAATTCAAATTGGATCGTTAATTGTTAATTTCAAGTTGTTTTCATTCATCTCTAAACCGAAGACTATTGATACTTCGGGGGGGGGGGGGGGGGGGGGGTGTGTGGTAATTGGGTAATTGGAAGCATGGCATTTGCATTAAGAAGCTTTCAGTTCCCATGCGTTTCGCTCTGAAATTTAAAGTTACTGTGCTCTTGACTGACTAGGGGTCTGTCATGGATTTTCGACTGAAGAAGACGTCCGCCAGCTGAAAAGGTTGGGAAGCCCTGAGCTAAGGTATACCAAATGTAGACAAAAATTCAGAAGTTGAACTCTTCTTTCTCAATCAGTGTTCCTGTCCGACTCCATGGTTGTGTAGGGAGTGACTGCCGTGATTCCTCCTATGGAAATGGAAAGTTTTCAACCCGTAAATAGTGCAGATGTTAAAATCACCATTATCAAAGCTGAAGTGGATGAATCCTTCACTGTTTATGTTAGGACTCTTAGGTCGTACAGTTGAAGACGTCTCAAATAGGTAAGCTTCCGTGTATGGAGCTGCGAATCCAATTGCACTAAAGAGCATCAACAATAAATCTTCATCCAAATCGCTTGTACGTGAATGTACTGAGCAGCCCAGTCAATAGTGAAGATACAAATGACCGTGACCTTACTGCAGAAATCACAGCATGCACAAACCGGCGCTTTCTTTTCATGGAGGTATGTACCACCTATGCAGCTAAATGAAGGCAGTTCGTTTCGCTTCATTTATTTGGGAAGCATCATCAGTAGCCTGAAATACATGTTTCTTTTTATACATGAAATAAACGTATTATGTGATAGGTATAATAGGCTGATATTTTATTTATAAAAAGAAACATCTATTTCAGGCCATTGATGACGCTTCCCAAATAAATGAAGCGAAACACATATGGCAACAAACAAACTGCCTTTATTTAGTGGCATAGATGGTACATACCTCCACAATTTTAGAGCAACTAAAGGAAAAGACGGAAAGTGGATAAAAGTGACTTACTTTTCATTTATCTAGAGTTTCTCGTTTGTTTTGCAAAATCAGTGACTCAAAGAAATGAGGAATGATTCAGGGATAACTGATCAGACGTGACAAGAAATCATCAGATGGGGAGTATTGCAATGTATCGTAGACCTGTGTACGGATATCCTCACAAAGTATTTCTGCAACAGCGGGTACAGGTCTCACACACTGTTCTCAAGGATCTAATAGCTTGCTGTAATAGAAACTATCAGACAATATCTTAGAGCCTGTCCTTTTGAAACACACCACCATGCTCTTCTGTCAACAATCATTATTTTTTCACCATAGAAGAGTCAGGTTTTTATGGTCCTTACATCTGCCTCCCAGCCATTCGTGATTTGGTCCTTTAACTCCTGCAAAATAAACTAACACTGCTCTGGTTGTTCAATCTAGAAAGAAATCATTTCCATTGCTTCACTATCTGTGTGGATCCAGAACTTCCTTGGTTTCCTCCACCCCTGATTGGCCAGTAAAAATCCCTTTGAAAAAAATCTACGATCATCTTTAACACTTAAGTCCTGCATTACAGTACTTCAGGAGCTTAGTCATCACCTCGCCTTTCAGCTACCCCAACAACAGCATCACTTTATGAACAATATTCTCTTCACATAGGAAAGTCTGCTAAGTTTCTCCCAATTAACATCCATTTCCTCGCCACAATAAAAGCAGTGTCTATCATAATCAAATACCTTTTTGGATGAGCGATGATTTGACGTTGACAGTGCAGTGCCTTTTGTCAAAGACGATCTAATCAGTTCCGGGTTGTTGTGCCTCGTCTGACAAGCACTAAGCACTTCTGCTTCAGCCAGACAATTTAATAACTTAAAATATGCTGCGATTTTCCTATCTTTACTGAATTGCAGTAGCATTTCCAGTCCTTTCTGTTTCACTTTAAACACATCATCATCTGCCAAATAGCCATTGCATGTACCACAATTCCGTATGATCTAGAGCACTCATTTTAAATGCACAGACCGCACAATGAAAGTAAACTCTAAATGAGGAAACGAGTTTTGCAAGGCACAAGGAATTTTGAATGGATCTGTCGCACAACACAGAAAGACTGGGCATGGCTGACAATGGAAACAATAACAAAGGTATGGAGGGGATGGCAGCATTGGCTCTTTAAGACATGTCAATCGAGGGAGATCTATAGATACCTCATGTTGGAAATTTCATTTCATTTCATTAAATAACTCTGACTTACAAAAAACAAGTAAGGGGAACTACTTCGGCGTTCAAATGTATGAGCACTTAATAGTAGATAAAACTGAAAAACTAGATGCTTTTGTAGCATGAAATTTCATGCTCTACAACTTTGATCGCTTGACATTTTTCATTTGGAGTAGCTGTTTTTGAATTACAGGCATCGGAGCTGACTTTTTAGCTAAATTGGTAATAACGACCAAACTTCGGGAACTGATTGTGGCCAAACGGCTGCACCAATTTTCACATCTAAGTAGGTCATTTGACACAAAATTTAATGCTCTTTCATTTGGTAATGTTACAATTTTAATTTTCAGTAAGATGCATAGTTTCCAAATAGTAGGCGAAAAGCTGAAAAATGTGTCAAAGTTTCTTGGTTTTTTTTTGGCCACAACATGTTGTCCCGAGGATTTTGGAAATCAAAAACTTGGATTCTAGATACTCTCAACTACATACACATACGGGGCTCTATGCAATGGTCAAATAATGATGCATTTGTAGGATTCTCCTGTGTGAATGATTTCTTAAACATGGGATTTAAAATGGCGGCCTTCCTTTTGCTATCTTCTACTGGGAAACGAGTGACTGGATGCAAGTTTTGGACCAGCTTAGTGATTTTACATAGGGCCAGAATTTTTTTGGGTTCCCTGCCAGATCTTTAGCCAAGGTATGACGCTGGTAGCTGTTGTATGATTTGCGCATAGATCTTTTGACAGACGCACGAATATCTACTATCTTTGCCTGTCATCATTTGTGCATCCTCTTTTGAACTGAGTGTGCAACAGCCTTTGCTTCTTCAGCATTTTTGTAATTTCGTTATTAAACCACTGTGGGTATTTTCCGTCCTTAATCCACTAACTAGGCACATAATTGTCGAGAGCATGATTTACAGTCTGTTTAAACTTTGCCCATAATTCCTCTATGTCCATCATTCTGGAACTAAATGATTGCAGTTCATTGTCTAAGTGAGATGCTAACAACTGCTTATCTGCTCTTTCTAGCAGGAACACTCTCCTAGTCCTCTTGACTGATTTATTAACTTTCGTAAACAAAGTCGCTATGATATCATGATCACTAGTCCCCACACCATCAATAAAGTCCAGCCTGTTTGTAGCTGCAAGATCCAGGATACTTCATTGCGTGTGGGCTGCAGAACTAGTTGCTCAGTACAATTTTCAAAAAATGTCTTCAAAAGTACTTCACAAGACTGTCTGTCTACACGCCCTGCAATGAACCCATACACGTCCTAGTCTCTACTTGGTAGGTGAAAGTCACCACCAACTAGTATTGTATGATCTGGGTATTTATGCACAACTGACAATCAACTTTCTTTGAATGACTCTAGAACCGTTATGACAATGGAAGTTCTCTGTTTTCTCTGACAGCTTAGGGTCTAGAAAACATTCAACACTTACATGCATCATCTAAAAACATTTGACACATATATGCATCAGCTAAATTTGTACATACGGTACATGAGACACTAAACTTTCAAAAGCAAATGGTCTTGCTATTCACTGGATATCTGGACATATGGACAGCATTCAGCCTCATTACTTTTCACTAGCCTGCATTTTTGGCATTCCCCTTATTCATATACTCTCATGTCTTTTGACAAGAAGTCCCAATGGAGTGCTGTACTTGTTGGGGTGACACTCTCGGTGCAGCACATTTTGACATTCTGGATTTTATGTGCCAAGAAGAGGAAAGACTTTAGCCTACCAGATGCATTATCCTCTGCTTACACAATGGTGGGATAATTGTAAGAGGGTTCTTAAATTTTGTGTTTACACTATTCCTCCATAATTTGGATGGGGTGCCTCATTCACCCTAAGCATTGTGTGGTTAATCAGCCACCCTTACTTGTCAAACTATTTCCTCACAAGTTTAAATGTGTTTAAAATAAACTGCCAGAATATGATAAGATACTGATTAATGCAATTGTAAAATTTTCAAGTTTATTTTGTCTTGAGAGTTTTAATCACACTTGCCACCAATTACATTATTTATGGGTGTTCAGACCTCACAGTGTAAAGACAAAAACTAAATACATCCACTCAACAAAATCTTGTAGAAGATGTAAAGAAATTGACCCAAATGTCTAATACTTGGGTATCACAATACTGCTGCACAAAATTTCCACACAAAAATCGGTGATACTGTCTTGGTTCATTTGGGAGCAGAATGACAGTTGGTGCTGTGGGACTAGGATGGTTTGTCAGTGGTTATAGGGCATTTTAACGGATATTCAACAAGTGTGCAGCACATTTGCTGTTTATGTAAGTCTGATAAAGACCTTTTTTTTAGCTGATCCAGCCCTCCTTGTGTGGGTTTACCGAAAACATTCCAGAAAAATAACAACATGGTTTCTAATAAGTTAAGGCCATCTCCCATTTCCTTGTCTTGTTTATTATTAAAATTTGTAAAATGAGAAATCATGCATGCAAGCGTGAATGTGTTTCTATTAGCTCTTTGACTCCTGGGGATGAGTTAATTCATGATCCACTGCTCCCCATGTGCTAAAGACATGTTTAAATGTGGCTCCTGGGTTTTCCTTAAGCACTACTGACGTGTTTACATGTCCCATTCTGTCAACCTCTTGCTGTTACGAAAGAACTACTTCAATATCTCGTCAAGTAAAACAAGTTTTGGGTCTCTATCATATAACTTACATTCCTGTTTGTGTGCTGCCATTTGTGGATGGGGGGGAGAGGCCATTGCACAGGATTGTATATTAAAACCAGAAACTCGAGAGCAAAATGGGATACCATTCTGCTCTCACTTTTAAATAAAATTTCAATATCTTATCTACATTTCATACACAGCAATGTAAGAGTTAAAAATCAATCCTATGCAAAGTTTACATAATGAGTGTTTACCTCTAAAGGCTCTTTTAAAATTTTGTGCAAAGGTTTACTTTATCTGATGCAGCCCAGTAACTATGAATCATAATGAAAAGTAGTTCAGTCCTTTATTGAGTGCAGATATCACACTGTAAGATGGGCAAAAATAATTTTTTTTAACTGAATAGTTTTCTTAAAATAGGCCAATAAGAATTTCGCCGGAACATCTTCTCTCAGCATAGGAAGCAGTATTTGGTGAGCAGCTCGGAATGCAGGGAGCATGTTTGTACCAGCGAAAGGGTTAATTGCATTAAAATTGTTCTCTCAAAGGATATTTTTGTTCTGAAGTTTATAGTTCCACATCTTATTTTCTGCTTAGTCTCATGGATATGTTGCGATACATGAAGTGACACTGTCACTGATGCTAATGTCCAACTGAATAAAAAATAATTATACAAAAACAGCAGACAAATTACATTTGAGAGCCATTGACAGATTTCAGGCTGGTCAAACCAGAACATAAGTGGCATGTGGTTGAACATCTGTCTGTAGTTTATACAGGTAAAGTCTCATAAACATCACTTTCAGCATTTTAACTGAAATGTAATATACATTACTTAAAATGTAATACTAATAATGTGTAGCCTATTCTCTCATACCAACATTCCAAAAGTTTCAAAAGTAAATTTCCTACAATTTAAAAGCTATAACACAATAGGTGGAGAGGTATAAAGTGTTGCAGTTCTAAATTATACAATTCTAAATTATATCACTGATATTATAAAATGTACCAGTAGAAATTTTCTAACTATAGCAATGCAGAAATTTTCTTCGTACGAAGGATATTTTAATTGGTAAGACATTAACAAGCAAATCTGAATGCTCAGTACATTTTTATTATGTAGGCTACTTTTGGGCTTACACTGAACAGTTTCAATGTTAGCTACTCATTCAGGTTTTCATATATCATAACAAAACTTTTTTCTTTGCAGCCACTGTCGCACAACAGATATACTGCCATACATGACATTTGAGGAACTTATTCATCATTTCTTCCTCCTGATCAACTTCGCAGATCTTGCAGAACCAGCTTTTGGTTTTGCCAGTTTTAGTTTTGTTAGGCCTACTTTTATTTGCTCATATTCTTTGTCAAGTAGGAGCCTGTTGTAAGGACTACTGGTAATCTGAATAGCATTTGATTTTTCTCTTCTTATTCTCTTGTGTAGAATTGGAATAAGGGAGGTATCTTGCAGGCCTAGTGATACTCTCATAGTTTGTGCTTGTTTTGTGGGAGTTGAAGGATTCAAGAGTGCATCATTAATTAGTTTGCCTTGTTTTTTCCAGTAGTCACTTCTTCTTCCTCTTTTCTAGCTTCTGATTAAGGACTGAATTTAGTCGCCATGAAGTCCGAATCCTGATAAATGTTTGGATCCAGTGACAGATTCCAGTTTTGGAGAAGCCACTGATAGCATTTTTGAGTCAATGGTTCTCTGAGCAGTTGAGCAATCCTTATCATACTTGTCTGAGTAGTATTGATGTAAGGGTTTGTAACGGGTTGGAAGGGACTGAAAAAAACCCTAGTGCAGGAATACATAGACTATGGCCTGTATGCAGCCTGCCATTGATTTGATGGTAGCCAACCACTGACCTTTCTCTTTTGTTTCATGGCACAATATTTTTAAACTTGCTACCATTATGTAGTCACAGTGAATGGTTTGTGACTGCTGCAACTAGCTAGTCTTTACACCCCTGGTCTAGTGGCTGTAGCAGATGAAAGGTGTGAAGAGGTAGACAACACATATTGCAGTTCAATTGTAGGAATCAATTATTACATCAAATCAATTGTAAAAATATATATAGTGAACATTATTTTAAAATGTGCCACTACAATATATAAGAAAAGTGGTGGTACAATTTGCAAGATGACACCATACTTTTTAAACTACTTTTTATGACATAGAGGCTGGGATGATTTTAAATGTTCTTGTGCTATATTATCACTGAACAAGTATGGTTACATGCTACATGAATAATAAATACAAGTTTACGTATCTGGAAAAGTACAGATGCTTAGCATCACAAACAAATATTTATTTCCTCAGAGCATGACATAAAATTGAACCATTATCAATGGTTTTTTGAACTAATCATGTACAACATTAGATAAAAGCTAATATACATTCTGTCCAACATGTGGCATCTCCATGCAAATGGTCTGCCAGATATGGTAGTGGTACAATTTATAAGACATTTAGTGGACAATTTATGAGACTTTTATCTCAGTGTGGTAGCAGTTTCTAGCAACTAAGTGTCATTCCAAAAGTACAGCCATGACAAGGTCATAATAGGATTAAAATAGTTTTTACACTCTTTCCACAGAGAACTATGCACTGACAATGAAATAAAGCAGTATTCTATTACCAAGCAAACTCCCTGTCCACCTCCACTGGTCATTATATTGTACAGGATTAAGATGAATTCACTAGAGTTCTCTGTTATAAACTGTGTGCAATTTTTTCTTCCCCAAACTGTATACAGATGTTACATCCAACATCTGTGTTAAACACAAAACATTGGTGTATAAAAAAATTGAAATTGGAGAATAAAATTCTTCTGGTTTCAGTCTTGAACACACTACATTCCAGAAATTAAATCATGAAAGCTAAGCTTCAGAAATATGAAACAAATTGATGGCAATATGCTGTTACAAACTGTGTGAATGATTCATTATCATCAAATATTCATATCCTTTTGCTCTAGCTTTGTAATGTCACTTATCTACCTTGCAAAGTCATCAAGTTATCTACCTCTTGGAATCTAATGAAGAACTTCCTTGTTCCATCTACAATCTGTTACTCACGCTAAATGTCCAACGCACCACCATTTCTTCTAATTGCAGTCATCATTATATCTTCCACTACAGTCTACTTTTGGATTCATTTATTTATTCTCTTGTCGCCTGATAATCCCCAGTGTGCAGATCTCTATTGCCCCTCAGAGCCACTCATTAATTTTTGAATGGTTTTTCCTATTAAAATACCATGTTTAACTGTCATTAAGTCAAAACTAGTACTTCACACTGACTGTAAACTTTCCTTTGCAGACAGATTGGAAATTATTTTTGAAAACTATTTAGCTTATCAAGAGAACTCTAGGTCATTTTTACTCTTCTGTTTCTCTCTTTTGCTGTCCATCCAATAATTGTTTTCAGCAGTCCTATATACAAAAATTCATCAACTGATTGTGACTTAATTATTAATTTCTACAATATTTTCCTTTTGATGTGTTTATTGTTATTTTTGATAGTTATATTGATTTCAGAATTACTTTGAAACTTCCAGACAACATTTGATTCTGTATCACACTAACATTTACTACAGAAAATATGATTCATAGCCATCATCATTGGCACAACAGCCCTTTGTGAGCCTTGGCCTTCTTTTTAGAAGAGTATTCCATCCTTTCCTGTTTAGTGCCAAACTCCTTCAGTTCTGAATTTCAATTTCCCTTATGTTTTCTCTGACAACTTCCTCCCACCTTAGTTTTGATCTTCCAACTCTCGTGAAACCTCCAGGCAGTGTGCTGAATATCTTCTTGATCATTTGCTCTCATCACATGTCTTGCTCAGTCCATCCTTTTAATCTTAATGCAGATGACAATGTCTGGTCCACTATCTGCATCTCCTCCTTCAGATGCCTGCATCTCCTCTTTCAGATGCCATTTTCTCCCATTGGCCCAAGAATTTGTATCAAGATCTTTAGTTCCAATACGCCCAGTTTCTTTTCATCAAAATTTGTCCAAGCTGTGACACTGTATGTTAGCACCACCCTTACTAAAACTTTGTACATCATAACTTTAGTTTTCCTGAAAAGCTGATACTCTCCGAGGCCATTGTAACACTTGTTGGCAGACAATATTAGTTTTTAGATTTCAGGGCTGACATTGTTCTACAGTTTACAAGGTAAGTGAAATTACACATGGCAGCAAACTTACATGAACCATTTCCTATTAATGGGGACTCATTTGGATACTCTCATTGTTACTGGTATACTGTGATTCAAGGTAAGTAACACTGCACATGACATCTTTGTTATTGCTATATATTTAGTTTTCCCTGCATTTGTTCATCTTTCTGGTAGCTGTTTCAAAATTTGTTAAGGCTTCTTTCACTGCTCTCGGCATTCTTGCAATTATGTCAATATCATATGCATATACCAGCACCTGAACTGATTTGTACAGTGTAGTGCCCTTGCATAAAGCCTTTTTCAAGGCTATGTTAAACAGAAGGCAGGACAATTCACCTCCCTGTTTAACTCAATACTGTTGTAGGCTGATCTGAAACCTATAAAGAGGTGATGTGAACCAATCCCAAGTTCTTTATATTTTTCTAGTACTTGCTGTAACCCTATTAAAAAGGATGTTGGAAAATATTTCATATGCTGTAGGTAATAGGCTAATTCCCCTGTAGTTGGAGCACCTCGTAGTATGAGGCACTGAGAGCACAAGTGGACTAACCCACACTTTTCGTGCATTTGAGGTATTAACATGATGTGATAACAGTATATGATTATTATGCAATGCCTCTTGATCTGTTCATTTATCTGAAGGTTTGTCTCATTTAGCAAGGTGCACATTGCTGTTACACTCAACCACTGATAGATACCTTCGAGAGCAGAAGTGGACTACGCGTCATAGTCCATTTGTGCTCTGTGCTCTCTGTCCACTGCCACTGCGCGTGACACCGGTGAGGATTTTTGCATATTCAGCATGGAACAACATGTTTGACCAGTGACAAAGTGGAAGTGCATGTCAGTTGTTCAGCATGGAAGCCCCTGTGAAAAGTGTGGAGGAGCAATTGTAATGTTGTTGTGTTCCTTTCTTTTATTTGCAGATAACACTGTCAAATATACACTAACGTGTTCATATTCAAAGATGTCCAGAGGTATCTCCAACAGTGACTTAGTTCACAAAATGCAAGTTGTTTTCTACATGAAAACAAACTTAAATACAAACAATATTTTATTTATTGCTATATTGTGTAAATGAGTAATGATCACTTTCAATGTTATATGTACAACAATGTTTTACAGCCCACCGAGTCATGTTGTGAAATTGCTTTGCCTGTGGATACCAATGCCCACATTGACCATTACTGTCATGAAGTTAATATTACATTCGAGGATGGATATTTTTACTACAGAGATGTTTGCATCCGATGGGGAAGCGCCGGGAGAAGCGAGAGCGAGCATGATTGCAGCAACTACTTTTCCAGAGGACACAACAGACACAAACGACAACGCTGTGATACGGAGCCGAGGAAAGAAGCACCTTAGAAACGAAGATAAATGGCTTTGTAATGTTAGGAAAAAAGGAGAGCTCTAGGTCAAGAGTATGCTAACCATAAGGGTAACCTTGTATCTCAGAAGGAATTGCAGAGAATCAGCGAGTGTTCGTGTCGGTATGAGTGCCACAAAAACATCAACGAAGAACGGCAGGAACAAGTGTTCAATGAGTTTTATAATTTAGGCAACCATGATCTGCAATTGGCTTTCTTGTTTACCATGATTAAAATTGTTGATAAAGCACATTCTTATGTAGGTCAGCAACATTCATGCAGGGAGAAGACAAAATTGTATTACTTGCTCAGTTCAAATGGGTCTGAAACTGGGGTGTGCAAAAGATTCTTTCAGAATACTTTACCCGTATCTGCTATAAAGAATTGATAGGGTACTCAAGAATAAAGGGGAAAAAACAACCCCTCCTCATGATGGTAGAGGTAAAGGTGAACTCGGTAATAAACACCTCGCCACAAAGCTGACGTAGTAAAATGTTTCATAGAAAAATATCTGGCTTATGAAAGCCATTACGTGTATCATAAAAATAACGGTAGAAAGTATTTAGGACCAGACTTAAATATATCAATTATGAATTCACTGTACTGTGCAGAGGAGCAAATGCCCATTTCTTATTTTATTTTCTGCAAATTTTTTTATGAAAACTGCAATTTGTCATTTCATCCACCAGTGTCCAACCCTTGTCGAAGATGCAATGCTTTGCAGGTACAAATAACAGCTGCTGATAATGATAAGGAGAGAATGGAGTCAATTTCAGAATGTGAATTCCATCAGCAAAAAGCTGAGTATGCACGGGCAGGTTTACAGAGTGATACTTTGCTTAGCAAATCAGAAGGTAATGTTACAGTGATAGTATTTTATTTGATGAAAACTTTGCCTTCATCGGTCATCTGAACTGGAGTTTGCTATTACAAACATCATTTGTGGATGTATTGCTTTGACATTCACAATAAGCACAATGATGATGCATACATGTTGCTGTAGGATGAATCCATTGTGTTGAGAGGGCCACAAGAAATTGGTTCTTGTTTGCTGTATTTCATAAGCAGTTTTGTCAGAACTGAAAAACTAATTATGTACTCTGATCAGTGTGGAGGCCAGAACAGAAACATAAAAGTTGCTGTACTGTGCCAATACACTGTAAGCAGCTCAGAGTTCTCTGTGAAGGGAATAGACCATGAATTTTTAGTTAACACACTCGAAACTGCCCTGTGATCAGGATTTTGGCTTGGTTCAGAAACGAAAAAAGTATTTTTCTAATATTTACCTTCCTGAAAAATTGACTGATGTGATAGTCAGTCCCAAAAAAAGGAATTTGTTCAAGGTAATCAATATGAATGCAGAATGTTTCTTTTCAACAAAACAACT
Organism: Schistocerca piceifrons; assembly: GCF_021461385.2. Classification (NCBI taxonomy): domain Eukaryota; kingdom Metazoa; phylum Arthropoda; class Insecta; order Orthoptera; family Acrididae; genus Schistocerca; species Schistocerca piceifrons. Next base: position 42,193,888 of record NC_060138.1, on the reverse strand, counting down.
CAAAAGAAACACCATGAATCGAAAAATGTCTTCTGGCAATTGTAAAGTAACAGTGGTTGAACATACAGTGGCTGCAGTTTGAAGCAACCAACGGATTCAAAATATGGTATAAATACTCAAACCAAAGCCAAGAGCCATTCCAGGAAATTGATGTGTCCAAACGAACATCCACATCCATCAGCAATCTCGAACTGCTTTATCTTAATGGACATGTAATTACAGAGACAAAAAAGAAGGATCTGCTCAATTTGCTTCCATATGTTCCCCCACTTCATCATTATTTCTACAGAAATTTAAAAGTGCTTCAAATGCTGTAGAAACACTGCCTGTGGATGATTTTGAAATGCAACATAGGGCTAAAAATTTTAGAAACTAATGTAAACTGTTACTTGATTCTGTACAATGTATAATAATAATAATTTATACTATTGTCACATGCAATCTATGATGATGGACTTTGTGTAATGAACAGCATGAATAATCAGCATACCAACAGACCTGTCATTGAGAATGTTCAACTACTTGGAGCAAAAATGAACTAATCCACAACAAAACTGCAAATATTCTACTATGTAATTAACATCTGTAATGTATATATGTCAGAATATTGATCAATAAAACAACAGTTACATCATATGCATATTAGAAGGCAGCAATGCATCACAGAAAAACATTATTTTTCAGTCCTTATTAGGCCTGTTTCCTCCACGTTGACTTCCCCGGAGTTAGTCCACTTGGACCTCAGTGCCTCATATCACCTTTCTTGTATACTGGACATATGATACCTATGATCCATTCCTCAGGGGTACTTTCACCTATCCAAATCTTCATTACAAGCTTGAGGAAATGTTTGACAAGTTCTTTCCTGCATTTTTAATGAGTTCTGCTTGCATTAGATCCATTCCTGGGCCCTTTGGCCTCTGAATAGCTGCCTCCACTTCCTCCGCATCTGGTGTTGGTTCCACTATTTATGAGTTCTTTGTATCAACAGAGGGTAAGACTTCTTAGTTCTCAGCTGTACCATCATTCATCAATTTGTCAAAGTGTCCAGCCCATCTTCTATATATTGCTTCATCATTAATTAAAACTGAGCCATCTGTATTTATACATAAACTCATCCTTGGCTGCAATCAGCAATTCCATTTCTCCCAGTTCTTTCATTTCATGCTCTGTGCACCTTCTTTTCTACTCTTCTTGCTGTTCTTTAATGTTCCATTGATCTCTGGGTATGGTTTATCTGAAGCATCCTCTTTTAGGTTTCATTTTTAATTGCTCTTACTTGAGTCCAGTTTCCATCACACCAGCCATTGTGTCATCTACTCTTCCTACCTCTGTCAGCTGCTTTTGTAGGGGAGTCCTTTAGGCCCTTCCTTATTTCCTAAATACTCTCATTGCCTAGAATGTGTGCCAGGTCTTCCCTGAGTAGGTCAGAGAATCTTTGAGCTATCTCAGGTTCCTTAAGCTTATCAATATGGAATTTTCTTGTATGAGGTCCATGTATCTTCCTCACATTAGATATTCAATTTTTGACTGTTACTATTACAAGATAAAGGCCAGAGTCAACACTGACATCCCGAAAACACGATTATAGGTAGTACCAAACAAAATCTGTGACTGTTTCGAGGATATCTTGTCAGGCAGGATGCAGCACATTATCTTGGATAGAGGCATCAACAGGAATAACTTAAAATGTGCTCCAGCAATTTATGGTGGAACTCTTGATATTCATGTTGCACATTCATGACCTGACATAATTATTAGCAGAGGCTGAAATCCTCTGTAACGAGGTACTGTCTGGATAAAGCACAAATATTCAGATCTTGATTGTTGTTGTTGTGGTCTTCAGTCCTGAGACTGGTTTGATGCAGCTCTCCATGCTACTCTATCCTGTGCAAGCTGCTTCATCTCCCAGTATGTGCTGCAGCCTACATCCCTCTGAATTTGCTTAGTGTATTCATCTCTTTGTCTCCCTCTACAATTTTTACCCTCCACGCTGCCCTACAATACTAAATTGGTGATCCCTTGATGCCTCAGAACATGTCCTACCAACTGATCCCTTCTTCTTGTCAAGCTGTGCCACAAACTCCTCTTCTTTGCAATTCTATTCCATACTTCCTCATTAGTTATGTGATCTACCCATCTAATCTTCAGCATTCTTCTATAGCACCACATTGCAAAAGCTTCTATTCTCTTCTTGTCTAAACTATTTATCGTCCATGTATCACTTCCATACATGGCTACACTCCATACAAATACTTTCAGAAACGACTTCCTGACACTTAAATCTATGCTCGATGCTAACAAATTTCTCTTCTTCAGAAACGCTTTCCTTGCCATTGCCAGTCTACATTTTATACCCTCTCTACTTCGACCGTCATCAGTTATTTTGCTCCCCAAATAGCAAAACTCCTTTACTACTTTAAGTATCTCATTTCCTAATCTAATTCCCTCACCATCACCTGACTTAATTTGACTACATTCCATTATCCTCATTTTGCTTTTGTTGATGTTCATCTTATATCCTCAACTGCTCTTCCAAGTCCTTTGCTGTCTCTGACAGAATTACAATCTCATTGTCGAACCTCAAAGTTTTTATTTCTTCTCCATGGATTTTAATACCTACTCCGAATTTTTCTTTTGTTTCCTTTACAGCTTGCTCAATATACAGATTGAATAACATTGGGGAGAGGCTACAACCCTGTCTCACTCCCTTCCTAACCACTGCTTCTCTTTCATGTCCCTCGACCCTTATAATTGCCACCTGGTTTCTGTACAAATTGTAAATAGCCTTTTGCTCCCTGTATTTTACCCCTGCCACCTTAAGAATTTGAAAGAGAGTATTCCTGTCTACAAATGCTAGAAACGTAGGTTTGCCTTTTCTTAATCTAGCTTCTAAGGTAAGCTGTAGGGTCAGTATTGCCTCACGTGTTCCAACATTTCTATGGAATCCAAACCGATCTTCCCCAAGAGTGGCTTCTACCAGTTTTTCCGTTCGTCTCTAAGGAATTCGTGTTCGTGTTTCGCAGCTGTGACTTATTAAACTGATAGTTTGGTAATTTTCACACCTGTCAACACCTGCTTTCTTTGGGATTGGAATTATTATATTCTTCTTGAAGTCTGAGCATATTTCGCCTGTCTCATACATCTTGCTCACCAGATGGTAGAGTTTTGTCAGGACTGGCTCTCCCAAGGCTGTCAATAGTTCTAATGGAATGTTGTCTACTCCCGGGGCCTTGTTTCGACTCAGGTCTTTCAGTGCTTTGTCAAACTCTTCACGCAGTATCATATCTCCCATTTCATCTTCATCTACATCCTCTTCCATTTCCATAATATTGCCCTCAAGTACATCGCCCTTGTATAGACCCTCTATATACTCCTTTCACCTTTCTGCTTTCCCTTCTTTGCTTAGAACTGGGTTTCCATCTGAGCTCTTGATATTCATACAAGAGGTTCTCTTTTCTCCAAAATGTCTTTAATTTTCCTGTAGGCAGTATCTATCTTACCTCAAGTGAGATAAGCCTCTACATCCTCACATTTGCCATCTAACCATCCCTGTTTAGCCATTTTGCACATCGTGTCGATCTCATTTTTGAAACGTTTGTATTCCTTTTTGCCTGCTTCATTTACTGCATTTTTATATTTTCTCCTTTCATCAATTAAATTCAATATTTCTTCATTTATGCAAGGATTTCTACTAGCTCTCCTATTTTACCTACTTGATCCTCTGCTGCCTTCACTACTTCATCCCTCAGAGCTATCCATTCTTTTTCTACTGTATTTCTTTCCCCCATTCTTGTCAATTGTCCCTTTATGGTCTCCCTGAAACTCTGTACAACCTCTTGTTTAGTCAGTTTATCCAGGTTCCATCTCCTTAAATTGCCACCTTCTTGCAGTTTCTTCAGTTTTAATCTACAGTTCATAACCAATAGATTGTGGTCAGAGTCCACATCTGGCCCTGGAAATGTCTTACAATTTAAAACCTGGTTCATAAATCTCTGTCTTACCATTATATAATCTATCTGAAATCTGTCAGTATCTCCAGGTTTCTTCCATGTATACAAACTTCTTTTATGATTCTTGAACCAAGTGTTAGCTATGATTAAGTTATGCTCTGTGCAAAATTCTACCAGGCAGCTTCCTCTTTCATTTCTTACCCCCAGTCCATATGCACCCACTACGTTTCCTTCTCTTCCTTTTCCTACTATCGAATTCCAGTCACCCATGACTATTAAATTTTCGTCTCCCTTCACTATCTGAATAATTTTTTTTATCTCATAATACATTTCTTCAATTTCTTCGTCATCTGCAGAGCTAGCTGGCATATAAACTTGTACTACTGCAGTAGGCTTGGGCTTCGTGTCTATCTTGGCCACAATAAGGCATTCACTATGCTGTTTGTAGTAGCTTACCTGCACTCCTATTTTTTTATTCATTATTAAACCTACTCCTGCATTACCCCTATTTGATTTTGTATTTATAACCCTGTATTCACCTGACCAGAAGTCTTGTTCCTCCTGCCACCGAACTTCACTAATTCCCACTATAACTAACTTTAACCTATCCATTTCCCTTTTCAAATTTTCTAACCTACCTGCCCGATTAAGGGATCTTACATTCCACGCTCCAATCAGTAGAACGCCAGTTTCCTTTCTCCTGATAATGACGTCCCCTTGAGTAGTCCCCGCCCGTAGATCCATATGGGGGACTATTTTACCTCCGGAATATTTTACCCAAGAGGACACCATCATCATTTAACCATACAGTAAAGCTGTATGCCCTCGGGAAAAATTACGGCTGTAGTTTCCCCTTGCTTTCAGCCGTCCGCAGTACCAGCACAGCAAGGCCATTTTGGTTAGTGTTACAAGGCCAGATCAGTCAATTATCCAGACTGTTGCCCCTTCAACTACTGACAAGGCTGCTGCCCCTCTTCAGGAACCACATGTTTGTCTGGCCTCTCAACAGATACCCCTCCGTTGTGGTTGCACCTACGGTACGGCTATCTGTATTGCTGAGGCATACAAGCCTCCTCACCAACGGCAATGTCTATGGTTCATGGGGGGAGGGGGGGGGGGCAGATCTTGATAAGATTTCAAAATGGTCCAAAGACCGGCAACTTGCTTTAATGTTTAGAAATGTAAACTTATATAGTTCATAAAACAATGTACTACCCTATGGCAACAATACCAAAGGTTTAAATTAGAATTAGTCAACTCATACAAATAGCTACAAGTAATTATTTGTATGGATATGGAATAGAATGATCACATACACTCATATGTAGGTAAGGCATGTGGCAGACTTAGGTTCTTTGGCGGGATACTGGGGAAAATGCAGTCAGTTTACAAAGACTGATTACCAGTTACTTGTGCATTTCTCCATAGAATATTGTTAAAGTGTGTGGGATCTGTAACATATAGGACTAACAGCAGACATCAAACACAGGCAGCTTAGGCCATTTGTGTTGCTTTAGGTATTCATGGCAGTCTAGATGTAGAAATAGTTCCCAGATGAGACATTGAATGTCATTGTGAAATCCACACAATATTTCATCAGCGCAATTAACAGGTGTCTTCAGATGTGACAAACAAATTGATGAGCAATGATTGCAGCCTTCTACTTATGCCATTCTAAGTGGGAAACATGTAGATGTGAAGGTGCCAAATTTCATGACCATTAGCAAAGAATTCCTGATCGGTAGGCAGTAGGACTACCTGCCGCCTTTCAGACAATGAACAGAGAACTTCGGTGGATGCGCAAAGGCTATCGTTCCACCTTACAGGTTTGTTTGACACATAACAAAGCGTTATGAAAGTGTTGAAAAACAAGAACTGTCAAGTTGTTGATGATAGATGCAAATTATCCCTCAAATGTTTACTTACAGAATTCTGAGAACCTGTATTGAGTGAAGATTCTAGAAACTCACCCCCCTACATATAGATCCCGTATGGAACATGAAGAAAAATTTAGACTAATTATGGCACGCACAGAGGCATTTAATCAATCATTCTTCCTGTGCTCGATACATGACTCGGACATTAAGAACCCCTCATATATGGCAGCCTCTGCCACGCACTTCACAGTGGTTCACAGAGTATGTATGTGGATGTATGCGTGATAAATGCTATAGGCTTATGAGATTCCTATGACAGGTACATTGAAATAACCATCCTTTCCTGACTTGTCTATCCCAAGGTTTTCCTAAATTGCTTAAGATGAATGCAAAGATGGTTTCCTCGAAACAGACTCAGCCAATCCCCTTCCCCGTCCTTGTTCTGTCAAAACTCGTGCTGCAACTCTGTTGACCTTGTCATTCACAGAATGTGAAACCGTAATTGACCTTTTTCAATGAGGAAAATATACATCATCAGTTCATCCATGTGCTTGCTCGCTGCACTTTGTGTGAACATTATCGGGGAGGTTCAGATGAGTGACAGCTTTATTTATGAGCCAATGTGGTAGAGTCACATTTAATCACCAGTTAACACAATGGTTTAGAATCGAGCCCTCATATGATCTTTTATAAACTATTTAGGAACATCCACATGGTCTCAGGCATCTTGTCACAGTTTGTGTGGCTTCTCCCATTGGAGGTTCGAGTCCTCCTTTGGGCATGGGTGTGTGTGTTGTCCTTAGCATAAGTGAGATTAAGTATTGTGTAAGCTAAGGGACAGATGACCTCAGCAGTTTGGTTCCGTAACAACTTACCACAAACTATTTAAGGGCAATAGCTTCATTTGGTTTTCTCCTCTTCCTGTTCCTACTCCATAATTTTTAATCAGCCCATAAACAACTTGATGGTACTCGTGAGCTCATGTATACAGTTTGTGTCATGCTTTTATCAATAGGACCCTACTTGGTTGGTAACTCTGAATCCCATATACTCATGTAAACATTGTACAGTGTACATGTTCATGGTCATTAACAATTTGTGATAAGCATGGCAATACTTACGTGGAAGAATTTGTCAGCTAATATTTACTCCATTAATCCGTGATAATTTCATAGCCACTTCATAATTAGAAGATGAATATTTATCCATAAAAATCATATATTCATGATACACAGTTGAAACTGAATGGAACATCACACTAGTAACATGGCAGCATGTTATATTTCATAAGGTCCTCTTACCGCGATGGGTTCAAGAGTTCCTACTATAACAAAACTTCCTGGCAGATTAAAACTGTGTGCCCGACCGAGACTCGAACTCGGGACCTTTGCCTTTCGCGGGCGAGTGCTCTACCATCTGAGCTACCGAAGCACGACTCACGCCCGGTACTCACAACTTTACTTCTGCCAGTATCTTGTCTCCTAGCTTCCAAACTTTACAGAAGCTCTCCTGCGAACCATGCAGAACTAGCACTCCTGAAAGAAAGGATATTGCTGAGACATGGCTTAGCCACAGCCTGGGGGATGTTTCCAGAATGAGATTTTCACTCTGCAGCGGAGTGTGCACTGATATGAAACTTCCTGGCAGATTAAAACTGGCTGTGGCTAAGCCATGTCTCCGCAATATCCTTTCTTTCAGGAGTGCTAGTTCCGCATGGTTCGCAGGAGAGCTTCTGTAAAGTTTGGAAGGTAGGAGACCAGATACTGGAAGAAGTAAAGCTGTGAGTACCGGGCGTGAGTCGTGCTTTGGTGGCTCAGTTGGTAGAGCACTTGCCCGCGAAAGGCAAAGGTCCTGAGTTTGAGCCTCGGTCGGGCACACAGTTTTAATCTGCCAGGAAGTTTCATATCAGCGCACACGCCGCTGCAGAGTGAAAATCTCATTCTGGTCCTACTATAACGATTATCTCAGCATGCTACTACTTAAAAACCACTACCTTGGATTTCCATAGCATTACTGATCAGTGGCTACAAAGGTACCAGGGAATAACAGACATACATGAGGGAGAGATGAGATGCTTTAGCCCGACACACAAATGGGCACTGATATAATACAAATTTAGCTTTTATTATGTTGGCACATGTAGCACAATACCATACATCAGAAACCAACTTGATCTGCTGTATATTTCTGTTTATATTGCAAAGTGGTCATGTTATATAGTGGTGCATCAACATGAATAATAAATTGGATTCCTATGCTACTGTAAAATTCTTTGTTTTGAGATGATTATTAGTAACAGAATTTTATCCAAAGCTTGTGAAGGTTTATAATAAGTCTTCACCAAGATTATCAACAAAGGTTAAGAATTGGATGAAAGAATATGATAAACAATGTGAAGTACACAATAAGGTATTGGATAATGGGGGTTTGAAGATATATGGAATAGCTTAAGTTATAGACATAACAGGGGAAACAGTACAGCATATTTTATATAAACAATTAATTGTGAGAAAAATTTGTGCCAGATGGGTGCCACATGTCAAATGCTGCCCAAAAGCAAATGAGAAAATGCATTCCTAAGAAATGTCTTAACTCTATTAAAAAGAATGCAAATGATTTTATGCAGTAATTTATTACAATGGATGAGATATTAGTTTGGATTTCTTGGCAGAAATGTAAAAGCAATGAAAAGGGTGAATGGAAGCCAGAGTTTCATTATCAAAACAGATAAAGTAGATTTCTGCAAGAGAAGTAGTAGTTATTTTGGTCTTCAGTCCGAAGACTGGTCTGATGCAGCTCTCCCCACTAGTGCATTCTGTATAAGCCTTTCATCTCGGCTTGAGGTGCAGCAATCTCAATCCATTTGAACCTGCATACAGTATTCAATCCTTGATCTCTTTCTACAATATTACCCCTGGCATTCTTTGATGCCTTAGTATGTGTCCATTCTTTTAATAAGCCTGTTTCACAAATTTCATTTTTCCCTAGTGTGATTCAGGACACCATCATTAATGTGTAATCCTGACATTACATTGGAATAAAGGACTGGCACTTTATTTAATTTCCTGTCACAGCTCTAGACATATTCGTTAATGGTGATTTGTTTCAAATGAGTCCAAATAGTTTTGAACCACTGTCTGGGTCTCCATTATGTGATTATAAAGTAATTCCATTGTAACATATGAAAGTTTTGCTCTGTTCTCACAGTATACATTCAAACTGTCTGCTCTTGGCACCACTAACTTCCATACACTAAGTCAGCTTACTATCTTTACCTAGTGCATGGAAGTCAAAGAGATTATTATTACTACAATTGCCGCATACTAGGCAAATCTTCTTAACCAACTGGATAAAAAATATGAGAAGATGCCTAAATGACAAAAAAGGCATCTTTGATGAGGATAAGGAATTGCATCTGCTCACATAGGGAGTCCTGAATTTTTGAAGTAAGAGTTGCTGGAATGTAAACTCAATTATGGAAATTTCTTATCCACTGACTTGCATCAGTTTCCAGGTCCAAAGAACATTTTTGTCTTGGAAACATTTTGAATCCATTGAAGAAGATATGGCAGTTGCAGGTGAGTATTCTGGAAACCTTTCAGAAACACGTTTCATGAGGGAAAATACGAGGCAAGTATAACTACAAAAACACAATATCTTTTTACTGTCTTTTCAAGAACTTTTTATTGTTCACTCTCATATACACATACAGTTACTGCTTTGCTATTGTTTTTATCTAATATTGATGTTCAGTCTCATATGACAGTTCAAGTTTTTGCAATCCGTTCACCAGCTGGAATAGGATTTGAGAGTTTCCTTCATGGAAAAGATGTAAACTGCGATTTTATTAAAGATGCACATATATACAACAACATTCAAAACACAAAGTTTATAAAAGCTGCAGACTAACCATGTTTTATTTGGCACTCAAATAAATTGCAGATAAAAAGAGAACCTGTATCAATACAAGTTTCATGGGTAGTAACAAGTGTAGTCGCTATTTAATATAAGATGACAGTGTTCTCTCTGCCCCTTCCTTATCAGTCTCTCTGAAGCCATTGTCATGGTAGACTTATGTAGATTGGACCAAATGGTATGCTCCTATCTTGTTGTAGAACTACCTTCTTTCGGAAGTCCAGTTCTGAAATTGAAAAGGCAATTTGTTTAATAATTTTATGAGTTAACGAAGAGCACACAAAAAACATCAAATACAATACAACCGTTTCGAAGACAAATAATATAAGGAAAAAGGTGACCACTCGCTATGTAACTGTGGTATTCATCAGTCGACAGGCATATAAACAATAAAGGAAATGTTATTGAATTTTCAGAATGTCATTCTCCAGAGGTAATGCAAAAACACAAAGGCTCACATATAACACCTACATTGTCACAGCATTGCAGGCAGACTGTGGCAAGGGAAAGAAGGGAGGGAAGGTTGCCTGAGGGCTAGCAAATCATAGAGTAAGAAGGTAAAGTGGGGGTAATGGGGACAGGTTGTAGTGCTTTGAGAATTTCCGCATACATTGCAGAACCACTTGTCCTTCCACTGTCTTGAACATATGATATTTTAAAAATAAGTGTGCAAGAACGTACATATTGCGCGACACGTTTGTGCGTGCAGGCTGAAAAGCAGTCACGAGCACAAGGTAGACGTGTTGGTCAAACAGCATCGACAAGTGTTTTCTGCTCGAGCCACGGAAGTCGTATTGGAAGAACAAGAAGTAATCATGTAGTTTTCTTTGCCATTTTAGTGTCTGCGATTATTGTTAAAGAAAAATGAACAATGAATTATAGACATTCTGATTGGACTTCATGTGTTGGACTTGCTAGAAGCAAGACACATGTTCATAAATTATGAGCGGTTCTTAAACCAACTCACTTATAAATGTAATTAAACCTGTTTCTAGAACTCGAGCTATGAGTGAAATACGACAAGATGAATATATTTATACGTGGAATGTGAGAATGTTCTTCTGCATAGTTAACTACACCATTAATTGGTGAAAACATAAAGTTTGTATATATACTGCACACATTCTATCATCAAAAGAGCATTAGAACTTGGTGACCTGTGTGAAAGGCTGGAAGAAAACAGGAATTTTGAGATGAAAATGAGATTAGAAGATGATATGTGTTGCTATAGCACCCGAGTATAACAAGAAGAGAAAACCATTAAGAGAAACTAGATTAAGCCCAACAATGAAATGAAAAAAAATTGCGAATGCAACAAAGGGAAAGACGAAAGAAAGTCTTAACGTTAAAAGAACAGAGATATCTCGATGTATTAGACTAAGAAGAGATACGCCGAGTACAATTTGGCTAAGATGATTTGGTATGGAGAGTACACAGCTCCCACACACCTCGCAGCCGACACTGATGCTGAAACTAACATTCGATGTCGCCGGCGCCCGTGCTGTTCACCGGTGCTGATTCCGCACCTGGTCACCGATGCAGCCTAAAACTCTACGCCAGGTGAACGTGAGACAATAATTGTTTGAATCGAAAGTTACAGAAACTATTCAAAGACTATAGTACTGTAGTTAGTATATTTAGAGGTGAGTGTTTTTAATGATAACCTGATCTAAAAAAAAACATGGATAATACTCAAGAAACTGGGAAACTTCAGAGCCAGACATGGCTATGACAGTGACAAAGGAAGTGCCAGACTGGTCTGAAGTAGTGAATTTAATTAAAGCCCAGCGGGCAGTTTCAGCGGCTTTAAGATAGGAACTAAGTCTTAAATTAGACGCAGTTAATACTCAACTAAATGCTAGATTAGATAACCCAAGAACAGAGTCAAATGCCCAAGTTACTACTTTAAGTAAAAGTTTAGAAGCACAGAGTGCAGTTTTAAATGCTCAAAGTCTTCAGTTAGATTCAGTGCATACCCAATTAAATATTAAATTAGATGTTCAGAGTGAGGTTTTAAGTAACCAGAGTGAAACCTTGAACAGTCAAGCAACAAATATATCTTTATTAAAGACTGAATTTGACACTCTACATAATAAGGTCAAAAATCTGAAGTTAGATTTTAAGAGTGAACTAACTAGTACTTGGAATACTCACATAAATCAACTGTTTACTGACTTTGACCAGAGACAGAATGAGCAATTTCAGAATTTTACAAAGAAACTAAAATTTGATATTGGAGATAAATGTAATAATGTAGAAACTGAACTTAGCGAAAAGTTAGGATCATTTCAAAGCGTATGCAATTTACGTTCAATGCTGTAAAGCAGAGGTTGCACACCTTAAGACAGAGTTTGGAAAAACAGGATGAATTACTACCTATGGTTCAATCGCAAATTGCAGGCATGAGCATTCAAGTAGATAGCGTGGAACGAAATGTCAAGGAGAAATTAGCCACTGCTGTCATAGAAAATATAAGTAATCTGGAGAAACAGGTAAAGGAAATAATCGATTGAAAAGTTGCTGAGAGGGTAACCTCCGACAACGTTTCTTCAAATTTAGCTTCAGAACCTAATGATACTAAGAGAGGCACATATAATTTATGGAAGGAATTCAAACTTATACAGGACAAAGTAGAAAATAGCATAACTTTACATAATGTTGTGTTTCCTAGTAAAGTGGTAATTGTTTTGTTGTTGGGAGATTTTCACACAAAAGTTAACGGGAAGTATTGGGCCGTAAGTAATCGAGAGAAGTTAACATCACATCAATGGGATCCGGGCAGAGTCACATCTGTCTTCCAGAGATGTTAATGTTCTGTGTTAATAGGAGGAGTGACGACTGTTGGATACCTAGTTGTTTTCGGTGTTTCTTCTGTACTATTTTTCCTGCACTGAATTCCCTTCAAATCTTAAACTATTCTGTAATCTATTCTTGAATTCTTGTACTATCCTATTATCCATTTCTAGAGACACAGACCCATGTGGAAGTATGATGACCCGAAACTGGTCTTGGTATGTGATTGAGCTGTCCTCAGTTGTTAGCACCCGATAAGTATTTAAGTCACCTTCACGCTCCGCTCCAGTCAGCGGTGGTCTCAAATCCCGGCATCAGCATATAGTTAGGCCTCATTTTTGCCTAAGCTATTCTTTGAAAGTAATTTCTTATCTAGTTGATCTATGTAAACCTGGGTGGAGATTAATAAACTGCAAAGAATATTAGATTAATAGAAAATGGAATTTTATGTGAATCATTCCATAACTGTGATAACAAGATACGTAATTTTACCTTTATGAGATGTGATGTGTAAGGGAAGGTTTGTATTAGTTTTGGAAGGGGTGGGTAGCGTAAGTACAAACATGGCTAACAAATGCTTCAAATGGCTCTGAGCACAATGGGACTTAACTTGTGAGGTCATCAGTCCCCTGGAACTTAGATCTACTTAAACCTAACTAACCTAAGGACATCACACACATCCATGCCCGAGGCAGGGTTCAAACCTGTGACTGTAGCAGTCGCGCGGTTCCAGACTGTAGCGCCTAGAACCGCTCGGCCACACCGGCTGGCAACATGGCTAACACAGAACACGCACCACACCTTCCAAATGATCCTTGCAGACTAATGTGACTGATTCTTCACCATTTGCCATTCCATAGGGGTTGTTAAGATTTTTCTTTTGGTACTTCAAAGGTGAAAGTGAGAATGTCTGTTCTGTAGGAGACGTTAAACACCATACCTCCTCCGGCTTCTCAAACAAGTACCGGTGAAGTAGGCATCCTGGGGAAGGAGGTGGGAAGGGTTTCCTGTCTTTGGGGCTATCTTCTTTCTCTTCTTCGATCTTAGCAACGGTTTCTACTTTTTCCTTTCTTACTTCTCATCTGAGTACTGGTCTAACTTTTTCTCTTTGCACATTCATATACTGCTATCGCTGAAGTCATTCTTATTATCCATGGTTTCCAATAACCGTCAACTTATTTCATATAAGTAAGCTGAAGAAACAGGATACACAAACACACTTACCCATACACACAATGAAACATGAAGATGCAAACAATGAAACTACAGATAAAATTGATGTAAGAATCATCAAGCGTTGTAGGGGGAAAGAATGTGCACATAGAGAAATATGCACACATGGCTGTTTATTATGATGGTTCTACATCGCCTAGTTACTTGGAAAAACTATCATATAGATAATTATTAATATGTATATATAGGAAATACATCGCCTAGTTACTTGGAAATTGCATAGGTACATAAGGATATAAAAACGATGATAATTTTACATTGAGTTTACCCAAGTAGGAAGGGTGAATAAGGAAAGAGAACATGAGCAAGAGAGGCCAGTCTAACAAATATTCTGATTATAATAAAGGGAAACATTCCAAGTAGGAATAATATATCTAAAAACAAAGATGATGTGACTTACCAAATGAAAGTGCTGGCAGGTCGACAGACACACAAACAAACACAAACATACACACAAAATTCAAGCTTTCGCAACAAACTGTTGCCTCATCAGGAAAGAGGGAAGGAGAGGGAAAGACGAAAGGATGTGGGTTTTAAGGGAGAGGGTAAGGAGTCATTCCAATCCCGGGAGCGGAAAGACTTACCTTAGGGGGGAAAAAAGGACGGGTATACACTCCCACACACACACATATCCATCCACACATATACAGACACAAGCAGACGTATTTAAAGACAAAGAGTTTGGGCAGAGATGTCAGTCGAGGCAGAAGTACAGAGGCAAAGATGTTGTTGAATGACAGGTGAGGTACGAGTGGCGGCAACTTGAAATTAGCTGAGATTGAGGCCGGGTGGATAACGGGAAGAGAGGATATATTGAAGAGCAAGTTCCCATCTCCGGAGTTCGGATAGGTTGGTGTTAGTGGGAAGTATCCAGATAACCCGGACGGTGTAACACTGTGCCAAGATGTGCTGGCCGTGCACCAAGGCATGTTTAGCCACAGGTTGATCCTCATTACCAACAAACACTGTCTGCCTGTGTCCATTCATGCAAATGGACAGTTTGTTGCTGGTCATTCCCACATAGAATGCGTCACAGTGTAGGCAGGCCAGTTGGTACATCACGTGGGTGCTTTCACACGTGGCTCTGCCTTTGATCGTGTACACCTCCCGGGTTACAGGACTGGAGTAGGTGGTGGTGGGAGGGTGCATGGGACAGGTTTTACACTGGGGGTGGTTACAAGTAGGAGCCAGAGGGTAGGGAAGGTGGTTTGGGGATTTCATAGGGATGAACTAAGAGGTTACGAAGGTTCGGTGGACGGCGGAAAGACACTCTTGGTGGAGTGGGGAGGATTTCATGAAGGATGGATCTCATTTCAGGGCAGGATTTGAGGAAGTCGTATCCCTGCTGGAGAGCCACATTCAGAATCTGATCCAGTTCCGGAAAGTATCCTGTCACAAGTGGAGCACTTTTGTGGTTCTTCTGTGGGAGGTTCTGGGTTTGAGAGGATGAGGAAGTGGCTCTGGTTATTTGCTTCTGTACCAGGTCGGGAGGGTAGTTGCGGGATGTGAAAGCTGTTGTCAGGTTGTTGGTGTAATGCTTCAGGGATTCCGGACTGGAGCAGATTCATTTGCCACGAAGACCTAGGCTTTAGGGAAGGGACCGTTTGATGTGGAATGGGTGACAGCTGTCGTAATGGAGGTACTGTTGATTGTTGGTGGGTTTGATGTGGACGGACATGTGAAGTTGGCCATTAGACAGGTGGAGGTCAACATCAAGGAAAGTGGCATGGGATTTGGAGTAGGACCAGGTGAATTTGATGGAACCAAAGGAGTTGAGGTTGGAGAGGAAATTCTGGAGTTCTTCTTCACTGTGAGTCCACATCATGAAGATGTCATTAATAAATCTGTACCAAACTTTGGGTTGGCAGGCCTGGGTAACCAAGAAGGCTTCCTCTAAGCGACCCATGAATAGGTTGGCGTACGAAGGGGCCATCCTGGTACCCATGGCTGTTCCCTTTAATTTTTGGTATGTCTCGCCTTCAAAAGTGAAGAAGTTGTGGGTCAGGATGAAGCTGGCTAAGGTAATGAGGAAAGAGGTTATAGGTAGGGTGGCAGGTGATCGGCATGAAAGGAAGTGCTCCATCGCAGCGAGGCCCTGGATGTGCAGGATATTTGTGTATAAGGAAGTGGCATCAATGGTTACAAGGATGGTTTCTGGGGGTAACGGATTGGGTAAGGATTCCAGGCGTTCGAGAAAGTGGTTGGTGTCTTTGATGAAGGATGGGAGACTGCACGTAATGGGTTGAAGGTGTTGATCTACGTAGGCAGAGATACGTTCTATGGGGGCTTGGTAACCAGCTACAATGGGGCGGCCGGGATGATTGGGTTTGTGAATTTTAGGAAGAAGGTAGAAGGTAGGGGTGCGGGGTGTCGGTGGGGTCAGGAGGTTGATGGAGTCAAGTGAAAGGTTTTGTAAGGGGCCTAAGGTTCTGAGGATTCCTTGAAGCTCCGCCTGGACATCAGGAATGGGATTACCTTGGCAAACTTTGTATGTGGTGTTGTCTGAAAGCTGACGCAGTCCCTCAGCCACATACTCCCGACGATCAAGTACCAAGGTCGTTGAACCCTTGTCCGCCGGAAGAATGACGATGGACCGGTCAGCCTTCAGATCACGGATAGCCTGGGCTTCAGCAGTGGTGATGTTGGGAGTAGGATTAAGGTTTTTTAAGAAGGATTGAGAGGCAAGGCTGGAAGTCAGAAATTCCTGGAAGGTTTGGAGAGGGTGATTTTGAGGAAGATGAGGTGGGTCCCGCTGTGACGGAGGACGGAACTGTTCCAGGCAGGGTTCAATTTGGATAGTGTCTTGGGGAGTTGGATCATTAGGGGTAGGATTAGGATCATCCCTGAAGCATCCCTGAAGCATTACACCAACAACCTGACAACAGCTTTCACATCCCGCAACTACCCTCCCGACCTGGTACAGAAGCAAATAACCAGAGCCACTTCCTCATCCTCTCAAACCCAGAACCTCCCACAGAAGAACCACAAAAGTGCCCCACTTGTGACAGGATACTTTCCGGGACTGGATCAGATTCTGAATGTGGCTCTCCAGCAGGGATACGACTTCCTCAAATCCTGCCCTGAAATGAGATCCATCCTTCATGAAATCCTCCCCACTCCACCAAGAGTGTCTTTTCGCCGTCCACCGAACCTTCGTAACCTCTTAGTTCATCCCTATGAAATCCCCAAACCACCTTCCCTACCCTCTGGCTCCTACTTGTAACCGCCCCCGGTGTAAAACCTGTCCCATGCACCCTCCCACCACCACCTACTCCAGTCCTGTAACCCGGGAGGTGTACACGATCAAAGGCAGAGCCACGTGTGAAAGCACCCACGTGATCTACCAACTGACCTGCCTACACTGTGACGCATTCTATGTGGGAATGACCAGCAACAAACTGTCCATTCGCATGAATGGACACAGGCAGACAGTGTTTGTTGGTAATGAGGATCAACCTGTGGCTAAACATGCCTTGGTGCACGGCCAGCACATCTTGGCACAGTGTTACACCGTCCGGGTTATCTGGATACTTCCCACTAACACCAACCTATCCAAACTCCGGAGATGGGAACTTGCTCTTAAATATATCCTTTCTTCCCGTTATCCACCACGCCTCAATCTCCGCTAATTTCAAGTTGCCGCCACTCGTACCTCACCTGTCATTCAACAACATCTTTGCCTCTGCACTTCTGCCTCGACTGACATCTCTGCTCAAACTCTTTGTCTTTAAATACGTCTGCTTGTGTCTGTATATGTGTGGATGGATATGTGTGTGAGTACGAGTGTATACCCGTCCTTTTTTCCTTTTTTCCCCCCTAAGGTAAGTCTTTCCGCTCCCGGGATTGGAATGACTCCTTACCCTCTCCCTTAAAACCCACATCCTTTCGTCTTTCCCTCTCCTTCCCTCTTTCCTGATGAGGCAACAGTTTGTTGCGAAAGCTTGAATTTTGTGTGTATGTTTGTGTTTGTTTGTGTGTCTGTCGACCTGCCAGCACTTCATTTGGTAAGTCACATCATCTTTGTTTTTAGATATATTTTTCCTACGTGGAATGTTTCCCTTTATTATAACCATATCATTAATTTGAACCCAACAATTACGTTTGTTATTGTCGCTGTTGCATTTCGAAATCTTTCCTGTCGTCTTATTTCCTCTTTCTGTTTTTACCAGTAGTCTTACTTTGTATTCACCTTCCCCTTTTTACCGTAATACAATTTTATCCCGCCTATATATACTCAATAATACGTAACTCACTTCCAAACCATAACCAAAAAAATTTTAATTTCCGCCTTCAACACTACCGCTGCTATAAAATCCACCGTTTCTAGTTCAATAACAGCTGCTTCCACGTATTAAACAACCATTTCGGCTAGTTCTGATAACTTTCACTTTATTTCCACTTCCGTTTTTCGCACATCACTGATCATTTTTAGACGCTCCCCACAGGTTTTAACGTCATTATTCCTTCGTCAGACAATTTTTAGCCCCATTTTCGTAATCTTTCACCACAACACCACTCCTTTTAATACATTTACACGTTTTTTCGAAATTTTCCCGAATTTCTCCGTCCTTTAACGTGTTTTAGCGGCAACACAACCACCTAACCTTCATGCACATCGCTGTCTACCAACCCAAGTTCACCACAGGATCAACTTAACCAACACTTTTTCGCCTTTTTTCATACCAGATCTCCAGTTACTTTCTAGTTCACCCTTATCTCTCCCCATATATTTTTATCTTTCATTTTCATTTCAACCTCATGTTACACTTTCCAGCTTCTAATACCATGTCACCCTCACAACACCCCCACAACGACCCCATTAAGTTTTATTTACATTCCCTCCGCAAACATGCCTTCACCCTAGCCAGATTACGCTCACATATTTTATTTTCTCAGGCTTGTCTGACATTTGGCATAACCCTCAAAGGCCTCACACTTAAAGTTCCCATCTCTGGCTGCAACCCTTCTTCCCATCAGTCCCTATACCAGTTCCAAACTGAACAATCCATTGCCCTCACCCACCTAATCCTTCACCTACACATCAACTCAGCCAATGAACACACCCGTCAACTCTTATCCTTAATAAAAGTCCTCAATCTTTCCTCTCCCACATCCACACCGGCTATTCAGAGCATCCTCCTACAGGCCAACCGCAAATTAGCACAGCATGCCACCCTTCACCTCAAAAAACTATCCAATCTCCTGGTTTCCCACCTCCGGAAAGGCAACTCACTCACCCTTCACAACCTTTCCAGCAAACCTCAACCACCTCTCATTGCACACAAACCCAGTCTCTCCCATCTACTCAGTCTCCCACTTCCAGCTCCACTCCATCCAAAACCTCAAAATTCCAATCAACACAATCTGGCACCACAACACCCTAATTCAGTAGTTAACCTTTCCTCCAAACCTCTCTCCCAATCCGAAACCTCTGTCCTATCCAAAGGCCTCACATTCAGCCCCACTCCCAGATTCAACCAAACAGCCCTCGTCAAAGATTTACTGTCCTACACTCGTACTCTCTGCTGGAAATATCACTTTGCCACGAAGAAAAATGATCCTAATCCTACCCCTAATGATCCAACTCCCCAAGACACTATCCAAATTCAACCCTGCCTGGAACAGTTCCGTCCTCCGTCACAGCGGGACCCACCTCATCTTCCTCAAAATCACCCTCTCCAAACCTTCCAGGAATTTCTGACTTCCAGCCTTGCCTCTCAATCCTTCTTAAAAAACCTTAATCCTATTCCCAACATCACCACTGCTGAAGCCCAGGCTATCCGTGATCTGAAGGCTGACCGGTCCATCGGCATTCTTCCGGCGGACAAGGGTTCCACGACCGTGGTACTTGATCGTCGGGAGTATGTGGCTGAGGGACTGCGTCAGCTTTCAGACAACACCACATACAAAGTTTGCCAAGGTAATCCCATTCCTGATGTCCAGGCGGAGCTTCAAGGAATCCTCAGAACCTTAGGCCCCCTACAAAACCTTTCACCTGACTCCATCAACCTCCTGACCCCACCGACACCCCACACCCCTACCTTCTACCTTCTTCCTAAAATTCACAAACCCAATCATCCCGGCCGCCCCATTGTAGCTAGTTACCAAGCCCCCACAGAACGTATCTCTGCCTACGTAGAACAACACTTTCAACCCATTACGTGCAGTCTCCCATCCTTCATCAAAGACACCAACCACTTTCTCGAACGCCTGGAATCCTTACCCAATCCGTTACCCCCAGAAACCATCCTTGTAACCATTGATGCCACTTCCTTATACACAAATATCCTGCACATCCAGGGCCTCGCTGCGATGGAGCACTTCCTTTCACGCCGATCACCTGCCACCCTACCTAAAACCTCTTTCCTCATTACCTTAGCCAGCTTCATCTTGACCCACAACTTGTTCACTTTTGAAGGTGAGACATACCAACAATTAAAGGGAACAGCCATGGGTACCAGGATGGCCCCTTTGTACGCCAACCTATTCATGGGTCGCTTAGAGGAAGCCTTCTTGGTTACCCAGGCCTGCCAACCCAAAGTTTGGTACAGATTTATTGATGACATCTTCATGATCTGGACTCACAGTGAAGAAGAACTCCAGAATTTCCTCTCCAACCTCAACTCCTTTGGTTCCATCAGATTCACCTGGTCCTACTCCAAATCCCATGCCACTTTCCTTGATGTTGACCTCCACCTGTCTAATGGCCAACTTCACACGTCTGTCCACATCAAACCCACCAACAATCAACAGTACCTCCATTACGACAGCTGCCACCCATTCCACATCAAACGGTCCCTTCCCTACAGCCTAGGTCTTCGTGGCAAACGAATCTGCTCCAGTCCGGAATCCCTGAAGCATTACACCAACAACCTGACAACAGCTTTCACATCCCGCAACTACCCTCCCGACCTGGTACAGAAGCAAATAACCAGAGCCACTTCCTCATCCTCTCAAACCCAGAACCTCCCACAGAAGAACCACAAAAGTGCCCCACTTGTGACAGGATACTTTCCGGGACTGGATCAGATTCTGAATGTGGCTCTCCAGCAGGGATACGACTTCCTCAAATCCTGCCCTGAAATGAGATCCATCCTTCATGAAATCCTCCCCACTCCACCAAGAGTGTCTTTCCGCCGTCCACTGAACCTTCGTAACCTCTTAGTTCATCCCTATGAAATCCCCAAACCACCTTCCCTACCCTCTGGCTCCTACTTGTAACCGCCCCCGGTGTAAAACCTGTCCCATGCACCCTCCCACCACCACCTACTCCAGTCCTGTAACCCGGAAGGTGTACACGATCAAAGGCAGAGCCACGTGTGAAAGCACCCACGTGATCTACCAACTGACCTGCCTACACTGTGACGCATTCTATGTGGGAATGACCAGCAACAAACTGTCCATTCGCATGAATGGACACAGGCAGACAGTGTTTGTTGGTAATGAGGATCAACCTGTGGCTAAACATGCCTTGGTGCACGGCCAGCACATCTTGGCACAGTGTTACACCGTCCGGGTTATCTGGATATTTCCCACTAACACCAACCTATCCGAACTCCGGAGATGGGAACTTGCTCTTCAATATATCCTCTCTTCCCATTATCCACCAGGCCTCAATCTCCGCTAATTTCAAGTTGCCGCCACTCGTACCTCACCTGTCATTCAACAACATCTTTGCCTCTGCACTTCTGCCTCGACTGACATCTCTGCCCAAACTCTTTGTCTTTAAATACGTCTGCTTGTGTCTGTATATGTGTGGATGGATATGTGTGTGTGTACGAGTGTATACCCGTTCTTTTTACCTTTTTTCCCCCCTAAGGTAAGTCTTTCCACTCCCGGGATTGGAATGACTCCTTACCCTCTCCCTTAAAACCCACATCCTTTCGTCTTTCCCTCTCCTTCCCTCTTTCCTGATGAGGCAACAGTTTGTTGCGAAAGCTTGAATTTTGTGTGTATGTTTGTGTTTGTTTGTGTGTCTGTCGACCTGCCAGCACTTTCATTTGGTAAGTCACATTATCTTTGTTTTTAGATATAAATATTCTGATTAATTTGATTTGTAGGGTGATTGCGGGACTCTTATAGCTCGAGTAAAATATACTGAATAGAGTAAATAGTAATAGTAATAGAAGTTGTTGAGTAAAGGAGGACTCTCGGGTATGAAATGAAGCATTAAGGAGCAAGTGTAAAGTGTGAACTAAATTTTTAATTTTACCAGAGAATATTTAATTATAGTGTACATAAAGATCTATACTAGGGAAATGAACCATGAGGCCTACTCATAAAGGATAAAGGAATACAAAAGGCAGATAGGCAGACTTAAGAAAGGGGTACCAAGAAGGGGACTGACCTGTGCCATAGCAAAATAGGAATCAAGAGGGGCGTACCTACTGAAATGGAAGGAGGGAGTGCACTCATAGGGTCAACCCATATGTAAGGTAAAGATACTGATCCAAGGGGGAAAGGACTGTATCATCATAGAAGTGTCGAGAAGAACACTTTCATTTGCCCAGAGTTCCTGCAGACTGCAAACAGTCTATAATTAATGAGGCTATCCTGTACTAAAGAAGCAGTACAAAGAATTAGAAAAAAGAGTAAAACACTTGAGTGTCATGAACACCTGGAGCTTATGATTGTAAACCCAAAGGTTTAGGCCCCACAACTCCTAGATATAAAAGAATTGACTCCAACTTGAGTGAAATACTCCCGTTGTTATAATTATAGTAAAATGAAAAAAGAAAGGCTAAATAGTAAATAAAAGGGTTATGCACAGTTCATAAAAAATGTGGAATTATGAATAGTTATTCTATGTAATTAATATTAATGTACATAATGAGTATGCCTAAAATATCGTGTGTTCGAGCTTAGGGGAGGGATGTGTAGTGCTTCGAGAATTTTCGCATAAATTCCAGAACCACTCATCATCCTATAATCTTGAACACACGGTATTTCAAAAATAAGTGTGCGAGAACGTACATACTATGCGACACATGTTTGTGTGTGCAGGCTGGAAAGGAGTCATGAGCACAAGGATGTCGAATGGCATCGACAAGTATTTGCCCCTCAAGTCACGGAAGTCATACTGGAAGAACAAGAAGTAATCATTGCTGTTTTAGTGTCACAATTATTGTTAAAGAAAAATGAACAATTGATTGTAGACATTTAATTGTACTTCATTTGTTGGATTTGCTAGAAGCAAGACATGTTCATAAATTATGAGTGGTTCTTAAGCCAATTTGCTTATGAATGTTAATTTAATGTGTTTCTAACCTTTGCATATGCGAGGGAGACTTACTTGATAGTGTTTGTTTATGTGGAGAATGAGATTTGTAAAACTGTGATGTTTGAATATACATCATTAAGTGGAGCAAAAGAAACTTTGTATGTCTGCTTACTTTTACAAGTAGAAAGAGTTCTTGAGAAATTCCTGTTCCTAGCAAATATACTTCGGAGAGGTGGTTTCAGCAATAAGCAATGAAAGTCAGCTGACCATCTCAAGTAAGTCGTATCATTAATGAAGTGGGAGTTTACACACATACCTCACCACTTTAAGTCATCCAAAACATTAGAAAGTGTGAATTAGGTGTAGGCTGGGGACCATGGACTGTGAGAGGCAAGATTGAATGTACATTTTTTGTCAGTTCTGATCAGAATGTTTGGTGTCAACAACTGTTTCCACTGTAGGAATGGGGAAGAGGACAGTAGATTTTTATCTAGTTCTGTGTGACGCCGAATTTGCATGTGACGCTGAAGGTAGCCCATTGGAAAGAACTGAAACTTCTATAAGATTGACATTAAATATTCCTAGATAGACTGACAACAGTGATCTGAGTTTTGTGGGTTGTTGGGAGGAAGTTTCGAGGTGTGTGATGGATGGAAGAAGCCACCAAGACAGTGCTTGCATGCTATGAGGCATTGGTTGACAGGGGGTTGGTTCACCAGAGGTATGACATGTCTTGTTGGACAATGGTATTCCAAGGCAGGCTTCGGAAAACATTTAACTTTTGTAGGTAGTGATTGAAGTGCTCTTCCATTTGTTGGAGAAAAGTGTTTTAATTTAGGACAGACCCTGATTTGATCATCCTCCCTGCAGACAAAATCTCTACCACTGCTGTGATTGACTGCAGTGATACCTAACAGAAGGCATCTGCCAACTCCCTCACTCTACCACCTACAATCTGTGCTATGATGATCCCATTTCAGAGGTCAAACATTCCTCCAATCCATACTCAAATCACTTGGTCTAGCCAAGTACCCATCTTCTGAATCCACCCACCTCCTCACCCCAACTACCCCCACAAACCGACCTTCTGCATCGGTGGCAGATTTACACATTTGCCACCAATAGGCTATTAAAATTTTATCACCCCTACCAACATCTACAATTCTATACCCTACTTCACAATCATGCTAATTAGAATTTTTTTGTCAATGAACTTGTAACTTCATTATTTGTGCACTATCGTCCTAATTACACATTTTTCCTGCAGTTAGTTTGACTGTAAACTAGGGGATCAATATGTCACTTCCTACATTATTTTTATGACCCAACGATTTAGATTACACAAGAAATAGTTTTTGGGCATATTTTTGAGCTAATAAAAGCTCAATCATATACTACTAATTATGATAATTTTTATTGACCTTGATTACAGTTTAAAAACAATATATTCAATTAACTGCTTACAATTTGGCTGATGATATGATGAAATTAGATTAATTAAGTTATGGAAGTTTTACAATACTATTCGCAAAATAATCAAGTATATCATCATACGAAATCTTATTCATTAGTTCTGACCCTATGTGCAAAAGAGCTAAGGAATTTAGCTTTTCTTGGCTTAAGGCATATCTTAGATATGATTATGCAAGAAAAGCTTCTCTCACCCAAACAATTTGTTACAGGAATAAAGATAGACTTTTCAATGATTGAGAATCTGGTTTTACCAAAATTCTTTGAGAAGAAAGGTGGCACTGAAAATGCATGTGTTCTTGAACTAAGTCAGTTTCTAAATCATTAGGACACATTTCTTCCAAGAGAAAGGCTTTTTCTGCAAGGGCTGATGATGACATTTCACTCATTTTGGTCAAAAACGAAAACTTTTCATTGAACGTGTTGTAGGCCTCCAACGAATCTTTTAATTTGGATACAAGTCTATCAATGAGGATGGGGAATGTGTTACCTCTGATAGTATCACTCACAGTCTTTCTCATTTCTTCATCGAGTATTTCATCATATATTTCTTTCCTTTTCAGTTGTATTTTTCCCATGTCTTTTGTATACTGTTTTGATATGCTTAATTCTGTCGCCTTTTCTTTGAGATGTATAAAAGTTTCTCGATCAGTAACAAAAAACTTGCAAAGAGGTTCGTAAAGATTGGCAACAGTGATTGAATCTACAGTAGAAGCCTGAATTTGAAAATTCGCTTTGTCTTTTCTTTCTTAAAAAATCATTCCACACAACAACCATTACCGCTGTTTCCAATTATTCTAGATCGAAAAGTATTTCCTTGCTTTGTTTTGCATTAAAAGCTTTTTGGTACAATCATCCTTGATTGATTCAAATTTTTTTAAGCATTTCATGGCAAGAATGTCTCAAAATTCTACATGCACCCTCTCTAGCTGATCGACGTGTCAGACTTATACTCTTTAGTGTTTTCCCTTTCTCGATTTTAGTCCATAATTTTTGCCAATGTTATGTTGAACATAAAAAAAAACTAATTTCTTAAAGCGATCTGAAGAATTGACAAGCTTCCGTGCAAAATTCAGCAGCCATAGTTGCCCCTAAATTTAAAGATAGACTTTGACTGTGGATATCGTATCACAGACACAGTCCCTTTGACTGTTTAGAGATGTCACTAAACCTGTCCAAGGATGTAAAGAACCATGCATGAGCAGCACCTATTAGACGGAGCGAGTCCAACAGCCGATCAGTTCCAGTCATTCCACCAGGAAGGAGGTACACGGCTCATGTTGTCTGTAGTTCAACAATGCCTAGATGGTTTAATATTGCAGTTTGATTGCGTCCACATTGTTACCTTGGGCCAGGAAGGGCTCTCAACAAGGGAAGTGTCTAGGCATCTCAGAGTGAACCAAAGGGCTGTTGTTTGGACATGGAGGAGATACAGAGAGACAGGAACTGTTGATGACATGCCTTGCTGAGGGCGCCCACGGCCTACTACTGCATTGGATGACCACTACCTACGGATTATGGTTTGGAGGAACCTGACAGCAATGCCACCATGTTGAATAATGCTTTTCATGCAGCGAGCCACAGTACGTCATGTTACAACTCAAACTGTGTGCAACAGGCTGCATGATGCACAACTTAACTCCCAATGTCCATGTCGAGGTCCGTCTATGCACCCACGACACCATGCTGTGGGGTACAGATGGGCCCAACAACATGCTGAATGGACCACTCAGGATGGGCATCACGTTCTCTTCACCGATGAGTGTAGCATATGCCTTCATCCAGACAATTGTCGCAGACGTGTTTGGAGGCAACCCGGTCAGGCCTTAGACACACTGTCCAGCGAGTGCAGCAAGGTGGAGGTTCCCTGCTGTTTTGGGGTGGCATTATGTGGGGCCGATGTACGCCGTTGGTGCTCGTGGAAGGTGCCGTAACGACTGTATGATACGTGAATGTCATCCTCCGACCGATAGTGCAACCATATCTGCAGCATATTGGTGAGGCATTCGTCTTCATGGACGACAATTCGCGCCCCCATGGTGCACATCTTTTGAATGACTTCCTTCAGGATAACGACATTGCTCAAGTAGAGTGGCCGGCATGTTCTCCAGACATGAACCCCATCGAACATGCCTGGGATAGACTGAAAAAGGCTATTTATGGACGACGTGACCCACCAACCACTCTGAGGGATCTATGCCAAACTGCCGTTGCAGAGTGGGACAATCTGGACCAACAGTGTCTTGATGAACATGTGGATAGTATGCCATGATGAACACAGGCATGCATCAATGCAAGAGGATGTGCTACTGGGTATTAGAGGTACTGTTGTGTAGCAATCTGGACCACCTCTGAATGTCTCACTTTATGGTGGTACATGGTGTGGTTTATGTGTGGTTTTCATGAGCAATAAAAATGGCAGAAATGAGGCTTATGCTGACCTCTATTCCAATTTTCCGGACAGGTTCCAGAATTCTCAGAACCAAGGTGTTGCAAAACTTTTTTTGATGTGTGTATATGCCCAGCGTTTTGAGTTTATAAATAATGGCAGAAAAAATGTCTTCAGCTTTACGTCCCACTAAGGGCAGAAACTCGAGAAAGCTTTTACGTTGTTCGCCTATTTCCAAAATGCATCTAACGAGGGTAAGTTGGTCAACATGTGCTATGTCTGGTGTTGCACTGACAACTGATGAAAAATATTTTGTGCTTCTTATCTTACCTCCATTTTGTTTTAAGACTTTATGACCCTTCAAGAGAAGGAACCCATCACAAGCAGTCTTTGATAAGTAACTGATACTTCCAAATCATACAATTAACTTCCATTAAACAGTAGAAATTTCAGAATATAATAATGACATTTTTATGAAAACGATTGTTGCTACTCACCATACAGCGGAGATACTGAGTCGCTGATAGACACAACAGAAAGACTGTCAAACAAAGCTTTTGGCCAAACAAGCCTTCATTAGAAGTGTGTGTGTGTTGTCTGATTCTGATGAAGGCCTGTTTGGCCAAAAACTTTGTTTGACAGTCTTTTTGTTGTGCTTATCTGTGACTCAGCATCTCTGCTATGTAATGCATAGCATCAGTCCTTTTCATAATACTGTCAATAAATTCTATTATGCGGATGACCCCACTTTTCATTTTTTCATCTGAAAATGAGGCCTCTTGAACACAGTCACTTCACTATGGCAACTACCATATTCTGAATGTTTCTGTTGTGTTGGCAGAAGAACCAACACCGTGTTACTAGAGAGGGCTGAAATGCACGCGTTTTAGCTCACGCAGGCTGACGTGAGGAGGGAAGAACTATACTGATGTGAGGTCTGGAACATGACAAGGAATTAGAATTCAGAAAGCGGATGTAATTAGTTTGATACTTAAATTTAATCCATTAATGATGAATGTCATTCTTGACGGTACATGATTTACAATATTGTCTGCTCAGAATTCATTCTAATTACTGAATATGGCGCCTTGCTAAGTCGTAGCAAATGACGTAGCTGAAGGCTATGCTAAACTGTCGTCTCTGCAAATGAGAGCGTATGTAGACAGTGAACCATCGCTAGCAAAGTCGGTTGTACAACTGGGGCGAGTGCTAGGAAGTCTCTCCAGACCTGCCGTGTGGCGGCGCTCGGTCTGCAATCACTGATAGTGGCGACATGTGGGTCCGACGTATACTAACGGACCGCGGCCGATTTAAAGGCTACCACCTAGCAAGTGTGGTGTCTGGCGGTGACACCACAGTTTCTCCAATAAGTAATTTCTTCGTAAATCTGGACAAGCAATCAATTGTTGAGTCAGTCATCAATCTCACTCCTAACTTCCAAACTAAGGGTAGGCTATTGGATTTATGACACACAGAGTTTTCATGCTGAGTTACTCAGTGTTCTGCATTTTTCCAGTCATTAAATCCTTCATTGTCAAACTGAGCCTTATTCTCGAATGGACACACGGCCCACAATATCCAGATCTTTTACTTTTGGAATAAATCAGCCAATTTTGGCCTTTCATTTCACTATTTTTCTGCTTTCTTTGGAAGATACTCACTGGCAAGAAATGCTGCTGATCAGCATATATTGTATCCCCTTTTCGCAA
The DNA here is from genome assembly GCF_021461385.2 of Schistocerca piceifrons. Taxonomy (NCBI): domain Eukaryota; kingdom Metazoa; phylum Arthropoda; class Insecta; order Orthoptera; family Acrididae; genus Schistocerca; species Schistocerca piceifrons. Next base: position 42,165,329 of record NC_060138.1, on the reverse strand, counting down.
GTCATCAGACTTGTTCTGTTCAATGCCATAGCATGCAATATTCTCACTTAAGGTACCATTAATTTCTCATAAAGCTGGATATTTGTTTACATGTACCGTTGTCTGCACTTGATAATTACTTAATGCCTGATTCTGAGATACATCTTCAATTGCTATACTTACTGACAATTCCTCTACTTCCTCTTAGTCAAAAACATAAATATCCATTTTGTCAAAAGTAGATTGTTCAACAGGTGACTGTTGTTGTTGGGCCACAGAGTTCAAATTTATTTCATCTTTTTCAGATTGTATTGTATCAGTGCATGATGTTGAAGTTCCTGGTCTTTCAGCATCACTTTAAAAAAACTCAATTCTTATCATTTTACAAATAATCTATTCTTGTTATTGTTTTCTTTTTTTCATTTTGCCCTTCTTTTTATACTCAGTTCCAATAGGTCACATTCTCCCATGACTCTAAGAATTTTTTTATGAAAGAACTGAAATTAAAAAGATTACATCAGGAGTTTTATTTCTGGTAAGTAATTAGCAGTATCCTTTGTTCAGACTTCAGACTTTGAATAATTACCTAACAGAAGTTCAAGAAATTTATTTAAATATGACTAAAAAAAAATAAAAAAATCGAAATTTCTTTGCATAGTTTCCGAAACACCTATTTATCAAATTAAATTACATCTTAATGATTAGTTATGTATGATTTATTGTAATAATTTGTGATTATTTATGTACTATAAGTTTGTACGCACCTGTGATGTTACGTTACAAAATTATTCATACAATCCACAAAACACATTGAAAAATTACAGCACACGACCAGCAAAATGTGCTAGAGAAATATTTATGTGTATTATTTGGCCACAATAACTTGACAATTGCACTTGCTTGCTGGCACAAGCAGAGAAAATTGGCACTAGTTGAAAGATATTCATTTCTCTCTGAACACTACCAATGTTAAGCTGCCCGTAGATGCTAAGTAGTGCTGTACATATTGTTACGGGTCATGGTGCTAGTTACTGTTGCAAGCAGCAGACACTGCCTTCCCCTTACCACTCATCTCCCCTCAAGAGCTTTAATGTGGCGGCAAAGCCGCTCCCAGCAGCCACTGTGCGAATCGTCAAGTTAACATCTTCAGATAGTATTAGAAATTGCAGGATGCAATCAACCAAAGTCACTTTTCTTTTGTTTTTGAAGTAAATATAGGATGGAACTTCCCCATTTGTATCACTACTCTATATCTACGCTACATGATCAAAAGTATGCAGACACCCCCAAAAACATACGTTTTTCATGTTAGGTGCATTTGCTGCCACCTACTGCCAGGTACTCTATATCAGCGACCTCAGTAGTCATTAGATGTCGTTAGTGAGCAGAATGGGGTGCTCCGCGGAACTCACAGACTTCTAACGTGGTCAGGTGATTGGGTGTCACTTATGTGATACGTCTGTACGCAAGATTTCCACGCTCCTAAACATCCCTAGGTCCACTGTTTCCGATGTGATAGTGAAGTGGAAATGTCAAGGGACACGTAAAGCACAAAAGCATACAGGCCGACCTCATCTGTTGACTGATAGCGACCGCCCACAGTTGAAGAGGGTTGTAATTTGTAATAGGCAGACACTTATCCACACCATCACACAGGAATTCCAAACTGCATTAGGATCCACTGCAAGTACTATGACAATTAGGAGGGAGGTTGAGAAAACTTGGATTTCATGGTCGAGCAGCTGCTCATAAGCCACACATCACGCTGGTAAATGCCAAACAATGCCCCGTTTCATATAAGGAGCATAAACAATGGACAATTGCCTTGGAAAAACATTGTGTGGAGTGATGAATCACGGTACACAATATGGTGATCCGACGGCAGGGTGTTGGGGTAACATCCCTGTAATGGACTGGTCTGCACAGAGTCCTGACCTAATCCTACAGAATACCTTTGGGCTGTTTTGGAATGCCGACTTCATGCCAGGCCTCACCGATCGACATCGATACCTCTCCTCAGTGCAGCACTCCATAAAGAATGGGCTATCATTCCCCAAGAAACCTTCTGGCACCTGACTGAACATATGTCTGCGAGAGTGGAAGCTGTCATAAAGGCTAAGAGTGGGCCAACACCATAATGAATTCCAGTATTACCGATGGAGGGTGCCACGAACTTGTGAGTCATTTTCAGCCAGGTGTCCGGATACTTTTGATAACATTGTGTACCTCTCCTGAAATCAATGCAACCATGCAGCATGTGCCTACAACAGCATGACTGTGCTTCGGCTCCTGCGGTGGACGCACCGTGTTCATGCAGTCAATCCAGCCAAACACACTTAGCAAATAGTCATGTCACTCATTCCCACGTTGCAACCAAATGTGACTATGCATATCGTAGAAAAATTTATCTAAGTGGGGAAACATATTAAATTTTCAATTGTTTGTGTGGATCTAATAACATTTAGGTGTATAAACATGAATCTTTTCAATACCTATGAGAAATAAAAAAATTTTGATGCTAAATTAGCCACCCCTAAAATCTGCCGCCGTAGACTCTAGCCTACTCAGCTTGCTGGTAAATTCATCACTGTTATGCATGCTTCCAAAAATCTGTAAACCTTGTCACCCTCAACACCCACTTCAGCTTCTTACCGTGCTCCCACCCAAGCACTCTCAAATCTTGTTGACCAACAACTCAACTCCAATCTATTGTCCACAACACAGCTTCCCTTTTCAAAGATCCCAACTGCTTCCTTCACAGTCTCTCAACTATTCTCATATCATTGTCACCTGGATCCTTACTCATCTCTGCTGAGATCACCTCCCCATATATTAACATTCCTCATGCTAATGGCCTTGCTACTGTCAAACATTACCTCTCCAACATCCTACTAACTCAAAGCTCACAACCTCATTCCTTATAAACTTAGCCAACTACACCATTACCTGTAACTACTTCTCTTTCAAGGGGAAGATACACAAACAAATCTGCAGCATAGTCATAGGGACTCATATTGCACACTCAAATGCAACCTGTTTATAAGCCACTGAGAAGAAACCTTATCCATTCAAGATCCTGAACCCTGGCCTGGTTCAAGTTCATTGATTATCTATAGGACCTGGACCCAGGGTCAAGATATTCTCCCCTAGTTCCTCCACAGCCTCAACAGTATCTCTCCTATCTGTTTCACCTGATTCTCCTCAATCTAGTGATGCATCTCCCTCCACCTGTTCAATGGCCAGATGAAAACCCTTGTTCATTTTGAGGCCACACAAATAAACACTACCTCCCTTATGTAGCATTTGCAGTGACAAGCAATCCCTTGCCCAATAATGCTGAAGGTTTTACTGAGGCTTTCACAGAGAGGCACTACCCACTAAATTAGCAAGCAAATAATCTCCTCCATGAAACAGCTGCAAGGGAGCACCCCTTCATTATCCAATATCATCTTGGACTGGAACAACTTAACCACATCCTTCCCCAGTTTCAACCAATTTGGTCCCAGCACTTGCATACTGACAGTCTGCTACCCACCTGATCTACAATGTATGCTGGTTCATCCTTAAGTCACAGCTACTCCCAACCCCTTCCCATATACGTCGTATTCCATGGAAGATTTAGATGCAAGACCAGTCCTATGCATCCCTCCAAGCACAACACATTCCAGTGCCCTCACAGATTCATCTTACCCAGTCACCAAAGGGGCCAACAGTGTTAAATAGTCATGTCATAAGCTAAATCTGCTATAAATTTTGCACAGCAGTTTACATAGTTTAGTCCACCAACCACCTGTCCACTCAAATGAATTCCACTATCAGCTGTGGCCAAGCGTAGTGTTGCCCAGTTTTTTCAGTGGTTTGGGTAAAGATAGTGGTTTCACAGTATAGAGAAAGCACTGGACAGTAAATAGGTACATTACCAGAATTTGAACACTGCTGTTCATTTGTTGGAGCTGTGTTCTTTTACAGAGCATAACAGCTGGCAATGGCAACATGTGTGTGTACGTGTATGTGTGAGTGAGTGAGTGAGTGAGTGTGTGTGTGTGTGTGAGAGAGAGAGAGAGAGAGAGAGAGAGAGAGAGAGAGAGAGTTGAAGGGTAAGAATATAGGAATGCTAAGAATGCTTGTCCATTTACATGTTGCACACATGGATATGATGAAGGTTGTGTGTTTGGAGTGTGAAGTGGGCAGCCTAGGAAGGAATAATGCAAAAAGAGATCACTAAGAAAACTATACAGAAATGACTATAGGGGTAACTAACGTGACAAAGTGAAGAATGAAGTTGGAGAATGGGCTAAGTCACAGATGAGTAGAGAACAGAGATTAAGTAGAGACTGAGACCAAGAGGTAGTCCCTCTCTTCAGCAGCTTCATTCTTCCATCTGATGCTGATTTTAACTTTGTTTTTGTTAGGGGCCTACGTACCCTTCCCCAGATTGTTTTATTAGCAAAATCTCTCCATGTCAGTCAATGCTCCACTTTCAACTCTACATCTCCTTTCTCCCTGCCTGCAACAAACAACTACCACTGCCCATCCAGAGTGAACTGTCTCTATACTTCATCTTTTACTGCTGCCCATATCTCTTTCAAGCCCACATCCATTACCATACTTCATCTCTTCTAAATTCACCCTAACCACTCCTATCTAGGACAATCACTCTTTCAACTGGACCTTAACACGTGGAGAATGTAGCTTTCTTGCCTGAAAAGCAGGTGTTGCTATCAGCTAAGTCAATTACTTCAGGTTTTCACCTTCTAATTTGAACCCAACTGTTGTTTTGTCATAAGAAAATAGCTTACTGTGAAATAAAAATATAATAAAATAATAATAATAGTATTCCATGATAAGTGATCATGTTCTGAACAGAGATCTAAGATGGCAGCAACGAGTGATGTGTGCTGATCAGTTTTAAATTCTGAAGGTTTTTAGTTCTGCACAGCTTTGCTCTACACATGCGACTAATTGGTTACGTGCTCTCTGATCTCTCTCTGTCATGTGGTGGCTCACTGCTGGGTGCATGTCTTTTTATGTGACACCATGTAGGCAACTTGTGCTTTGGTGATGATGAAATTATGATGAAGACAACACAGTACCCATTGCCCATATGGACTCAGCTGTGAACTGAACTCGAGCTCCTTAGGTTGGCATTCAGCCACACTGATCCTGCAGCTACCAAGGCTGCTCTCCATGATGCCTCAAAGTGATGTTGCTTGTGTGCTAGCTCCAATGGAATGAAGAAATCATGAGAAGCCCACAGCAACAGCAGATGAGAAGGTCTGGTTACCCAGGCAGTGGAGAGCAATGCAGGCAAAGCACAACTCATTTTAAACTTCACATAGGCCAAAGAAAGGGTTAAGATAATGAAGTAGTTACTAAACCAAAGTGAAAGAAGAAAATGTGTGTTAAGACAAAACCACAGTTCTGCTAAGTTTCAGTTTTTGAGATTATAGAAGATGCTGAACGAAAAGTACTGATTAATTTTTCTTGGACATTGCACATGAAAAGCCAAGTGTATATGCTTAATGAAAGTATCAATGCTCTGTAGGAGAGAAACTCACTTTCAAGAAACACAAAATACTAATTATTATCAGTGACTACAGCATAGCTGTTTCAATAGTGTACCCTTGTTGAAGAAATGCTGGACGATTAAATCTCCAAGGTCAGTAACCTTTAGTAAAAGACACTGTGACATTGATGGAATTTTATTTACTCTAATTAATAACTGCTGCTAACAAGCCACATACAATTTGGCTGGATGTATGCCTGACACTAGACAGAAGAATCCTTGTCAAAATGTTATCTGATTATTTTATGTCAATATTGCTGACATAAAAAATTAAAATAAAATGTGCAAACCAACATATATTTTTGTGAGTTTCATCTGAACTGGGAAAAAACCCTTTTGTGATAATTTCGTTAGTTGAAATTTCTTTCAAAATTAGTATTCATGTAGTTCTTGGACATGTTCTCATAAAGTACATCTGAGGATGAAACTGACATGATGAATATGATGAAGTGTTTGTGTGCCACAGGGTTTTATTTAGAATCTGCATGCTGTTTGCACTGTAGCTGTTTGTGCGTTGACCTGTAAAATTATAAGGACCAATGCAAGATAAAGTGCTGTCCACTGAAACATATTGCAGGAGTGAATGATATGCTGCTGAATAAAATATTAATTTAACTGGAAAAAATTAGCCATCTGAAGAGGAGCATGATAGCCCAAAACCAGTTATGACACTGAAATAAAACTTGTGTTCTTCAACAACAATCTTTAAAGGTTGTGGAGTTCACAGGATTAAGTATGGATAGGACAACATTGCTCATTGTCATGAACCTACTACAGTGTTGTAGCGGAGAGAAAAGTGAAACTGCCATGTGGCATGTCCTGGTTGGTGGATAGGGAAATCCTCACCAGCTTGTTAGTGGACTTATGTGAAATTAAATATTTGTCGTGGACCAAACATACCAACACAAGAAAAACATTAGGCTCTTTCCAAGGCTTACAACATCGACAGTATCTTGATCAGTGTCAAACATCAATGACCTCAACCTACAGTTCTCCAACTGTCACAAATATGGAGGAAAGTTCATCAGTAGCTATTTCCCTAGATTATGACCAGCTCACCATCATCTTGAATAATGCAAGCAGGTTTCAGATTCTGGGGAAGCTGCACTGACATTCTCATAGGTGTTGGAGATTCCAGGACAGAGCAGACACAAATGCCAGAGCTTTTTTGCTACTTCTACACAAACTTACTTCTTCAGACCAGCAAACTGAAACACACACAAGTCACTGATACCTTGTCCCAGTACCAAATGTTCATCATGACAATTCAGGAAATAAAATTCACCAATTGAGGCTTTACAATCTTCAAAGGGAAGACTGGAAAACATGTAGTAAAAACTATCACCCATTGAACCACAGGAATATTTCATGCTCAATTATGGACTTCACCTCCCCTAAAAGCTGCATCTACACAGTGGTGGACATACATGTGTCATTCAACCAGGCCAATGCGCATTCACTCAGGCCAACGCACATTCAATCATGCAAATAAGAGGGACCTGTAAGGAATAGGCATGTTCTGGTAGGAGCTAGAAGATATCCTCCCAAAGGTATCTGACAATCATGCCATCATTCTACTTGGGGTTTCAACGCCCAGCTTGGTATGGAAATAAAATATCAAAAGCTTACTGGAAACTACCTAGGTCACAGGAGAACCAACTCTAATGGAGAGAGACTAGTGGAGTTATGCACATCATTCAATCTGGTTCTAAAGTCAACTGCTTTCAAACACAGGCCCAGAAAGTACAAGACCCGAACATCTCCAAACTCCTACCTCAGTGAATTCTAAATTGACCATGTCACCAATGCACAGAAAGTGAAACAAGAGATCCAGAATATTTCACCCATTAGACAGAAGCTTTAAATCCGGTTAATTGGGAACAACTGCAAAAAGTTGTGATCACAGCACAGCAACTAAGGAGACTGTCCCACTCACAAAACCAAGAAAGCATGTTTTGTGGGCTAAATAATGTTATTCAACAGGTGGGGGCAGGGGGGTAACAAACATAAATTCTATAAAACCTTCAAGCACAATCTGAACAAGTTCAATACTCCACCCGCGAGCCTACAGTTCACAGATTCCATATTGAAACTAGCCCTTAGTGACAAAGATAATTGTCAGATTCTATGATATTATTTTCAATTGCTCCTCAACTATGAGGTTCTGAAACGGAATATGTTTGTAAAAACAACCCATCCAAATTTGTCTACATCTACTACAGAAGAAATTGAAATCATCATCCAAGAACTGAAGGGCAACAAAGCACCACATAAGACCAGATAATTTCTGAACTGTGGAAACATGCAAGGGATAAGGCAATCAATAAACTTGTTGTAATTATTCAAGATATTTGGGAAAGTGAAAAACTCCCAAGCCGTAATGCACCCACTACATGAAAAAGGGGACACAAAAGATATGAACCACTACCATGGCATCTCTCTCCTGTGAACAACTTATAAGATATTCTCAAAGTGCTCTAAAGAATAGGGTGGAACACAACAAATCAGTCAGTAATTGGGGGGAATACCAACTGGGTTTCAAAACGTACTATTATGCGCTGAGCATATTCTCAATTTTAAATCTATCCTTTCATATCTGAAACTATGGAACAGAGCATTCATGGTGACCTTCAGAATTTCAGGTAGGCATTTGATTTCATCGACTGAAGCATCCTCTCTCAAATCCTTGAAGAGTTTGGCTTCGATGACAAGATGAAAGTCACTATCCAGCAAACCCTAAACAACATCACCCCCAAAGTGAAGTTCAGAGGAGAGATGTCTGATGCCTTCGAAATCAGGACAAGTGTGAGACAAGGAGATGGACTATCACTTCTGATCTTCAACTGTATTCAACAAAAGGTCATCTGACAAAGGCCGAAAGAAATGAACACCTCAGATGTAGAAAATGAGGTGAGGCAAAGGCTACAAATATACGAATCATACAACTGACTGCCTAGCCTTTGTGGATGATCTCATGATTTTTTTAGACTCCATAAATACGACACCAAAACAACTTAACCAACTGAAAACACAGGCAGCAAAAGTTGGGCTTCGAAAATCCTTTGAGAAGACGCACTTTACAACAAGCATAAAATAAGCACCATGAGAAATGGAGGTGGAGCAAGGAAAAACTAAGCAGGCAGAAAAGTTGAAATGACTAGGTGAACGGATGGAGCTTGAATTATCAGAGAGAGATTCTGTATCACATATTAGCAAAATGGAAATGGCCTATCAGCTATCTAAAGGCATCTACAATAAGAGATTAATATCCTCCAATGACAAAATCAGATACTACCGCAAAAATTTCTCCATCAAAAGTAGTCTTGCTACTTTCAGTATCTCGTAGAGTAAGGGCAAAAAAGTTAAGATACTGAACAACTAATAATGCCTCTTTCCACTTCTGCTGACATAATATTTGGGTTTTTGTGAATACACAACTTTTCTTATGAAATGTCTCATTTTGGTACTACTTGAGTATGACACATGACAGAAAGTAAACACAGATCCTTTCAACATCCGAAGTGAGTTAAATATAATTCGTGCCAACATAGACAAGTTCCTGTTACAGATACTTTATTTTTTTACTGAGTTTTCCACCATAAGGTTATCATGTTAAGGTGTATTTCATTTGTATTAGTACAGTGCATATTTTAATACCAATTTTTCCTTTGTTTATTGAACACAACATAACCATAAAAGAGAAATTAATCATAAACAAAATATTCTCTCTCATTACCTGAAACAGACTAACACTGCTTACCGAGTTTACTCATTCCATGCCCTTAGAAAACCTACAGCCTGTCACTAAAGATGTCATGTTTGAAGTTAATTTTCATTCAAAAAGCTATTTTCTTGACGGTTGTTTGGTAAGGAGAGAGGGAGGTAAACATTTGAAGTCAAAAGGTCATAAGAATAAGTGAATAAAGGATGACTTCCAAAACAAACTCTTGGATAGTCTTGTTTGTGAAATCAGCAGAGTGTATTATCTTGTAGCACCAACATGTGATGCAGTTTTGTCATTATTTTCTTATACTGTGACTGGAAGGTGTATCAGTTGTTGGCAGCTAATACCAGTTGCAATGGACACAGCCCTGGGAAGAAGTTCGTAATGAACAACACCCATTTTCCACCACAAGGTGCAAGATATTATCTTCACACTGTCCTTTGCTTGATTATATGTCCTTTGTTAGGATTCAGGCATTAATTTCCCCTTAAGAATTTAACGTACAGGCACCGTAACTTGTCACTAGCTACAGTGTTAAATACAAATGCTCCATGAGCAAATTGAAGGCATTCAAGCAAAACTGCAGTAACAGTTATGCCTCTGATTTTTGTTGCTTTGAATTAGAGCATGGAGTGCTGCTACACTTGACTTCTGAGCCATGACTATTGAATACAAATGTTGTATGAATGTTAAATGATGGTAATTCATCACACATGTCAGATATCTAGACTTCCTGGAAGCGGGAAATCATTTGTTTCAGAACACTCTTTCTTCAAACACGAAAATTATTTTCTGACTTGTTTTGTACAAGTGCACTCGCTCCACACTTCAATAGAAATACAAGGGTGGTTTGATAAGTTGTAAAAAAGCAAGGAAAAAGTTCATTTTGTAAATGATCCACATTATTTCTTGACATAGTCTCCTTTAAAGAAGATATACACTTGGTCTAGCAATCCTCCGGCTTTTTCATCCCATTGGAAAGATAGACCCCATCAAACTCTTGCAAAATACTCGTTGAGTGCAATTATCACTTCCTCATTTGATGAAAATTTCTTCCTGGCAAGCCAGAGTTTTAAGTTAGGCAACAGGAAGAACTCACTTGGGGTAAGTCTGGTTAATAGCGTGGATGAGGAACCGATTCAAAGCCCAATTCATCCACTTTCACTGATAAGGTGTAGAGTGGTGCAATATCCTTGTGAAAGAACACTTTTTTTTTCTTAAAAAAAAAAAAAAAAATAGCAAACGTTCCAAATGATCCATCAAATCAACAAACCATAGTAAAGTCCAGTTAGGTTTCTGCCTTTTTCCAAGTAATCTATGAGGTTTGTATTGTATTTATTAGTCCTGTTGTCTACAAAAGCACTTTTTGCATAACACGTTGGACAAGTCAAATTATAAATACATTTCTGAAAGTGATTTCCAGGTTATTTAAGGTTACAATAAGACATTTTATGCATTAAGTATTTATATAGCACACTTCACTTCATAAATTTAAATATTCTTCAATGGCGCAAAAGCAGTGATGTTGTAAATATGACTTTAGAGACTTTCCAAGGTTTTGATCTCAGTAATAAAAAATGTTCACATGTGTATGAATTCCTAAGGGACCAAATGGCTGAGGTCATCGGTCCCTAGACTTACACACTACTTAAACTAACTTACGCTAAGAACAACACATATACCCATGCCCAAGGGAGCACTCAAACCTCTGGTGGGAGGGGCTGCGCAGTCCGTGACATGGCATCTCTAACTGTGTGGCCACTCCACGTGGCTCTCAGTTGTCATAGTGTTTCCCCAGAAAGGACTCCATATTTAAGGCGAGAATGGAAGTAGGCATGGTATGCATTCATTAATGTTTCCTCACAACAGCATGGTTTTAGTGAGCAAAGAAGGTAACAGGTCTTGCTCAGTTCTGTGTTGAGGTATTGAATATCTTTATTCCATTTAACATTGCTCTGCAGCTAAAGTCCTAGGAATTTGGTTTCAGAATTGTTGCTAACTAGTTTGTCATTGATTGAGACCAATGGGATGAACATGTTCCTCGTTTGGAGCACTGTGGGATTTTAGTGCAACAGTTTCTTTACTATTTATTGTTCTGTGCCCAGCTGCTAAGTTTTTTGTACATTGTTCACTGATTGCTGTAATTGTTCTTTACTGTCTCCTTCTAGCAGAATCGTGGCGTCATCTGCAAATATGATTGTTTTATGTACAACCACATTTGAGATCATTTATATACACAAGAAACAGAAGGGGTCCCGTTACTGATCCTTGGGGTACCCCAAATTTAATTTGTTTAAAGTCTGACAGGTGTTAATATACAATTTTTGGATGATATGTGTGTGCTTGATGCACACTGCCTGCTCGTGATTACTCAGGAAAAAACTGATTCTGTTGTTGGACAAACCACGAATACCATATTTTTCAAATTTTGATAGCAGTATCTTATGGTCCACCGTATCACAAGCTTTTAACAGGTCAATAAACACTCCTCTTGATTCCTGTTTCTTGTCCATCAGGCTTAATACCAAATTGATACACTCATACAAGAAGTTGTTGTTGACCTCTTATTTCTTAATCCATGTTGTTCATTGATAGGATATTGTTTTTATTTACCAATTTCATAAAATTTGTCATACATAATTTTTTCTAATACTTTTGAAATGTAGGAGGAAATTGTGATGGGTCTGCAGTTGTTTACATTATCTTACTCACCTTTTTTTATATACTGAAATGACTTTAGATGTTTTCAATACATCAAGGAAAGTGCCTGGCTGAAGCGAGCAGTTGCATAAGTGTGTAATTCTTTCAATTAAGTTTGATGCACTCTTCTTCATGATTGTTTCAGAGACATCATCAACACATGCACAGCTGGAATTTTTTAGTTCTTTTATTGCATTATCTACTTCATCTTGTGAGACAGAACTGATATACATTAATTCTCTACACACACTTATTTTGTATTCATTGGCTTGGGTGCTCTTATGTAAGTCTGATTGTGTCATATTTTCTCTGACACCTGTGAAAAAAATTGTTAAAATCGCTGGCTACTTTTAAGGGGTTTGTCACTATTTTATTTTTTTGTAGCAATGTTATATTTTTGCAGAATGATCTGCATTCACCAGATTCTTTTCTTATAACATTTCACATAGCCTTTGCTTTACTATCTGACTTATACATGTATTTGTTGTTACGCATTATTTTTGCTGCTCCTATGCTTTTCTTAGTATTTCGGAGTATTTTTTTATAGTACATGTGTATTTCAAGTCAGAAATTTTTTAATTAATGCATTTTATGGAGTAGTCTTTTCTTCTGGCTTGAAACCCTTATTCCCTTGTGATCTAGCTGTTTGTTCTAGAATTCCCCTTATGGTTACAGTTTTCAGTGGGAAGGCGATCTGAATGAGTTAATGTATCAATTAAAATCTTGAATTTTTCGTTTACAACATTAATTTTGTAAACCTGTGACCATTTTTTTCTGTAATAATCTGTTGAAGTAGTTTACATGATCTTGATTATACCTTCTATTTTTGGTTCTTAAAGACATGTCGATAATAATACTGCCTTCATTTTTAAGATTAATATTAATGAAGATCGTCACTAAATCCTACATCAAAAATTTTTGGTGAATTATTGTGTAAGCTTTTCTTGACTAGAAATTGATCTAAAGCTGTTTTGTTAGTTTCTGTTACTTGGGTAGTAGCCTTTACTTCAGCTTTTAAATTATAGGCTGTTGCAAGGTTCAAAAAGACCTCTCTGTTTCTACTATTTGTGAGGAAATCAATACTGAAGTTGCCACAGATTGTCAACTCGCTATCCATTTTATTTACTTCATTTAGCAATGACTCCATTTTGGTCAAGAAAAGTTCAAAATTTCCACATGGTGTTTGGTAAATTGTAACAATAACCAGGTTGAACTGAATAATTTTTATAGCTGTAATTTCATAATATTTCCCGACATTTGCTCTGGTGATGCCAGACTGCGAGCAACTACGCATGATGAGAGAAGCAATCCGGGTGGTGGGGGTAAGGAGGAGGCTGGGGCAGTGACGGGGAGGAAGAGCCAGGGTAAGGGTGGGGGACAGTAAAGCACTGCTTATGGGAGCATTCAGGGACGAGGTGGAGGGAGGGCAGCTGGGGAGGTTAGGTGCCAGGAGGGTCTTCACCTGTTTAACTCTCACCATTCCCCCCCCCCCCCATTTCTTGATATGATATCTGAAAGAAACCATGTATACCATTTTAAACAATGTATATCATTTTCTAAAAATGACGTTCATGAATATTCTGATTCAATAGCTCTGTTAACAAGTTTGCTTGATTTTTATCTGTCAAACATATCGAATGCCAATCATTCCATCCATTACTTTCTCCCTGATGAAATAATGTTTTATGACAATATGTTTTGTTCTTGACTCATCTATATGATTCTTGGAGTGTACGATTGGTGCTTGATTATCACACCACACATGTGTTGATTCTACAAGCAGTTCTTTCAGGTTAAGGCTCTTCAGTGATTCTCTCATCCATACCAGTGCAACTGCAGTTTGTTTCATAGTCTTCCAGTACACCAGAGATTCTGGCAGTAATGTTAATATCCCAAAATACTTTTGTGATCATTGATACCAGTAGCCCAACCAGCATCAGCGAATTCTTTGACTAGTGGGATAATATGTGAGTTTGTAATGCACAGTTTCCTTAACGTATTTTAGCATCCTTTTTGCTGCATTCCAGTGGTTAAAATTAAATTTTGGACACTGTTGTGACAACTTTGACACAGAAAGCTGTGTCTGGTTGAGTCCTCTATGAAAGGGAAAGGAGTCCAACAACAAGATCATGACATGGAATATTTTTAACTTCCTATCACAATCAGCGAAGTTCGGTGGCAGGAGGAACAACACTTCTGGTCAGGTGAATACAGGGTTATAAATACAAAATCAAATAGGGGTAATGCAGGAGTAGGTTTAATAATGAATAAAAAAAATAGGAGTGCGGGTAAGCTACTACAAACAGCATAGTGAACGCCTTATTGTGGCCAAGATAGACACGAAGCCCACGCCTACTACAGTAGTACAAGTTTATATGCCAACTAGCTCTGTAGATGACGAAGAAATTGATGAAATGTATGATGAGATAAAAGAAATTATTCAGATAGTGAAGGGAGACGAAAATTCAATAGTCATGGGTGACTGGAATTCGATAGTAGGAAAAGGAAGAGAAGGAAACGTAGTAGGTGAACATGGATTGGGGGTAAGCAATGAAAGAGGAAGCCGCCTGGTAGAATTTTGCACAGAGAATAACTTAATCATAGGTAACACTTGGTTCAAGAATCATAAAAGCACGTTGTATACATGGAAGAAACCTGGAGATACTGACAGGTTTCAGATAGATTATATAATGGTAAGACAGAGATTTAGGAACCAGGTTTTAAATTGTAAGACATTTCCAGGGGTGGATGTAGAATCTGACCACAATCTATTGGTTATGAACTGTAGATTAAAACTGAAGAAACTGCAAAAAGGTGGCATTTTAAGGAGATGGGACCTGGATAAACTGACTACACCAGAGGTTGTACAGAGTTTCAGGGAGACCATAAAGGAACAATTGACAAGAATGGGGGAAAGAAATACAGTAGCAGAAGAATGGATAGCTTTGATGGATGAAGTAGTGAAGGAAGCAGAGGATCAAGTAGGTAAAAAGACGAGGGCTAGTAGAAATCCTTGGGTAACAGAAGAAATATTGAATTTAATTGATGAAAGGAGAAAATATAAAAATGCAGTAAATGAAACAGGCAAAAAGGAATACAAAGGTCTCAAAAATGACATCGACACAAAGTGCAAAATGGCTAAACAGGGATGGTTAGATGACGAATGTAAGAATGTAGAGGCTTATCTCACTGGGGGCAAGATAGATACTGCCTACAGGAAAATTAAAGAGACCTTTGGAGAAAAGAGAACCACTTGTATGAATATCAAGAGCTCAGATGGAAACCCAGTTCTAAGCAAAGAAGGGAAAGCAGAAAGGTGGAAGGAGTATATAGAGGGTCTATACAAGGGCGATGTACTTGAGGGCTTTGGAAATGGAAGAGGATGTAGATGAAGATGAAATGGGAGATATGATACTGCGTGAAGAGTTTGACAGAGCACTGAAAGACCTGAGTCGAAATAAGGCCCCGGGAGTACACAACATTCCATTAGAACTACTGACAGCCTTGGGAGAGCCAGTCCTGACAAAACTCTACCATCTGGTGGGCAAAATGTATGAGACAGCAAAATACCCTCAGACTTCAAGAAGAATATAATAATTCCAATCCCAAAGAAAGCAGGTGTTGACAGATGTGAAAATTACCGAACTATCAGTTTAATAAGTCACGGCTGCAAAATACTAACGCAAATTTTTTACAGACGAATGGAAAAACTGGTAGTAGCCGACCTCGGGGAAGATCAGTTTGGATTCTGTAGAAATGTTGGAACACGTGAGGCAATACTGACCCTACGGCTTACCTTAGAAGCTAGATTAAGAAAAGGCAAACCTACATTTCTAGCATTTGTAGACTTAGAGAAAGCTTTTGACAATGTTGACTGGAATACTCTCTTTCAAATTCGTAAGGTGGCAGGGGTATAAAATACAGGGAGTGAAAGGCTATTTACAATTTGTACAGAAACCAGATGGCAATTATAAGGATCGAGGGACATGAAAGAGAAGCAGTGGTTGGGAAGGGAGTGAGACAGGGTTGTAGCCTCTCCCCAATGTTATTCGTTAGACAGGGTTGTAGCCTCTCCCCCAATGTTATTCAATCTGTATATTGAGCAAGCTGTAAAGGAAACAAAAGAAAAATTCGGAGTAGGTATTAAAATCCATGGAGAGGAAATAAAAACTTTGAGGTTCGCTGATGACATTGTAATTCTGTCAGAGACGGCAAAGGATTTGGAAGAGCAGTTGAACGGAATGGACAGTGTCTTGAAAGGAGGGTATAAGATGAACATCAACAAAAGCAAAACGAGGATAATGGAATGTAGTTGAATTAAGTCGGGTGATGCTGAGGGAATTAGATTAGGAAATGAGACACTTAAAGTAGTAAAGGAGTTTTGCTACTTGGGGAGCAAAATAACTGATGATGGTCAAAGTAGAGAGGATATAAAATGTGGACTGGCAATGGCAAGGAAAGCGTTTCTGAAGAAGAGAAATTTGTTAACATCCAGTATAGATTTAAGTGTCAGGGAGTCGTTTCTGAAAGTATTTTTATGGAGTGTGTCCACGTATGGAAGTGAAACATGGACGATAAATAGTTTGGACAAGAAGAGAACAGAAGCTTTCGAAATGTGGTGCTACAGAAGAATGCTGAAGATTAGATTGGTAGATCACATAACTAATGAGGAGGTATTGAGCAGAACTGGGGAGAAGAGGAGTTTGTGGCTCAACTTGACTAGAAGACGGGATTGGTTGTTAGGACATGTTCTGAGGCATCAAGGGATCACCAATTTATTATTGGAGGGCAGCATGGACGGTAAAAATCATAGAGGGAGACCAAGAGATGAATACACTAAACAGATTGAGAAGGATGTAGGCTGCAGTACGTACTGGGAGATGAAGCAGCTTGCACAGGATAGAGTAGCATGGAGAGCTGCATCAAACCAGTCTCTGGACTGAAGACCACAACATCACAATTCTCATCAAGGAAATTTGGTTTCGTTTCCATTGGGATCTTAGTATCCTTAGAATTTTGAAGTCCAAATCTAGAAAGACTACCGTATTTACTTGACTGTAAGATGAGGTTTTTTCCTGAATTTGTCATCCAAAAAATATGGGGTCATCTTATATTCACAGACTTAACTATTGCTGCTGATGAAAACGTTTTTACAGTGTTTAATAAATTAATATAGGGGTCATCTTACATTTACAAATGAAGCTTTGGCCATTGAGGTTTTGCACGAATTTATTTTGAAGGGTCGAGAAAGGTAGAGTATAGCAAACAATACTTTAGTTAGAATAGGCTAGAGATTTCGCAAGATGCAGATACACTTGACACAGTATCGATCAATCATGTGACATTTGAATTGTGGCACTGGTGCAATGGATGGATACGTGAGATACTATGAACCAGGCTTAAAAATTTAACCATTTGGTGAAACATAGGAGGAAATAGCATTAAATTCTATCAACTCACCAACATTTGTTGTATTTAAAAAGGTTTGAAATAAAATTTCTCATACAATTATGGACACCATATACATACATTTATGCTGCTTTTTAAGTAAAGGTAGCATTCAAAGTCAAAATTCTTGTCCTTCAAAACCCATTACATGATTCTGAACACACGTCAGTATAGAAACTAATGATTTATGAAGTGCATTGCAAATGAAAATTCGGTAGATGTTCACAAATTAGAATACTGGGGGGTGGGGGGGGGTGGGAGGGGGGGGGGGATGTAACCAGCTATTAACCAGCTTTAGATCAACATTCAAATGAAATGAGAAAGAAAATTAATCTTGAATTAAATGTCTGACAAATGAAACAAATCTCATTATACTGACTGCAGTTGTTATCACAAGGATAAATTACAGCAGAAAGACCACTGTGGAGACATTACCAACAGGCGGCATTAGGTCGCGGGACAAGCAATTTTCAATATTCATGATTGCAGTTTTTTATTTATGTATTATTGCTGTTGTTACATATGTCCTGAATTCTAAAAGATATAGATGTCTGTTTCTCACAGTTGCTCAGGCACAACACTATGGAAGGATTAAGGTGGAACAGTGACACGAGCTTAGCTGAGAACTATATTGAGTGCAGGGAGGTGAGTGGTTGGCCTCGCCGCTTGGTCCCCTTCCACAAATCAACCAATCAACTCATCAAATTGACTTTAAAATTGACCAAATACTCAACAATAGCATTTCTGCAGGAGATGCTAAAAGTGTAGACTGGGTCCAGTAGCCTACTTACATGTTTCATGCAGCAATGTTGTCGACACTCATTGTGAGTAAGATGGAAGTGATGTGGGGTGTGTCACCTGCTACATAATCAATGAGAGAGCAGACATTGTTAACATTCTCACGTCAGTGTAGAAGCATAGAAGCAACATCCTGAGAAGAAACATCCAAATTTGTGGCAATGAAAGTATAAGTTTCACATGATGACAATTATGATGATTAAAAAATGTGGTACCGCAGACAACAGGGTAAACAAAGGAGGCAGTGAAGAACAATTTTTTGTTTTGTTTTTTATTTCTCCTTCTATTATCAAAACACATACAACCAATAAATGGCATAAGTTTATTAGAAGTTTGTAATTTTGACTGGTGAGAGTATGTTAAGAAACAAATATTTCTGAAGGAACCTATTAAAAAAATGGGGTATCGTCTTACATTCAGAGTTGTATTATACTTGGGTAAATATGGTAACTGTTCCATCTTCGCCGTTCTCAAATTTCACTCCTAACATGTGACACCATGCCCAAGTGCTTAATTTCAAAGCAACTTTCTAAAAGAGTTTTTACCTTTTGCTCATCTTTCACTTTGCGCAAATGTGAGTACACCATTCACACATTCAGACAGAATAGCTTTCCCTTCCTTTGCACTTAGCTTGTACACACATGGGATATCACTTCGAATAAATCCAATGTGAGGAAAAGGAGAGAGAACTTTATTTCAGTCCATATACTGAGTTGTTTGACCTGCAAACCAAACTTTCTTGACCCTTCTTGATGAAATCTTCTGTCTGGAACTGCACTCTTCACATCAAACTGGCCAATATGCCAGTTTTTCCCAACACTGGCTGCTATCAACAGACACATCGTTTCAAAATTTGAAACGGCAGCATAACGCTCATTATAGTCTACACTGCCTACTTGACTAAATCCCTTCGCGAATAAACAAGCTTTAAAAATCTGCTTCTCACCCACTGTCTTCTTTCTAAATACCCACTTGTTCTTCCAGCATCTGCCACTTTGTTTCAGTACATATACTACACCAGATGACAACTCAACCAATTTCCAAGTATCGTGATTCTTCAAGGAGTTAATTTCTTCATTCATTGCAACTACCCATTCCACTGCCTCATCAGAATTAACTGCTTCATGATATGATAATGGTTCATCACTGCTCCTTCCTTGTGCTTTTTCAGCAAAAGCCTTCTTTCTGGAATGAAGTGTCATTATTGGCCTGCGTCTACTTTGTGCAGTTTCAGTATATTCCAAAAGTTACTGATTACCTTCAGTCTACTCCAAATTTTCCTCCTAATCTTAGTGTTGTGTCGGTAGCTGGGCCGACACCGTGAAGTAGAGATGGCTGAAAATGAACTCTAGACTAACGCTGTAGCCGATAGGGCACGCACGGCTAAAGCAGACGGGCGTGAAGTCTGGAACAGGATAAGTAATTAATGTTAGGAAGAAAAGTACGGAGCAGGTTTAATACTTAACTTTACTCATTCCTTGTTGTACATCGATCTTGACGATACACAGAAGACTTTAAGTACAATCACTGTATGGCTATTCTGTCTCTCGGCTAATGAGAGAGAAAGGCTTCGTACAACTGGGCGGTAGCTAGGTTCTCGTACAACTGGGCGGTAGCTAGGTTCTCGTACAACTGGGCGGTGACACCACACTTAGAAACCATAAAATTCCTCTTAGCATTAGAATCTTCTCTTTCACCTTCATATTTTGTTTCTTTTTTTCAGTTGAACATCTGCCATTCAAAAATTCCTTGAATATACACTCTTTGGATTCAACAACCTGTTTTGTATCTTGCATCCAGATCCTGTATCCACAGCTGTATAGAGAATATCCTAAAAGAATATATTTTACAGTCCTTGCAGACAATTTAGAATGATGTCTTTGATTGGGTACATAAATGAAAACTTGTACGCTTTCTACCTGTCCACAGTTCATACGGTGTTTTTGTGGCTCTTTTTAACTCAATTTCTTATGCGTGTTGCAGTGAGTATCAGCTCAGCTCAAGAACTCTTCCTAGCATCTGTGACCTTACCACATCCATTAAGATCTGTTGAGGCGTTCAGCTACACGGTTTTGCTGTGTTGTGTATGTCATTGTTCTTTCATGCCAAATTCCTTCAGATTCACAAAACTGTGACCATTTGTATGAACAGAATTCTATGCCACTGTCCATGCGAATTCCCTTCAAGTGTTTTATTGCTTCCCCCCCCCCCCCCCCCCCCCCCAACTTGAATCTTCCATTTCTCTAAGTCTTCAAATACTTCATCCTTATTTTTTAAGAAATACAGAAATATGTATCTGCTTGCATCATCCATCCACTATACTGATTAAATATCTATTCCCCCCAAAACTTGGAACATCAATACATCCCATGAGATCACTATGAACAAGTTCTCAAGTGGTTATTCATTCCTTCGAATCTTTTGATACAGTTTTCAGAAACGGTTTTCGAGTTGATTTACCCACCAAACAGCCATCAGATGGGTTTATTTCATTTCTTTTTCACAGTCTAATTCTAGGACTGCTTCCTTTCTTAGACTGCATGGTCAATGGCACGCACAAGTAGAGTATTGTCAGCTATGCATCCCTTAACCAAACCTTTGATGCTAATTATATTCTCCTTACTATATCTTCCTGCACGGTTTTTGTTTTTCTGCCATCAGATAAGCTTATGATCTCAACCAAAATATTTTTATCAACAGCTGAAAAATAATTTTCATTTGGAGTCATGTGATGAGTTGCCCCAGAATCCACCATCCAGCTATCAGCATTCAATGTAATTGTGTCACAGGCAGCTCTCATGCTAACATCACCTAGTTTCTTCTGTTCCTTTTGAAATTTACTATTTTCAGGATAGTTGTTGGATGTTTGACTGACTTTGTGACAGTTGTAACAAACAAAACTACCTTTTCATGTCGCTTATTTCTACATTTGTTTCTGTCCTTTTCCATAACTGGTGTTTTTTGGTACATATGATTACCAGTATTAGCTTTCAAGGACATTACAGAATGTTTATCTTCATTACATCTAGCATCTTCAGCAAGCAGACACCTCTTAACTGTAGCACAATTAAAATAATTATCTGGCAAACTGCACAAAGCTGTAACTACTACAACACATTCATCTCAAACTCCACACAGAATAGTCCATCTTCAATTTCATCACTTAACATTGGCTAGATCTGCTACAGTTTTGTTTATCAGCTGTAGATAATTTTCCATAGCTTCACAATTCTTCATTTTTAGTAAATATAACTTCCATATCAGTTGCACTGTTTGAAATCTGCTATCTCTTGGGGCATTTAATTTTTGATGTTCTTCCAACACTATTATCGTATTTGACAAATATCACATATGCATTTGATGGTCATTGCTTATAGAAAGTACAATTTTGGCTAGTGGCTTACCTTGAAGTCCTTTTTATCAGCAGCTCATGCATCTTCTCCAGATTGTGTCTCACAAGGCTCAATTACAGTCCACATATGAGTATGCAGTAAAATAATTTTCATCTGATATGACCTGGAAGATCAATTCACTCCACTTAGTTTCTCATTAGTGTGTCTGTTTCTGTCTTCTTTGTTTATTTCACCACTTGTTTTACTGTTGTTTTCTATCCCTTGAGATCATAAAAATAGCTCAACATCAATTAAAAATTTCCAAATGCATTGCACGAAAATAATCAGCCAGTATCGGCAAATATTTCATCTTCAACTTTAGATCAGCTAATTGACATTAACACAGTTTCCTATTTCCTTTGTTAGCATGACTGGGCTCATAACCATTATTGTAACGGAATAAAACTGTCATATCACACACATTACATTTATCAAAAGAAAAACTGCATGTGCTATCAAAGCAGTAACAGAGCAACACTAAAATGATGCGTTGAGTGTCTTTCCAAATAATGTCAAAGATAATCCAATCATTTCATAAAAATGGAATGAAAAGACAAAATAAAGGATATCTTCTCCACTTGTTTATCTCTTAACAAGCACTCATCAAAATATAATAATTTCCAGATTGTCGACAACAGCAGAGAGAAGAAAAATCACATAAGCCTATCAAAATATCATTCTAAAAATAAGCTGTTAGAATAAAAGTGTGTGATACTCTCGGCAAAATATTTGAGTTGCTGCTTCACTTACTGCTGTTTCTGGTATTAATAAAATTTTGTGTTCTTTTCTGTAAACCTTTAACATAAAATGATCAGGTACTCACCCAGTAAGCATTTGAAGGTAAATGCAGCTCTGAATTTTGTTGTTGAGTGTTGTGGACAAAGATCATAAACTGTAGCAGCTCTGTTTATTGACCTCTGCAAGACTTTAAGCCTTCTCCATATATTCATGGTTTCTTTCAACGGCTTACTAATTCTGGAGAAAAAAAAGTATATTTATAACAACTGCAGTGCCTAAAATGTATAATAATGAAGTTTATTCTCCATATATATTATATGTTGCATTTTGGCATTCAGTTTCTATTCATCTATTTTCTTTTTCATTTAATTGCAAAGTAATTCTTAGAAATGCTAGAAATTCAATAGCTCTCACAATTACTTCATTAATTATATATACCTGTCAGGAATGAAATTCATCTGAAACAGAAGACTCACAGAAACCAATCTAAAATTACCCTATGGCAAAATGTTAGAGTGTGTAAACAGAAAAACTAAAAGCATACAGTATGCAACAAAAGTTATATCATAAAATAATGAAGTAAATAAACAAGTGCCCAATGATTACACTAAAATCAGTTATTAAGAGAGATAAAGTTACTTGTACTCTTTCTGAAAGAAATGTTCATAATTTGTCTGTAGATTTGTATTCATTTATTTCATACAACCATGATTTCGGCTTTACTTTTATTTTCAAGTGCAATTTGAACTCTCAAAAAATGTCCAATCTGCCAAAATGACATGTCATCATCAAACTAACATTTATGTGGCCTCATAAACCATTCACCATATCAAAGAATATGAGTATGTATCAAAGACACATAATATGGCTGGAACTGTGCATAGCAAGTAAACATTAACCAACTGTAATGCGTATTTGACAGCCAATACATTGTTTGTCACTTGTACTCATTTTCTTCTATAAGAATGGCATATAAGATGAAATAAGTGTTATTATGAAGAAGATGTGTCATTTTGGCAGGTCGCCCATTTTTTGAGATTTCAATTTGCACTCGAGAATGACTATAAAACCAAACTCATGACTGTGTGAAATAAATGAATACAAATCCACAGTTAAAATGCAGAAATATCACTGAAAAAGTTCTACATGACTGTGGTCCCCCACAAAGGAAAAACCATTACTTGTACTCATTACAATGGTTCACATGAAACAACTGACAGCATGTGTAAAGAATTAACTCTGTGGGAGGAAGTAGAAACCCCTGCAACAAAGAATAACTTTCGCTTCAAAGAAGTTGATGTGGCCGTGTGCAACCATTTGTTCTCTCAGGTTCTCATGCAAACCACTATCTCACAGAACTGTCATGCAGATCTATTTCCCAAAATCCCAAGCTATTTATTACTTGGGATCAAATTCTTTCAGTTTCAACAACACAAAATACTAAAACTAAAGGTTTGCTCCATTTACATCTATGCTGCTGTTGTGGTCTTCAGTCCAAAGACAGGTTTGATTCTGATCTCCATGCTACTCTATCCTGTGAGAACCTCCTCATCTCCAAATAACTACTGCAGCCTACATCCTTGCTGTATTCATCTCTTAATTTCCCTCTAGAATCCCCCCTCCCACAAACACATGCATACGCAGTCTTCCTTCCAACTCTAATTTGGTGACCCCTCGCAGTGTTAGAATGTGTCCTATCAACTGATTCCTTTTTTTTAGTCAAGTTGTGCAACATATTTATTTTCTCCCCAGTTCTATTCAGTACATCCTCATTAGTTACAAGATCTAGCCATCTGATATTCAGCATTATTCTGTAACACCAAATTTCAAAGGCTTCTATTCTCTTCTTGTCTGAAATGCTTATCATCCATTTTTCACTTCCATATACAAGGCCACACTACAGAAAAATACCTTCAGAAAAAACTTCCTAACCCTTAAATCTATATTCAATGTTAACAAATTTCAAGATACTATCCATTCCATTGAACTGTTCTTCCATGTTCTCTGCTGTCTCTGACAGAATAACAATGTCATTGGCAAACCCCAAAGTTTTCATTTCTTCTCTCTGAACATTCTCGCTGTATTCATTTTTCTTTGGTTTCCTTTCACTCCCTTCTCAACCATTTCTTCCCTTCCATGCCCCTCGACTCCTGTAACTGCTGTCTGGTTCCTGTACAATATGTAAACATCTTTGCACTCCCTGTATTATATCCCTTCTACCTACAGAATTTCAAAGAGTGTATTCCAGTTAGCATTGTCAAAAGCCTTCTCTAAGTCTCAAGTGCTATAAATATAGGTTTGCGATTCATTACCCTATCTTCTAAGAGAACTCTTATGGTCAATATTTCCTCACATTTTCCTATATTTCTCCGAAATCCAAACTGATCTGCCTCAAGGTCAGCCTCTGCCAGTTTTTCCATTCTTCTGTAAATAATTTGTGTTAGTATTTTGCAATCATGACTTATTAAACTGATAGTTTGGTAATATTCACACCTTTCAGCACATGCTTTCCTTGGAATTAGAATTATTACATTCTCCATCAGCTTTCACACTAGGTGGAATATTTTTGTTATGGCTAATTCTCCCAAGTTCTGATAGAATTTCGTCTACCTTCAACTTAGGCCTGTCAGTGCTCTGTGAAATTCTTCTTGCAGTATCATATCTGCCATCTCATCTTCATCTACTTCTTCTTCCCTTTCTATATCACTGTCCTCCAAGTTCATTTTCCTTGTATTACCCATCTATATACTCCTTCCACTTTTCAGCTTTCCCTTCTTTGCTTGGTAGCGATTTTCCATCAGAGCTCTTGATATTCATGCAGTTGCTTCTCTTTTCTCATAAGATCTCTTTAATTTGCCTTTAGGCAGTATCTATCTCTCTCCCTTTTTTGCTTAGTATTGGTTTTCCATCTGAGCTCTTGATATTCATACAGCTGCTTTTCTTTTCTGGTAAGTTCTCTTTAATTTTCCTCTAAGTGGTATCTATCTTTCTCCAAGTGATATATACTTCTATATCCTTACATCTGTCCTCTAGCTGTTCCTGCTTAGCCATTTTGCACTTCCTGCTACATCTACACTTGTACATGAACTCTACAGCCCACTGTACAGTGTGTGAACATTGATGGAGGGAAAATTACTGTCCATATGTTCTAATATATCTTGTATTATTTCCAAATCCCTGCATGATATATATGATGGTGGCAGAAAAACTGTCACTCAGTCTTTCTACAATGCTGGTTGTCTAAATCTACCCATGGCATTTCACAAAACATCTTTCCAGTCATTTCTTTCATATATTTTTACGCTTCTTTATCTTCATCATTACACTATTGTATGAGCTATACTGACCTGTTATGATATTAATACTGCATCTCTCAATTCTTCCAATGTCTGCTGTCATATATGATAGAAATAGTCTAAAATTGCACACACTAGCAGATACATTGCACTTTATAAACCATTTCAAAAAAATTTCAGTTTTCCATTCATCACACTTATAGATTTTTCAAGTTTGTTACATTTAAATTTGCTAAATATTTGATTAATGTGACTTGCTACAGATATTCACCTCTAATCTTGTATCAGGTATAGCTGGGTTCTTTATTTTTTGTTATGGACATTATCTAGAATTTGTCCAAATGTAAATAGAATTACTATTCATTACACTAAGTTGTCCAAATCTTTCTGCATCTCCTTATAATCATCCAACAACAAGTTTCCTGTATACAACAACATTTTCAGCAAATAAATTGGTAGTATTACCAGCCCTATATTGTAAGTTGTTTTTGCACATTGAAAACGTTACAAGCCCCATTATATTTTCCTGGAGCAAGCTCAACATTAGTTCTGTTTCATCTACAGTACACCCACATACATACCTGACAAGCCACAGTATGAAGCATGGTGGGTGGTAACCTGTACCACCAATAGTAATTTCATTTTCTGTTCCACTTGCAAACAGAAAGGGGGAAAAACAAGTGTCTATACGCCTCCATATGAGCCCTAATCTCTCTAATCTTATTCTCATGGTTCTTACATGAAATGTACGTTACCGGCAGTAGATACATTCTGCAGTTAGCCTCAAATGCTGGTTCTCTAAATTTTCTCAATAGCGCTCCTTGAAAAGAATGTTGCCTTCCCTGCAGTAATTCCCATTTGAGTCCTCGAAGCATCTCCATAATACTTGTGTGTTGTTCGAATGTGCTGGTAATAAATCTAGCAGCCCGCCTCTGAATTGCTTCAATGTGTTCCTCTAAGCAACCTGGTGTGGATCCCAAACACTTGAACAGTACTCAACGGAGGGTCACAGTAGTGTCCCATATGCATTTACAATATTTACAGATCACAAGTAGCTTATCTATACCTTCAGACAGTGCAACAGCTATTGTTCACTGTGGCAATACAAACACCTGGAACTTATCGCTCAATTCAGTGCTGCTATATGCCATATTTTTTGTATAAACAATGTGGTCACTGACTGTCTGTCACAGGTTAACAGTGCAATAAATTTTACTGATTTTGTTCAGCATGCCAAGGGACAGGAATCTGATGATGAGGAACTCCATAAGCTACTGCACGGTGTATCCTCCAGCCTTCACTTACAACTTGTTGACATTTTTGGTTCACACATAAAATTACATTGTGACATCCAGTGGAAGATCTCATTTGTTTGTGCCACCTGCTTTCTGCAGACATGCTTTCAACGGCCTGCCCAACCTATGTCATCCTGGCATTAAGGCCTCAACCCACTTAGGACCAAAATGTTTTGTCTGGCCTGGTTTGTAGAATTGTCGTGAATGGGCTCTTGCGTGTCTTAAATATTGACTCAATCAAATAGCCCATCATGTGCATGTGCACACTGGTAAATTACCAGACAGGACAATGCACTTTGTGCATATGCACATTGATGTTGGGGGTTCAGTTCCTCCTTCTAATGGTCGAACTTATCTATTGACGGCCACTGATCAGTTTAGTCACTGATTAACAACACATTGGTGAAGATGTTACACTTTGCCTTCATTTCAAACTGGATTTCTTGCTTCAGACGTCTGCTGCAGATTACAATGGACCAAGGCTGACAATTCGAGTCTGTGTTATTTAAACAACTCAGCAAATTCTGTGGTGCTCTCCATCATCAAACAACCAGTTGCCGCCCAGTGAGCAACACATTGGTTGAACGATGGCACTGTTCTTTAAAGGAGGCATTAATGTATTATGCCACCAGTAGAAGAACAGCATCATGTATGGTCTTTTTTGACCTTTGTTCTGTTTGTAATGCTTACATAAGGGACCTAGAGTCATTGTCAGCGGAGCTCTTATATAGTGAACTACATCAACTGTCCAGCGAATTCATCAATTTGAGGACTGTACAGCTACCGAACTATGGCCCATCAGAATTCATTTGTCACCTGAGGAATCAGGCTGTATGCATCCACCCACATCAAGCCTCCAGACATAGAATGGCATCTGCTTTCTTGCCTCATGACCTGCAGACAGGCACACATGTTCTGTTGAGTACAGACGATGTCAAACCATATCTACAAATTCAGTACAGAGGTACACAGTGAGTGATTGAAAGAGGAGAATGAACACTGGATAAAGTACTAAATGGTAAAACTAGTACAGTCTCAATCGAAAGGGTGAAATCAGCATACTTATTTCCAGAAATGCTACCTACATTTTTGCATTGAAACCAACCTCAGCCTCAAATGCAAGAACCGCTATCCAAAAAAAGCTGCCAATCTGTCTGAATAATACACTCTGGATGCAACATTCATTTTCTGGCAAGATATCTGGATGATGCTCCTCTTCTCCCTAGGGGGCTGATGAAGTGTATAAAGACAGTTGCCTGCTGTGTTATGTAGCTGTCAGTGAGTTCACAGGCCAGCTGCTGGAGCCACTCTTGATTCACATTAGTGGTTGTCTTGCTCAGCAGCACTTTGTGGAAGAGACAGTGAGAACTTTTCACTTAGTAGAGACACAGCTTTCCTAACATTAATGTACTGCAATATACAAATCTCCAAGTCTTGCTTATCTGTAAATAAATGTAGGTTAATGAATGCCAATAATTTGTGTGCCATCACAGCTGATTTACCAGA
This sequence comes from Schistocerca piceifrons, assembly GCF_021461385.2. NCBI lineage: Eukaryota > Metazoa > Arthropoda > Insecta > Orthoptera > Acrididae > Schistocerca > Schistocerca piceifrons. The sequence goes on along the minus strand of NC_060138.1, from coordinate 42,136,887 downwards.
ACAAGCGCACAGAAAGTAGTTTGGACAGATACTGACATAGCTGCTCTGACTACTTTTTCACTTGAAAATAGTAATAAACATAAAAAATTAACAAAAAATAATTTGGGCACTAATGTGTTAACTAAAAACGAAGCATTCTTTTCCCTTCCCTACTATTGCTTCCCAGTCCCTCATAAATTTTGGAGTTTTGGATCTTTTTGTGCATTATTAATTATTGAAGTTCTTCACAGATCTTCTCAATTTCATCATCACTAACTACAACAAGCAGAAACATGCAATGTATGCTACCAACACATCTTAATTTTTAAAAATCATATGTTTATAAACTTTAAGGACCAAGATTAAAAACTTAGAGCCATTAAATTTCCAATATAATTCTGTTTGGCAGTCTAAATATTTAATAATAAACAACGCTGCAGATGAGGACAGTGTATTTCTGACAATTTAAATAATATGGTGATGTGGGAAATGCTTTCAATCACTTTTGGTCAATATATCCATCCACTATGTTCATACAAACAAATTACACAAAGCCTTTATTATTTAATGAATGTTCAGTATTGCACTTACTTCTCAGCATCTGTTGGCACCTCCATCCTGTCTGACTCTGAATCACACACAGCTGATTCTATTATTTCTGTACTAATCACATTTGTCACAGAAGATTCAACTACTGGAAGCTGCATCATTTCTACATCCCCATGTTCTGCTTCTCTTTGTTGTGCTATTTCTGGTACCACTTTTTCCAGATTGCTATCCCTCTTTTCTTTGCCTACACTAGCATCAGAAATATCAATCTCAGGTATTTCTGTGAGAGGTGCTACGTTGATAACACTGTCTGCCTGCAAAAGTCGGGGATAAAACAGTTATCAGTAACATACAACACACTATCTGATTAATGTATAGAGAAATGTTCATTCATACTCACTTTTGTTGGAACTTCCAGTTCTTCAAAATGTGTCTCTGAAAAATAAGAGGTAATTCAATAAAAGTTTTATTTTAGGTTCATATTGCTCCCTATTATCTTTCAAATTATTTTAAAAACAATTCAGTATAAAAACAAAGAGATTAACAATCAACAAACTGCACTACTCCTCTCAATGTTGACTTTCACCTTGAACAACTCCATATCCAAATAATGTCACTGAGAATTAAAAATATTGTTACTAGAGTAGTTATCATCCATTCCATTTCAAAGAATATCTTAGTTATCACCCACTCTATGATAATGATTCTCTCCCTTACAGCTTTCAACAGATTTGATTTGATTTTTATTTATTGTTGTGCATAATGACTGTGCATGTAATAAAGGACACATCAAGAATATAAACACAACATTGCATATTTTGTAAAAGAAAATAACAATTTTAAGTAGTCTTTCTAATACTAGTGACTACACAGAACATTATTTACCAATAGCAGTTAGTAGGTAATAATTAGCACTGTAAAATCCCTTTCCCACCAGATAGTCTTTTAGTCTCTGAAAAGCTACTGTCCCAACACTATCTTGTAGAGTTTCGGGTAGACTTCTTTGAAATTTGGTACTGGTACGCGAGTACTGAGATCAGTTTCAAAAGTTTACTGTGGCGATGAATGCTTCTTAACTGGATTTTCCTCCATGTGTTGTTAATGTGGACACATGCATTTTTGAACTGTCCCCCCCCCCCCCCCCCCCCCCCAAAAAAAAAAAACAAACATGAATACAATTGTTGTTTATTGAATATTTGAGTTTCCCCACACTGGTACTTCAAACTGCTGATATGGTTCAAAAATTCCATGGCATACTGTGCACAGAAGCTGTTTGTCTGCATATTGTGACTAGTCCTTCATAATGAATATGACAGATCTTAGATTTTTTACAGACAATGCTATTTCCATTTCAGCTCATTATGAACAACAATACGCCATTTGCTCTAGCCCTTAATGCACCTTTACACCTATATGCTCAGACGTTTCTTTGTTTCTGAGTAATGTATATATAGCTTAGCTTTTTCAGTTTTATAACCAGTTCAGTTTTCCGTAAGCCGTTGTGCTGTGACTTTCAAAACAATACTCTTTTGTCTTACACTATTCAACATATTTTTCTTCAGTACTGGCATGTCATATGCATGCTACAAAATCTTCTTTTTCTCTTCCACACCCGAACAACTTACAAACAAATTAAACATCTCAAGGCTCATTATCAAATTCTGTTTTTGATCATTTCAGTTTTTAACTGATATGCATTCTCTACAGACACACATCATTTCCTGCTGCATAAGTATTCTTGCATGTAGTCCTCCGCTTGCCAACAAATGTCAAAGTTTCCAGCTTCTACATGTAATTTTCTGTGAGCAATGGTGTCAAATATGTTCTATCAGGTTTCCTCGTGTGATGTTCACAGGATATCGGTGCAGGCTCTGAAAAATGAAAGATCATCTGGGATGTGGTGGATGTTGGGAGTGAAACTCAGCTATAAACAGCAGCATTAAGACTAACAATAGCTCACAGACCAGTTGGAGTCCAGCCAGCGAGTACGTAACAACACAACTCATAGAACCTTGAGACAACAACTGGGTCACTCATGAAATATTCAGCATAAAACAGACACAACAACTAGGCTGAACATCTGGAAGCACACCATTAATGTTACTAAATGCTTTGGAAAGATCCAAAAACGTTATGGATCCCACTTACTTTCACACAGTGTTTGTAACTGCTGATTCAGTACATTTATCTTTTCTGAAACCCTGTTGTAATAGTACAGGAACATAGTGCTTTCCCAAATAAGCAACTAATCTATTACACACAAACATATCCATAAGTTTTTAGAAGCCTGATACCAGTGAAACTGGTCTGCAGTTATGTAGATGTCATCCTCAATCACTTTCTTGTACACTGTTCTTCTATCATGTGTACTTATCTAGGATATTCCAAGAGATAATTCAAGACATAACAGTGCCTAGTGTGGTGAAATCTGGAGCAGGAACTAAACATGTTGCAGACACTGACTATCAAACAGAAATAACATGGAAAAATAAATTTATTGTTTGTATAGTGGCTTCAAATGATGTACCAAACAATGAAGCAGAGGTTTGCGAGAAAAATCTGCAAAATTTTTTAGAAAGGAATAAGCCTGGAAATAAAGTAGCTGCCACAGTACTTCACAGGCATGAACAAATTTAATTTACAGTTCATGTTTAAATAAAGAAATTCAGAAGACAAATATTGAAGAAACTGTATTTAGAAGATGCTAATTGCGATGTAGTGGATGCAAGTAAACTGCTTCATAACCTGCACACCAAGCATGGAATGAACTTAGACTATGAAGGGAAAAGGTTTGTGGGTGGTCATGTCAATGAAATAATCAAAAACACATGAACTAAATAAAATTATTTATCAGTTCCCCTGTTGCTCTTCTGGTTACTGTGAGGAAAGTAAAATGAACAAAAACAAAATGCAGTACTACAGGGAATCTGAATTTAATTTAAAGGTATGTGATGCTATAAACATGACACCTAACTACCATGTCACGAATAAATCTGACCTAAACATTTATCATCACAATGTACTATTCCTGAGTAATAAGATCAATGAAATTAACATACACATGGTGAGGTAACAATTTAAATAAAGGAAAATACAGATTTTATTACTTCTACTGACTTAGCCAGAGTGAACAAAGAAAAGAACTATGAAATTGCAGCTATAAAATTAGCGACTCCAAGATGGTTATTGCTACAGTTTACTGATGACCATTTGGAAATTCTGCACTTTTCTTACGTAAATTGTAGTCATTGGTGAACAAAGTAAATAAAATGGATCATGATTTGTTAATCTATCGTTACTTCAGCATCGTCTTTCTTATAAAAAGTAGAAACACTGAGACCCTTTTGAACCTTGCGGCATACTATAGTTTAATGCTGGAGCAAATGCTATTACCTGAGTAACAGACACTTATGAAACTGCTTTAGATCAGTTCCTGTTCACGATGAGTTTACACAATACTTCACAAAAAAATGCAATGCAAGCTTTAGTGACCATCTTGCTCAGATACTAAGCTTGAAAATAAATGGCACTATTGGTAACAATATGTCTTTAAGAACCATAAGTAGAAGCTATAGTCTGGATAACATACACTACTGAAAAAAGGTCACAGGTTTACAAAAATTAATAATGTAAATTAAAAATTCAACACCTTCATGGATGCACAAATCCAGGGATCGGCAACCTTTGGTGACCCATGGACTTGATTCGCATACTTACGGTCATGGGCCACTTCACCACGTGATGTGACGTGACAGCTGTGCTCCCAGCGAATAAAGTCAAATCTATAGTATCCATTTGAGGAGAAATATACTGATATGAATGGCACCCCTTTCCCACCACGTAACATCACAAAATTATTCCTCAAAACACATGTTTTGAGAGTACATTCATTTTATGCTCACTCCATCTTCATAAGTTCATATTTATTAATGCATTGTGAACATTTTATTGTACTTACTATATTTTACAATAGCTGTCTTAAGAACTTCCAATTTAAAGTCAGCAACACCATTCGCAAAGCAACAACTTGTAAATAAATACACTGAAGAGCCAAAGAAACTGATACACCTGTCTAATATCATGTGGAGCCCCCATGAGCAAGTAAAAGTGTCGCAAAACGATGTGGCAAGGACTCAACTAAAGTCTGAAGTAGTGCTGGAGGGAACCGACACCATGAATCCTGCAGGGCTGTCCATAAATCCGTAAGAGTATGAGGGAGTGGAGATCTCTTCTGGATAGCACATTACAAGGCATCCCAGATATGTTCAATAATGTTCATGTCTGGGGGGTTTTGTGGGCAGCAGAAGTGTTTAAAATCAGAGCAGTGTTCCTGGAGCCACTCTGTACCAATTCTGAACATGTGAGGTGTCGCATTGTCCTGCTGGAATTGCCCAAGTCTGTCGGAATGTGCAATGGACATGAATGGATGCAGGTGATCAGACAGGACGCTTACGTACGTGTCACCTGTCAGTGTCGTATCTAGATGTATTAGGGGTCCTATATCACTCCAACTGCACATGCCCCACACCATTACAGAGCCTCCACCTGCTTGAACAGTCCTCTGCTGACATGCAGGGTCCATGGATTCATGAGGTTGTCTCCATACCCTTACACATCCATCTGCTCAATACAATTTGAAACGAGACTCGTCTGACAAGGCAACATGTTTCCAGTCATCAACAGTCCATGTCAGTGTTGACAGGCCCAGGCGAGGCATAGAGCTTTGTGTCATGCAGTCATCAAGGGTACATGAGTGGGCCTTTGGCTCCAAAACCCCATACCAACAGTGTTTCATTGAATGGTTTGCAAGCTGACACTTGTTGATGGCCCAGCATTGAAATCTGCACCAGTTTGCAGAAGGGTTGCAGTTCCTATTGTTGAATGATTCTCTTCAGTCGTCATTGGTCCCATTCTGGCAGCATCTTTTTCCAGCCACAGCGATGCTGGAGATTTCATGTTTTACCAACTTCCTGATATTGACAGTACTCTCATGAAATGGTTGAACGGGAAAATCCCTGCTTCATCACTATGTTGGAGATGCTGCGTCGCATCATTTGTGCGCCGAATATAACACCATGTTCAAACTTACCTGAATGTTGGTAACCTGCCATCGTAGCTTGTTTCTTATATAGGCACTGCCGACTGCAGCGCCATATTCTGCCTGTTTACATACCTCTGTATTTGAATATGCATGCCTATACCAATTTCTTTGGAGCTTCGGTGTATAAACACATGAAGACAGGTTGACAGGCATCTTGAAATATCAACATGGAAAACTGAACGCCTATCAAAGCAACTGGATGCAGCTAATTCATTATAAATTAACAGTTTCAACAGTTGCAGTGTTCTAATATGTCCCTGATGGACAATCATTATTTACTAATGATGATACAAGAAAGAACAGAAAAACAAAATTTGGCAATAAGATAGGCAATTCTAGTTGATAAACAATTAGGACCAACTTTGTGAACTTCTCCAGCGGGTCAAACTGAAGCCAATCACATGCCTGATTTGGCCCGCAGGTTGCCTGTTTCAGACCCCTGCACTAACCAATTTGTTTCAAAACTTGATATATGCAAAAAATCTAAACTCGATGTATGCAAAAAAAATCTCAAAATTGAGTTAGGTGTGGTAATGGTATAATGTTGACCTTTCACATCAACCCCCGAACCAAGTTTTCACAAAAGTCGACTATTACCTGTATATGGACACTCCAAATAACAAGGTTTTAGCAAAACACAATATATGCATTCTTACAGTTATAGCAAAAACGGACAAATGCAATATAATTACTCTCTCGTTTCTCGGCTCTCTTTCTGCAGCAAGCAGTTAACAATAATGGCGTATATATACTGTTTGCCTTAATTGATGTGATTCATTGTTATAACAATATTTACTGGCTGGAATAGTGTTGCAACCAGACTTCATTGTCATTGGAACACCTGCAGCTTAGAAAAGTTTTCACTTGATGTTCAAGTGTACAGCTAAAAAGAAGTATTGCAAGCAGAAGCAGTGTGGATGGTGATTCTTGTGATTCTGAAAATGACATACACGTCTAAGAATCTTCTGATGGGAGAAAATCCCAATTCAAGAAGAGATTACATAAATCTGAAATGGAAAGAAAAAAGTGTAAAAAGAAACCTGTAACTATTGCCTTTCAGAATAATATGAAAAACATAAATGCAGAGAGAGCCACTATGAAAGGGGAAAGTGTACAAGAGATTATCTGCCTTCAGATTTCACAGTCAATAAAATCTTCACTAGATTCTGTGAAGAAAGAAAAATTTTGGACTGAAACAATGTTCCTTATCAAAATACAAGCATATACAAGGGTGGTTTAAAAAGTTTTCGGGATCATCACGAGAGAGGTCAGCGCTAGCGCAATGAGCTGTTCACGTGATATTCATTGGATGGTTGCCTGTAAACATGTGGAACGCCAGTGCTCTACAAAGAGAGATGTGGTGGTGATGTTGCTTTGTTGTTTTCCCCGCGTAGATGGAAAATAAATCAAGAGCAGTGATTAAGTACTTCGCAAAGAAAGGTATGAAAGCAAAGAACACCCATGCTGATATCTGGAATATACTGAGGGACTCCGCTTCTTCATATTCAACTGTTGCCAAGTGGACAAATTAATTTACATTTGCTCGGGAGAGCTTAGATGATGATCCGCACAGTGGTCGGCCAAGATGTGTCACTACTCCAAAACTCATTGAAAAGTGCACAAAATGGTCATGAAGGACCACTGATTGAAAGTGCATGAAATTACTCACACTTGCTAGATGTCATCTGAAAGAGTATATCACATTTTAACTGAAGAATTAGAAATGAAAAAATTATCTGTAAGGTGGGTGCGACTCTTGACGCTGGATCCAAAATGCTTGAGAATGGACATATCGGAACAATGTTTGGCCCAGTTTAGGAGAAACGAACAAGATTTTTTCCACCGGTTTGTGACCATATATGAAACTTGGGTGTACTACTATACCCCATAGACAAAACAACAGTCAAAGCAGCGGAAACATGCTGATTCTCCACCACAAAAGAAAGCAAAGACAATTCCTTTGGTGGGAAAGGTCATGGCATCAGTGTTCTGGGATGCGAAGGGGATTCTGTTTATAGATTATCTCCTCACTGGGGAGACAATTACTGGAGAATACTATGCTAACCTCCTGGATAAATTGTAACACGAGATATGCAAAAACAGGCCAGGATTAGCAAGGAAGGAAGTCATCTTCCATCAAGACAATGCGCACCCACATACAAGCCATCACCACCGAAAAATTACATGAACAAAGGTATGAATTGTTGCCACACTCGCCTTATTCACCTGATATGGCCCTGTCAGACTTCCATCTCTTCCCAAAACTGAAAATTTTTCTTGGTGGTCAAAGATTCACTTCAAACGAAGGATTGATAGCCAGAGTTGACAACTATTTTGTAGTCCTGGAGGAAACTCATTTTCAAGAGGGGATCAAGACACTGGGACATCTTTGGACCAAGTGCATTAATCTACGAGGAGACTACATTGAAAAATAAAAAAAAGTTTCAGTGATGTAGGTACTTTTTTTTCTATTTCATACTGAGAACTTTTCAAACCACCCTTGTATTTCACAAACATTTCAATCTATCATTCAAAACACCACATTCTAATACCTACTCCACTTGTAAGGTTGGTTTAATGGAAATAAAAGCTGAAACATGTCTGCAGAAGAAGAATTAACTACGAACTAGGCACAGATTATGTAAAATCGTGCAAAGCAGATAATCCTACTGCTATTAAGATTTGCTTTGACATGCAACAAAACAAGCCTATTCCAAAACTATCAATCAGTGAGGGTTTCTATGTTAAACAAGTATGGTCATACAATATGTGAACATTGTTTTCTACACCCAGTTGGAGACAGAATCTTCAAGAGGATCCAATTAATTGCTTCAGATTTGCTGGGCTTTCTTTCTGAGTTAGATAAAAAACAGACAATGGAACCAATACTATTCTCAGATTCTTGAAGCAGCCAAAATAAAAACAGTTACATAATGGCGATGCCTACAGCATTCTTGGAAAACAGCATACAATTTAATAATATTCATCTCTTCTTCCCTGTTTGTGGCCAGAACTACATGCCTCCAGACTGATCGTTTGGTAGAAATGAGAAGTTTTATAGAGAAAAAGAAAGCATCTTGTCTTCTAAAGAATATTATATTTTATAAGAGCATGGTACTCTCAAAGTTCTAAAAAACTAAAAGACAGTGTCAGTACGTGATACATACTCCAGATATCCAGTACAAGTTGATATCCTGAGATGAAAGAAGCAGTTCCATCCATCAATACTAACATCCACCCTTTTACCAAAACAAAATATGGTGAGCAAAGGAAAGAGGAAAAATGTTTCTGCCTTGCTAAAGTATTTTGAAATTCCAGAGGATACAAATTTTGAAATTCCAGAGGATACAAAGGAGTTTTACAAAGATGTCCTAGATGAATAAAGTATAGATGTAAGAGGGAAAACTTGACAACAACAATGTGATTGGAACATGCATTAATTTTTGTGTTATTCATGTCATACTTCATGTAGTAGTGATAAGCTAAACAATTATGTTAAAATAATTATCATTTCTGTTATTGTATTAGGCAACTGTGATTCTATCATTATTCTTTGTACTCTCAATAAAGTCAAAAACTATAAGCAAAAATATGTGTTTTGCAATAAGGCAGGCATATAATAAATATTGCAGCAAATAAAAATATTAGTTTGGAGAAAAAACACACAGAATTAAAGGAAGGAATGTAGCTGATACCAATAATAATTATAAGCATTCACAGACTTTAGAAAAAACTGGAAAAACCACACCTTAATATAATGTTATAAAAACTGAATTTTAGTATATTTCATAACACTTTATTAATGTCTGTAAGATCTAGTAGTTCTGTAAAAATTCAAATGCTTGAATATATCTGTGTAGGTGAAAGTAGAAAAACTCATTTTAAGAAAAACTGTATCAGTTGCATATCGAGTTTTGAAAAAATGCTCCTCAATTGCATTTTCACTTTAAACCATTATCACAAGAGGCAATTCTAGAATAAACAATTACATCACATGAGGACTAAGAGTCAAGGCCAGATGAAGAGCTTGCTTCATAAACTGGATAATTTTTCAACTGAATTACACATATACTATACAAAATATTGCAAAATACTAAGAAAATTAGCAACAAGAGCAAAAATAATATGTAATGATGAGTTCATTTATTATTCAGCAAATAAATCGAAGGCCATGTGGAGTGTTATTAAAAAAGAACAGAGCAGAATGTACAAATATAACACTTTCACATGAAAATAAAAAAGTAACAAACCTCTTAAAAGTAGCCAATACATTTTAACAACATTTTTGCAGGTGTTGCTAATAGCACACACAAAAAAATCAAACAAAAATAAGAATACCCAATTCAGTGAATAATAAATCAGCTCATGCAGAAGGTCAAAGTATATCAGGTCTGTCTCACAAGATGAAGTAGCAAAAGCAATAAAATGACTAAAAAATTCTAACTCTGCTGGCACCGATGTTGTCCTTGCCACAATCTTAAAGGTGAGTGCACTCACACACTCACACGACTGTTCACTGTATTGAAAACATCTAAGGGTTATTTCAGAATATAGAAAAGGTGAGATATATAATGTAAAATATATTAGAAACAGTTATCGATGACTAACTTATGTATGGAACTTGTAAATAAAAACAATGTCATATGTAATGAACAACATGGATTAGGAAATAACAGTTCAACAACAATTGCCATTTATGAGTTCATCAATTGCATACTAAGCCTGACAGTCTATCAACAGGAGTCTTTACTGACCTGTCTAAGGCTTTTGGGATGGTGGATCATAAGATTCTGCTGTCAAAGCTTGAAAAATGTGGTATTTCACATTCATCCAACAAGTGGACTACTCTTCCTGAGCAATTGTAAGCAAGCAATGTGCATCAAGCACCCTAATGTCAGCCTAAAAACTATTTCTGAACATGTGTCAGACTATAAACTAATTAAATGTGGTCTACCCCAAGAACCAGGTATGGGATCCCTTCTGTTGCTTTTGTACATTAATGACCTCAGCTTAGATGTGGTTACTCATAAACGATCATTTTTTTTCAAATGACACCACAGTTCTATTAAAAGGGGCAAATAAGGAAGAATTACAGCCATCAGAAAACACTGTCACAAAACAACTTAGCAATGGGGCACAGATTAATACAGTTTGTAACAGATAGTAAAGAGCTATCATACTAAAACTTCATAATGCTCCAAACAAGGATATGTACATCCCATTTGTCTCTATCAACAATGAACCAGTTGGTAACAGCATAGAAAACAAATTCTTATGACTATGGTTGCAAAGCAATGTAAAATAGAATAAACATACTGAATACCTTAACGCAAAACTGAGCAAGACATACTACCTTGTTGCTCACTAAAGTCCTGCTGCAGTGAGAAAAGAATAATGTTCGCATATCATAATTACTTTCATTTTTGCATTAAATGTGGGGCATATTCTGGGGAAACTCAAAAGCAGCTGTCAGTATTTTCAAACTGCAAAAAAGAGCCACTAGAATCGCATTTAGATACAGAACTTGACTCTTATGTAAACCTCTATTTGGTATCTCTGGTAGTCCCCTTTTGCGACATATCTACAATATGGAAACCCTTATATTCTTTAAAATACATGTAATGTTAAGGACAGCACACTGTAAAAAATTGTAATATTCATGATTACTGCTATAAAAAACAAAAACTTACATATGACCAACATCAACACATCCCTGTACCAAAACAGATCCATCCATATGGGAGTTAACCTTTGTAACAAACTTCCCGGAAACATAAACACAATTACTAAGGTCAAAACCACTTGATAATCTTGAAAGTCATATTTATTGCGTCATTACTTTTACTCCAGTCAATAATGTTTAAATTTATGAAGTGTACTATATAAACAGTACTTAATATTTATTGTAATCTTAAATAAGTATTATAATTAAATGTTTCCCTGAGACATTTAAGTCTCTCCTTTATCTGAGATAATGATTGAAGCAGAAGAAATGGATTAAAATTTGTGCTGCAGTGGAACTCCAATCCAGGTCTTCTTGCTTCCTAAGTAGAAATACTATCCATTACACCACCACAGCACTATTATTAACATTGCTACATGAACTTCCTAAGTTGAGTTCCCTCTCCAACACAAACTTCAATTCAAATATTCTGCTTATTTTCCCTTACATTTAATTATAAGATCACCTTTGGTATAGGACTTTCCCAATATGTCCAATGCTGGGGCGCTATTCCAATGCTGGAGAGCCCTGGCAGTAGTGACACGTTTCATTATAAGATCTATAAGATCCCCTACGGTACAGCACTTTCCCATTACGTCCAACAGTGGGGTGCTATTCCAATGCCGGAGAGCCCAGGCCATAGTGACAATGTAAGGGAAAATAAGCGGAAGATATGAACTGAAGTTTGTATTTGGGACGGCACTAAACTTTAGTAGTTCATGGAGCGATGTTAATCATAGTTCTGTGGTGGTGTAATGGTTGGCATTTATGCCTAGCAAACAAGAAGAGCTGGGCTTGAGTCCTGGCCAGAGCACAAATTTTAATTCATTTCTTCTGCTTCATTCATTATTGCAGATAAAGAAGGGACTTAAATGTCTCAGCGAAACATTTAATTACAAGATCTATAAGATCACCTATGGTATACGACTTTCCCATTACGTCCACCGCTCGGGTGGTATTCCAATGTCAGAGAGCCCTGGCAGTAATGACAATGTAAGAGAAAATAAGCAGAATATATGAACTGACGTTTGTGCTTGGGAGTGCACTCAACTTGGGTAGTTCGTGCAGCAATGTTAGTCATAGTGCTGTGGTGGTGTAATGGTTAGCATTTCTGCCTAAAAAGCAACAAGACCCAGGTTCGAGTACCAGCCGCAGCACAAATTTTAATCAATTTCTTCTGCGTCAATCATTATCATACTTAAATAAGTATGCATATGAATCACATTCACCTGCATACTTATAAACTGAGTTGTCCATTGTCTGAAGAAGCTGGTTTTGTAGACAACAGGATGAGTAAAATACCATCTACTTCCAGGAGGTGAAGTTTTCAAGCACTGCTGATTGACACATATAAAAATAAAAGCGACAACACTAACCTAGCTTTTGGGACTAATAGTTCCTTAACCAGGGAGAAGAGAGGGATAGGTTGGGGAAGGTTAAAAAGGGCGAGCAGATCACTTAATACCCCAGAACGAGAGGTACCCACAAGGGTATGAATGCGAAGCAAGACTCAACATAATAGAGAATGAAAAGCCATTGGAAAAATTTGTGAAATATTAGTACTTGGGCATCATTATTAGTTTCAATGAGAAGATGGGACTACAAGTTACAGCAAAAGTCGAGGGCAACAGGCCAATTAAACAGAAATTCCTCAATAATGTGAGTGTGTGTGTTTCTACATCTCAAGAAGGACTTCGTCTGATGGCCTTATTATGTCCAACAGTGAACTTCAAATGTACCCATCTACTGCTCAACAACTCCTCTATGTGGTGAGTAGGAGTCTATACTTTTCAAAAATTGTTTTTATACCAGCCCGGATTTTCCATTGGCTGATTTACTACAAGATTATACTTTCTCAATTTTCCGAAAATTCAGCCATTATGAGTACACTGCTCAATTTTTACCAACAGTTCTGAGACTAATTATAAAAATAATTACATACAAATGAAACTAAATTGTTGTGACAGTGCCACGACATTCAAAAGTGCCGCTACGTTAGTACGCGAACACGGCGATAGAGGCGCTCCGCAGCTCGGCCGAGCGCGGGAGCGCCACCTGGTTATAAACGGCGCCGGCCGCATGTCACGGCCCGGCAGTGGAATGACAGATACGGAGTGAGTAACATGTAACCCGCTAGTGTTTCTACTTTTGTATCTCCACGCACTTTATTAGTGATTAAAGGTTATAACACTTTTTGGCGACGAGGTTGGATATTTTTTTTCCTGCGTTGTGGACTTGTGTGTTCGTGTCGGGGCAGACATGGAACAGCTTATGCAAGCGCTTATTGAACAACAAACACAGCTGACGGCTGCTATTCAGGCGTTGTCGACGTCGCTTACTCATCGTCTGTCTTCCCCTTCTCCGCCTCCGTTCCCTCCTTATGACGAGGCCACTGAAGACTGGGAGGATTATGAGAAGCGCCTGCGGCAACACTTCTTGGCTTTCGGCGTTGTCGACGCTCCTATGTGTAAGTCGTTATTTCTATCTTGGCTTTCCCCACGGATCTATCAGCTGCTATCTCAGTTAGCCCCTCTGCGGGAACCTGCCTCTCTGTCCTTCCAAGAAATGTGTGACTTATTGTCTACCTATTACCGAAAAAACACCCATGTCGTTGCCGCCCGCGTGGCATTCTACCGGTGTCGTAAACAGCCCCATCAATCTTACCGGGCTTGGGCGGCGGAACTACACGGTCTGAGTCGGAAATGTCAGTTTGTCACGGACACTCATCATGAGTCTTACGCTGATTCAATGGTTCGGGACGCTATTTTACGGCTTGCTCCTGATAAAGAAGTTCGGCAACGTGCCTTACAATTGCCAAACCCGTCGTTGTCGGAAGTTCTCAGCATCGCTCAATCGTTTGAAGTGTCTCACGCTGCTGGTGCGCAAATAGACGCGTGGTGTGATGTAGGCGCTGTCCAGACCACTTTCGACACAGACAATGTGCCTGTTTCACAGGGAAACGACGATGTGGCGGCGGTGCACTCGCGTCAACAACGTCGCGTTGGGCCGCCACGCTCGCAGCAAAAACAGCAGGTTCGTTCCGCCCTTCCTTCTTGTCCACGTTGTTTCGTACAGCATGACAGAGCCGCGTGTCCAAAACGTTGGGCCACGTGTACTTCCTGTAGGAAAAAAGGCCACATTGCTTCTGTGTGTCAGTCCCCTAAAGTTCCTGTCGACGAGGACGAGGCATCGGACATGGATGTTAACTGTGTGCTTTCTCAAACGAATAAGTTGTTTGTTACTGTTCGTGTTCTGGATAAAGACATTCGCATGCAAGTGGACACTGGCTCTGCAGTAACTCTCATTAATTCTCGCACGTATTTGGAGTTGGGCTCCCCTCCCTTGTCTCCCGTTACGCGTAATCTACGAACTTATAATAAGCAGAAAATTCCTATCGTTGGCCAGTTTGATGCTTCCACTGCCTACAAGTCTGTTGTTAGGCCCCTCACGTTTTATGTGGTGGATCATGCGGGCACTGAAAACCTGTTCGGTTATGATGCTTTCCAGTTGTTCGGGTTTTCCATTGATGACGATGTGCACCTCATATCTGAGGACATTCCGTATCCACAGCTGGATGGCTTGTGTTCTGAATTCTCGTCCGTGTTCTCTGCTGGTCTGGGTCGTGCCAAGGATTTTGAAGCCCACATTACTCTTAAACCTACGGCTCGCCCTAAGTTTTTCCGGGCACGCCCTATTCCGATGGCGTTACGTGCGCCTGTCAAAGCTGAGATAGACAGGTTAACGGGGGCCTCCACTGAGGAGCACCTTCGCAATTTGCGTTCACTGTTTCGGGTTCTGCATTCAGCAGGGTTGAAGTGCAATCTGGACAAGTCTCAGTTCTTCCAACCCTCCATTGTGTATCTTGGTTTCCACTTGTCCCGTGAGGGTATACGCCCTCTACGACAGCACGTTGCGGCCATTACCGCTCTACCCCGGCCGTCTACGGTCAAAGAACTTCAGGCGTTTCTAGGCAAGGTTGCTTATTATCACAAATTCATTCCCTCCGCGGCGGCGGTGGCTCATCCTCTGCATCAGCTGTTACGCAAAAACGTTCCTTTCTGTTGGTCCGCCGAGTGTGAGCAGGCTTTTGTCCGCCTGAAGGCTCATTTGCAGTCGGCGCCTTGTCTTGCCACATTCCGTCCGGGTCAGCACTTGGTTCTGGCGACTGACGCGTCACAGTATGGCCTAGGGGCTGTTCTCCCCCATCGGTATGAGGATGGGTCGGAACGACCCATCGCCTACGCTTCCAAGACCCTCAACGATGCCCAACGGCGTTACTCTCAAATAGAAAAGGAGGCGCTCGCTATCATTTATACTCTGAAAAAGTTCAGCGTTTTTTTGTATGGTTCTAAGTTTCACCTCATCACCGACCACAAGCCGCTGGTCTCTCTGTTCAGCCCCTCGGCGTCGCTTCCGGATAAGGCAGCTCACCGCCTGCAGCATTGGGCCTTATACTTGTCTCGTTTTCACTATGAGATTCACTATCGCCCCACGGCCCAGCACGCCAACGCTGACGCGTTGTCGCGTTTGCCGATGGGCCCCGACCTGGTTTTCGATCGCGATGAACTCCTCTGTTTCCACATTGTTGAGGAAGAACGTCGTGCGGTCGAGAGTTTTCCACTTACAGGTTCGCAGGTCGCGTCGGCTACTGCGCGGGATCCGGTCCTGCGTCAGGTGATCGGTTTTGTTCAGCGGGGTTGGCCGGACAGGACCAAGGGCCGGGCGTCGGATCCCCTTCGCAACTACCATGCCTTGCGCCTTCGTCTGTCTGTTCGTGAGCGTGTTGTTCTTCTGGCCACGGATGGCGCATCTCCACGGGTTGTGGTGCCCGCCTCTCTTCGCAAAGCTGTTCTCAAACTATTGCATGAGGGCCATTGGGGGATTTCTCGGACTAAGTCCCTGGCCCGCAGGCACGTTTATTGGCCCGGTATCGATTCGGACATCGCCCACATGGTTGCTGCGTGTGATCAGTGTGTTCAACAACTGGCTGCGCCTCGTACTCTGCCCTCTCCGTGGCCTGATCCGGCGCAGCCGTGGGAACGGGTGCACGCTGACTTTGCCGGCCCCTTCCTCGGCACTTATTGGCTACTGTTGATTGACGCCTTCTCGAAGTTTCCGTTTGTTGTTCGCTGTCCGTCGCCCACCACTGCGGCGACGACGCTGGCTTTGTCAAAAATCTTTGCGCTAGAAGGTCTTCCATCCACGATTGTCAAGGACAATGGCCCTCAGTTCTCTTCGCAGGCTTTCCGTGATTTTTGTACTGGACAAGGGATTCATCATGTTACAGCACCGCCCTTCCATCCGCAATCGAATGGGGAGGTCGAGTGCCTGGTCCGCACTTTCAAAAGCCAAATGAAAAAATTCCTTAGTGATTTTTCCACAGATGACGCTCTGTTGCAATTTCTGAGTTCTTATCGCTTCACGCCTCTGGGTGATCGCAGCCCTGCTGAACTCTTGCATGGCCGCCAACCGCGCACCCTACTGCATCTGCTTCACCCTGTCAGGCCTTGTACTGTGTCCCCTAGTGCGGGAAAATACCCGGTGGGCGCCGACGTGTGGGCACGGGGGTATGGATCTCGCCCTAAATGGATTCCAGGGGTGGTCCAGGCTCTTCGCGGCCGCCGGCTTTGTGAAATACGTACGGACGATGGCATGGTTGTTCGCCATTACGACCAGATGCGCCCACGAGTGGTGGCCACGCCGGTACCACCGCCCCTTTTTTCGTCTCCACCAGCCCGAGAAGCCAGTCCGGTCGCTGCTGCCGATCTTCCGGGCGTGTTGCTGCCGCCGCCGTCGCTACCGCTACCGCTTCCGAGTACGCCGGAACCGGCGCCAGTCGCGACGCCGCCTTCCCCGGGACCCGTCTCGCTGGAGCACACCCCCAGGTCCACGACACCTATGGATGCTGCTCCGGAGTTTTCACACATCATCTCGTCCAGGAGGCACGTTCCACGCGCCAGTTTCCGTCCTGGACATTTTCGACCATACTCTCGTGTTTCTCCGCGGGATCTTCTCGGAACCTCCCAAGAGGCCATGGATGTCTCCGCACTGTCCGTGTCTCCACGAAAGTGAGCGTTTTTTTTTTTTCAAGGGGGGGAAAAGTGTTGTGACAGTGCCACGACATTCAAAAGTGCCGCTACGTTAGTACGCGAACACGGCGATAGAGGCGCTCCGCAGCTCGGCCGAGCGCGGGAGCGCCACCTGGTTATGAATGGCGCCGGCCGCATGTCACGGCCCGGCAGTGGAATGACAGATACGGAGTGAGTAACATGTAACCCGCTAGTGTTTCTACTTTTGTATCTCCACGCACTTTATTAGTGATTAAAGGTTATAACATAAATATTAAATTTCTATGAATAAATAGAGTCAATTTCATTTTTTCTTACTGTGATTTGCTTCCAGTTTGTTATGATGGGTGCAGATCTGTGGGGTGAGTAAGGAGACTATTCAGAATTCTCATTTCACCAAGATATAAAACTTGCTGACAAACCTGACATTGCCTGGTTGTCATTTTGAAAATTTTCTATTGGAAATGAAAACAAAAAGTGACCTGGTGTACAGGTACTGTATGCTTCTTCACGTTTCTACAACCCAATTTTGTAAATGTCTCTATGGCAACATCTCTTCATGGATCTACAGATGGCTGTTGTTTCCACCTACAGCTGTTTGCACTTTGCAGCTGCAAGCTGTCAAAAGCACTACCAGGTGTTGGGGACTTCCTTATGTTGACTCAACTTAGCAGTGTCTTGTATAAAACTTCCTGCATGATATGGCATTTTCATACCTGTCAGTGTTTATAACCTCATATCTCCCTATCTGTGTGTCATACCATGGTACTGTATAATTATACAGGTATATTCAGTGGTATATGTGGATGCAGTCTGAAAAATGTGTTGCAAACACAGATAATAGCAAAGAAGTAATACATTTAAATGTCACGACGCGCAATGCAGCAGTTATTCACGCATCTGTATTTCATACCTCCTGAACTATGTATGGTACCACGATGATGCATTTAGTGCCATAGGTGTATACTGTCTGTGAAATTTATTGCAAATAGAGTTAATAACACAGAAGTAATAAATGTAAACATAATGTATAATGAGGAAGCTTTTCATGCATCTCAGTGTTTATGACATCATAGCTCCTGAACTATGATAGGTAGGTGATCCTTACCCCCACAGCAACTGCTGCATGACAATAACGGATACGTGTATTAAGTTTGGTTGAAATTGGTCCAGTGGTTTAGGAGGAGATGTGGAACATACACACATACATACATTTTGATAATACATATGGATAACTACAAGGTTTTGTGGAAGTAAGAAAGTGCTCTGCTTCCACACACAGAGCATTTCAGAACAATATAATGTGTTCTTGGCTTTGACCAGGCAGTTACACTGAATTATACATACTGACTGACTAAAGGTATAAAAAAAAGGAGTAGTAACTCGTTTATATAGTTTCATTTGTTTACAATAAGTGATAGCTGATTCGATTTTTATTTAAAGTATTATTGTTACTGATACATTCTCAAGAGCTTAGGTCCAGTAAAATAGATGGTCTTAGGTGAAGACAATGTAAGTGTTTATTTCTCTTTCTATTCGTGTCTTAGTTTTATATGAGATCAAAGTTTGTGACCATTAATTTTATAAAAGAACTAGCAGAGAAACCTGGCATTTCCCTGATATTTATTTATAGCTGTGTGTCCACGACCATACCACAAAGCATCTGGACTTGTGCTTAATGTTTATGACATCATATCCCCTGAACTATGTGTTGTACAATGACATAATATTGTAGGTAAATTCAATGGCATATTCAGATAATGTCTGTGGCAGGCAGTGGAGAAGGGGACTGGTAAAAAATCTGTGGGTGCATTCGTCAAATAGAGGCCTGTGTAGTGCTGGAATGGGAACAGGGAAGGGATAGGAGGATAGGGACAATGACTAACGAAGGTTGAGCCCAGGAGGGTTACAGGAACGCAATATATAATGTAGGGCAGTTCCTATCTGCGTATTTAAAAAAAGCTGGTGTTAGTGGGAAGGATCCAGATGGCACAAGCTGTGAAGCCATCACTGAAATGAAGAATGCCATGTTGGATAACATGCTCAGCAACTGGGTGGTCCACTTGTTTCTTGGCCACAGTTTGTTCGTAGACCACTCAGTTGCTGAGCATGCTGCCCAACATGACGTTCTTCACTTCAATGACTGCTTTGCAACCGGGGCCATCTGGATCCTTACCACCAACACCAGCTTTTCTGAGCTCCACATATGGGGACTCTTCCTACAATATATCTTATGTTCCCGTAACGCAACTGGCCTCAACCTTCGTCTTTGTCCTTACCCACCTATTCCCTTCCATGTTTACATTCTGTCACTACAGAGCCCTCTATTCCACCAATGTACCCATAGTCTTTTAACTCATCTCCTTTTCCATGGACACCCCCCACCACTTCACCACCATGCATCTAACCTCCAGACTGGACCTAGCTGCCCTACTCTCTCCCCACCTCATCCCTAGATGCTCCCACAAGCAGCACTTTACCATCCCACACCCCTACCCTGCTATCCCTCCCCCTCCCCACCCCAGCCTCCTCCTTATCCCCACCACCCATCTGTGGCACCAACAGCCTGATTGAACTAATTCCACAGACTTTCAATTGAGTTTATATCCGGGGGTTTGGTGGACAGGGGAGGACAGTAAGCTCATTGTTGTGCTCTTCGAGACCACACACGTACACTGTGAGCTGTATGACACTGCTTTCTCCCGCCAGTAGTCACAATCATGTGGAGGAAAAACAAACTGTATGTATGGGGGGACAGGGTCCCCACAGATTGAAGCATACTTGTGTTGAACCATTGCACCTTGCGGAATGAAGAGATCACCCAGGGAATGCCACAAAAACATACCCCAAACTATAACATTCCCTCCTGGTTGAAGGGTGTTTGCTTCTGCATGTTTCACAATGTGCATGTCAACATCCAGTTGTCTGATGGGGCAGCAAACATGATTCATCTGGAAATGCCACATGTCACCACTCAGGGTACATCCAGTTGTGGTATTGACAAGCAAATTCCACTCTTTGTCGCTGATGAACAGCAGTCAGGATGGGTGCAAAAACCAGACACCTACTGATGAGTCCCACATGCACTAATGTTCACTGAACAGTTGTCGAGGAGACACTCCAGCACTGTAACCATCTGCAGTGGTTTCTCAGTTCAGGATAATGGCTTGCACAGTCCAATCAAGGTGGTCCCACAGATTCTGGATTGGGTTTAAGTCTAAGGAGTTTGGCAGTTAGGGGAGTATTGTCGACTCATCCTGGTGCTCTTCGAACCACCCATGGACAATGCATGTTGTATAAAATATTGCATTCTCCTCCTAGTAGGTGCCATCATGCAGAGGAAAAACAAACTGCATATAAGGGCACACATTTTCCCCAAGGATAGATGCAATCTTGTGTTGATCCATTCAGCCTTCCATAAGGAAGATGTGATAACCGCTACACCACGGAAACTACTGCTGTGATACTTGCTTCACAGAGAACTTGTAACAAGATTGCCATTGTAACTTAAAAATTCAATAAATGCGGCACTTGCGTAACGGAGGTACATGCCGCAGATCCACACATGACGTGGCTCACTGGACTAGTATGCGACATAGGCGGGAAAATACTGTTCCCTCCCGGGTTCGAACCGGGGACCTTCTGTGTGTGAAGCAGACGTGATAACCACTACACTACGGAAACGGCGCACACTATCACTCCATCCTTGTACACTCGAAGACGCCTCAGCCTTTCTCTCGTCCGCGCATGCATGCACCATAGTTCTTTTGACAGCCTGAAACCCTTCACAACCGAGGGCTCAAGAAGTCTTCGGGGTGCTCGAGAGGGTGTCTGCTGTAGCATCCCGAATGAGATAGCGGTGTTTCGCGCAGTCGTTATTGCAAGTCATATCAGCAAAAACAATCACCTTCTTAGCAGCAGGCAGTGTGAGCCCGGTGGCAATGCCAAGAAAACATTACAGAGTCTATAATTTCACCCTTCTCTTGCCTGGACTCTTCCAACAATTGTTCCAGAGTGCTCACAGATGCTTTACACTGTACATGTCAATGGCTATCTGTCCGATGGAGCATAAAATGTGATTCACCTGAAATAGGCCACCTGTCACCACTCAGTGGACATCCAGCTGCAATACTGGTGAGTAAATTCCAGCCTTCATCCCCAATGAACAGCAGTCAGCATGGGTGCATGAATCAGGTGCCTGCCATATAGGCACATATGCAGCAAAATTCACATAACTGTCATTGAGGATACACTGTTGGTAGCCCCTCAGTTCATCTGGGTGGTCAGTTGCTCAACAGTTGCATTTCTATTCATTCATACACATTCTGTATCTGTTATTCACCCCTGTCATTTATAGTCCATGGTGCACCACAGCTGCCTCCATGCTGTTTTTGAATGCCACCCTTAAGCCATGCATGGTATACTTCGACGGTGCCACACATACAGTTGACAGACTTAGCCACTTGAGAAATTCTTCCATCCTTGACCTGAAAGCCAATGATCATATCCTTTTGCACATAAGATACATCCTTCCATTTCTACATTACAACAATGAATGCACTATTCTCCATGGTCTCCCCCTCCCCTCCTTCCCAACATACTTCATATAACCTGCACTGCTAGTGCTGCCATCTGCCGTCTGTGGGCGGTTATTGCGCGCTAATACACTGATGTTGATCATAGGTGTCGGCCACATTAAAATGATTGGACCCTGTATAAAATACATATTTAATTAATTAAAATGTACAAAAATACATCATTAACTTTCAAAGTAATTTGACTTGATAAAACTAATTTCAGATTTGTACTCCCCAAATCAAATGTAATAGTTTCATTTACATAACATAACAGTTTTGTTCAATTTTTTATTTTGGCATTTTTGTAGTGGTTTTTACATCAACATATTACAAACATGAATTACATGTTAGCAGAACTGTCAATCCTTGAGAGACTTATTACAAGAGTCATCCAATAATTAAACAAGCTGATTTACGGAAAGAATGGTTTATTAAATAAATACAATATTTTGGCTTTTTTCCGTGTGATTCCCATTAACTTCTACATACTTATCCCATTTTCTTACAAGTCTTATTATCCCCTCAGTGAAGTATTCTTTATGCTTTGCCTCTTCATTGCTGGTGAACCTGATGCCACGCAAAACTTCTTTCATTGTACCAAACACATGATAATCAAAAAGGAACAAGGTCAAGGCTGTAAGAAGGATGACGTAGAACCTCCTTACCCACTTTGCCAATAGTTTCTAGCAACAGTTGCGTCATATGAGAGCAAGCGATGTTTTGAAGAAAAAGCACGCCTTTCCTCTGCCAGCCAAGACATTTTCTCTTCAGCGTGTGTTTTTCTTTGTTCTCAATCACATCTGGGTAGCACAGACTCTTGTTAGTGCATTTCTCCTCGAAAAACTGCAGAAAATACAACCACGATCTCTCCAGAATATGGTGAACATTATCTTTACAAGTAATGGTGGCATTTTGAATTTCTTATGGACAGGCAACTTCCATGACATGCTTTGATGTTTGGACTCTGACTCAGAATAATGTATCCAAGATTCACCACAGGTTAAAATCCTGTCCAAAAATGCATCACCTTCACTATTGAAATGACTTGTCAGCTCACAAGGGAACATGCCCAACTGTAAATAAACAATATCAATGAAACTTGGCAGGTGTGTAGAGGCAGCAACACATATTTTTTGTTTGTGCTCAGTCTCTCTTTTAAGAGGTAAAACACAGCTGAAGTGTAATTTGGTATACTAGATCTGAAGTTAATATATGATGTCTAATCAAACTTGGAAAAAAAAATTCCCTGAGAATTCCAGGTGTGAGGAGAAAGACTAGTGTCAAGAACCTCCATATAAATTGATGGTGAAGGTGGAGACAGCATACCACAATAATGACTTTTCTTTCCTATCGGCTGAGCTGTACACAACCGTAAACAGTAGTTTAAGTGCAAAACATTGATAATTTAAATAGAATAATATTCACATGATTAACATATTTTGAGATATTCAGTGTTTCAAAATTTGTGATGTATAAAACTCAATAAAATTCAATTTCAATGCTACATCAGAACACAGAATTTCCTGAGATTTTGTGAAATTATTGAGATTCCCTGAGATTTCCCTGATTTTTCTATGTAAAATGTAATTCCCTGAGGATTTCAGGTTTTCCAGAAGAATTTCTGTCCTCAAATATTTTTGAAATGATGATTTATAAAAAAATGTTTCCCATATAAGTACACTGGAATAACAGAGGGGAAAGAGTAGGTGTTTCCAAGGGCCTAAGGCTTTTGGAGGAAAGGTTCAAGACTGTGTTTTAGGTCTGTTTACATTCTGGACTCTGTATGGTGGTGGGAGGGAGTTTCTGAGAGTGAGCTGCGAGACAGGGTTTGTCAGCTATAAGGGAATGTGGGGGAAGTTTGGAAGCTGTTGTAGAGGTCGTGGACCGTTGTAGTCCAAGGTAGGAGTAGGAATTTGAGATGGCATTGGGCATGCTGCCCTAGTTAGTGGAAGGCAAGAGTTTCAGTGTGTGAGGTGAGAACCAAGAATTTGGGCTTGCACAGAAGGAAAATTTTATGGATGGAAAGGAGGTATTGCAAAGATGTTTTGCTCTGATTTACATGGTTTTTCAGTATTATGTTAGTGAGTGTTAAAGACTGGCAGAATCTCAACAGATGGAGGTCATTGTGAAAGGAGGAGTTGCAGCAGGAGATGGATAACTTGATGGTATGGCAGGAACAGTATGTGAAACTGGATTGTGGTAAGGGATAAGGAAACTTGTAATTATTGGCACAAATGGAAGAGCAAGGGTCCATGGTGGAGGATACAAACGTCTAAAAATACATAAACAGTGTAGAAATATGTGCTACAAATTCACAAATATATGCGTAAATATGTGGGAAAAATCACGAAAAGGACAGAATCGATGAAGTATGGGGAAACACGATGAAACCTCAGGGAGCAGGCCAATAGTAAAAGGTGAAAGCAAACTGAAATCAATGTGAAAACACAATGAAATAAAAGATAAAAATAAATAAAAAGATTATAACATAGGTAGCAATTCGGTGAATGGATACATAGGAAGAAGGGGGAACAGCAAGTGTGGCTAAATTAAGTTAGGTTAGTATGTGCAAACGGGAATAAGAGAGGAGAAAAGTTGATATGTAAGTAACATGTTTGAAAAGTGTATAGCTAAATTTTGTATTAATTTAAAATTTTGCAAAATACCTCATCACCATTAACTAATTTTGAAAAATGAAAACTGTTTTACAACACAAATTGGGGAAGCTTTCAAGTTTCATACACCCACTGGTAATAAAGCTGATTTCTGAAATACCACTTTCGGAAAATAAGCTGTACACAATGTGCTGTCAAGAGTATTTTGAGTGTGCCTAATTAAAATATCTAAACATTCATTTTTAGTCTAGTTATTATTTTATTCATATTTGTTTTAAATTGTTATTTTATGTTTTACATTCATTTTTCTTTTCTTCTTGTCTTTTTGTTTACCGTTTCACATATGTGTAATTGGTAATTGAAAATATTAAGCAGCTCATAATTACAAGAAGAAATCATTATGATAATGATAACCTGTAAATAAATGCTTAAAAACTAACATTTTCTTACACTATGGACATAAAATGAACATAATTTCTTCACACAGTATACACGACAGAGAACCTCTAAATATCCTTAATTGTATCAGGCATATTTCAAGACATTGGTATGCCTTGGCAAAGAGAATTGGTTATGTAGTTGTGACTGCAGCTTGATGATACTGTTTCTCAACCGGAGATTGAAATCATAATCATTCAACAGAACTACATTCAAAAATATCCTCAAAAAGTTCTTGCAACACTGAAAGCTGTAAAAGCCGTATACATCTCACGACTTTACCTGTGCTGTCAATCCCTTTGGGATCAGCAGATGAATAAGTTCCTTGTCCTAAGATATGATGCTCTAAGCAGTTCTTTGACATTAACCACCGCAAGAATCTAACAATAATACTGATATTTCTCTCTCACTAGGAAAGAAAATATCTTTCAAATATCTTTTGCCTGGTCAGACATTTGTTTACCAGATATCAATGCTGACACAAAGACATTTGGGGTTTCAAAAAAAAGATTCTCAAATTTTTGGTCCAAACTCTCCATTAGTTTCTTTTAAAACTATGAAACAGTGGGTGGTCAGTGAGTGGAAAAAACAGTTCTGAGCATTGTACCTGAGGACAAGAAATAACTGGTGACCCTAAAGGCCTCAAATGGCTCAAGGTACAGCCATGGCATGTATTTATTTATTTATTATCATCCCAATGATCAAATTTGTGATATAGGATTTGTCAGGATACATTTTAACAACTATATAATATCTTTACAAAATTGTTATCTGTGCTGAATTAATATGAATCTATCTTATCTTTAATACAATATACAACTAATAAGTGTTTTTATAACATAATTTCTTATGTGCTTGACAGACATATTCACTGATGTAATTTCATTTGTCACATTAACGTAAACATATATTCTTATACAGTTGTGCAGAGATATTCACTTATGCTGTAATAACATTTGCCAATCATGTGGTTCTTTATAACAGTTTTAAATTTATCCTCATTTTCCAGCTCTTTGATATGTTTTGGTAGTGCATTAAAAAGTTTGATGCCTTGATTACATACATGTTTCTGACTTCGGGTCCTTGTTACAGCTTGTATGTGGAGATCTTTCCATTTCCGTGTATCGTAATTATGGTAGTCTGTATTGGTTTTCATTTTGTCCTGATTTCTTTTGATCACCAACAGACATTTCAGAATGTATAATGATGGAATTGTTAAAATTTTCAATGCTTTAATAAGGGGCCTACAATGCGTTTGAGGTGGGCTCTGGGTCATTATCCGAATAGTGCGTTTTTGTAATTTGAAAATCTCATTTAGACAACAATTTGTTTTTCCTCAGAATACTATCCCATAGGATGCAATGGACTGAAAATAGCCAAAATATACTAATCTGGTACAGTCATTACTACAAACTCTTGAAATTATTCTAAGTACAAAACATGCTGAATTTAGTTTTAGTGCTAAGCTCACCACATGGTCCTTCCAGTTAATCTTCTCATCAATGTGCATACCCAGGAATTTTGAACACTGTACTCTTCCAAGTTGTTTGCCCTTCATGGTGGGGTTTAGGTTGTCATGTTCACTTATTTTTCCATATTGCACATAATTAGTTTTTTTGCATTCAGTGTTAGCTTGTTAGCACTAAACCATTTTTGTATATCTTGTAGGACATGGTCCACAGTACTGTGCAATGACTGCTTCATATCACTAACTATTAAACTAGTATTATCAGCAAATAACATGATTATAGCTTTTCTCTCTGACACTCGAATATCATTAATACAAACGAGGAACAGCAAGGGCCTAATACACTTCCTTGGGGTACTCCTACTGTGACCTCCCTTGGATCTGATCTTAGTTTAATTTTTTGATTAATATTTGGTGCTGTAATTTCAACCACCTGCATCCTCTTTTCCAGATAAGACTCAAACCACTTTTTTACCGGTCCTCTGATATGATTGTGATGTCAATCTCCACTTGAGAAATAACATAATCAAACTGCAGTCTCCAGTACATAATCAATTCTCTCCACCGAGGCTTACCAATGTACCGAAATATGCCTGATACAAACAAGGATATTTACAGGATCATCCATAACAATTTGAAATCCTGCTGAATTTTGTTTTATATTGTGTTATCTGTTGTGTATATTATGTGAAGAAACTTCACTCATTTTATGTGCAAGGTGTAAGTAAAAAATTTTATGCATTCATTTACAGATTATTGTTATTGTAATAATTTTGTGTTGTAATAATGAGTTACTTACTACATTCAATTAACATAATACCCACATGTGAAATGGTAAACTAAAAAATAAAAATGAATGTAGGAGGTAAAACAACAATTTAAAACATAAAACAAATAGAAGTGAAATAAATAACTAGGCTAATAACGAATGTTTACATATTTTAATTAGGTACGCTTAAAATACTCTGATAGCATATTGTGCACATCTTACTCTCCAAAAATGGTATTTCAGAAAGCAGCTTCATTACATGTGGATATACGTAGCTTGGTCACTTCTTTAATGTGTGTAGTAAAAAAAGTTTTCTTCAAAATTAATTAATGGTGGTGGGGTATGTTGAAAAATTTCAAATTATTACAAAATTTGATTATACAGTTTTCTTCATGAACGTTAATTACAAGTCAACTTTTATATGAGAAACACTTTTTGTAAAACATCATTTCAAAGATATTCCCTCCAAATCTAATATACCAAATTAAAGCTTCCAGTGTTTTTTACCCCTTAAAAGTGAACGTGTTCACAAACAAAAAAAAACACATACTGCATTATTTTGCCCTCTCTACACACCCGCCATGTTTCTTCAATATCATTTATTGACACTCGGCAATGTTCCCTTGTCAGTAATTTGTTGAACAGTAAGTCATTAGCATTCCTGGATAAGTGAATCAACGCAAGCTTGTAATGTCGAGATAAATACTGCAACTGTACACCCGCAAGCAAGGTTTGTCAGTGATTACCCTTTAGCATCCAGTTTTAAACTTTTGCACCTGCACATAAAAACTAGCATGGTTCATGCTACTATGAGTAGCACCATGGTGTAGTGGTTATGATACTTAACTGTTGCATGGAGGGTCATGAGTTCAAAACTCACCTGGACTGTAAAATTCAACTGGCATATTGTTTGTTCACCTGAGCGAATATTTTTGAGTTGTATTTTTTCAAAAAGTAAAAATCAGATCGCAGAATGCTGTTCTTGAAAAGTACTTTCTTTGGGCAGACATGCCATCAAAATTAAGATCTTATTTGTTATGTTTACATAAATATTAATTGAAAGAATGACTAACACCCTTCATAAGCTTGCCAACTAACACTTACAAAAGTTTCAGATGATTAGCTTTTCACAGCATTCACACAACGATGGCACCGGTGACGACACCTACAACGTGCTGACACGAGGAACATTTCCAACCGATTTCTCATACACAAACACCAGTTGACCGGCATTGACTGGTGAAACGTTGTTGTGATGCCTCATGTAAGGAGGAGAAATGCGTACCATCTCGTTTCCAACTTTGATAAAGGTCAGATTGTAGCCTATCACAATTGAGGTTTATCGTATCGTGACATTGCTGCTTGCGTTGGTCGAGATCCAATGACTGTTAGCAGAATATGGAATCGGTGGCTTCAGGAGGGTAATAAGGAACGCTTTGCTGGATCCCAACGGCCTCATATCACTAGCAGTCGAGAAGACAGGAATCTTATCTGCATGGCTGTAACGGATCGTGCAGCCACGTCTCGATCCCTGAGTCAACAGATGGTGACATTTGCAAGACAACAACCATCTTCACCAAAAGTTTGATGACGTTTGCAGCAGCATGGACTATCAGCTCGGAGACCACGGCTGCGGTTACCCTTGACGCTGCATCACAGACAGGAGCAACTGCGATGGTGTACTCAATGACGAACCTGGGTCCACGAATGGCAAAACATCATTTTTTTGGATGAATCCAGGTTCTGTTTACAGCATCACAATGGTCACATCCGTGTTTGGCGACATGGTGGTGAACGCACATTGGAAGCGTGTATTCGTCATTGCCATACTGGCATATCACTTGGCGTGATGGTATGGGGTGCCATTGGTTACACATCTCGGTCACCTCTTGTTCGCATTGACGGCACTTTGAACAGTGGACGTTACATTTCAGATGTGTTACAACCCGTGGCTCTACACTTCATTCAATCCTTGCGAAACCCTACATTTCAGCAGGATAATGCATGACCGCATGTTGCAGGTCCTGTACAGGCCTTTCTGGATACAGAAAATGTTCGACTGCTGCCCTGGCCAACACATTCTCCAGATCTCTCACCAATTTAAAACGTCTGGTCAATGGTGGCCGAGCAAATGGCTTGTCACAATACGCCAGTCACTACTCTTGATGAACTGTGGTATCATGTTGAAGCTGCAAGGGCAGCTGTACCTGTACATATCATCCAAGCTCTGTTTGACTCAATGCCCAGGCGCATCAAGGCCATTATTACGGCCAGAGGTGGCTGTTCTGGGTACTGATTTCTCAGGATCTATGCACCCAAATTATGTGAAAATGTAATCACATGTCAGTTCTAGTATAATATATTTGTCCAATGAATACCCGTTTATCATCTGCATTTCTTCTTGGTGTAGCAATTTTAATGGCCAGTAGTGTATATTTCCATGATTGTGGTGCCTGTCTTCAGTGCGACCTACATCAGTCTGTGTGGTGACCTTAACGTACATACTAATTTGTTGCTATACATTCCATGTTAACAGTCTTTTGTTTCATTTTGTGCTTTTTTTTTTTTTTTATTTACTGTGTAGCACATGTCTTCTAAAAGAAAAAACACTGTCTTATTATTGGCGGAAAAAATAGAAGTCCTTGAATGCTTAAAGACATGAGTGGTAAGTAGTTAACTGACATGTTTAGCATGGGAACATCAACAATTTCAGATATAAAGGAAAACAAGCCCTCATTTTTAAACCTTGTGACTGTCCTTGAGAATGAAGGTGTGAATTTGTTGAGAAAAAATGATAAAAACAGCAGAAAACAAAGAGCTTCAAGATGCCACATTCAAGTGCTTTTGCAGTAGTGAGCATTTGGAAACCATTTTTCAGACCTGATTGTCTGCAAAAAAGGAAAACTTTTAGCTGAGAAAATCGATAGTTTGACTTCATTGAAAGTGACCAATGGTTGGCTATGGAATTTCTTGGCAAGGTACAGTATTTGTGAGGTGGAGTTAAGTGGTCAAAAGCTATCAGCAGACCAAAAAGCAGCAGAAAAGTTTATTGGAAAATCAAAAATTGAAGCAGAATCTTATGACCCTGAATTTTTATACAACACAGATGAAACAGGCCTTATTTTGAAAGCTTTGCCAGAGACAATCGCAGCCTTTAAAATAGCAAATAGTGCTCCTGGCTATAGGTTAGTACAGAACGGGTTACTGTGCTAACTTTAAGGGACACTACAATACACCCCTTCCACGGTTTTCAAAAATGTTGTTACAGAAATCAGCCAGGATCCTGGATGATTTTGGATTTGTTTTACAAATGATAATATTGAATTTTCAATCTGCAATTAAAAAAAGTCTTCTCGATACTGAAATTATGTAGCAATATTCCAGAAGACTACTGTTAAGGAAGCTTTCAACAGAAGATGGAAACAAAGAGGCATTGTGGCTCATGATCAAAAATTAAACATGAAAGACTGCTTGCTCTAGGCAGTGGTGGAAGCCTGGAATTTGGTGAAAACAACCACATTAAAAAGAGCTTGGAATAAACTGAAAGACATTTTTACATGATGAGGTACAATCAAACAATGGAAACTCCAGCTCTGGGATGTCAAAAATATTAGGAAAAGGATAGACTGCTACTTACCATAAAGATAACCCGCTGAGTTGCAGATAGACACAATAAAAAGTCTGTTACACACACACACACACACACACACACACACACACACACACACACAGACATTCACACACGCAAGCACACCTCATGCACATATGACTGCTTCAATCAGCAGCTCTGACTGGAATGGCAATGCATCCCGGTCAGAGCTTCCGGTGATAGCAGTCGTGTGCATGAGGTGTGCTTGCTTGCGTAAATGTGTGTGTGTTTTCTTTGCTGAAGAAGGTTATGGCTGAAAGCTAATGTGTAACAGTTTTTCATTGTGCCTGTCTGCATCTCAGAGATGAGGTACAGAAGAAAGAAGATGAGAGATGAAGAGTGAAAAGGAAGAAAAAGAGCCTTTTAAAAATTCCTGGCCATTCTATCTGCAGTGAAAAGGATTTAGGCGACTGGCTGGCTTGTGATTCTTTCGATCCTGGATTCCAGATTCTCAGTGATGATGAAATCATTCAAAGTGTAAGAGACAAAACTGATGGCCAAGAGGACGACATTGTCACTAAATCACATGAAGGACTATCAGCTGGTGAGGCGCTTGCATGTCTTGACGCTGCGCTAACATGGAGTGGCAATCTGAGTATGATCATACGTAGGTGACCACCATCAAGTGGATACATGACTTGGTTGCATGAAAATGATCGAAGACAGCCTAATAACTGGCTGTGATTGAAACATTCAAGAACTGACACTGTATGTAAGTACAGTATTGTACAAAGTCTAAACAATATTGTTTTATAGTCATTAAATTAGTATTACAGTAGTATGTACACACAAATTTAGCATTTCTGAAATAAATTACCTGTTTCATGATTTATCCAAAGCATAATGCAGGAATGGCTCTAATCTCTCCATATGCGAATTTAGAGCATGGGGCTGGAAATCATAAGATTGTGAGCTCCAACCCCAGCTGGGTCACTTTTTTTCACCTATGCCTTTTAGCCCCCCTATGAACCATGGACCGTTGGTGGGGAGGCTTGCGTGTCTCAACGATACAGATAGCCGTACTGTAGCTGCAACCACAACGGAGGGGTATCTGTTGAGAGGCCAGACAAACGTGTGGTTCCTTAAGTCGGGCAGCAGCCTTTTCAGTAGTTGCAGGGCCAACAGTCTGGATGATTGACTGACCTGGCCCTGTAACACTAACCAAAACGGCCTTGCTGTTTTGGTACTGCGAACGGCTAACAACAAAGGGAAACTACAGCCATAATTTTACCCGAGGGCATGCAGCTCTACTGTATGATTAAATGATCATGCCGTCCTCTTGGGTAAAATATTCCGGAAGTAAAATAGTCCCCCATTCGAATCTCCGGGCGGAGACTACTCAAGAGGACATCGTTATCAGGAGAAAGAAAACTAGTGTTCTACGGATCGGAGTGTGGAATGTCAGATCCCTTAATTGGGCAGTTAGGTTAGAAAATTTAAAAAGGGAAATGGATAGGTTAAAGTTAGATATAGTGGGAATTAGTGAAGTTCGGTGGCAGCAGGAACAAGACTTTTGGTCAGGTGAATACAGGGTTATAAATACAAAATCAAATAGGGGTAATGCAGGAGTAGGTTTAATAATGAATAAAAAAATAGGAGTGTGGGTAAGCAACTACAAACAGCATAGTGAACACATTATTGTGGCCAAGATAGACACGAAGCCCACGCCTACTACAGAAGTACAAGTTTATATTCCAAATAGCTCCGCAGATGCTGAAGAAGTTGATGAAATGTATGATAGGATAAAAGAAATTATTCAGGTAGTGAAGGGAGATGAAAATTTAATAGTCATGGGTGACTGGAATTCAACAGCAGGAAAAGGAAGAGAAGGAAACGTAGTAGGTGAATATGAACTGGGGCTAAAGAAAGAGGAAGCCGCCTCGTAGAATGTTGCACAGAACATAACTTAATCATGGCTAACACTTGGTTCAAGAATCATAAAAGAAGGTTGTATACATCGAAGAACCCTGGAGATACTAAAAGGTTTCAGATAGATTATATAATAGTAAGACAGAGATTTAGGAACCAGATTTTAAATTGTAAGACATTTCCAGGGGCAGATGTGGACTCTGACCACAATCTATCAATTATGAACTGTAGATTAAAACTGAAGAAACTGTAAAAAGGTGGGAAGTTAAGGAGATGGGACCTGGATAAACTGAAAGAAGCAGAGGTTGTACAGAGTTTCAGGGAGAGCATAAGGGAACAATTGATAGGAATGGGGGAAAGAAATACAGTAGAAGAAGAATGGGTAGCTTTGAGGAATGAAATAGTGAAGGCAGCAGAGGATCAAGTAGGTAAAAAGACGAGGGCTAGTAGAAATACTTGGGTAACAGAAGAGATACTGAATTTAATTGATGAAAGGAAAAAATACAAAAATGCACCAAGTGAACCAGGCAAAAAGGAATACAAACGTCTCAAAAATGAGATCGACAGGAAGTGCAAAATGGCTAAGCAGGGATGGCTAGAGGACAAATGTAAGGATGTAGAGGCTTATGTCATGAGGGGTAAGATAGATACTGCCTACAGCAAAATTAAAGAGACCTTTGGAGAAAAGAGAACCACTTGCATGAATATCAAGAGGTCAGATGGAAACCCAGTTCTAAGCAAAGAAGGGAAAGCAGAAAGGTGGAAGGAGCATATAGATGATCTATACAGAGGCGATGTTCTTGAGGACAATATTATGGAAATGGAAGAAGAGGTAGATGAAGATGAAACGGGAGATATGATACTGCGTGAAGAGTTTGACAGAGCACTGAAAGACCTAAGTCGAAACAAGGCCCCGGGAGTAGACAACATTCCATTAGAACTACAGGCAGCCTTGGGAGAGCCAGTCCTGACAAAACTCTACCATCTGGTGAGCAAGATGTATGAGACAGGTGAAATTCCCTCAGACTTCAAGAAGAACATAGTAATTCCAATCCCAAAGAGAGCAGGTGTTGACAGATGTGAATATTACCGAACGATCAGTTTAATAAGTCACAGCTGCAAAATACTAACATGAATTCTTTACAGACGAATGGAAAAACTGGTAGAAGCTGACCTCGGGGAAGACCAGTTTGGATTCTGTAGAATGTTGGAACACGTGAGGCAATACTGACCCTACGACTTATCTTAGAAGAAAGATTAAGGAAAGGCAAACCTACGTTTCTAGCATTTGTAGACTTAAAGAAAGTTTTTGACAATGTTGACTGGAATACTCTCTTTCAAATTCTAAAGGTGGCAGGGGTACTTGTACTGATGGTTGAAAGATGCATTTAGAAATATGACAACAATTTCAACTATCAATTTCACTTCCCTTAGATTACTAGTTGCAATTTGCAGTCTTAGTTCACTACAAATACTTCAAACAGTTGGGCAGTAAGTTACTCAAATTTGAAGTATTGTAATATCTATGATGTACAACAAAAAGGTAATCACCTCATCATCAGGCTATTATGTGTGAATTACAATTTGAAATAATGAAATACGAGGGCTGTTTCCCCCCCCCTCCCTCCCCCCCCAACCTCCGATTGGCTGTAAATAAAAGAAAAATGTACAGAAAATAATAATTTTATTACCAAAAGTACAGTGAAGTCTTAACTTATTTTTCTACATAATCGCCAAAACGATTGAGGCACTTGTCATACCGTGACACAAGCTTTTCGATGCCTTCCTCGAAGAATGTTGCCGCCAGTGAGGACAGGTAAGTCCTGATGGCGTCCTGAAGTTCTTCGTTAGTAGTGAAGCACTGCCCACCTAACCATGACTTCAATGCTCAGAACAGGTGATAATCACTTGGTGCTAGGTCCGGACTGTACAGTGGATGTTCAAAAACTTCTCATTTAAACTTTTTGAGGAGGTCTTTCGTCATGTGGCACTGTGTGGTCGGGTGTTGTCACAGATCAAAACAACACCAGATGAAAGCATTCCTCTGCGTTTGTTTTGAATGGCTCTGCGGAGACAACGTAAAGTTTCACAATAAACTTCCTTGGTTATTGTCGTAGCTTGCTTCATAAAGTCCACCAGCAGCACTCCTTTATGGTCCAAAAACACAGTGGCCATTGTTTTTCTTTTTGTCAGTGAATGTTTAAACTTTTGTGGCTTGCTTGGGGAAGCTGTGTGCATTCACTGCTCTGATTGTTCCTTTGTTTAAGGATTGTCATAGAGGACCGACGTTTCATCGCCAGTAACAATCGACTTCAAAAAAACGTTTCCCTCATTGGCATAACGTGTGAGAAACGATACTGCTGACGCCATCCTTTGCGTTTTGTGGTCAGTACTCAGCTTTTTTGGGATCCAACGTGCACACAATTTCCGATAGCCTAGGTCTTGAGTCACAATTGTGTACAAAGCAGACCTTGAAATGTCTGGAAATTCATCAGACAGTTCGCTAATTGTAAACCTTCGTTTGCATCTCACCGCCTCATAAACACGCTCAACGAGGCCTACAGTGGCGACAGACTTGCAACCTTGTCCACCTTCATCATGGACGTCTGTTCGTCCTTTAAATTTTCGACACCACTCCCAAACACTACCATCACTCATAACGTTGTCACCATACACGTTGCTCATTCTGTGATGGATTTCCGCAGCACTACATCCTTCTGCTTTCAGAAAACGGATTACACATCGTAACTCACATTTGGCGGGAGCATCGAGCATAGCGGCCATGTTTACACGGACGTAGCTCGGCTACAACTGACACACTGCAGCTGAAAACGGCAGAGGTTGTGGTGGAGGAGCTGCGCAATCGCATTACGTGCAGGTCCGGCCCCTCCCTACCTCTTACTTGCTTAGATGGACAATTGGAGGTTGAAAAAAAAAAAAAAAATAATAATAATAACCCCTCGTATTTTTAACTGACATTTTCCATTTCTGAAAAATTGCATAGCAATTGTTTTTTAAGTGTTTTGTTTTTTAAGCTTCAAGTAAAATATTTTCAAAAGGTACTTCAACAGTTTTGCATTGCTTACATGTGGCACATTCTGTCAGCAGTAAAGCAGATGGCTCTTTCAGCCTCCTGCTTTCACTGAGTCAAATCTAGATCTGGACATGATTCTTTGTGTGGCATGGAAAAGCAGTCTGCCATAAAGAGTCTACGACAAAGAATTGCAGCAATGTGTCTCTCTAGTGCATCACAGTACCATACTTCCTTTGAAAGAGTGCTGTAAGAGATATTAACCATGCAGATCGTGTATTTTTTTATGAAAAGGAAAGTTGCTACTCACCATATAGCAAAGATGTTGTGTTGTAGACAGGCACAACAAAAAGACTCACAAATAAGCCTACGGCCAGCAAGCCCTTCATCAAAAATAGACAACCGACACACACACACACACACACACACACACACACACACACACACACACACACGCACACGCACACACGACTGGAGTCTCTGGCAACTGAATCCATTCTGCGAGCAGAAGCACCAGTGCATTATGGGAGTGGCAAACGGGTGGGCATAAGGAGGAACCTGCGGCAGGGAGGGGGAGGGATAGTAGGGTAGGGGTGTGGGACAGTGAAGTGCTGTCTGCGGCAGGGAGGGGGAGGGATAGTAGGGCAGGGGTGTGGGACAGTGAAGTGCTGTTGGAGAGCATGCAGGGTTGAGGTGGAGAGAGAGCACGGCAGCTATGTGCAGTTGGAAGGTTAGACAGAGATCAGGGGAGAGGTTGTGGGGTAGAGGTGGGGGATGGGGGTGGGGGGTGGGGTGTAGCGGAAAAGGAGAGAAGTAAAAAACACTGGGTGCAATGGTGGAATGAGGCCTGTGTAGTGCTGGAATGAGAACAAGGAAGGGGATGGAAGGGGGAGGGCAATGACAAATGAAGGTTGAGACCAGAAGGATTATGGGAACGTAGGATACATTGCAGGCAAAGTTCCCACCTGCACAATTCAAAAAAGCTGGTGTTGGTGGGAAGGATCCATATGGCACAGGCTTCGAAGCAGACACTGAAATGGAAGATGTCATTTTCGGCAACGTGCACAGTAACAGAATGGTTCACTTATTTCTTGGCCACAGTATGTTGTTGACCATTCATGCGGACAGACAGCTTGGTTGTCAAGCCCACACAGAATGCAGCACAGTTGTTGCAGCTTAGCTTGTAGGCGCATGATTGTTTCACAGATAATCCTGCCTTTGACAGGCTGTTCGTGACCGGGCTGAAATAGGTGGTGGTAGGAGCATGTATGGACAGATCTTCTATCTAGGTCCACTACAACAATATGAGGCATGAGGTGAGGATTTGGGAGCAGGGGTTCTGAAGGGATGGATGAGTACATTGTGTAGATTCAATGGACAGAGGAATACCACTGTTGGAGGGTGGTAAGGATAGTAGGCAGTATATTTCTCATTTCAGGGCACGATGAGAGGTAGTCAAAACCCTGGTGGAGAATGTAATTCAGTTGCTCCAGTCATGGGTTATGAGGGGAATGCTCCTATATGACTGGACAGTAAGATTTTGGGAGGAGCATAATTACAGTCTGAGAGGGCTTCAGTGAGATACTCCTTATATTTCGAGGGGACCACTCATCACTGCAGATGCGATGACTATAGGTGGCTAGGCTACAGGGAAGGGACTTCTTGGTATGGAAAGGATGGCAGCTGTTGAAGTGGAGGTATTGCTGGTGGTTAATAGGTTTGATAAGGATAGAGGTAATGATGTAGCCATCTTTGAGGTTGAGGTCAAAATCTAGGACAGTCGCCTGTTGGGTTGAGTAGGACAAGGTGAAGCAAGTGGGGGAAAAGCTGTTGAGGGTATCACCCTTGATCGAGATCGCAAAGATGTCATCAATTAATCTGAGTCAGGTGAGGGGTTTAGGATTCTGGATGGCCCATGTGTAGGTTGGCATAGGATGGTGCCATGCTAGTGCCCATAGTCGTACCCCAGATTTGTTTGTAGGTAATGTCTTCAAAGGAGAAGTAATTGTGGGTGAGGATATAATAATATAAATGGTCATAGTGACTAAGAAGGAGGTTATTCATTTGGAATATGTTGGGCATCAAGGCAGGTAGTGTTCCATATCAATAAGGCCACAGGCATTAGGGATGTTACTGTAACGGAAGGTGGCATCACTAGTGACAAGCAAGGCACCATATGGCAAAGCAACAGGAAATGTGGAGAGTCAGTGGAGGAAATGGTTGGTATCTTTTATATAGGGGGGTAGGTTCCGGGTAATACGTTGAAAGTGTTGGTCTACAAGAGCAAAGATTCTCTCAGTGGGGGCACAGTAACCGGTCACAATGGGGTGCCCTGGGAGGTTAGGTTTATGGACTTAAGGATGCATGTAGAAGGTAGGAACATGGAAAGTGGTATGGCTGAGTAGAGAGATGGACTCCAGGGAGAGGTTCTGGGATGGGCCTAAGGATTTGAGTAGTGACTGAAGACCCTGCTGGATTTCTGGAATGGGGTCACTTTGGCAAGGTTTGTAAGTGGAAGTATCTGTCAGCTGTCAGAGTCTTCCTGCCAGGTAATCTTTACGGTTCAAAACAACAGTGGTGGAGCCTTTCTCTGGAGGTAAGATTATAAGGTTGGGATCAGTTTTTAGATGGTGGACTGTGGTGTTTTCTGCGGATGTAAGGTTAGTTTGGATGTTGAGAGATTTGGGGAATGATGGTGACACAAAGTTCGAGGTTAAAAATTTCTGGAAAGTTAACAGGCCAGTGGGGGTGGATAACGGTTGGAGGAGGAGTGAACTGAGTTCAGCAGGGTTCAGTAATGGTCTTTGGTTGAGTCTGATTGGTAGGATTGATGGCGAAAAACTTTTTCCACCATAGGGACAGGGAGAAGGAGAGAAGCTCTTTCACAATTTCTGGATGGCTGAGTTTGCGAGTGGGGAAAAAGGTGTGGCCTTTGGAACGAACTGATATTTCTGTGAGGTTAACGCTTCTGGAGGAAAGGTTCATGACTGTGCTTCAAGCCTGTTTAGGTTCTGAATTCTGTGTGGTGATGGGAGGGAGTTATGGAGGCTGGGGTATATGTAGTAGGTCTGCAAGATAGGGTTTGTCAGCTATGAGAGACTGTGGGGGAGGTTTGGAGCTTGTTGTAGAGTTGGTGGACAGTGATACTCTAATGTAGTAGTAGGAAGTGGGCAGGGTGGAAAGCTTTTCGAGGGCACCTGCATGTCACCATCCTATGCCAATCTATTCATGGCCATCTAGAGGAATCTTTCCTAAACACATAGAATCCTAAACCCCTCACCTGGGTCAGATTCCTTGATGACATCTTTGCGATCTGGATCAAGAGTGAGGTCATCCTATCCACCTCAACAGCTTCTCCCCCATTTGCATCACCTGGCCCTAGTCAACCCAACAAGCCACCCTTAGATGTTGACCTCCACCTCAGAGATGGCTACATCAGTACCTCTGCCCATATCAGATCTACTAATCACAAACAACATTACGACTTCAACAGCTGCCACCCGTTCCATACCAAGAAGTCCCTTGCATACATCCTAGCCACCTGTGGTCACAGCATCTGCAGTGACGAGCGGTCCCTCTCGAGATATACTGAGGGTCTCACTGAAGCCTCCACAACTGTAATTATCCTCTCAACCATGCACAAAAACAAATCTCCCGATCCTTATCTTTCCAGTCTCCTATCACTTCCCAAAGCCCCACTGCCTAGCCACATAGGAACATTCACCCATACCTCAGTACCACTGATGCCACTGAATTACATTCTCTGCCAGGGTTTTGACTACCTCTCGACGTGCCCTAAAATGAGAAATGTCCTGCCCACTATCCTTTCCACTCCTCCCACAGTGGTATTCCACCACCCACTGAACCTATACAATGTACTCGTCCATCACTACACAACCCCTGCTCCCAACTCCTTGCCTCATGGATGGCTCATCTCCCTGTAACAGACCTAGATGTGAGGTCTGTTCCATGCATGCTCCCACCACCACCTACTTCAGTCAGGTCACAAACATCACCTATTCCATCACAGGCAAGGCTACCTGTGAAACCAGTGATGTGATCTACAAGCTAAGCTGCAACCACTGTGCTGCATTCTATGTGGGCATGTCTGTCTGCATGAATGGCCACCAACAAACTGTGGCTAAGAAACAAGTGGACCACCCTGTTGCTGAGCACGCTGCCCAACACGACATCCTTCATTTCAATGACTGCTTCAAAGCCTGTGCCATATGGATTCTTTCCACCAACACCAGCTTTTCTAAATTGTGCAGGTGGGAACTTTCCCTGCAACATATCCTATGTTCCTGTAACCCTCCTGGTCTCAACCTTCATTAGTCATTGTCCTCCCCCTTCCAGCCCCTTCCCTGTTCCCATTCCGGCACTACAGCCCTCATTCCACCATAACACCCAGTCTTTTCACTTCTCTCCTTTTCCATTATCCCCTACCTCCACCTCTCCCCTGCCCTCTGCCTAACCTCCCATTGCACATAGCTGCCCTACCCTCTCTCCACCTCGTCCCTGCGCACTCCCCAGCAGCACTTCACCGTGCCCCGCTTTTACCCTACTATCCCTCCCCTCCCTGCCCCAGCCTGCTCCGCGCCCCCACCCAGTTGTGACTTCCATCATGCACTGGTGCTGCTGCTTGCAGTGAGGTGTCAGTTGCCCAAGACTGCAGTCATGGTTATGTGAGTTGTATTTGTGCGTGTGTGTGTGTGTGTGTGTGTGTGTGTGTGTGCGTGTGTGTGTGTGTGTGTCTCGTCTATTTTTGAAGAAGACCTTGCTGGCTGAAAGCTTACTTGTGACCATCTTGTTGCGCTTATCTGCGACTCAACATCTCCACTATATGGTGAGTAGGAACTTTCCTTTTCATCATCGCTCTCATATAGTCTCACTTCAAATGTCATTCAACATGGAACACAAAACATTCATGCCTCCAGACAACTTTCCTGGTGAGTACTGGTTACATCACATAATATACATCAAAGTGATGATATTTACCTACTTAACATTGTTCTCTGATTTTTTTTCATAGCCCCTAAACAAAATATGCTACACCAGTAGTCATTGGCATAGGTACTTAATGCTACCATGTGAATCCAAGCCAAGTCACTAGTAATGGATAAGAGAGTAGGTATGTGAATTAGCTACTATCAACAACACAGTGAACACATTATTGTAGCCAAGATAGACACAACACCAACACCCATCACAGTAATACATGTTTATATGCCAATTAGCTCTGCAGATGGAGAGACTGAAAGAATATATGATAAATGAAATTATTCAGATAGTTAAAACAGATGAAAATTTAATTGTTACTGGGAACTGGAATTCAATACTATGCCAACAATGTGATGGGAAAATAGGATGGGAACATGGAATGGCGGAGAGGAATCAATGGGAAAACTGCCTGGAAAAATTCTGTACAGAACACAATTTAATCATTGGTAATAGATATAAAAATCATGAAATATGGTTATATACTCAGAAGAGCTGCAGATATCATAAGGTTTAATACAGATTACATAACGATAAGACAAGAGATTTAGGAGCCAGACTTTAAACTGCAAAACATTTTGAGCGGCGAATATGGACTCTGACAGTAATTTATTGGTTATGATCTGCAGATCAAAACTGAAAAAAAAAGAAAAAACTTCAGAAAGGTCAGAAATTAAGGAACTGGGATCTGGATAAATTGAAGTAAACAAAGACTGTAGCTTCTTGCATGACTATGAGAATAATAGACACTACCCACAAGAAAATTAGGGAGATCTCTGGAGAAAAGAGAAGACCCTTTATGAACGTAAAGAGCGAAGATGGTGAGCCTACACTGAAAGCTGAAAGGCAAAAGACTGAAGAAATATGTAGAAGGGCTGTACAAGGGAAATTAACTTGAAGATAACATTATAATAAGGGAAGAAGAAGTAGATGAAGATAGGATAAGATAGGAGATATATACTGTGAGAAGTGTTTGACAAAGCACTGAAGAGCTAAGTTGAAACAAGACCCATGGGGTTGGTTACAAGTCATCAAGAATTAGTGAGATCCTTGGGAGAGTCAGCCATGGCAGAATTATTCCACCTGGTAAACAAGATACATGAGATACGTAGAAAAATCTCAGACTTTAAGGAGAATATAATAATTCTTAGTACTGCCAGATGTGAATTCTTAGTGCTGCCAGATGTGAATATAACTGAACCATGAGTTTAATCTGAATTCCACAAAAATATTGGCATACAGTAGGTATTACTGTGTTTACTTGTAAGATAGACTGAAGAAAGACAGACCTACAAGCATTTGTCAATTTAGGGACAGCATTTGGCAGTGCCAACTGGAATACACTGTTGGAAGGTAGAAGAGACAAATTACAGGGTGTCCACAACTTGTACAGAAACCATACTGCAGTTCTAACAGTCAAAGGACATGAAACAGAAGCAGTAGTTGAGTAAAAAAAATGTAAATGCCGTGTGGCTAGGGCCTCCCGTCGGGTAGACCGTTCGCCTGGTGCAAGTCGATCGAGTTGATGCCACTTCGGCGACTTGTGTGTTGATGGAGATGAAATGATGATGATAAGGACAACACAACAACCAGTCCCTGAGCGGAGAAAATCTCCGACCCAGCCAGGAATCGAACCCGGGCCATTAGGCACGACATGCTGTCACGCTGACCACTCAGCTATCAGAGGCGGACAGTAGTTGAGTAAGGGAGTGAGACAGGGATGAAACATCTCCCTGGCATGACCCTGTGATGGTAACCAAGGAGAAACTTGTAAAGGCAACAGTCAATGGAAAAGAAATAAAAATTTTGAGGTTTGCTGATGGCATTTGTAATAACCAGAGATTAAGAGAAGCAGATACCAATATGAATAAATGATACACATAAATAAATATGACCCTCATTAAATCAGTAGAAACAATGTCTACCATAAAATACTTAAAATAAAAATTTCTAGTGGTTATGATAAATTATCAATAACATTACTTAAGGTGCGTTGTTCTGAGATTAGTACAATATTAAGTTATCTACATAACCACCCTTGTATCACTGGAACATTTCCCAACTGGCTGAAATATGCTGAAATTAAACCTGAGTATAAGAAAGCGGAAAAGGAAATACTGACAAACTTCCATCCAGTTCCACTTTTTCCAGCATTCTCGAAAATTTTAGAATAGGTAATATATAACCAGCTACGAAATTTTAAACATGGCTAAAGCAGCAACTGTTGAAAATCTTCACGGTAAATTATAACAGCCAAAAGTGTCATCAGTAGTTAAAATTAAAATATCACCTCCATCTGTACAGCATAATTATGAAGGGGTTGGTCGATGCGAACACAGGCTAAGTACCGATAATATGCTGTGCTCGCATCGACCAACCCTTTCATAATTATGCTGTATGGATGGAGGTGATATTTTAATTTCAACTACTGATGATGCCTTTGGCACGATTTTGTTATGCATCTCCACTGCAGGATGTGATTTTAGTGTATTTTTGCTTCTGATGAAGGTATATTTAGATGTACCGAAACCATGGTCAAGGATTTTAATAAATCTTTATCCTGCAACTGTTTGGCTGTTATCATTTACCGTGAATATAAGCAGCTACTTAACTATCTGACCACAAGCAATACACTGCCTGGAAAAAAACAACTGAAGTCCCTGGAAGACATTGTTGCATGTCAATGTAACTTTGTGCACACACTGTAACATTCCCTGGCAGCACACACACTTTTAATAAAATGAAATGACATTTAATTGTACTATGTACACCTATGAAGCAATTCGTATGTACTGTCATTGTTTAACAAAAAAAATATATTATTTAATTTTGTATAAAGGACATTCATTATTATTGTAATATTTTCTGTAGTAATATTCTCGATGTATTTATGATTGTAATATTTCAATACTCATAATGTAATTACGAAATATGTTAATATCTGCGATAAAAAAAAAAATGTAAAATACAGCCACAGAGGAAAATAATGTTGTAAGATTACAAAGAGAAATTAACAAGCAGCAACAGTATAAATAGGGATACATAATGTGCATTCTTTGTCGTCTTCCTCGAGAACTGAGAGAGAGAGGGACCTGTGACGTAGCATTTTATGAATGAGTAGACTTCTTTTGTCTGTATCTATCTTTAGCCACCATTAGAGGAGAAATTACAAAGTAATGTAAGTTGAATTATTGTTGTGGTCTAAATACATTATAATTTATCAAAATTGTGTATTATTAATGTAAATTAGCTTGCCCATGTCATCTATAATATTTCTTTAAAGAATTTTCAGCATTTTTAGCAATTATCGTTAGTGTTGCTGGGCTGTGCCGCGACCGAATGATTTGCAGCGGCGGCACGTTTAAAAAATTGTTCCGCTAAAAAATTAACCAAACCCGTAAATCGGGAGCAGATAAAATTAGCAGTGAACTACGAAATATTTTTCTTTTACAGTGATCCTGAGGCTGACGGAATTTATTACTG
Organism: Schistocerca piceifrons; assembly: GCF_021461385.2. Classification (NCBI taxonomy): domain Eukaryota; kingdom Metazoa; phylum Arthropoda; class Insecta; order Orthoptera; family Acrididae; genus Schistocerca; species Schistocerca piceifrons. The sequence goes on along the minus strand of NC_060138.1, from coordinate 42,092,571 downwards.
GTTTTACATTTGTGCATTCATAGGCGGATAATTAACGTTGAAGTTGTTAATCTGTTGGTTCTTTCAATTTCTAAAGCAAATAACTTAAACGTATAGTGAAATGTGTATTGTCAATGATAATTAAACGTTCAGGTCGGCTTGGCAATATTTAACCATTTTCTGCTAACAGAGACAGTCTTGTGTTCCATAGCTAATGCCGGGAAAGAATTCAGTGAATATTTGAAAAACCACTGCATTTAGAAAATGTGTGCCAAGGCCGAAATATGTAAAAAATTTAATTTATGCAATTTTCAACTAAATGTTCTTAATCAGTTAATATGAATTTATCAGCATGAGAGGGTAGCTAAGGTTCACGTAATTTTAAATGTACTTAATTATGTCTAAATGAATTTTTATTACCACACGTAAATAAGGGGTTCTACAACAAAGTTCGTACTGAAAGAGCGAATAACAAAAATATTTAAAGCAACATTTCCTCCCCATTTTCAAATCCATTTTCGATTCGATTTATTTCCATTTTTACATAATAAATAAATAAATAAATATATATATATATATTTCATTAAATTGGCGCCCAATAACGCAGAGCATGAATAAGCAGTGGCCACAAAATACCCATGAGATAATTAGGGAATTATTGTAGTCGAACTTTGTTGGAGAACAATTAATAATTTTTCATGTATTGCATGTATTGCCTAACCAATATTGTATGGTAATACCTGTATATGATTTTTTGCATGAGAACACTATACACCCAGAGGCAAGCTGAAGAAGAGAGCTCATTATATCAAAAAATTAATTACCTACCACAATACCAGGGGGCAGCTGCACCCAAGATAGATCACCAAAAGGTAAAGCTACAGTGTAGTTGTCCTGTGGGTAGTACAGTAGCCTCAGTGCAGTGTTCTCGGATCATTAGTGGTGTGCTTGTTGTTAGTGCTTTTTTTTTTAAATAACAGGACATTTGAGCAGTTAGTCATCGTAGTATATAATAAGTGTGTTTCAACAAATGACCATTTCTTGTGTGACTATGTCTGTGAAACCTGAGTGTTAGGATATTTAGTTCAGATTTTGTTTCTTTTGTTGACTATGGTTAGATTGCGTAGTCAGAAAAATATAAACATGGACAATGAACAACAGTTAGCAAGCTGTGATACCGATTTAGAAAGTGGGGCACAAAGTAATGTTAGTGGCTTAGTTCAGGAAGTACAATGTAAGAATCTGAGGGCAGAAGGGCAAGAAATGTTGCCACTGCCAGCCAGTGATTCAGTTGAAAGTAGAAATACTGTGCCACTTACAAGCACTAGACACGGACCAGAGAGTGGTGAGGTGTCAGAAGTGCAATCATTAATGGTTATGTTCGAGCGCATGCTCAATTTCCAAGCTGAATTCGCACTTATGCAAGCAGAACACGATAGAGAACATGATGCTAAACAAGCAGATCGTGATCGACGCCTGCATGAGAGAGACTTGCAGTTAATGCAATCTTTGGAAGCTATGCAAAGTGAGATTGTTAGTTTGAGACAAAACTATGAAACCATACCCAAAGCGGTGCAAGAACTGAGCGAAAGAGTAGATAATATCCAGGTGGCTAACGCCAGTATCGTAGATGAAATTAGTGTACTGGCTAACAGGTTGGAAAAATTAGAAATTGACACAAGTCAAGAAATAGAGCAGAAAATGTCCGAACAGGCGAACAAAATTGAAAACGAATTTATAAAAAAAATAGACAAGAAGGTGCACGCCGCGATTGAGGCCAAGGATTTGGGCTTGAGTGCGGAAGTGCAGGACCTAAAAAGGGCGGTGCACACTGACATTCCGCTGTGGCAGCGGAATGTCAACCGTCGTCTTGCGGAGCTGGAAAACAGCTTGTTGCACGGCGACGCACAGGCGTGTGTCATGCCAGCCAGGTCCAACAATGATAGGCATATAAATACAGCAGTGAAAAATTGCGACTGCGAGACAGAACAGGCAACCAATGTTAGCGAAACAAACAAATGTCACTCCAAAATAGTGATTGAAGAAAGCCTAATTAAAAACCGACAGTTTCAGATCTTTACAACGGAGAAGAAATCTGTTCACCCTGTAGTATTTATCAAGGGATTTAGGAACATTTTGCCTAGTGTTTGGAGTCATACACAGAAAATACAGTTCGTTATGTTGTACATACAAGGAGATGCTGCATTATGGGCAACCGAAGCAGCTGACAGTTGTGACACATATGAGCAATTTGAAAAGGCATTCTTGGCCAAATATTGGTCAACATGTATTCAGGAGAGATGGCGGAAAGAGGTATATAATCCAGAGCCGTATTCTCCACGATTAGGCAATTTGCGAAAATATTTTGAGAAATACATTAATAAGACCCGTTACTGGGACGAGCAGATTTTATCCCGGGATTTGATCAGACTTTTGAAATCACACTTGCCGATACACGTAAAGGAAAAACTTATACACGTACCGGAGAACGACATGGAACATTTCTTGTCTGTTCTGGACTCAATTGACCTGATTCAGAAGCATGTTAAGGCAGCCTCTGAACAGGCTAGAAGTAACGGAAACGGTTACAGAAATGGTCGAAATAACACGCCTCCACCAAATAATGGAAACGGCGGAGGTAACAATAGGAGACAACATTATGTACAAAACGGGAATAGAGGTAGAGACCGGAACGGCAATAGTCCGCCGGTGAACAATGACCGGAAAAGGAAGGTACGATGACCGATATGAAACAGGCCCACCAAGCAATAGTAGATGGAAAAATGCCAGGGGGCTGTGGAACACCAATACCTATAACGATGCAAACCGAACTTGGCCACAGAACCAGAGGCCCAGTCCGGACCGGCAAAACAGTGAAAGATATGACAATAACCGACCGCCACCACAAAATGCGCCAATTGAAACAGGCCCACCAAGCAATAGTAGATGGAAAAATGCCAGGGGGCTGTGGAACACCAATACCTATAACGATGCAAACCGAACTTGGCCACAGAACCAGAGGCCCAGTCCGGACCGGCAAAACAGTGAAAGATATGACAATAACCGACCGCCACCACAAAATGCGCCAATTGCGCAACCGTGGCGGCCGACGCAACACAATTTACACGTAGTGGAGGTCAGCGACACAGAGCAGCCACACCCATCCACCAGTAATAATCCAACAAACTAGATTCAGCCGAGATACGCTCTCCATCGTCGGCTGAGGTTTGGAGTGAGAGCAGCCCGACACAGAACAAAACATTGGAAATCTGTATCCTCAGGTATAATGACGGGGTACAGATGGGACAGGAATTAATAACTAAACCACCCACGTGCATAAAGGAGCACAAAGACAAAGTATAAGCGATAATAGAGATCAAAATTAACAATATTGATGTGCAACCAATCGTAGATACAGGTGCTACTGTCAGTGTCATGAGTATGGACTTATTCAGAATACTGGGGAAAGAAAAGCGTATGCTGGCTTTTCCTGTGAACAATTGCAAAGTCAGTGGAGCCATCAGTGCATAGCGACAAATAATTAAACTCCAAGTGCGGGTAGAGATGTATATAGGGGGAGAAGCCATAGCGTGCTCGTTCCTGGTAGTAAAGGGTTTAAAGGTAGCCTGCATTTTGGGGGTAGATTTTTTGAGAGAAAGGGATGCAGTAATTGACCTTTCTCGGGGAAAATTAAGTTTGATGAACACGGGTAGGAGGATAGAATTGTCCATGCTCAGATCTGAAGAGGTACCAGTGCCTAATTGTAATGCTATTAACATAAAATGTAGGAATCAGTGGATACTACATTTAGACAATCATTCTCTACGACAAAATCTGTATTATCCAGACGTACAAGGTGATCAATTAAAAGCAAATGTGGACGCACTTGTGAACAAAGTATCACAGTCGTATCACAGTCCGAAAATTTGAACTCAATGCAACACCAGGATTTGGTACAGTTATTATCTAACTATGCAAATGTATTTTCAGAACGACCAGGAATTGTTAAGGGATATCAATACAATATCGAGGTGAAGCCTCACAAAACCTACTGTTGAGCCTCATACTCCATTCCTTGGTCCCAGAAGGAAATAGTAGCTATCTCTTAGCAGATCCCCAATCAGGGAAAGTACGGGGACTGTATCCGCGTAAGAATGTGAAAATATTCCTCCAGTAAATGACTAATAGTCCTATGTGATGTGTAAAAAGGTACACCATTCTTTTGGAAATGAATGAACATTAATGATGTGTGATCTGTAGAGATAATGTACTAGAGTAGAAGTATTTAGTTATAAGAATATGATTGAATTTCTCTTTTGTTTATGATTATTTATGTTATGTCTTCTTTTTAATTAGTGTTAGTCTAAGCATGCTCTAAATGTCTGCACAGATAACCTGATTAGTGCAATTATTTGTAGTGTTAAATTGTGACAGAGATCAGTCAGGAGGAACATTTTAGTAGTGATTAGTTTGTGTACTGCATAATATTCTATATGTGTGTCGAACTTGAAATATTTCTTGGTACAGTCTTTTCTATTACATGTATATATATATGTGTGTGTAGCTGTCAGATTGACAGGTTAGAACCCAGAATAATATTAATAATATGAGACCCTGAGAACTTTATTTTCAAACCAGTATTATCAAAGAGAGTAATGCACCCAGTAGTGACCCGAGGGCACCATGGGGGGCAAACTTATTGCAAATTTAAGTAACGCAAAGTTACGCACAAAGAAGCTTCAATTGAAGCTTGTGCAGATCGAATCAGTAAAAAGAGCTAGCCTGATACAGTCCAAGTCAATTTTAGCCTACAGAGACTACACTGTAGTTACGTAGAACCTTGCAAGTAAAGTGAGACATAATTCCAAAGGAGTTATTGAACAATATGTCTGAATCCGGCTGGAATGCACAAATAAAATCTACTCGAACATAAATATAGATGATTTTTGGGCAAACTAATATAAAATTTTAATATTTGTTACCATGTACGCAATTATCACACACCTTGGTAAAGAGCGAACAAAGAAGTTACGAATGTGTTGTTACAAAACATTGCACAACAGACATTGTAATTGAAAAAAAAACTTAAACAAAAGTGCAGTATTGTGTGGCAGAGACAGACAGTGACTGTTAAAACTGCAGCAATACGTCACGAGGTTGTTTTGAACAAGCAATAAGAAACTGTATCATCGCCGTGTGTGCAAATAGACAAGGAACTAGCACGACACTAACAGTGAGCCGATAACAGACGGTGGACCAAGCTAGTGTCAAACTATAACTCTTTGTGTGTCAAGGGACGCCAGGAAAGCGCATTGACTACAGAGATACATTTTGTTCTAAGGTGAAAACTTGCGTGTGACTAATGACAAGTCATGACATGGTGAAAAAATATTGTGTGCCCATAAAACGTGTTACTGTGACAACGAAACATTGTGCAAACCAGAATAGTGAAGGCCTACTGAATAATAACTGCCAATAACTGTTTGTGTTCTTTCCCACAGCAGGAAAAATGCCCATAAGGATAGTACACGGTTTGTGAACTTGTTGCATGTTTGCTGGAGCACTGCAAGAAGATGTCACACGGGCGAGCTGATATACAACGCGCATCCGGCTACTTCAGCCATGCAGTGGCCGCAGCAGCCCATAGCAGACCAGACAGCCACACGCCTCTCCGCGCCGTAGCTGTCAACACCGGGGGCGGTGACCTACACGAACCGACGCGCTGCGCCGAGCGCCGCTCAACAATCATTCTGCACCGCTCACCAACTACAGCATTATTGACATATTCCAAAATATTTACAAAAACTGCATAACATGTCAATGAACTCGATTTTTGACAAACATTGAACACTTATTTTGTATAACCGTAAATTGACGAGAGAAAATGAACATTAACAAGTGTAGGAGATGGATTTGTAAAACGTAGGTAGTGAGAACATTATGAAAAGTGTCGTTGTACTAAATGATTTCAAAAAACTAAGTGATATATCCTAGGACAAGTGACCTTGCAGTATATCGCAAAATAGATAATTACGAGTTGTTAAACTCACACACAACAAACTTTCGTTGAACTGTATGTGACTGTGATATTATGTAACCGTTGATGACAAACTGTTAAATCATTTCAAAGGAATGACTGTTAAAGAGACAAGATTAATCAGGAACCAACTGGGATGGCTGGGCTCCGGCACAGTTTTGCCCAGGTTTCCTGTCTGTCTTTGCCCAAATGATGGGGGACCCATAAACATATATAACCCTGGGACTAATTAAAAGAGCCATTCCAAAAAAAAACACAAAGAATTGTAAAGAACGTTACTGGCAACATTGTGTCAAAGTATAGAAACTCATTGCCAAATGCTGCCAGGGAGCAATGTAACGTTCCCTGGCAGCACACACACTATTAATAAAATGAAATGACATTTAATTCTATGTACGCCTATGAAGCAATTCGTATGTACTGTCATTGTTTAACAAAAAAAAAATATATTATTTAATTTTGTATAAAGGACATTCATTATTATTGTAATATTTTCTGTAGTAATATTCTCGATGTATTTATGATTGTAATATTTCAATACTCATAATGTAATTACGAAATATGTTAATATCTGCGATAAAAAAAAATGTAAAATACAGCCACAGAGGAAAATACTGTTGTAAGATTACAAAGAGAAATTAACAAGCAGCAACAGTATAAATAGGGATACATAATGTGCATTCTTTGTCGTCTTCCTCAAGAGCTGAGAGAGAGATGGACCTGTGACGTAGCATTTTATGAATGAGTAGACTTCTTTTGTCTGTATCTATCTTTAGCCGCCATTATAGGAGGAATTACAAAGTAATGTAAGTTTAATTATTGTTGTGGTCTAAATACATTATAATTTATCAAAATTGTGTGTTATTAATGTAAATTACCTTGCCCATGTCATCTATAATATTTCTTTAAAGAATTTTCAGCATTTTTAGCAATTATCGTTGGTGCTGCTGGGCTGTGCCGCGACCGAACGATTTGCAGCGGCGGCACGTTTAAAAAATTGTTCCGCTAAAAAATTAACCAAACCCGTAAATCGGGAGCAGATAAAATTAGCAGTGAACTACGAAATATTTTTCTTTTACAGCGATCCTGAGGCTGACGGAATTTATTACTGGTTTTACATTTGTGCATTCATAGGCGGATAATTAACGTTGAAGTTGTTAATCTGTTGGTTCTTTCAATTTCTAAAGCAAATAACTTAAACGTATAGTGAAATGTGTATTGTCAATGATAATTAAATGTTCAGGTCGGCTTGGCAATATTTAACCATTTTCTGCTAACAGAGACAGTCTTGTGTTCCATAGCTAATGCCGGGAAAGAATTCAGTGAATATTTGAAAAACCACTGCATTTAGAAAATGTGTGCCAAGGCCGAAATATGTAAAAAATTTAATTTATGCAATTTTCTGTGCCAAGGCCGAAATATGTAAAAAATTTAATTTATGCAATTTTCAACTAAATGTTCTTAATCAGTTAATATGAATTTATCAGCATGAGAGGGTAGCTAAGGTTCACGTAATTTTAAATGTGCTTAATTATGTCTAAATGAATTTTTATTACCACACGTAAATAAGGGGTTCTACAACAAAGTTCATACTGAAAGAGCAAATAGCAAAAATATTTAAAGAAAAATTTCCTCCCCATTTTCAAATCCACTTTCGATTCACTTTATTTTCATTTTTACATAATAAATAAATATATAAATTTAAATACTTTTTTTATTTCATTAAAACACACATCAGCAAGTATGTATATGATTGGATGTGCAATTCTCTGTGACAGATAGAATGGCTACCAGAGTGTATTACTTCATGGTTAGTGTTGTTACCACACCTGGTATGGTACAAAAGGGGTGTGAACAGTACCACTATTAAGTGACCATTGTGAAGACACGGAGATGCGCTATACTCGAGCAAGATAGTGTTATCAGCACCTGACAGAGTTTTAAAAAGACATCATTGTAGTTCTCTATTCGCTCGGCAGGATGAACTGTGCAAAATCCAGATTTGTGGGGATTCAAATGTGAAAGTGGCCCTGTTTTGGACTGTGTGGCATCATGGAGGCAGACATACTTATTGTCGACATTCTGGTTGACAGTATCTGTCCAACCAAGAGAGGATTGATATATTGCACACCAAGCACTTTGTAACTTTTTTACATCTGCACCAGGTATCCAAGAACAAGTAATAGACTCCCTGAAACCGAAACATTATGTGCATCCTGTACTGTTGGCTGGGTACTAGTGTAGTCATACAAGGGAACTGCCACACCATGCGTAGGCTGCTGTTAACACCACGACACAAACAGTTGCATATGAAAATAAAGACATTTTATGAATGGTTTGCACTGTGTTCAGCCACAAAGTGCAATTCTGTGTTATCCTGGATGACCATCATCAGAAAGTATGTCAGTGACCTGGGGACAGGTTCTGTTCTAGCGTTTTGAAGAGGCATAATAGTATTAACTCCTTAAGTTATGGTATGGGAAGCCGTCAGGTATGACTTTGGCTGGTGGATGGTAGTGCCTAGGGGAACTCTGACAACACAACGGTACGTCATGGACAGTCTCATAACTACATGAGGGGGACATAAAAACAAACAAACTTTTGTGCTGTACTCTTTTATTTAGTGTTGCAGTAATACCATACAGCCATTCCTTTAATCACTTGTAATTCTCTGCTAAAAAAATGAGGAAACTTGATATAGTAGTTCATTGTTCAAAGGTGTAGCAAATTCCATATCATCATTAACACCATTGAGGCGAAGCACCTGGGGTGAACAATAACTACAACTTTCTTTAAACTGTGAGAGGTATTAGTAATTTCCAAGCTTGAATGAAAGTCTTCTTAAAGAAAACAAATCCTAAGATGAAGACCTAAAATGTCCAGTTATTAAAGAAATGGAATTTAAAGTGTTGTAGCAACACAAAACTTTACCAGTGTGTTACTGGCTAGTATTGTGCCTGATATGCAACACATTCCTTAAGCAAAGCATGAAAAGTTTATTGATTAGGTCTAATAATGATGTAATGCATATTTTCTTCCCTCACTTATTTTCATCCTTTACTTTTTCCCGAAGATTTGTCTTTGGTTTCCTCAGCTGCAGACAATAACATACTTATAACAGTAGGACTAGTACATGGTGTAATTACTTCAAGGACATTTTAGCCCAGAACCCGTAACATTAAAGCACTTGACAGATAGCTGCCAGTAAAATCAGCATCTAGCTATAAATGGCATTGTTTGTTAAGATCTGCTGCTATGGTATCAGTATTACACAGACCTTAACACACTGTCCTGCAGGAAGTGGCACCAACGACTTTAAATTAATATAATATTAAGAATATCCATAAAACTCACCAATTATTGGTTGGAGTCTTGGTGTGATATCAGAGACTTCATTACGCCTGTAAATAAGAAAGAAAAATAATTAAAATAAAATATTTACTGAGATGAGAATGTACCCGATACAAAACATTATAGTATTTATACAGGGAAACCAGCAGTGAGAATAATGGAAAACATCCAGATGTTTGGAACAGCATTTTATGTAAACAAAAAAATCGTAGACAGTGTAACACAATTTAGATCAAATTCAGAAAGAATATCCACGTTAACAATAAAGTGCAAGAACAAAAGTTACGCCCTCATAAAGTGTCATGCACCTATACATGCTGACAACAGAAAAAAATCTGGAGAAAGTAATCAATTCTGGGATCTTTTAGTTCCAACAGATAAACTAGAATTTCCAGAGACACCTCAAAATCTAGAGGAAGATTTCCCACCTACAGAGTTAAAAATTCATGAAGCCATAAAAACACTCAAAAACAATAAAGCAAGTGGTGAAGACTCCATTACAGCAAAATTATTGAAGTGGTCAGAACCAAAAATCATAAAGGATTTTTGAGAATATTTGGAAAACTGAAAAGATTCCAGTTGAATGGAAAACAGCATTAATCCACCCGCCACGTACAATGGGAGACCCACAAGATGTCAATAATTATAGAGGAGGGTCATTTCTGCCAGTGGAATACAAAATATCAAAATTCTCCAGAACAGAGTGCTAGATACTTTAGACAAACAACTGGGAGAATATCAGGGTGATTTTCGAGAGGGAAGATCCTGCGCAGAACAAATTTTTAACTTAAAGTCAATAATTCACCATACAACATTAGCCAGAAAACCAATAATAGTGTCATTTATTGATTTCAAGAAAGCATTTGATTGTATAGACAGAGAAACAACAGATAAGGTCATTAGAGAATTTGGTGATAAATCAAAATTAACAAATATAATTCGTGAAACACTAACATGTACAATTTCTAAAGTCAAATTTATGGGAGAAGTATCTCAGCCATTTGAAATAAAACAAGGTGATGGTTTATCACCTTTACTGTTTAATTGCGTTCTACAAAAAATTGTAAGGATCTGGAACACAGAGCTAAAAAATTGCAAAATTGAGCCAGTAACTCTGGCAATGAAACCAAATGGAATTAAGGTAAACTGCTTGGCTTTTGCAGATGATTTTGCAATAACTTCAGAAAACCTGACAGAAGCAGTTATTGGAATGAACCTTCTGGAAAAAATAGCAAACAGAACTTGTCTCAAAATTTCAGCTAAAAAAACAAAATTCATGACAAATATAAAAAAATGTGCCAAAATTCATAGAAAAACAAATAACTAAAATAGAGCGAGTAAATAAATTTAAATATCTTGGAGAAACTATACAACGGAATGGACTAGAAAAATCTGCACTAGATGTAAGAATTACCAAAGTGGAAAGAGCATATGGTCTGACCAAAAATATTTATAACAAGAAATGTATATCTAGAAAAACAAAACTAAAACACCATACCACAATGGTATGACAAGAATGTTTATATGGATCTGAGTGCCTAATGGTGAACTATAAGATGAACAAACTAGAGGCACTGGAAAGAAGGATTATTAGAAAAATAATGGGTGCAATAAAAACTGCAGATGGTTGAAAAATAAGAAGTAATGAAGAGATCTACAAAATTATTGAGAAAATATCTGAAGTAATGGACAAATGAAGATTAAGCTTTTTCAGACACATCTACCAAACAGATGGAAATAGGCTACCAAAACAAATACTCCTATACTTCTGGAAGAACAAATCGACAATAGCATGGATTACAGAAGTAAGGAAAGATCTAGAAAGAAACAATATCAAACGATCAGAAATAGCAGAAAGAAACTGTTTTAAAAATAAAATACTAAATTTGGAAGGCTTTCAAAGCAGAAGAAATAAAATATCAGGAACAACACGGACAGAAGAAAGGAAGAGACTTCATGGGGAGAAAATGGAGAAATAGGAAACAACAACGAAGGAAGAATAGGAACTGAAGTTGTCAACGTGATCCTAGTTGGTCAATATGATTGTAAAAAGAACAGTGTAAATCTAATGCTGTAATGATGAGAAATGCACATAGGTAATTACTAGTCACATAAGAAATTAAGTTTCAATCTTTCCTTATCTACTATATAGTGCCACTTAGCTACAATGTCATTATTCAAATGTTTCATTCAATACACACACACACACACACACACACACACACACACACACACTGCTAAAGGAAATCTCTTATCAACCTGTCAATCTGTAACTAGTGTCAAGTCTTTGTAACTAGCTATCTGAATACCCAAAATGATGACATAAACTTTAAAAAAATGTTGAAAATAGGGGAAAAATTGTAATGCCAAGGATCGAACATCATTACCAAACAATGATTATTTAAATATGAACCAATTCTTTTCCACTGCTTCTTGGCTATACAGTATTATGTTTAAGAATGTGTCTACATGCCAAGATCTTATGTTTAAATGTAAAGCTGACTGCCAAAAGGACAAAACACAAAGAAAATTCTGCTATTCTACTTATGTGTGGTTTCCTTTCTTGCAGCCTAATTTTAAATTATGATACTAATTTCGATTTCTTTTTAAACCATTATCAACTTTGCTTCCAGTATGATTACAAAAAAATATGTTTCCAGGTGTTAAACTCAGCCAAATATCTGATTTTTTGCATAACATTTGTTAGCTAATCTTTGCCTGATGTTGCATGTGGAAGTATTGGAAATGCTTACTGTCTTGACTCCACAGTGCACTTATAGTCCAGTCAAGTAGTATTCAGCTGGTGCATAAGTTTGCAGTGTTTTTTCATAACTTTAATAAACACAACAAATACAGACAACAGAGACTTTAGTAATCAATAGTATATTATCTTTTACTATTTACGACAGTCAGCCAATGTTGTGATAACTTTTCGATTCCGTGACTGTAGAATTCATATGATTTTGAGATGAGTGATGTTTAGATTGCATTTTCATCGGTAAAGGATGTTCCTTGAAGGCCGTTGAAGAGAGCGGAAAAAAAGAAAATCTGCGGGAGCCGGATCAGGTCAATAGGATGTGTGGGGAATGACTTCCAAATCAACCTACTGCATAGCGTTTTTTGCCAGTCTAGCAGAATATGGGCAGGCATTATAATGGAGTAGCATCACTTCGTGCAATCTTCCTGGTTGTTTTTCTTGGACTGCACCTGTAAGATATCTCAGTTATTAATATCGGCACAAAAATGTGGTGAATAAGGTTGGTGCGGAATGACTTTCCAACCAAACTATTGTGTAGTGTTTTTTGTCAGTTGCACATAATGTGAGTGGGTGTTATCATGGCATAGCATCACTTCATGTGGTCTCCCAGGTCATTGTTGTTGGACTGTACCTGCAAGGCATTTCAGTTTTGGCAGTAAATGTCAGCACTGATGGTTACACCTCAGGGAAGCAATTTGAGTTCACCACACTGTCACTGTTCCGCCAGTTGCATAATATTATCTTTTGTGGATAAGTGTAGGTCTTTGTATGGAGACAGGGTGGCTACTCAAACTTGGAGAAAAAAAAGAAAAGAAAAGAAACAAACAAACAAACTGGGAATTCCAGGTGTGAGGAAGAAGATGGTGTCAAGAACCTCCTGATAAATTAATGACGAGTGTGAGAGAGGGGAGGGGGGGGGGGGGCAGCATTCCACAATAATGACTTGTCTTTCCTCTCAGCTTGTATACCACGCATTAAGCAGTAGATTAACCATACTTTTTAAACATCAATAACTTACATGGAATAATATTCATACAATTAACTCATTTTGAAATACTAGGTATTTTTAAATTATTGATTTGTAAAAATTAATAAAACTCAATTTCAATGCTACATAAAATATTCAGAATTCCCTGAGATTTTATGAAATTTCTTAAATTTCTCTGATCTTCGTAGGTAAAACATAATTACTTGAGACTCCCAGGTTTTCCACAAGAATTGCCACCCTGAGGGAATTGCTGCATTGTATGGGTTCAACCACTTCTTTATTTTCCTTATGTTACTATAAAGATACCATTTCTCATCACCAGTGATGATACAGAATAGGACTAGTCAGAGCTGTTCTCAAGCCAATTGGTGACAAGCAAGCAGAGATGCACATATGGCCACCAGGTGATTTTTGTAATTTTGGCTTAGAACATGTGGTATCCATGCACCCAATTTTTGAGCCCTCCCCACTGCATGTAAATGGTGCACGATGGTGGAACAATCACAGTTCATCACATTTGCCAGTTCTCAACTGCACTGAAGTCGATCATTGTGGATTAATGCATTCTATGATGTTCATCAAACCACAAAGGTCTTCCTGAACGTGGAGAGTCACTAATGTTAAAACAATCCTCATTTAAATGAGAAGCATGTTTTGCCAACAAAATTTATGTTATTTAAACTTTTTGTAGTAAAAAATTTCAAAAATTTTGGTCTTTTTAATTTTTTTTCAAAAATGCCAGTTTCTTGTGCTACTAGCACAAAGTTCTCCACAAATCTGAGTGCTGTAAATTTTTTTGCATCCAATAGCAAGGGTGCTACAGTCTGTCAAAAGATATCAAGTTTTTCAAATTTCCTGCAAAATAACAAAGTATCAAGTTTTTGAGCACTTTCATTTCTGTTTCTGTTTATATCGTATATCATGTTACATATATTGGAACTAAACATTTCACTCTGTGATATTCATTTACTCTGTGTGTCATCCCCTGTTTCCTAGGCATCCATCTATCGTGACAGTGTTCATCAACCTTTGGCACACTTGAGGTGAATATGTGAGTCACTTCCGACTTTTTGATGGGGAAGTTCCTTGGTGCACCAGAAATGTATAGAATGATAGAATTAGTATAAACAGATCAAAAGGGATTCACCTGAGCTCTGGGGCAAGTGCCTTTGACTACTAATCAAAATGTCCTGGGTCCCAGGTCCGAACAACCACTGCTAAAATTATGAATAAAAATCACTACCAACTGTAGATATATATACTTCTGGTACAATAAGTTACTTTTATTCTTCCAATGGCTTTGTCAAAGAGGGCAAAGGAGTTGTCAGAGGTCCAGAGCACTGCCTTGCGCTTGGGGTTGGGAACTGCACCTAAAAGTTGGAAGCATCAGCAATGATCAGCAGCATGAGGCTGCGGAAGTCAATGGAAACCACTGTGTTAAAGACATATAATGTGTATCCATATGACAAGTAGCCATAACTGAGAAAAAAGTGTCATGATGTTCTCTCCATTGGTGAAAGATCCCAGCTTAGTTCCATTTCGATCTCCGGAAGGGGACAGCCAAGGAGGAGTTGATCACGAGAAAAAGACAGAATAACCAACAATGAGGAAACCTCTATGAGTTGGAGCACAGAATTTCAGAAGGTTGAACCTAGTAGGAAAGCTACAAAATCTAAAAAGAGTATTACGGACACACAACACCGTGATTCCAATACAACATTAATTTATTTTTCTCCAAGGAACGTACATCATGGAATATAAAACATAAATTCAAGGATAATCAATATTTCCAGAGTTTCTATAATTACAAATATCAACCCGCAACACCCTCCCCGCCCTGGTCATCTTCTAAAGGAATGACCAGTTGAACGGGACGTGAGATTATGGATCCTTCTGAAGTTCGTAAGGTTACAGTTCGTATTTTCCCATCTCTTCCTTCATGAAGATCTTCTATCCGCGCCTTCCTCCACATGTGTCCTGAACGAACATCCTCTTGTAGAAGAATGACATCACCCAGCTGGAGTCTTCCTGAACCTGGCCTTGGTTGATGAGTTTCATGGAAGTTCTTGAGCAGGATCAGATATTAATTCTTCCAACTGTTCCAGAAGTATTCTACCATCTTCTGCAGCCGTTGAAATTCCTTAGACAAGTCCTTTCTAACTGGTGATTCTGGACCAGTAGGTAGTGTTGTGAGTTGATCACCTACAAGGAAATGTGCGGGCATCAGTGGCTCAGATTCCTCTCCCCCTTGCGTAATTGGTCTAGAGTTTAGTGCTGCTTCTATGCTGACCAGGATTGTGCTACAACTATACCTGAAGAATCTTCCCTAGACCTATAAATTCTCTCAGCACTCTCTGTACAACATTGTTCCCCCTTGTATAAACACTCATTAAATACAGTAGCAAATTGAAATCCAAAATAGTGTTTCAGGTCAGAAACATAACTTTGGGCTGTTGATCTGAAGGAACACTTCCAGGCCAAGTTGGAGTCCACGCAAAACACCATGGCCGGTAGATGCGCAGTCGACAGGACATGCGTGGGGCGAACAGTAGTGGTGGGGGTTATAAGCAGACACTGTAGAGGAAATGCTGAGTGCTGGAGCGGAGGTGCCATTCTAAACTGAAGTCTGTGCTCATATGTTTTGTAAATATTAAGTGGAGGCCATCCACATCCACACTTGCATGAACATTCAAAAAGATCTGTCACCCCTGTTTTGGTTAGTACCTAAAAAGAATTCCACTGAAAATGCAGCGATTAATTTTCACTTGGTTAGTTTTGTAACTTTCAGAGAAGCATCATGAGTGGTGAATTTTGAGGAACATTATGCATTACTCTTGTTACCATGTTAAAATTTGCTTCTCTTGGCAAAACACAGTTGTGTTTACAAAATGTCACCTCAGTAACACGTGCAGCCACAATTGTAAGAGAATTCTGAAACAGTGATTTATTAAGTGAAGAACTGAGGAACAGTAAGGTCATTAGCTTGTGAAAAAGCACATCCTCAGTACAAAATAAATGTGTAATGTATTCAATTATGTTGTTCCCAAAACCATATCATTTCTCATTTTGCTAGCTCTCTATAGCCCAATTCTTTCATTAAAAAAGTGCTATCATTTGCCAAAATGTCTTTTTGATATCTCAAATTGCTTACGAAATATGAGGAGCATCATAAATATTTCGCTCTGTTTTTATCGCTGGCATGGTGTGATAACAAATGAGTGTGCTAGATCAGATGAATTTTCTCAAGACTGGTGACAAACTGAGACCTCCACACCAGTCTACAGAAAAATCTGATATGTTAGCTAAATTTCATATGCAGCAACATATTACATAACGTGCACAAAACACAAAATCATAGCAACCCCTATTTTTCATTGCAAACTTTTTGAGTTTTCCACAGTGCCCTACTTCCATGTAAATAGCACAATAACTATCACTGTTAAAGAAATGATGGTTACATCATCATGAACCTAACATATAAAGCTAGACGTAATGAAAAAATGAAATTTTTTTGCCAAATAATTTCTGTAAAATCGTTTGAAAAAGACAGCAGGGTGTGTACATTGTTTCTGTCATCATAAACCAGTCAAAAGGTGGCAAAAACTGTCGGCCCCCCTTCTGAATTAAGAAAATGCACATCAGCCACCGTATCCTGCAAAGACTCTACTTTGTATATAAGGTACTTTCCAGCAAAAATAAATAAATAAAAATTTTAAAAAATGGTGCAGTTGTGTTCATCTCCATCAGAGGAGCAAAGGTGTTGTGGAAAAAATATTTTGTTCCTTTTAGCATGCCTTTTTCTGAGAATACATACATTGGGTGAGGAGGAAGTTCACATTTCAGAAAGACTTTCACTACTTCTTCACTGTGTTTCTGTTGTGACAGTGCCACGACATTTAACAGTGCCGCCACGACAGTACGCGCAAATGGCGATAGAGGCGCTCCGCAACTCGGCGGAGCGCGAGAGCGCCACCTAGCTACGAACGGCGCCGGCCACATGTCACAGCACGGAGTCGAATGAGAGATACTGAGTTGTTATCATGTAACCAGCTATTGTTCATAAGTGAGTGTGTTTGAATATCCACGCAATTATTGGTGATTAAAGGTTATAACACTTTTTGGCGACGAGGTCAGATATTTTCACTGCGTTGTGGATTTGTGTGTTCGTGACGGGGCAGACATGGAACAGCTTATGCAAGCACTCATTGAACAACTAACACAGCTGACAGCTGCTATTCAGGCGTTGTCGACGTCGCTTACTCGTCGTCTGTCTTCCTCTTCTCCGCCTCCATTCCCTCCTTATGACGAGGCCACTGAAGACTGGGAGGATTATGAGAAGCGCCTGCGGCAACACTTCTTGGCTTTCGGCATTGTCAATGCTCCTATGTGTAAGTCGTTATTTCTATCTTGGATTTCCCCACGGATCTATCAGCTGCTATCTCAGTTAGCCGCTCTGCAGGAACCTGCCTCCCTGTCCTTCCAAGAAATGTGTGACTTATTGTCTAACTATTACCGCAAAAACACCCACGTCGTTGCCGCCCGCGTGGCATTCTACCGGTGTCGTAAACAGTCCAATCAATCTTACCGGGCTTGGGCGGCGGAACTACACGGTCTGAGTAGGAAATGTCAGTTTGTCACGGACACTCATCATGAGTCTTATGCTGATTCAATGGTTAGGGATGCTATTCTATGGCTTGCTCCTGATAAAGAAGTTCGGCAACGTGCCCTACAACTGCCAAACCTGTCGTTGTCGGAAGTTCTAAGCATCGCTCAATCCTTTGAAGTGTCTCACGCTGCTGGCGCGCAAATAGACTCGTGGTGTGATGTAGGCGCTGTATAGTCAACTTTCGACACGGACAATTTGCCTGTTTCACAGGAGAACGAAGATGTGGCGGCGGTTCACTCGCGTAAACAACGTCACATTGGGCCGCAATGCCCGCAGCGAAAACAGCAACCACAGAAGCATGTTTGTTCCGCACTTCCTTCTTGTCGACGTTGTTTCGTACAGCATGACGGCCGCGTGTCCAAAACGTTGGGCCACGTGTAATTCAAGTAGGAAAAAAGGCCACATTGCTTCTGTGTGTCAGTCCCCTAAAGTTCCTGTCGACGAGGACGAGGCATCGGATGTGGATGTTAACTGTGTGCTTTCTCAAACAAATAAGTTGTTTGTTACTGTTCGTGTTCTGGATAAAGACATTCACCTGCAAGTGGACACTGGCTCTGCAGTAACTCTCATTAATTCTCGCACATATTTGGAGTTGGGCTCCCCTCCCTTGTCTCCAGTTACGCGAAATCTGAGAACTTATAATAAACAGAAAATTCCTATCATTGGCCGTTTGATACTTCCACTGCCTACAAGTCTGTTGTTAGGCCCCTCACGTTTTATGTGGTGGATCATGCGGGCACTGAAAACCTGTTCGGTTATGATGCTTTCCAGTTGTTCGGGTTTTCCATTGATGATGATGTGCACCTCATATCTGAGGATATTCCGTATCAACAGCTGGATTGATTGTGTTCTGAATTTTCGTCCGTGTTATCTGCTGGTCTGGGTCGTGGGAAGGATTTTGAAGCCCACATTACTCTTAAACCTACAGCTCGCCCTAAGTTTTTCCGGGCACGCCCTGTTCCGGTGGCGTTGCGTGCACCTGTCAAGGCTGAGATAGACAGGTAAACAGCTTCAGGGATTCTCCTTCCTGTTACCTCCAGCGAATGGGCATCGCCAATCGTGGTGGCTTCTAAACCAAACGGGAGTCTGCGATTGTGTGGTGATTTTAAAGCCACCGTCAACACTCAGAGCCTCATTGACACTTACCCTCTTCCCCGTCCTGAGGGGTTATTTACCAAGCTCGCTGGGGGCCAGTTCCTTTCCAAACTTGACTTATCAGAGGCGTACCATCAGTTGCCGTTGGATACTTCTTCCAAGGAATTTCTCGTCATCAACACTCCTTGTGGGCTGTATCAGTACCAGCAGTTACCATTTGGCGTTGCTAGCACACTGGCCATTTTTCAGTGGTTTTTGGAACAGCTCACGGCTTCCGTTCCCGGCTGCATAAACTATCTGGATGACATTGTTGTCACGGGGGCCTCCACTGAGGAGCACCTTTGCAATTTGCGTTCACTGTTTCGGGTTTTGCATTCAGCTGGGTTGAAGTGCAATCTGGACAAGTCACAGTTCTTCCAACCCTCCATTGCGTATCTTGGTTTCCACTTGTCCCGTGAGGGTATACGTCCTCTACGTCAGCACGTTGCGGCCATTAACGCTCTACCCCGGCCGTCTATGGTCAAAGACCTTCAGGCGTTTCTAGGCAAGATTGCTTATTATCACAAATTCATTCCATCCGCGGCGGCACTAGCTCATCCTCTGCATCAGCTGTTATGCAAAAACGTCCCTTTCTGTTGGTCCGACGAGTGTGAGAAGCCTTTTGTCTGCCTGAAGGCTCATTTGCAGTTGGCGCCTTGTCTTGCCACATTCCGTCTGGGTCAGCACTTGGTTCTGGCGACTGACGCGTCACAGTATGGCCTAGGGGCTGTTCTCGCCTATCGGCATGAGGATGGGTCGGAACGACCCATCGCCTATGCTTCCAAGACCCTCAATGATGCACAACGGCATTACTCTCAAATCGAAAAGGAGGTGCTCGCTATCATTTATGCTCTAAAAAAGTTCAGCGTTTTTTTGTATGGTTCCAAGTTTCACCTCATCACTGACCACAAGCCGCTGGACTCTGTTCAGCCCATCGGCGTTGCTTCCAGATAAGGCAGCTCACTGCCTGCAACGTTGGGCCTTATACTTGTCTCGTTTTCACTATGAGATTCACTATCGCCCCACGGCCCAGCACGCCAACGTTGACGCATTGTCGCGATTGCTGATGGGCCCCGACCCGGTTTTCGATCGTGATGAATTACTCTGTTTCCACATTGATGAGGAAGAACGTCGTGCGGTCGAGGGTTTTCCACTTACAGGTTCGCAGGACGCGTCGGCTACTGTGCGGGACCCGGTCCTGCGTCAGGTGATCGGTTTTGTTCAACGGGGTTGGCCGGACAGGACCAAGGGCCGGGCATCGGATCCCCTTCGCAACTACCATGCCTTGCGCCTTCGTCTGTCTGTTCGTGATGGTGTTGTTCTTCTAGCCATGTATGGCGCATCTCTACGGGTCGTTGTGCAGCCTCTCTTCGCAAAGATGTTCTCAAACTGTTGCATGAAGGCCATTGGGGGATTTCTCGGACTAAGTCCCTGGTCCGCAGGGACGTTCATTGGACCGGTATTGATTCGGACATCGCCCACATGGTTGCTGCGTGTGGTCAGTGTGCTCAACAACTGGCTGCAGCTCGTACAATGACCCCTCCGTGGCCTGATCCGGCGCAGCCATGGGAACGGGTGCACGCTCACTTTGCCGGCCCCTTCCTCGGTACTTATTGGCTACTGTTGATTGACACCTTCTCAAAGTTTCCGTTTGTTGTTCGATGTCCGTCGCCCACCACTGCAGCGACGACGCTGGCTTTGTCCAAAATCTTTGCGCTAGAAGGTCTTCCATCCACGATTGTCACAGACAATGGCCCTCACTTCTCTTCGCAGGCCTTCCGTGATTTTTGTACTGGACAAGGGATTCATCATGTTACAGCACCACCCTTCCATCCGCAATCGAATGGGGAGGTCGAGCGCCTTGTCCGCACTTTCCAAAGCCAGATGAAAAAATTCCTTAGTGATTTTTCCACAGATGACGCTCTTCTGCAATTTCTGAGTTCTTATCGCTTCACGCCTCTGGGTGATCGCAGCCCTGCTGAACTCTTGAATGACCACCAACCGCGCACTCTACTGCACCTGCTTCACCCTGTCAGGCCTTGTGCTGTGTCCCCTAGTGCGGGAAAATACTCAGTGGGCACCGACGTGTGGGCACGAGGGTATGGATCTCGCCCTAAATGGATTCCAGGGGTAATCAAGGCTCTTTGCGGCCGCTGGCTTTGTGAAATACGTATGGACGACGGCATGGTTGTTTGCCATTACGACCAGATGCGCCCACGAGTGGTGGCCACGCCGGTGCCACTGCCCCTTCCTTCGCCTCCACCAGCCCGAGAAGCCAGTCCTGTCGCTGCTGCCGCTCTACCGTACGTGTTGATGCAGCCGACGTTGCTACCACTTCCAAGTACGCCAGAACCGGCCCCAGTCGCGACGCTGCCTTCTCCGGGACCCATCTCGCTGGAGCACACCCCAGGTCCACGACACCTATGGATGCTGCTCTGGAGTTTTCACCCATCATCTCGTCCAGGAGGCATGTTCCACGCACAAGCTTCCGTCCTGGACATTTTCGACCATACTTTCATGTCTCTCTGCGGGATCTTCTCGGGGCCTCACAAGAGGCCATGGATGTCCCCGCACTGTCCATGTCTCCAAGGAAGTGAGTGGTTTTTTTTTTTTTTTTTTTTTTTTTAAAGGGGGAAATGTGTTGTGACAGTGCCACAACATTTAACAGTGCCGCCACGACAGTACGCGCAAACGGCGATAGAGGCGCTCCACAACTCGGCTGAGCGCGGGAGCACCACCTAGCTACGGAACAGCGCTGGCCGCATGTCACGGCACGGAGTCGAATGAGAGATACTGAGTTGTTATCATGTAATCAGCTATTGTTCATAAGTGAGTGTGTTTGAATATCCACACAATTATTGGTGATTAAAGGTTATAACAGTTTCATTATACATAACCTTTGGAAAGGGGTTAAAGGATCAATAGGAGTAACTTTAGTGCTCCCAGCTTTTATAATACTGGGTGCAGAAAGGACAGTCACAACCTTATGGTTTCTATGGTGTGTTAAATTCTGGAAATTGTCATTGACCTTTCTTCTCATACCTTTGCTCCCTGTGTTTGACATGTGGGATAATTTACATCCTCCACTCTGACAGCAGCACTGCTGAAGGCACTATAAAATCACTTTCAGGCAAAAAGCCACAAAAAAACTTCATGCAGTCTGACCTGACTGTGTTAGTAGGTACTGAATGCAATGTCAGCGATGATATGTATGCTGGCCATGCTGTAATGTGAGATATTCAGTTCCAATGTATAACATAACATAAAACATATTTCTACTATATAAACAGAAACTAAAATAAAAGTGATATTCTGCCATTTTAAACAAAATTTGAAAAACTGATATTTTTTGATGGACTGTAGTGCCCTGGGTACTAGGTGCAGAAAAAAGTTGAAGTAATAAAATTCGTAGACTTTTTTATACTCTTTTGAAAAGGAAATAGACACCAAGGTGCTAGAAGCACAAGAATCTGAGAAATTTGGGAAAAAACCTCTCTACTTATTTAAAAACTCCTCAGAAGTGCTTCTCTGTTAGCAACCTTCAATACTTTCCACTGGGGAGTGAAATAATCATCTCAGAATATTTTGATTACAATAATTTTGTGGTCGACTTTTCTGTGAGTCAAATGGCAGGGGCCATATGGCAGCACTGTTCTTTGTGCAATGTGATTGCTGTGTTGCCTATTTTGCAGGTACATACAGAGCCTTGTCAAGTGTCGCCCTGCCAATGCAATCTGCCAATCACTGAGTTACTTTATTGAGGCAATAACAGCTCACAATTCTTGCTGCAACACAGTGACTCACATGCCTCAAAAACACCAATAGCTGAATTGCAGGCGTAGCTATATTGCGAGGCAGTGGGCACAGTTGGGCAGGGCTGAGCAAACAGCTCAGGTGTGGGCAGTCAGGCACCCAAGCTACAGCCTACGCGATCTTACTGTACAGGAGAGTACACATAAGCAGGGGTGCCCATATGCCTCACAGATGCACACAATGTGTTGTAGTGTAACCTATCACTTTGTTGAAGTGATGTGTTGTACAAGCTTTTGTCAAACCAGCAAATGATGATGACCACTATCAAAAGTTTATTTTTGTAATATATTAGGTAATCTACTGTTTGGATGTTTTATTTATGCGTATGAGTCATGGGATGGATGGATAGATGCATCATATCTTTAAGCTGGAACAATGAAAACACAGTACCATGTTCATGGTGCTTGCTGGTCAGGAGGTTTATTTTGTGTCATCAGTTCCTGCCCTGGAGATCTGGTGCATGCCATGGGGGAAGAGCGGCTGTGACAATGCCTGTGACATCGTGGGAACAAGAGAAACTTCATGTATCGATACATTCAACTGACATCTGTCAATGAAGACAGAATTTACTTGGACTTATCAACGTTTTTGTGATGTTCCGCATAATGGAACTTTGCAATGGAAGTTTTTGTAAATAAGAGCATAATATAAGAGATACTGTTAATGACAAGCCTCACATTTACTTTGAATGCTGGACTTTGGATTTCTACTTTTAACTTCCAGCTGTAACTGCAGCACTCCAAGAAAAGAAGTTCAATTGGACGAGATTGGCAAGTATGCTGAAATAATAAGGTGAGCAAGATTAAACAACAGGAAGCCTTCGCTCTTGACCAGACTTTACTTCGCCACCTGATATCATGATAAAGAACCAGTGGAACATCACAGCATGTGGCGGGTAGCCTATAATGGCTACATCTGCCTGATTGTGATCTAAGGGATGCGTGGAAGCACCTGCACCCCAAGCGGCAGCATTGGAACAGGCTGGTCTCCACAGTTGACTGATAAAATCTTGTAACATAAAACAATACATCCTTACTATGTTGGTACTGTGAATGACTGAAAGTATCTGTGATCATTATACTTCTTGAGGACATACAGCTCAACTGTATGCTTTAATGATACTGGTATACTCTTGGACAGAATATTCCAGAAGTAAAATGGTGTCCCATTCAAATCTCTGGGCAAGGACTACTCAGGAGGACATAGCGATCAAGAAAAATAGATCTGATATTCTATGCATCAGAGTGTGGGGTGTATGCATCAGAGTGTAGGATTTTAGATTCCACAATTAGGTAGGCAGGTTACAGAATTTAAAAAAAGAAATGAAAATGTTGGAAGTTACAAACAGTGACAGTTACGAAAGAGTAATGACAGGGGGGCACAAGACCTCAGGTCAGGTGAGTATAAGGTTATCAACATGAATTAAATGGGGGTAACACAACAGCATATCTAATAAAGAACTGGATTGTTGGTGAGCTACTACACAGTATAGTCATATTAATGAGACCACAGCCTATGTTCAATGTCAATGTGCAATAACCACTTGCAGACAGAGGGTATATAAAGTGGCCATGGAAAATAATGCAGTCATCGTCTTACTGAGGAAATGGAGCAATATATGTGACATCCAAAAGGGCATGATCATTGGCTTTCGGACCAAGGGTGGAAGTATTTCTGAAATGGTTAATTTTGTAAACTTTGGGTGCCACCATAGTTAAAGTATACTGTGCATGGCAAAAATGCGCTATCCAAATCCAGTGTTGAGTTAACCATGATGCACCATGGGCCACAGATGACAGGGGTGAACCATGGCTGTGGAAATGTGAACAGGCAAATAGATGTGCAACTGTTGAACAACTGGCCATCCACGTGAACCAAGGAGCTACAAACAGTATCACCTTAATGACTGTTCAGTGAACGTTATAGTGTATGGGCCTCCACAGGACAGTGACATGCCATACTGTTCACAGTGTATGTGCGTTGTTTGAACTGTACCAGGATGAATTTACCATACTCACCTGGTAAACAAACTCACCAGATTTAAACCCAATCAAGAATCTGGTTCATGCACCCATGCTGACACTATGTTGCTTGGTGACGAAGGTTTGAATTTGCACACCGATACTGCATGTAGACTTTGACTAAGTGGCAAAAGTGGCCTACTCAAATGAAACATGTTTTATGCAGATGGCTGTTGGCATGTACAGTATGAATAGTCTAAAAGTAAACGCCCTGTTAACACTTGTCAGAACTGCTCATGCTGGAAGGCATTCCCTAGGTGATCTCATCATTTTGGAAGGCACAATGGAACAACATGAGTATACCACAGTTGTACAAGTTTATGTGTTTATTAGATTGGCATGCAGCACCAGCACAGTAGTTTCAAAAATACTACCCCTTAGGAGATTACAGAATTCGCCAGGTTACTAAAAAGTTACGATTTTGCTGTCTATGAAGGTGTTTCCAGTAGAGTATTAAGATCTTGTACTGAGTTGATAGGATCACTTTTAAGCTCTCTTCGTAATCAATTAATGACTCCTGTCATATTTCCTGACTGACTTAAATATGCTCTAGTGATACCCACCAACAAAAATGGAGATAAGTAAACTACCTTTAATTACAAACAAATATCATACCTTACAATCTTTTAAAGAGTGTTTGGGAAAGTGGCATATGATAGAATTTCACCACATTTAACTGAGAAGACTTGTGAACTGCCCCTCAGATCAGCTTCTGTAGCTGAGAAAGCAGCACAAAACCTCTTAACTGAAGTGATAGCAGAGCTAAACAACAAAATTTAACCTGTAGTATATTCTGTGATCTTCCCAAAATCTTTGGTTGTGTGGAACACAAAGTTCTACTTTGCAGATTAAAAGGTTATGTCATTAATGATATTCCTCTGTATGGATTGAATCTCACCTTCGTAATAGAAAGCAGAGGCTGTGTCACAGGCATGACACTAATTTCAGAATACAGGAACACAACATGTGGAGTGCCACAAGGATTAGCACTGGATCCACTCTTCTTTATAACCTACAATACTGACTGACTTTAAAGGGTTGTTTATAAACTTTAATGTTTCCTGGTGATGCAAGCATATTAGTCAAGGGTCCAAACTCAGTCCTAGAAGACACAGCTCAGATGACAGCTGAAGATGCCAGTGGGCTACAGCTCACAATTAAAGTCTCACAGAATACTTCAGATCAACAATAACATCCTGTTAGCATCATAAATAGACATTACTGGTCATACAGTAAATGAAATATGCATACAAGTATACTTCTATACTCAGTATGTGGTGAGGGGTATTTCTGGTACCGTTATCTGTTCCCTTCTTTCCTCCTCCATTCACGAATGTCGTGTGGTAAAAATGATTGTTGGTAAATATCTGTATAATATCTAATTTTTTCATCATGATCATTTCGTGGGATGTATGTGGAACAAAGTAATGTACACAACCCAGCTCTTCTTGGAATGTAAGCTCTAAGAAACTTCAACAGTGATGCACAATGCCTCTCTTGTAGCATCTGCTATTGGAATTTGTTTAGCATCCCCATATTGCTATCCTGCTGAGAAATGATCCCTTGATGAAACACGCCATTCTTTATTGAATTTCCTCTATCCCTTCTGTTAATTCTGGACTAATGAACGATACTCAAGGACTGGTCGGCCAAGTGTTTTGTAAGCCATTTCTTTCATGGATGAATTACATTACCTTAAGATCTTCCCGATGACCTCAAACTGTTACTTGCTTTTCCTATTATTTGTCTTATGTGGTCCTTCCACTTTAGGTTGCTCCAGTTGGTTATTATTGGGTATTTTGTTGTAATTACTGTTTCCAGTGAACTGTCGCCAATGGTTTAATCAAACATTAATGGATCTCTTAACCTATTCATGTGCAATGCATTACACTTATTTACTTTCAGAATCAAATGTCAGTCCGTGAGATGAAGTCTCCAAGGTTAACCACCAGATCATTAATATGTATTGGAAACAGCCACGGACTGTAACCCTCCATTAGGATACTCTCAAAAGTACCTTTATGTTTGTCAATATTATTCCTTTATGAAAAGCATGTTGAGTTCCATTTGTAGAGACGTACTGCATCTAACCACAAATCTGATCCAATACTCAGTACACTTCTGGTTTGTTCACTAAATGACAGTGCAGACTGGTATCAAAGGCCTTCCTAATGTCAAGGAATATGACATCAACCTGAATGTCTTTGTCTATGGTACTCTGAATCTCATAGATAAATGAAATGAGCAAAGTTTTGCAAGATCTTCTGTTTGTGGAATCCATATTGATTTTTATACAGGACATTTTGTTCTCCATGAATGTCATAACGTGTGAACACAAAGCACGTTCCATAATTCTACAACAGGCTGAAATCAGTGGCATGGGCCTATAATTATTAGTTTTAGTTATGTCATGTTCTGTAGATCATTTTCCCGATTATTTTATCGATATGATGTGGACAAGTCAGATTACGAGATATATATACGCACATGAATAGTGCTAATATTAATATTACTGAAATTTTTAGTTCCACACATGCATCTACATTAAGAGGTACAATTTATTTACTTATTTTACCATTTCTGAAACAGAAACTCGTCCATGGAGTAGAAGGAGTTGTCCAAAATAAATGATTTTAAGCTATACTTAAAACTTGATTTGCTACCTGCCATACACTTTATGTTGTTGGGAAAATGATCAAAGATTGTTGGTGCTGGATAATGTACTCCTTTTTGAGCAACTGACAGCTTCAATAACGGATAGGAAAGGTCATTTTTCCCTCTAGTGTTGTAAGTATGAACATCACTGTTCTTCGCGAATTGAGATGGATTATTTGTAACGAATTTCATTAGCAAATATATGTACTCTGATGGTGCAGTTAAAATACCTAACTCCTTGAAAAGGTGCCTACATGATGTCCTTGGGTGAACACCACTAATTATTCTCACTGCTCTCTTTTGTGCAATCAATACTTTATGTCTAAGTGGTGAGTTATCCCAGAAAACTATTCCATAAGACATTATTGAGTGGAAATATGCAAAGTACATTAGAAGGCTGATCTGTCTATTACCAAGACTAGCAATTACACGAAGAACAAAAGAAGCTGAACTTAGTTGTTTGAGAAGCTCAGTTTAAGTTGTCATCAATGTGAACACCCAAAAATTTGGAGAAATCTACCCTGTTAACTCAGCCCTGTTTATATGCTACATCAATTGTTGGTATGACTCTATTCGGTGTATAGAACTGGATATAGTGAGTTTTTTTTTCAAAATTAAGGGAGAGTCTATTTTCTAAGAACAACTTAATAATTCTTTGCAAGACATTCTCAAAAATATCTTCAGCTGCTTTTTCTGGAATGGGATTTATTATAACACTCATGTCATCTGCAAAAAGTACTAGTTTCGCTTGCTGAACGTTAAGTGGGAGGTCATTCACATGAATAAGGAACAGCAGAGGACCCAAAATTGAACCCTGTGGGATTCCCTTTGTGATAACTCCCCACCAAGTCCATTTGCCTTCACACTGTTGAGCGGTCTTAGTTATTTTTCTATTCCAAGATCAGCACAGTAACAATTTTGGGAGACCGAATTTAGTATTTAGCTTTCACTCTCTTGTCTTCCATTTTGGTCAGTGAGCAAATTAAAGGATGGTTTAAATCCACTTACTGACTTGAATTTTTAGTCAGACTGTTTGGCAAAATTTTAATTTGAAATTCATTGAATGCTTCTCACACAGCTCTTCTCACACTCATTTTCAGTTCACTTCATTCAGCTTCTGTTCATCTACCAGGCTTAAAATGGATATGAAGTTGTCTTTGATTTTGCATCAACTTTCTAACATGGTTGTTTTCATTCATCACAACCTTCCTCAGCACATACTTGTCTAATGCATGCTGTACAATGCTTTAATTTATTCTCTTTTTCGCTTCTCCTCTTAGTCCTCACAGCTGAATGTTTGATGACAACCACTTAGATACTCTCCAATTTGTCTCCTGTTATTCATGCTAATCAAAAATGCTTCTCTTTCTCAATATTCCTTGTAATACCCTTAGTCAGTGATGCTATCACAACCTTAGAATCACTGAGTTCCGCCTTAATATTTAACAGATTCAAAAAATTTGGAACTATTAGTTACTAACAGGTCAAGACACTGCCCTCATGCGTCGATTCTTTAACAATCTGCTGGAAGTAAATTTCAGTCACAATATTCAGAATAGTCTCGCATGAATCCCTTTCTCTGGCACTATTCTATTAAGTTGAAGCCTCCTCCTATTACAGCAGCATTCTTAGAAAACTTACTCATGATATTCTTTACGTTGTTCCTGAAGCGCACTGCTACTACAGCTCCTGATGCAGGTTATCTATAAAAGCATGTGATTACTATGTTTGATCCACTTTGTATTTTTACTTTTACCCACATTGCTTCACAAACGGTTCAGAGCACTATGGGACTTAATATCTGTGGTCATCAGTCCCCTAGAACTTAGAACTACTTAAAACTAACTAATCTAAGGACATCACACACATCAATGCCCGACGCAGGATTCAAACCTGTGACCGTAGTTGTCATGCGGTTCCAGACTGAAGCACCTACAACTGCACGGCCCCACCGGCCAGCACATTGCTTCACATTTGGAACCTCCAATAATCTCATTAGATATCAAATTCTTTGCTGCAATAAATGAGTTGCCACCACTGGTATATAACCTACCCTTTCAATACACATTCCAATCCGAATCTGGGATTTTGCTGGGCATTACTACAGTCAATAAGTGATACTAATTCTGGGACCTTATTGTGGACACTCCTGAAATTTCCTGATATCATATACTGACCTTTCCTATTTCCAATCTGCAAGGACAAACATTCACTGAGAATAATTTTTTCACATATGGGTCTACAGCCTTAATGTATCATCTAAATGATGGAACCATTTTAACCACTGTAGCCTGTTGTTTTATTCCTTTAATGCATCATGCGTATAAACTACATTACTGGCCAATTTAAGCCTTAGGCCATTACCAAGTATCCGTAATATAAATATACAGTAAGTGGATAAGATGGATTAGTGGATAACATAACACTTATGTATACAATGGCTAAATTACTTAGATGGTATTGGTGAAGTGTGTGTCATGCATTTAAGAAAAAATTGTTTGTTGTGTGTTATGTGGGGACATGCAAATTTCCTTAAATATAGTCCCCCCCCCCCCCCCCCCCCCCCCCCGCCCCATATGTCCGCCACTCTTCAGCATAGTGGCTTTATAAAAAAACATGAAAAGGGGAACTCTTACATAAAAAGGGGGAGAAGGGGAGACAAGGGAGACATAAACAACACATTAAATGGAGACAATATACACAAACATTGGGACATGCACTGGGGGACAGTTAAAAAAAAAAAGAGAGAGAGAGAGAGAGAGAGAGAGAGACCACACATACACACGCAAAACCAGCTTACAAGAACAACAACATAATGTCATGTGGCCAAAAACCTTACTAACAGGTAGCTTACTGGCCCTTGGATATTCATTTAGCACCATACCATCTACATCTACATCTACATCTACATCCATACACCACAAGCCACCTGACGGTGTGTGGCGGAGGGTACCCTGAGTACCTCTATTGGTTCTCCCTTCTATTCCAGTCTCGTATTGTTCGTGGAAAGAAGGATTGTCGGTATGCCTCTGTGTGGGCTCTAATCTCTCTGATTTAATCCTCATGGTCTCTTCGCGAGATATACGTAGGAGGGAGCAATATACTGCTTGACTCTTCGGTTAAGGTATGTTCTCGAAACTTTAACAAAAGCCCGTACCGAGCTACTGAGCGTCTCTCCTGCAGAGTCTTCCACTGGAGTTTATCTATCATCTCCGTAACGCTTTCACGATTACTAAATGATCCTATAATGAAGTGCGCTGCTCTCCGTTGGCTCTTCTCTATATCTTCTATCAAGCCTATCTGGTATGGATCCCACACTGCTGAGCAGTATTCAAGCAGTGGGCAAACAAGCGTACTGTAACCTACTTCCTTTGTTTTCGGATTGCATTTCCTTAGCATTCTTCCAATGAATCTCAGTCTGGCATCTGCTTTACCGACGATCAACTTTATATGATCATTCCATTTTAAATCACTCCTAATGCGTACTTCCAGATAATTTATGGAATTAACTGCTTCCAGTTGCTGACCTGCTATTTTGTAGCTAAATGATAAGGGATCTATCTTTCTATGTATTCGCAGCACATTACACTTGTCTATATTGAGATTCAATTGCCATTCCCTGCACCATGTGTCAATTCGCTGCAGATCCTCCTGCTTTTCAGTACAATTTTCCATTGTTACAATCTCTCGATACACCACAGCATCATCTGCAAAAAGCCTCAGTGAACTTCCGATGTTATCCACAAGGTCATTTATATATATATTGAATAACAACAGTCCTACGACACTCCCCTGCGGCACACCTGAAATCACTCTTACTTCGGAAGACTTCTCTCCAATGAGAATGATATGCTGCGTTCTGTTATCTAGGAACTCCTCAATCCAATCACACAATTGGTCTGATAGTCCATATGCCCTTACTTTGTTCATTAAACGACTGTGGGGAACTGTATCGAACGCCTTGCGGAAGTCAAGAAACACGGCATCTACCTGTGAACCCGTGTCTATGGCCCTCTGAGTCTCGTGGACGAATAGCGCGAGCTGGGTTTCACATGACCGTCTTTTTCGAAACCCATGCTGATTCCTACAGAGCAGATTTCTAGTCTTCAGAAAAGTCATTATACTCGAACATAATACATGTTCCAAAATTCTACAACTGATCGACGTTAGAGATATAGGTCTATAGTTCTGCACATCTGTTTGACGTCCCTTCTTGAAAACGGGGATGACCTGTGCCCTTTTCCAATCCTTTGGAATGCTACGCTCTTCTAGAGACCTACGGTACACCACTGCAAGAAGGGGACCAAGTTCCTTCGCGTACTCTGTGTAAAATCGAACTGGTATCCCATCAGGTCCAGCAGCCTTTCCTCTTTTGAGCGAATTTAATTGTTTCTCTATCCCTCTGTCGTCTATTTCGATATCTACCATTTTGTCATCTGTGTGACAATCTAGAGAAGGAACTACAGTGCAGTCTTCCTCTGTGAAACAACTTTGGAAAAAGACATTTAGTATTTCGGCCTTTAGTCTGTCATCCTCTGTTTCAGTACCATTTTGGTCACAGAGTGTCTGGACATTTTGTTTCGATCCACCTACCGCTTTGACATAAGACCAAAATTTCTTAGGATTTTCTGCCAAGTCAGTACATAGAACTTTACTTTCGAATTCATTGAACGCCTCTCGCATAGCCCTCCTCACACTACACTTCGCTTCGCGTAATTTTTGTTTGTCTGCAAGGCTTTGGCTATGTTTATGTTTGCTGTGAAGTTCCCTTTGCTTCCGCAGCAGTTTTCTAACTTGGTTGTTGTACCATGGTGGCTCTTTTCCATCTCTTACGATCTTGCTTGGCACATACTCATCTAACACATAATGTACTATGGTTTTGAACTTTGTCCACTGATCCTCAACACTGTCTGTACTTGAGACAAAACTTTTGTGTTGAGCCGTCAGGTACTCTGAAATCTACTTTTTGTGACTTTTTGCTAAACAGAAAAATCTGCCTACCCTTTTTAATATTTCTATTTACGGCTGAAATCATCGATGCCGTAACCGCTTTATGATCGCTGATTCCCTGTTCTGCGTTAACTGTTTCAAGCAGTTCGGATCTGTTTGTCACCAGAAGGTCTAATATGTTATCGCCACGAGTCGGTTTTCTGTTTAATTGCTCAAGGTAGTTTTCAGATAAAGCATTTAAAAAATTTCACTGGATTCTTTGTCCCTGCCACCCGTTATGAACGTTTGAGTCTCCCAGTCTATATTTGGCAAATTAAAATCTCCACCCAGAAGTATAACATGGTGGGGAAATCTACTCGAAATATTTTCCAAATTATCCTTCAGGTGCTCAGCCATAACAGCTGTTGAGCCAGGGGGCCTATAGAGACATCCAATTACCATGTCTGAGCCTGCTTTAACCGTGACCTTCACCCAAATCTTTTCACATTTCAGATCTCCGTCAATTTCCTTCGATACTATTGCACTTCTTATCGCTATAAACACGCCTCCCCCTTCACTGTCCAGCTTGTCTCTGCAGTATACATTCCAATCTGAGTTTAGGATTTCATTACTGTTTACGTCTGGTTTCAGCCAACTTTCTGTCCCTAGTACTATATGGGCATTGTGACCGTTTATTAATGAGAGCAGTTCTGGGACCTTTCTATAGATGCTCCTGCAGTTTACTATTAGCACATTAATATTGTTATTCCCTGTTGCATTTTGCCTACTCCTACCTTGCTGGGTCTCAGGAGGCATCTTGTCGGGCTTAGGGAGGGAATTCTCTAACCTAAAAAACCCCCATGTGCACTCCACACGTACTCCGCTACCCTTGTAGCCGCTTCCGGCGTGTAGTGCATGCCTGACCTATTCAGGGGGACCCTACATTTCTCCACCCGATAGCAGAGGTCGAGAAATTTGCACCCCAGATCTCCGCAGAATCGTCTGAGCCTCTGGTTTAAGCCTTCCACTCGGCTCCAAACCAGAGGACCGCGATCGGTTCTGGGAACGATACTTAAATAGTTAGCACTGATTCCACCCCGCGAGCGAGACTTTCCGCCTTCACCAATTCCGCCAACCGCCTGTACGAACTGAGGATGACCTCTGAACCCAGACGGCAGGAGTCATTGGTGCCAACATGAGCAACATTTTGCAGTCGGGTGCACCCAGTGCTCTCTATCGCCGCCAGTAGGGCCTCCTCCACATCTCAGATGAGACCCCCCGGCAAGCAGACAGAGTGAACACTGGCCTTCTTCCCCAACCTTTCCGCCCTCATCCATACACACAACTGTTACAAATCAAAGGAAACATAAATCAACCAAAGAGCATTATAAGACCTGTCACTTTGCTGAGACTAAAGTTATCACCTGAGGAAGCTGCAGTCAAGTGATCACAGTCTTGTGTACTTGTTAATTCTTATTAAACTTCTTATGTGATGGGCTTCGGCAATATATATCATTAAAGGCATAATTAAACATCATTATTGCAGCAATGATGTTAAGTGGTCTTATTACACCTTATATCTGAGGCCATTTTTAAACTGATGTAATAAGACTACATAACATCATTGTTACAATAACTAATATTCAGATATGCCTATAATGATGATAAGTATAATCAGAGTCCATCATGTACGAAGTTTAATAAGAATTAATAATGTACACAAGACTGTGATCATATGACTGCAGCTCATTCTAGCGATAACTTTTGTCTCTGCAAAATGACTGGTTTTAGCATGTGGTTGATGCTTGTTTCCCACCTGTAACATGTGTGACAAATGTGTGTATGTGTGGGAACGTGCCTGTCCCCACAAACTTCTTTTGAATCTGATGCACACATCGCCAATATCATGTAAGCAATTTTCAGAATAATTGTAATACACAAGGGTAATGTTACCCATTAACATGTCTTACCTATTTACTGTAATTTTGGAATTACATTGCAGGCATTTGATAATTGCTTAAGTCTACTACTGGCAAATAATGTAATTTATATGCAAGATGCATTAAAGGAATAAAACTGACAGCCTATGGTGGTTAAAAAGGTTTCATCTGAGAATAATGTTGCTGATATGTGTTCTGTTTTAGCAGGCAAGTCAACAATGCTCCCAAGGAAGAGTTCCTCTAACATAAAACATAATCACATACATGTCACACATACTCTGTTACCCTTGTAGGCACTTCATGTGCATTGTATACACTTGACCTATTGATAGGGATCCTAAAATTCTGCACCTTATAGCAGAGATCAAGAAATTTGCATGTGACATCATCACAGACTTGTCTGAGCCTCGAATTTTGACCTTCGTCTCTGCACCAGACTGGAGGACAGCAATCGACTGTGGGTATGATGCTAAAATATTGAGCTGAGCATGCACCTTGCATGCAATGTTAGCTGCCTTCATCAATTCAACCAACTGCAGAAAGGATCCTAGATGGCTTCAGAAAGCAAATGGTAGCTGTAGTTCATGCCAACATGAGCCACTATAGACAGTCAGTTGCACCCATTGCACTTGCACAAACATATCAACTACACACTGGCGTCCCTTTCCGACATGCCTGCTTTTTCGCTGAGGGGCTTCATTACCCCCCTAACATTGGAGCTCCCAATGACCAACAAATCCATTGTCAGTGATTATCTGGACTTAACAGAAAATACAACCTGCAATCCATGCTGGCTCAGATATTTTCAATATTGAACAATATGTTGTACTTGTCACTAAAGTGAAAGGTGGCAGCCATGCAGCCAGTTCCCACTTTCGCCTTCCACCCACAGATATGTGGACCTAATTCAGTCCACCAGTCACCCTCAAGTGTAGATAACTATTCAAATGAGGTGGACTGGAAGATGTAGTTAGATCAGGGATTCCAGTGTCACCAGACATATTGCAGATTTCACCACAGTTGTCCCACCACCGCTGCAGCTAAGAACGTCAGCCTCAATCCTGCTGATCAAGGCCAATGCAGTTTCTAGCTGTTTTCAAACAGCAGCCCATTCTCCTTGTATCCATACACAGCAAACACAACCCCTATCCACTTCAAACTACATAAAAGACAATATAAAATCATGAAAAAATTTATCAATCACTCAGTCAATCACTAATCAATAAGGAAGAAGCAAACTGTAAAGGTCACAAACATCAAGGAAATAAAGTAACACTACTGATCACAGCTGTGGAAAACCGCAATACAAAGTTAACTCACTTGACACAAACGATAAAAGAATTATGCAAATTCTTACAACAAAATAAATAGCACTAGTAAACAAAGGTAAGCAAACTGCTCTAGGATTGGAGCTCCAATGAATATTTACTGTCTGCAAAGGATGCGAAATCAAGTACATAAAGTGACACTAGTGCTTACAGTGGCAGAAAGTTGTGAAAATTCTTTTGGTTTCCAGCTGGATAATGGGTTAAATGCAGTCAACAAAGAGATAACCTAATCAAGAAGCTCAGTTCAACATGTTACACCTTTAGAAGTATCTATCATTACATTGTCCTGTAGATGTATGTTAGCTCACTTCCTCTTGTCTTATGGAATTATCTTCTGAGGCACTGCACCTAAAGTAAATAAAGTTTTATTTAGAAGAAGAGGTCAGTAAGAATATTGTGAAAGGAAAAAGTATGCATCAACATCCTGGCATTCTAACTCAATTTCTAATACATGGTTATCTATAAGTACCTCTGGGTTTCAGAAGACTACTGCACAGAAGCTATAAGACACACATAAAAATGACCCATTTCATTGGATAGAAAACTCTTCAAGTTTCGATTCATAATATGCAAAATGCCATAGTTGCAGGATATAAACTACAGAGTAGGTAGAAGGTTTAAGAGGCACACTGTATGAGAAAAGTAAATACATGAAGAAATATTTGGAATCAATAAATATACACTATGTAGTCAAAAGTATATGGACAACCCCAAAAACATAGGTTTTTCACATTAGGTACACTGTGCTGCTACCTATTGCCAGGTACTCCATATCAGCGATTTCAGTAGACGTTAGACATCGAGAGAGAGAGCAGAATGGGGCACTTCGCGGAACTCATGGACTTTGAACGTGGTCAGGTGATTGGGTGTCACTTGTGTCATATGTCTTCACGCGAGATTTCCACACTCCTAAACATCCCTAGGTTTCCGATGTGATAGTGAAGTGGAAATGTGAAGGGACGCATACAGCACAAAAGTGTACAGGCCGAGCTTGTCTGTTGACTGACAAGAGACTGCCGACAGTTGAAGAGGGTCGTAATCTTTAATAGGCGGACATCTATCCAGACCATCACACAGGAATTCCAAACTGCATCAGGATCCACTTCAAGTACTATTACAGTTAGGCGGGAGGTGAAATAAGCTTGGGATTTCATGGTTGAGTGGCTGCTCATAAGCCACACATCACAGCGGTAAATGCTAAATGAAACCTCGCTTGGTGTAAGGAGAGTAAACATTGGACAATTGAACAGTGGAAAAATGTTGTGTGGAGTGATGAACCGCGGCACACACTGTGGTGATCCAATGGCAGAGTGTGGGTATGGTGGATAATTGGTGAACGTCATCTGCCAGCGTGTGTAGTGCCAACAATAAAATTCAGAGGTGGCCTTGTTATGGTGTGGTCACGTTTTTCATGGAGGGGGCTTGCACCCCTTCTTGTTTTATGTGGCACTATCGCAGCACAGGCCTACATTGATGTTTTAAGCACCTACTTGCTTCCCACTGTTGAAGAGCAAATCGGGGATGGCGATTGCATCTTTCAACATAATCAAGCACCTGTTCAAAATGCTCGGCCCATGGCGGAGTGGTTATATGACAATAACATCCCTGTATTGGACTGGCCTGCACAGATTTCTGACCTGAATCCTACAGAACACCTTTGGGATATTTTGGAATGCCGACTTCATGCCAGGCCTCACCAACAGACATCGATACCTCTCCTCAGTGCAGCACTCTGTGAAGAATGGGCTGCCATTCCCCAAGAAATCCTTCCAGCACCTGATTGAACATATGCCTGTGAGAGTCGAAGCTGTCATCAAGGCTTAGGTTGGGCCAACACCGTACTAAATTCCAGCATTACTGATGGAGGGCACCACGAACTTGTAAATCATTTTCAGCCAGGTGTCCAGATACTTTTGATCACATAGTGTGTTTTGAATAGAAAAGAAAAAGTAATTCAATTGCTACAATTTCATTCCTTGAAGTTAATAAAAAATTTAAACTTTTCATAAAATTAAGGCACAGAACATAGAGAGTAATCAAAAGTGTAGAATATTAAAGAAAATTAATACGGAAAAGTACCGGAAATGACTACATAAGGAGAAAGACTTGTTTTTCACAAAAACTGTCATGAAAATGTTAAGTTGCCCATAATAATTAAAACAAATAACAGATCATAAAAATTAAATGTACATGCTAAACTAAGGGCTAAAGTCAATTACCATGAAATATTGTGTATTGGCAACCTACAATTAGAGGTCATAGAATTATATTCAACCAAGGAGATTTTCAAAAGATGTAGACATGGAAGAGTGACGTCTGATTTTTCATCTCAGTACTCTAAAGAAACAGGTGCAGAATTTTAAGAAAAATTGGGAGGAGTTAGCAAGACTAAGGAGGATGCGAAAAGAAAAAGTTGTGGGTTTCCAGTAGCAATGTTACAAGCATTTTGTTCAGAATAAACAAATTTAAATAAACAATACATATAATTTAAACCTGAAGGATCTTTTTTATATGAGCATTTACAAGGTCATTACTAAGTCACCGAGACAACAGGAAAAAAGTAATTTTGTTCTCAGTTATTTTGAATGGCATGCTCCCATATGGGGGACAGCACATACCACACAAGAGAAATTATCTCTCAAATTATTAGGTTTCATTACTATAATAATAGTTGGGGGTAGTTATAAGAAGTATACACAATAGCACCTAACAAGGTTAAAGGTTTCAGATGTCCCCACAAAGGTAAGTCACTAGGTAAAAATGTTGACTCATTATCCACATTATGAAGTGGGCAAAAAAGAGGGGATGGAGGGGGGGGGGCTACTTCTAGTAATTCCATACTCTGGAAAAGTTAAAGGACTATATAATATTGATATCCTGAAATGAATCAGGGGAACATTTTCACTGGTTTTGAAAAATTGACTGGATGGACTTATATTGCTTTGTATATTGTGAGTATTCATTAGCTGTTTAAGAAAGAAACATGTGCAAGCATTATGCATTCACCATAGGAAATACCTCTTGAAAATGCAGATCTTAGTTCTTGAGATCTTGGTTAACAAGAAAGTAAGTTAGCATCGTAATGTTGTGGGAAAGAAACTGTCAAATAGATGACCAATGAAATAACATTTATGAGATGCTAACACAGCCACTGCAATATCCTTTATGATGTGCAAATATGAGCACTAGAGTAACATTCACGGCATGCTAACATGATTTAATAATTAGCAACATAGCAAAATGACAACATAACATGGCTTTCTGGCAACATTGGCAATGGAAAAAGTAAGAAGGGATGAAATAAAAGGTGTGCACTTGAGGACTGATTAAAAGAAGGTGGTATTAGTTGCATGCAGAGGGGTGTACATGAATATATGTAATATGATAAGAGATACAGTAGGTATCCCAAGAAGGGAGGATCCACACCTGTGTTAACGTATCAGGGGACAGGTTTGAGGATGCTGTAAATAGAGACATCATCTCTGTGAATTTCATAGATGAAGAGGGTGTGTGGGGAAAGAGTTGACAGTAAATAATTAAATTTAAATACTAGTTATAAACTTATTGTGGCATGTTAGGGTACCAGAGTCCGTTATGCTGCTTATGAAAGGTCAATATTTTTGAAGCTTATTCCTTGTAACTACAGAATGATCTGTTTTGATTAGTGAAGTTCAGGCAGAAGCCTATAAAATCTTACTGCTATAACAATAAAGTTGTCATAGAGCAGCAGCCGGTAGCTCCACTGACAGACCGTTCACCAAGTGAAAATTGTTAATGTCATTCTCATAACATATTACGGGAATTTGACTGCTCTTATTCTTCCACCATCAAGTTCGTCTACTCAAACTCTTCCTGCAAGTTCAGATTTTGTAAACTTTAACTTTGTTCTGTGATTGTTTAACTGTAATTTAATAAAAGTTGTGTGCATTGGTACACACGAACCCAACAAATGGGTGTAAAATATTATTTACACAGTGACAGACAAAAATAATGTTCACGCCGAAGGAAAATCAGAACATAGGCTCAAAGAAAGGAATAAAAGGGGAAGCTGCCTGATAGGATTTTTTGCAGAAAACAATTTAATCACTGCTAAAAAAGAAGACTGTATACATGGAAGTGATCTGGAGTCTCTAGGAGGTTTTTGATACTTTATGTAATGGCAAGACAAAGATTTCGGACAAGTTTTGTAAAAAAAAATTTCCAACAGCAGATGTGGATTTTGACCATCCTTTACTACTTATACACTGCAGATTAAAACTGAAGAAACTGCAAAAAAGTAGGAAATTAAGGAAATTGGGTCTGGATGAATTGACAGAACCAGAAGCTGTTGACAGTTTCAAAGGCAACTATTAGACAATTATTGACTACAACAGGGGAAAGGAATACATTAAAGGATGAATGAGAAGATTTGAGAGATGAAATAGTGGAAGCACCAGATGATGCTGCATTTTAATTTTTTCCATTTTTCTTAATTTAAAACAATATTTCATAGGTTATCCATGGAGCTTTACTGGGTCTTGACTTTTTCTCTATAAGTAATCTTGGATAGCACAAAGGATATTGGATTTAACCCACAAAAGGGGGAAAATAAAAATGCAGCAAGTGAAGTAGGCAAAAGGGAATACAGACATTTAAGAAATAAGGTTGACTGCAAAGCTGTAGAAGCAATAAGAAAATTAAGAAAACCTTGGGATAGCCATCAGTTTTGAGACTGGTTTGATGCAACCTGCCACGAATTCATTTCCTGTGCCAACCTCTTCAATTCAGAGTAGCACTTGCACCCAATGTCCTCAGTTATCTGTTGGCTGTATTCCGCAGACAAGTATTTGAATGGTATGTTGTGTGCAACATTGGCTCGGTTTCAAATAGGGCAGTAAAGGACCTAAGTTCATGGCTTGTAGAAAATAAACTAACCCTAAACCACAGTAAGACTCAGTTTTTACAGTTCCTAACCCACAATTCAACAAAACCTGACGTTTTAATTTCACAGTATGGGCATATGATTAGTGAAACTGAAAGTTCAAATTTCTAGGTGTTCAGATAGATAGTAAGCTGTCGTGGAAAGCCCACATTCAGGATCTTGTTCAAAGCCTTAATGCTGCCATTTTTACCATCTGAACGGTGTCTGAAGTGAGCGGTCTTCAACACAAAAATTAGTCTACTTTGCTCATTTTCATTCGCTTATGTCGTATGGTATTACGTTTTGGAGTAACTCTTCCCATTCGAAAAGGATATTTCTGGCTCAGAAATGGACGGTTTGGGCAATAAGTGGTGTAAGTTCACAAACCTCTTGTCGACCCCTGTTCACGAGTCTGGGTATTTTGACATTGGCTTCTCAATATATATTTTTTTCTTACAGTCATTTCTTGTTAACAATATTAGCTTATTCCCAAGAATAAGCC
The DNA here is from genome assembly GCF_021461385.2 of Schistocerca piceifrons. Lineage (NCBI taxonomy): Eukaryota > Metazoa > Arthropoda > Insecta > Orthoptera > Acrididae > Schistocerca > Schistocerca piceifrons. Next base: position 42,051,570 of record NC_060138.1, on the reverse strand, counting down.
GCTTTCCCTCAGTTAATACTCGGCAGAAATCAAACCTGAATTTGGATCGGACTTCCTTAACTCTTGTGCAGAAAGGTGTGCAGTATACTGCTGCATCCATTTTCAATAATCTACCACTCGAATTCAAATATCTTAGTAGTAATCCACACACTTTCAAATCTAAACTGAAGAGTTTCCTCATGGGTCACACCGTCGAGGAGTTCCTTGAAAAATTAAACTGATTCTTGTATTGTTGCGTTTACTTAAACCTCTGGACTGACTTTTTTCAGGTTCATAAACATTTATTTTTATCTGTTATTACTTTTATGCTGTAATTTCAAGTACTGACACATTCCATGACCTTGGAGATTTGCTCCTTGACGCGTAAATAAATAAAAAATCCCTCCATGGTTTTGTATGACTGAGCAAGAACTACTTTCAGCCAAAATATAGTCATTTGTTAGTTAAAATATTAGTGTGATACTGTTTTTGTTTCACTGTAATTTTATGTTTGAGATACTCCTGGGCTGTCATATGGTGGAGCAAGGTCTCCTTATGATGTGCTTACATCATTATACAGTGTCTTCTTGGAGTCTGCAAAGTCATATGCTGCACCATGGATTTTCCCCTGGAGTTCTTTGCCATTGACTTCTCAAAAATTGAAACAGATATCATGGATCTGATGTAAAATGTTTAGATGGTTGGGATTTGATGTTGACTCAGACTGGAAAATACACCCAAGTTGTCAAACAAATATTCTGATGTCTTATGATTTAACACATGGTCAATAAACCAAGTCATTGGTCACTACACAGATTTTGTATTAGCAGCTTGGAAACCACAGGAAGACGACTTTTTGAGACTTTGCAGTGGCCTAACTGCAGGAAGTTGCAATTCGTTAGCACGAACCCTCGCACTCTGCTCCAGACATACAGCCTCAGGAATTTCTTCTTCAATTTAAGGCTTATGTTTATTATTAGTAGACCTATTTTGGCCAGGAATTGCCTCGTTGCTTGTGCTAGTCTGCTTTTTATGTCCTCCTTGCTTCCATCATGAGTTACTTTGCTTACAAGGTAACAGAATTCCTTATTTCATCTACCTCATCATCACCCATTTTTATGTTAAGTTTCTTACTAATATTAAACAATGGAAAATCCAGGACACAATGTAACAATACCAGAGAAGGAAAGTTGCTACTCACCATATAGCGGAGATGCTGAGTTGCGATAGGCACAATAAAAAGATTCACACAATTACAGCTTTCGGCCATTAAGGCCTTTGTCAGTAGTAGACACACATACACACACGCACACTCAAGCAAAAGCAACTTGCACACACGTCTGCAGTCTCAGAGACCTGAAACTACACTGCGACCAGCAGCACCAGTGCATGATGGGAGTGGAGACTGGGTGGGGGTAAGGAGGAGGCTGGGGCGGCAAGGGGGAAGGATAATATGGTGGGAGTGGCGGACAGTGAAGTGTTGCAGTTTAGATGGGAGGGCAGGAGAGAAGGTGCGGAGGGGGTCAGGGAAAGAAATAAAAAGAAATTAAAAGACTGGGTGTGGCAGTGAAATGACGGCTGTGTAGTGCTGGAATTGGAACAGGGAGGGGGCTGGATGGGTGAGGACAGTGACTAACAAAGATTGAGGCCAGGAGGGTTACGGGAATGTAGGTTGTATTGCAGGGCAAGTTCCCACCTGCGCAATTCAGAAAAGCTGGTGTTGGTGGGAAGGATCCGTATGGCACAGGCTGTGAAGCAGTCATTGAGATGAGGGATATTATGTTTGGCAGGGTGTCAACAACAGGGTGGTCCACATGTTTTTTGGCCACAGTTTGTCGGTGGCTGTTCATGTGGACAGACAGCTTGTTGGTTGTCATGCCTACATAGAATGCAGAATAGTGGTTGCAGCTTAGCTTGTAAATCACATGACTGGTTTCACAGGTAGCCCTGCCTTTGATGGGATAGGTGATGTTAGTGACCGGACTGGAGTAGGTGGTGGTAGCAGGATGTATGGGAGAGGTCTTGCATCTAGGTCTATTACAGGGGTATGAGCCATGAGGTAAGGGATTGGGAGCAGGGGTTGTGTAAGGATGGACGAGTATATTGTGTAGGTTCCTATCATGGTAGGAGGTGTGGGAAGGATAGTGGGTAGGACATTTCTCATTTCAGGGCACGACGAGAGGTAATTGAAACCCTGGCGGAGAATGTAATTCAGTTGCTCCAGTCCTGGATAGTACTGAGTTATGAGGCGAATGCTCCTCTGTGGTTGGACTATGGGACTTTGGGAGGTGGTGGGAGACTGGAAAGGTGAGGCACAGGAGGTTTGGTTTTGTAAAAGGATGGGAGGATAATTACGGTCAGTGAAGGCTTCAGTGAGACCCTCGGTATATTCAGAGAAGGACTGCTCATCACTGCAGATGCGACGACCATGGGTGGCTAGGCTGTACAGAAGGGACTTCTCGGTATGGAATGGGTGGCAGCTGGACCATCTAGAGGAGTCCTTCCTAAAAACCCATGATCCTACACCCCTCACCTCGTTCAGATTCATTGATGACATCTTTGCTATCTGGACTGAAGGTGAGGACACCTTATTCACATTCCTCCAGAACCACAACAACTTCTCCCCCATTTGCTTCACCTGGTCCTACTCAACCCATCAAGCCACCTTCCTAGATGTTGACCTTTACCTCAGAGATGGCCACATCAGTACCTCCATCCATATCAAACCTACTAACCACCAGCAATACCTCCACTATGAGAGCTGCAATGTGTGTCTGTCGCATCTACAGTGACGAGCAGTCCTTCTCTAAATATTCCGAGAGTCTGACTGAAGCCACCACTGACTGTAATTATCCTCCCATCGTTGTACAAAAACAAATCTCCTGTGCCTCACCTTTCCAGTCTCCCACCACCTCCCAAAGTCCCACAGTCCGGCCACAGAAGAGCATTCTCCTTGTAACTCAGTACTATCCAGGACTGGAGCCACTGAATTACATTCTCCGCCAGGGTTTCGATTACCTCTCGTCGTGCCCTGAAATGAGAAATGTCCTACCCACTATCCTTCCCACCCCTCCTACCGTGGTAGGAACCTACACAATATACTCGTCCATCCTTACACAACCCCTGCTCCCAATCCCTTACCTCATGGCTCATACCCCTGTAATAAACCTAGATGCAAGACCTCTCCCATACATCCTGCTACCAACACCTACTCCAGTCCGGACACTAACATCGCCTATCCTAACAAAGGCAGGGCTACCTGTGAAACCTGTCATGTGATTTACAAGCTAAGCTGCAACCACTGTTCTGCATTCTGTGTAGGCATGATAACCAACAAGCTGTCTGTCCACATGAACAGCCACCGACAAACTGTGGCCAAAAAACAAGTGGACCACCCTGCTGCTGACACCCTGCCAAACATGATACCCCTCATCTCAATGACTGCTTCACAGCCTGTGCCATACGGATCCTTCCCACCAACACCAGCTTTTCTGAATTGGGCAGGTGGGAACCTCCCCTGCAATACAACCTACATTCCCGTAACCTTCCTGGCCTCAATCTTTGTTAGTCACTGTCCTCACCCATCCAGCCCCCTCCCTGTTCCCATTCCAGCACTACACAGCCGTCATTTCACTGCCACACCCAGTCTTTTAATTTCTTTCCTATTCGCTACTTAACCCTGACCCCCTCCGCACCTTCTCTCCTGCCCTCCGTCTAAACTGCAACACTTCACTGTCCGCCACTCCCACCATATTATCCCTCCCCCTCCCCACCCCAGCCTCCTCCTTACCTCCACCCAGTCACCACTCCCATCATGCACCGGTGCTGCTGCTCGCAGTGTAGTTTCAGCTCTCTGAGACTGCAGACGTGTGTGCAAGTTGCTTTTGCGTGAGTGTATGTGTGTCTACTGCTGACAAAGGCCTTAATGGCCGAAAGCTATGATTGTATGTATCTTTTTATTGTGCCTATCACGACTCAGCATCTCCGCTATATGGTGAGTAGCAACTTTTCTTCTCTGGTATTGTTACATTCTTACTATTACTCTCATTTCTGTTACTTCTCATTACTTTTGTCTTTCTTCAGTTTACTCTAAATCCATATTCAGTACTCATTAGGCTGTTCATTTCATTCAACAGATCCTGTAATCTTCTTAACCCTCAGTAAGGATAGCAATGTCATCAGGAAATCTTATCACTGATATCCTTTCACCCTTAATTTTAATTTCATCTTGAACTGTTCTTTTATTTCCGTCATTGCTTCTTCAATGTATAGACTGAACAGTAGGGGCAAAAGACTGTACTTCTGGCATTCACCCTTTTTAATCCAATGTGGTCTTCCAATGTTATAGTTCCCTCATACATACTGAATACTACCAGTTTTCCCTACAGTTTACTCCTATTTATCTTCCTCAGAATTTTGAACATCTTGCACTATTTTACTTTGTCAAACACTATTTCTATGTTGACAAATCCCATGAATGTGTCTTGATTTTCCTTCAGTCTTGATTCCGCTATCAAGGCTTCTGTGATGTCTTTATCTTTCCTAAAGCCAAACTGATCGTCTTCTAGCACATCCTCAGTTTTCTTTGCCATTCTGCAGTATATTATTCTTGACAGCAACTTGGATGCACAAACTGTTAAGCTGACCATGCAATAGTTCTCACACTTACCTGCTCTTGCTGTCTTTGGGATTGTGTGGATGACATTTTTCCTAAAGATTGATAGTATGTCGCCTGTTTCATAGATTCTACACACCAACTTGAATAGTCGTTCGGTTGCCATTTCCCCCAATGATTTTAGAAATTCTGATGGAATGTTATCTATTGCTTCTTCCTTATTTCATCTCAAGTCTTCCAAAGCCCTTTTTAATTCTGACTCCATTGCTCGATCCCCCATCTCTTCCATATCAACTCCAATTTTTCTCCTATCATTTCATCAGACAATTTCTCCTCCTCTAGAGGCCTTTAATGTACTCTTTCCACATATCTGCTCTCTCCTCTGCAATGAACAGAGTATTTCCACTGCACACTTAATGATGAAGCCCTTGCTTTTGATTTCACTGAAGGCTATGTTGAGTCAGTTCTTCCAACATTCATTTCTTTTTCGATTTCTTCACATTTCTTCTGAACCATTTTGCTTTGGCTCCCTTGCACTTCATATTTATTTTATCCCTAAATGATTTATGTTGCCATACTCATGTCTTCCCCTGAACATTTTTGTACTTCCTTCTTTCATTGATCAGCTGACTTATTTCTTCTGTTACCCAAGATTTCTTAGTAATTGCCTTCCTAGTATGTATGTTTGTCTTTCCAATATCTGTGACTGCTCCTTTTAGATTGCTTTTACAATATCTGTGACTGCGTTTTTTAGATGAGTCTACTCCTTTTCAACTGAGTTGCCTGTTGTGATACTCCTTATCACACTATCCACATCTTTAGCAAGCTTCAAATGCATCTAATTATTCCTCAGTATGTTAGTGACCCACTTAATTTCAACACTGATTCTTTTGGACGATTCTGCTCAAATTCCGTCCACTCTTCATCATTACTAAATTGTGATCTGAGTCCATTTCTGCTCCTGGGTAGCCTTACAATCCAATATCTGATTTCATAATCACTGTCTAAACATGATGTAATCCAGCTGAAATCTTCACGTTTCCAGACCTTATCCAAGTACACCCCCTCCTCTGAACAGAGTATTCACCATTACTACGAGGGCTATCCACAAAGTACATTACATTTTGGAATTAAAAATAAATAAAGTATTGGAAATTTTTTTTATTATATACAGATGAAAGCCACACTTAAATACTACTTTTCTACATAGTTGCTATTTAAATTAAGGCACTTATTGTAGCGATGGACAAGCTTGGAAATTCATTCGTCGTAAAATTCCGCCGGCTGCACCTTCAACCACATGGTTAATCAGTAACCTGGTAGAAATACGATTTTTGTGGATTTCCTGGAAAGAGGCACTACAATAAACTCTTAAAGGTATTGCCAAACTCTGCACAACCTCAGAAGAGCAATACAAAACAAGCGCAGGGGAAAGCTGGGCTCAAAGATCTTGCTGATTCACGACAACGCCTGGGCCCACACGGCAAATGCCACTCGTGAAGTTCTCAAATCTTTTAAGTGGGAGTTGTTTCCTCGTCCGCCGTACAGTCCCGACCTGCCACCGAGTGACTTCCACTTATTCCCAGCAATGAAGAAGTGGTTGGCTATGCAGCGTTTTGATGACGACACACAGCTTCAAGAAGAGGTAACCACGTGGTTGAAGGCACAGGTGGCCGAATTTTACGACGAAGGAATTTTCAAGCTCGTCCATCGCTACGATAAGTGCCTTGATTTAAATGGGAACTATGTAGAAAAGTAGTATTGAAGTGTGGCTTTCATCTGTATATAATAAAAAAATTCCAATACTTTATTTATTTTTAATTCCAAAACGTAATGTACTTTGTGGATAGCCCTCGTAGCTGAAATTTATTGTAAAACTCAATTAATCTTTCTCTTCACAAATAGATAAAGCTTTCAGTCAGTATCACCTTCGTCAACAATAGACGTAGAAACACACACACACACACACACACACACACACACACACACACACACACACAAAAGCAACTCACATACATGACCACATTCCAGGCAACTGAAATCACACTGTAAGCAGCAGCACCAGTGCATGATGGGAGTGGCAACTGGGTGCGGGTAAGGAGGAGCCTGGGACAGGGAGAGGGAGGGATAGTATAGTGCAGGGATGGACAGTGAAGTGCTGCAGGTTGGACAGGGGGCAGGGGAGAGGGGGGGGGGGGGATAGCAGAAAAGGAGAGAAGCAAAAAGACTCTTGATGGGGGAATGACACCTGTGTAGTGCTGGAATGGGAACAGGGAACGGGCTGGATGGGTGAGGACAGTGACTAACGAAGGTTGAGGCCGGGAGGGTTAGGGGAACATAGAATTAATGCAGGGAGCGCTCCCACCTGCGCAATTCAGAAAAGCTGGTGTTGGTGGGAAGGAGCCATATGGCACAGGCTGTGAAGCTGTCATTGAAATGAAGAGTGTCATATTTGGTGCTCGTTGAGCAACAACGTGGTCCACTTGTTTCTTGGCCACAGTTTGTTGTTGGTCATTCATGTGAACAAAATAGCTGGTAGATCACATGACTCATTTCACAGGTAGCCTTGACTTTGATCGGATAGGTGAGACTTGTGACTGGACTGGAGTAGGTGGTGATGGGAGGATGTATGGGACAGGTCTTGCATCTAGGTCTATTACAGGGGTATGAGCCATGAGGTAAGGGATTGGGAGAAGAGGTACTGATGTAGTCATCTTTGAGGTGGAGAACATCATCCAAGGAGGTGGCTTGTCGAGCTGAGTAGGACCAGATGAAACAAATGGGGGAGATGTTGTTGAGGTTCTGGAGGAATGTGGATAGGGTGTCGCAAAGATGTCATCAGGGAAACTGAACCATGTAATTGGTTTATGATTCTGGGTTTTTAGAAAGGATTCCTCTAGCTGGCTCATGAATAGGTTGGTATAGGATGGTGCCATGCGGGTGCCCACAGCCATACTCTGGACTTTTTTTGTATGTAATGCCTTCAAAGGAGAAGTAATTCTGGGTGGGGATATAATTGGTCATGGTTGTTGGTTTGGAATCTGTGAGGCATTGTGAAAGGTAGTGTTCAATAGCGGTAAGACCATGGGCATTAGGAATGTTAGTGTTAAGGGAGGTGGCAGGGCACCATGTGGTAAAGGGACAAGAACTGTGGAGAGTTGGTTGAAGAGATGGTTGGTATATTTTATATAGGAGGGTAGGTTCCAGGTAATAGGTTGAAGGTGTTGGTCTACAAGATCAAGGATTCTCTCATTGAGGGCATAGTAACTGGCCACAATGGGGTGCCCTGGGTGGTTAGGTTTCTGCAAGTAGAAGGTAGGAGTGCAGGGAGTTGTAAGGGTGAGCAGAGAGATGGACTCTAGGAATAGGTTCTCAGATGGGCTTAAGGATTTGAGTAGTGACGGGAGAGCCTGCTGGATTTTTGGAATGGGGTCACTGTGGCAAGGTTTGTAGGTGGAAGTATCTGACAGCTGTCATTGTCCTTCTGCCACGTAATCCTTGCAGTTCAAAACAACAGTGGTGGAGCCTTTGTCTGGTTGGGATCAGATTTTAGATGATGGACTGCGGTTCTTTCTGCGGATGTAAGGTTGGTCTGCATGTTGAGGGATTTGGGGAATGATGGTGAGGCTAGGTTCGAGGTTTAGAAATTCTGGGAAGTTAACAGGGGGTGATGTGGGGACAGTGGGGGTGGATCACGGTTGGATGGAGGAGTGAACTGAATTAGGCAGGGCTCAATATCAGTCTCTGGTTGAGTCTGATAGGTAGGGTTGGTGGTGAAAAAGTGTTTCTACCGTAGCTACTGGGAGAAGGAGAGAAAATCTTTAAGAAGTCCTATATGATTTAATTTGGGAGTGGTGCAAAAGGAATGGCCTTTGGAAAGGACTGATATTTCTGTGAGGCTAAGGCTTCTGAAGGAAAGGTTTGTAACTGTGTTATGGGTCAGTTCAGGTTCTGTGGAGTGGTGGAAGGGACATTTTAACCTTCAACATATTAGCCAAACCTATCCTCCTATATAATAGATACCAACCATTTCCTCCACTGACTCTCCACAGTTACTGTCCCTTTACCACACGGCACCCTGCTCGTCACTAGTGATACCACCGCCCTTTACACTATCATTCCTAATGCTCATGGCCTCCCTTTCCCAACGCCTGACCGATTCTTAACCAAAATTCTCCTCCCTAGTCACCATGACCAACGATACCCCCACCCACAATTACTTTTACTTTGAAGGCATTATCTACCAACAAATATGCGGTACAGCTATGGGTACCCGCATGTAGTTGTTCCAGCATTACACCCATATTATGACGGTAAGTTTATTTTAGTTAGGTGTCAAACTATGGTTCGATCTTTTAGAAAGTTCTGATACGGCGCTCTATATAAAAACAAATAATGAAAGGAACAAGCACTAGAACCCTTTTGCTGTCTTGCTAATATACTATGTGATCGAAAGTATCTGGACACCTGGCTGAAAATGACTTAGAAGTTCGTGGTGCCCTCCATCGGTAATGCTGGTATTCAATATGTTCTTGGCCCACCCTTACCTTGATGACAGCTTCCACTCTCTCAGGTATATGTTCAATGAGGTGCTAGAAGGTTTCTTGGGGGATGGCAGCCCATTCTTCACAGAGTGATGCATTGAGGATAGGTATCGATGTCAGTCAGTGAGGCCTGGTAAGAAGTTGGCATTCCAAAACATCACGAAGGTGTCCTGTAGGATTCAGGTCAGAAATCTGTGCAGGCCAGTCCAATACAGGGATGTTATTGTCATATAACCACTCCCTCATGGGCCGAGCATTATGAACAGGTGCTAAGTCATGTTTAAAGATGCAATCACTGTCCCCAAATTGCTCTTCAACAGTGGGAAGCAAGTAGGTGCTTAAAACATCAATGTAGACCTGTACTGTGATAGTGCCACACAAAACAACAAGGAGTGCAAGCCCCCTTCATGTAAAACATGACCACACCATAACACTGTCACCTCCTAGTTTTATTGTTGGCACTACACAAGCTGGCAGATGATGTTCACTGGACATTCGCCATAGCCACACCCTGCCATCGGATCGCCACATTGTGTATCATGAGTCATCACTGCAAAAAAAGCGTTTTTCCACTGTTCAACTATCCAATGTTCACACTCCTTACACCAAGCGAGGCTTTGTTTGGCATTTGCCAGCATGATACGTGGCTTATGAGCAGCTGCTCGACCATGAAATTACATGCAGTGCATCCTGATGCACTGTGGAATTCCTGTGTGATGGTCTGGATATATATCTACCTATTACACATTCCACCCTCTTCAACTGTCGGCAGTCTCTTGTCAGTTTACATATGAGGTCGGCCTGTACACTTTTGTGCTGTATGTGTCCCTTCACATTTCCACTTCACTATCACATCGGAAACAGTGGACCTAGGGATGTTTAGGAGTGTGGAAATCTCACATACAGACATATGACCCAAGTGACACCCAATCACCTGACCACGGTCGAAGTCTATGAGTTCCACGGAGTGCCCCATTCTGCTCTCTCACGATGTCTAATGACTACTGAGGTTGTTGATTTGGAATACCTGGCAGTATGTGGCAGCACAATGCACCTAATATGAAAAACATATGTTTTTGGGGGTCTCCAGATACTTTTGACCATATAGTGTATGTTAGATCCAAGATTCAGAGTGAGAAGGTTAACTCCACAACAAGAAAAAGTGCAGACATCTGGCTCATTGAGATGCTTCCAGACTAGAGTACAAGTGTCATGTCTTTTAGGATTGCTTATTTTGATTATTTTCCTACCACTATTCCTTCTGATGCAATGTAACACATTTACATCCAAGCAATTGGTGGAACATAATGGAGCTGAAAAGAGCAATAAATGGAAACTTACCAGCAAGATCTATTACTTTTGTGAAAAGCCTCATCTCCTGCTCTGTCAGCACTGCATTGAGAGCCTATGGGCTTGTTTGATTAATATTAAGAAATAATTTAGGAGAGAAACGAGCCAAGACATTAGTGAGGGTCTAAAAATTTCTGCATGCCTCCAAAAAAGACTAAATTGTACTTTACATTCATTACAATTCTATACAAAGTTATTCCTCTTATGGAAGTGCAAATGTTACTTAACAGTGTTTCTCACACTGCAAGTCAAGTTAAAATCACAATACTAATAGAATAAATTATTGTGGCAGCAAATAATTGCCTTCAATAAATAAGATGGCTCTTTTTAATTAATTAAGGCTAAGTGTATAATATCTTAAACATTAATTAAATCTTCATAGCTGAATATAGCTGGGTTTTATTGGTTTTTTTTTATTAAAAAAAAAAACAGCTCATGGTTTTTTGAGTTGGGTTAAAGTACAACAACCTGCCTAGTATTCAAGGTATATGAGATGATCTGGATACTGTGCAAATGATACAGGAAACTAAGAAAAAATTTTCCACCTTCAAGAAAACTGTAAGAAGTTCTATTCCAAATTAGGCAAATGTTGACAGGTGGGTATTTAAAAAATCATCACATTAACAAAATACTCTATTTATTGGTAGAACGATCCTGATGTAAACAAACACATGCGTGGCAACTGCTCAACGGTTGTAGCACACATTCAAACGTGTTGTTACAACATTGTAAGTGCACCCTAACTATGTATTAGATATTTTGTGTTATGCTACCACTAATGAAACTTTTAAGACATTCTCATGTATTAATAGACAGCAATGATTTTGTTGATCAGTATATACTAAATGCTTACGCAATGTATTTCCTATTTTAAATCTCAGTGTACAGTTGCTTTCTGTGAACAATTTTGGACATGATGTTATCATTAAGTTTTGATTGGTACATATCAGCTTGGTTTGTAAATGCTCTCTCAATTTCTCCTTCCAATACAAAATGCTGAAATGCTTAAGTTTTCATCCTCTTTTTAATAAAATTGAGAAACATGGTATACGGTCTTCACAAAACTATCACCAAATCTACACAGTTAAGATAGCATAGTGGATGCAATAACTTATTGTGTGGAGGAAAATCAACCTTTGTATGTGACAATGTACTACTCACCATTCCTCTGTTTGAGAGTAGTGTACTTCGCATACAGGAGCATTCAGTTACATACGTCATTCTAAAGAAACATCCAGAGGGTAGGAGGGTGCAAAGAACCTCTCCTGTTATGAGTACTGAAGAAAATGGCAGAAGGTCCCTTCCCCCCACCCCTTCACACAATTGCTTGTCAACAACCACCTGAGTAGTCCTTGTGGTGTTTCTCACTCATTCGTGTTTCCTATGTGTACGCTAAAAATGGATGAAATTGCGTCATGTTCTTTTGTGAAATATGGAAGAGGAACACCATTGCAAAGCAGTGAAAAACAGATAGTTTTCAATGTTTATGGAAAGTTATAGTTCAATTCATTTATCTTGGCGGCTCGCGCATGCCCGCCCAGACGCGGGAGATTGCAGCGTTGCCAGTTGTACGCGCCAAGAGAAGCAGCGCCGTAGCAGTGTAGTTCTCAAACTTACGTTTAGGGGGGAGCGCGCAGTTTATGAAGTAAAGCCACCACGGCCGCATTAAACCTTTCGCTGCTACAGAGACGTGCTCCCCGCATTCCACGCCGTGCGCGATTTTGTAACCACTGCACTGCTCGCCTGTGCAGACACATAGTGTTCCGACTGCTTTGACACACTTATCATTCGATTTCACAAAAACTATTTGGCCCAAAAATTTGATTTTGACACATCTTCTTGACTGATACCCTCCCCCCATAAATGACTTAATTTTGTTTCGATTTTCAACGCAGTTATATTGCAGCATTAAATGTAGTAAACCATTGCACGAAATTTTGAAGAGTTTGCAGAGGTAAAGTTCATAGCGTATACTTTCCGTATGTTCGATTGTAGTTACCACAATGTTGAGAATGAAATGTGGACAAGATACCTAATTTTCATATAAAATTTACTGTATAACAACATCTCATTTAATTTAAGTACCAGATTGGTGTCGTATGTAATATTGAGAAATATTCCGTCTTTCGCGACTGTAATAAAAGTTTTATTTACACCGGGCGCGTTTGACTTTATTTTAAAGCACTTCAATCAATCAAAAGGAAGTACACAAAATACGTTAAACAAAACTGTGGATTTACAAAAACATTAGGACTTGAATATACTGTGTATCAGTGCTCTGAGCTATGTCAAATATAATTTTTGTGTGTGGCACACACAAAAAGCATTTATTTGCTAAAACACTGATCGGCCGACACAAACGTTGAATATTGTGTTACCTCAGCACAAAACTACAAAAGGTGACTTGGCAATGGAGGAGACAAAATGCTGTCCAATGAAGATGCTTCAAAAGAGAAAAACGCGTCTGGTCTAAATAAGACGCTTATTACAGTTGCAGAAGAGGAATATATTTCAATACCATTGGTAAAATTGCAACTGTGGAACAAAAACAAGAAAGAGAACATGAGTATTATTGTGTATGTGCCTTACCCTTCATTGTTGTCAATCGCTGCGATAGTCTTCTGCATCGCTGTAGTCAGTGTCGCAGTCCGAATCATCAGGTCTTAGAGTTATGACGATGGGTTCAAGCAGATTGTCAATTACAATTTCCCTGTCCATGTCCTCCTCCTGTAGCCTTTGTGCATGCCGAACACATTCAGCCCATGCTGAAGAAGTAATTCTGTAAGTAATTCTGTCAAGTGCTTCGTGCAGAAGCCTTTCTGTATCGGCAATTTTAAATGTCACGTTTCGTTCTGCGACATACCCTTTCACTTGTGCCCAAATTAACTCTATCGGATTGTATTGGCAATAGTACAGTGGCAAACGCAAAACTGTGTGTCCATGTTCCTGTGCAATACAATCGATTTCATAAACTTTTGTGTGAGGCTTATGAAGCACTACAAGATTCAACATGTCAGCACGAGTTTGGTTGGCAGTATGTGGAATATTTTTACTTGCAAGCCATAACATGATATCGGCTTTTTTTGTACTTGTTGTGGGTGTCTTGTCAACATCAACAGAGTGATAACTCGCATTGTCCATTACAATCACCGAGTTTGCAGGCAAGTAAGGGAGAAACTGATTCCTAAACCACAATTTAAATGTCTCAGAGTTCATTTCGGAATGATAATCCCCTGAATTTCTCTTTTTTGCCCGGAACACTAATTTGCTTTCTGGAATGAATCCAGAAGCAGAACCAGCGTGAAGCACAATTATTCGTCCACCTTTACCAACTGGTACTTTAAACCCACCCGAACCATCACTCATTTTCCAACACGCTTTCCTTGTGTGATTTTGGTTCACCCATGTTTCGTCCAAGAAAAAAATGTTCTTATTCCCGGATTTTCTTACTTCAATAATACGTCTTAAAAACTGTGCCCTTGAAGCAGCGATATCACTACGTTCCATTAAAAACTTTCTTCCGTCATTTGTATGTACATATTTGAATCCAATGTTTTTAAGTATTCTATTCATTGAAGTCATGCTACCTTTAAAATTTATGGTTTCACGCATTTTCACAGTGATTTTTTTTACAGTAGGAAATTCGCCTGTGTTGTACATGTTGAGCACTTCTCGTCTTAGAACATCTTTGTCAAAATTATCTAAATTAGTTACAGTCCTCTCACGAGTGCGATATTTCCCTGGCGATCTGAAAAGTGGGCTTCCACAGGTCTCCGTAGATAACTTTCCTTCATTGGCAATCCGCTGAACGGTTCTCAAGCTAACGCCTGTCGCTTCTGCAGTGCGGTCCTGAGATCTGGCGACATCCATGATAGGTCCACCGTTTTCTGCTTCGCGCTTGAAAAAAGCGTGAATCCAGTAAATTATGTCCCTCGCCTGTTTATGGAGAGTTTGTCGCTTACCACCATTATCAGCCATGACAACTTGCAACAAATGCGATAAAAATTCACCAAAGAATAACTACAATCACATTTAACACTCGCACTCGCCAAGACATTCCCAGCAGACCGTTCAGAAAACTACTGAACACTCATTGGCTGTCAGCGGATGCGTGACGTCAGGTGCGTAGAACGAGCCTTAAATCGACCGCAGTCGTTCATGGTTCCAACTATACAGAGTGTTCATTTTAATTGGAGACATTGAAATATCCGCAAATCTACACATCGGATCAAACAAATTTATAACTAAATTTTTTTTGTATCAGAGGGGGACATCCAATGATACTAAATTCGACGAATTTGTAGTCAAATTTGTTATAATTGGATGTCCCCTTCCGAGAGGAACTAATTTTCATTAGGATTTCTTTTGGCTCTGTGTGTCGTTTTCACGAGATTTCAATGTCCCCATAAAATGAACACCCTTTATAACATAAACAGTGTTTATAAATTGGGAAATATTCTATCTTTAGCAACTGTAACAAAACTTTCTTTATACCAGAGTCATTTCGCTTTTTTCTAAAACGTTCTGATTAAAACGAAGTTGGCGAAGTACACAAAACTGAATTTTGGACGTAATAAAACATAAAACTAAAATATATTGCCAGTGAGGCACAGTGCGCAAACATTTTGTTTTTGTCACAACGGACAGCAAATACTTGCCAAAACATAGATCAGTCGACGAAACCATTCAATATGATGTTGCCAAAGCAGCGAAGCAAAGAATTCCGTCAGACAATCAAATAGCTCGGCAACGTACGAGCCGAAATTCTGCTCTAAATAATACTTTTAATACTGCAGCAAAAGAATATATCTCAATATGAATAGTAAAACAGCGACTGCGGAAGAGGCGATATACAAACAAAACGGATAACATGAATATTGTATGTGTGCCTTTTCGTTGTTTTTAATTGCTGTGAAAAGAAATATTGGAGGAGAAAATTACAAAAACTGAAAACTTATTATGATTATAATGAAGCACAGGAAATTTCAAAACATTACATTCAAACGAATAAAATTCATTAAATAAGACACTTCGCTATTGTTTTTAAATAAATAAAATATTTAGTATGCAACAAGCCTTGAACTCAGAATCTTCCGATTAGCAGCCCAACACCTTAACCATTACGCCAACGCAGCTACTCATTTCACTCTAAACGTTTGCAAAATACCGACAAACACTGTTGGGATGACTGTGAATTACTCACGTTGCGTCGAAGTACAATAGGAAATAAACAATTACCGCTGTTCTTTATTGCGAAAAAGCGGTTCGTGAGACTGATACAAACACCTTTCCTTGCTATCGCCTGAATTAGGAGGCTTATTGTTTGTTTGGTTTAATTAATTAATAGAATATGAAGCAATTGGTGTAAAGAATGCTTTTTCCAAACTTTCTATAAAAGAAAGTCTGCTATCAAGACATTGCTTTTGTTCAATTACTTCATTTATGACTGAACGTTTCTAAAATTGAAGACACTCGTCCGTGCTCTGCACTGCAGTCGAGATCTGGCAACGTCGTTCTCTGTTCATTGGCTGACTGTGATTTGTGACGTCAAATGCGCAGAACGAACCTAAACTCGGCCGCCAAGATATATGACGCGCACCTTACCAGCATGACATATATCACTACTGGTAAAGGAACTTGCAGCAATGTCATCTGAGTTTACCGGTATTTCTGTGACAAGTGTAACGTGCACATAAAGAAAGACATAATACAAGTAAACCGTCAACTCCAGGAAAGACAAGGAAATGTCACCTGTGTGTTTTAGGAAAATGTTTTCACAATAAGTAATAAAAGAAGAAGACAAAATGTGGCATTTGGGTGGCTTCACAGACTGTGTTGTTGATCAGCTACTCACCAATGTTGAAGATGGAAGTTCCACAGATGGAATGTCTTCTTCTAGATTCAGGTATGGAAGGAGTTCAGAGGTTACCACATGGCTTGAGGTGAGTAATACCTTAAGTAGCTTCATTATATAGCAAAATCTTTATAATGTGCTCTTAAAATCACACACTGCTCTCACAGATAGATTATAATGTGTTTATGCAAATATTTTTTATGTTATTATTCTAAGCTAAAATATAGTTTCCGTGTGATCCCTTAAGAAGTGTGTTATGATTATTACTGTATATTAATTTAATACTTTTAAAATGTAAATGATATTTTAAGTTTTATTGTTTGTCTGCTCTTTGTCAATTTTGTTAATTATGTGCAGATGTAATGTTTGATCTAATCTGCTTCCAAATATTTCATTCCAATACTTTTAAGCAAATGATTTCAGTGTTCCAGCATTTTCAAATACCTATCTGTGAGAAGTCTTAAGATAAAGCACTTGGAAACAGATCAAACAAAACTTTTAGTTGAGGAATGTGGAACAGAAATAAATAAGCTTCCATATGAGTTTCTGCAGTTGTTCATATCTCTGTGGGCTTGATGGACTGGCTTTCCAGCTTATATGTCCTGGTAAAGCATTGTGTGTTTGGTTATCTATGCTGAGTAGTGCAGGCAGTCTATGCTGCAGCATAAAACATATGGTTATTATTGTATCAACTATACCCACCTGAAGCTCTGCGGGTAGTTAAAATGTGGAAGAAAGCGCAGAATAATGTTTACATCTGGAGTGTTCTTGTGACGAATAGACTATAGAACAGGGGAAAACATGATACTCCTAGCTTAGCGGGAAGGTGTCATTTGTTCCGTTAATGAGATTTTCGCAAATAAAATCCACAATATGGTTAAAGTAATACCTACATTTTTTAAATACTTGAGAGCTGTGGGGCACCAACTCCTGAAAATATCTACTTTTTGCATTCATGTACATACGTACACATTTCAAAGACTTGCCTTGAAATTCTAACACTTTTAGATTAGAATTTTGGATACAAAATATTGCATGTATCCCCTGCAATGTGACCCATTTGTGAAATTCCTAACACTTCTTCATTGATTTCATTTGTTTGTTTCTCACCAATGATATCACACTTTGAGCAGATTATTGGTACTCTTCTTACTTGATTTGTGGGGGGCAGATGCTTCCGCACTTGACACACTTTCTTGTTGTTTTCCATTCATGATTTTATATACAAACTGAAGAATTAATGCCTTCTTTTTCATTGTGTCTTTTTTTAGATTATCTACACAGTTCTTGCTTCCATGCCGAGGATATTGTAAATGACATGCATTGGCTCCCTCCTTAAAGTAACCTTAGTTGGACACTTACGAGTCATTTGATAAACAATGTCCACACCATACTTTGTGTGGCATTACAGAAGGTAATTGTTTCTGGTTTTTTTCTTTCCTTCTTTGCTCACTGCTACTTCAAGATGTTGTGTGCTGAGAACCTTAATATTCTTATTCTTCTTCCCTTGGTACCCAGTCACAGATCAATCTGGCTGATCTCACTTTTTCAAGATAATGGTGAAAGATAAAATAGAGTTGTTCCTCATACAGCTGGGCATTTCTCAGACAATGTTGTTCATCATTCGCACTACCTACATGACACTCTATTGAAATTTCTTGGCAAGCTGGAGGGTTGTGAAAAAGTTGTATGTTACGTTCCTTCCTTGTTTTAGAAATGCTCTATGAGGTGAGGAACGATATACTCCATGGCTGGTTGTATGCTCAGTCTTCCTCCTTACCAAGGTATGGGAAACTGGGGAAACCTGGACCTTGCTTTGCCTTGAAACAACTGCTCATCAACTGTAAATTTTCACCAGAATGGTAACAATGGAGCCAGTTTTTCATGAACTTGCTCCATCACAGCAAACTTGTCAGCAGTGATATTGTTGAGTTTGCAATGATTTCTCACTGAAGCAGAGAAATCTTTTAAGTTCATGGGATTAGTTTCTTGTCATTTTATCCCTGCTAAAACAGCATGATCCAAGGTAATACAACGAAATGCTTTCATCACAAAAAAACCTCTTGCATATAATCCAAGTGATGTTTTCTTTTTATTTCATTCATTTTTATGATACAAAGCACTATTTCATTAAAAAGAAGTTGGAAGACACTGATGGTGGAGTCATCCACTCACTGGAAGTAGGCCCTCCTCTCTACATCAGACCATTCAAAGCTGCTCTTCTTGTATGCACCAGTGTGCTAGCAATCTTATATTATGTTCCGTTTCTAGCAGCCATCTCCACTTAAACGAACTCTCTCTATTTTAACGTACTATCTCTATTTATATAACAGGTTGCATTTTAACATAACTGTCAATACATTTATCCCACTGTGAGACAAGACTGTCAATGCCTTCATGGAAAAATGTGTGGACCTGTCCCCGAGTAATTCCATATTTTTTGAGCCCCGACGAAATAAATTTGTTGTTATCAATTTACTTTAGATAAAGTATGTGTGGATACAATTGTGGTACCGAGAAAGCTGTTTGACAATGTTGACTTACGTACACTCTTTAAAATTCTGAAAGTAGCAGGGGTAAAATACAAGAGATGCCTGCAGTTATAAGAGTCAAAGGATATAAAACGGGAGCAACAATAAAGAGAGAGAGAGAGAGAGAGAGAGAGAGAGAGAGAGAGAGAGAGTTAGTTTTAGCCTATCCCCATGCTATTAAATCTGTATACTGTGCAAACGATTGTATAGGTACATAAGGAAAAGACCCAACAAGCTACGACAAAAATTTAAAACCAACGATAATTATCACTAGCGCGACCGCTGTTAAGTGTCAGAAAAGATGTGTTTTGCTACACCGCAAGGCGAACGACAAATGATAGAAACTCCATTCATTTTCTTTTGCCAATTATTTAGAGGACCCTTGTCTTTAGTTCTCGTGGGGAGAAGACGTATTCTTGTGAGAAGTGTGTAGTAGACATTGTGTTACCTGAATAATAATTTCACGAATGTATGAAGCATGAGAGTTCTTTTTAGCACAAAACCATGAAAGTTTTCTTTTCTTCCGTGCACTATGCTAATGTCATGTCACTGTAGCTGCCTGCATCTGAAGAGGAAGTCCGATAAAAATCAGTATTGTATTCACAGTCAAAAATGAGAAGTAGTTATGGCGGAAGAAAAAGCATATAACCAAATTCCATAAATCTCAACGGCATAAAGCAAGCAAAATCGACGTAAGTTCACGCCACCACTTACTTTTATGAGATTTGTGAATTAAAAGTGAAAGACAATTCATTAGCTGCAAAATCTATAAAACTCAAACATGACAATGGTGTAATTAATTTGTTTAATTATATTTTTATATATATATATATCTGCACGACTGGCGATTTGGTGACATGACATTGAGAAAGCCATGAAACCAGTTATGTAAATTGTTCAAAATTATT
Source organism: Schistocerca piceifrons (assembly GCF_021461385.2). Taxonomy (NCBI): domain Eukaryota; kingdom Metazoa; phylum Arthropoda; class Insecta; order Orthoptera; family Acrididae; genus Schistocerca; species Schistocerca piceifrons. The sequence continues at coordinate 42,031,789 of NC_060138.1, read as the reverse complement.
TATGACATTGTACGAAATTTTTTGCGTTTACTAATTATTTTTAAATTTTGATGTGCAACATTGCAACTGGGAGCAAAATAACAAGAACCAAAAATTTTTGTGGTTCAAGCAATCAATTCAGAAAGGAATCAAAAGTGAAACCGGAATTTATGGAAAATTTTGGAAATGCGCTGTTTGTTTCATCGCAGCAAAGGTACGACTGCTACGCAACCACTTGCTTAGCTATGCTTGGTAGCACCGCCTGTGTAGTAATTAGATATCCTTTTCCTTAATTTCCCTTCCTAAATGTATTGTAATGAATTTTTCAGAAATTTTATGTAATGATTAGCAAGAGAAAAGTTTGAAGTTTTTGTGTCATAACATTTCATGTATCATAAAAGTAGCCAATTAACGCTTGATGACATGTAAATTGTATGTTTAAATTTCCAAAAGTAATATATTTCAATTTTCTATTTTTCAAAATTTTGATTTTAATATTCAATCAAAATGGCACAAAAATCAGTTGCCATTATTGTTGACAATGAAGAAAATGCAATGAGCCAAGACGGTGTACAATTGCAAGACAGAACATCTGAAGTACCAGCGCCATGTCTTCCACATTCAGAAGTATTAACCGAAGTAACAAGTGGTAGTGAGCTTTAACAGAGTTCTCACTTTGATGATACGTTGATGACAATAGATGAAACTACATCACGTATCTCTGCGAGCAACATTCTGCTCGCGCAGGAAAACACAGAAAGCAAAGATAACATGATTTTTGATGACACTTTACCATCACCCATCATAAAAAATCCAAATGTTATTTACAAAGTACAGTTGTTAACAACCAAAGTTCATTAGATAGCAACCAAAATAGCGCACTTGCCACGATACTTCAAAAACTCGATAGCCTGAGCACCGAAATAAAAAATACAAACATCAATAACACCAATTTGCATGCAGACATAAATACAAAATTTGACAGTTTGTTGCAAAACCTTACCATAGTCACACAAGACATAAACGACATAAAACAAGAGCAGAAACAAGTTTTAAAAGATTTTCGGGATACAGTCACACAACAGATCAGTGATTTGACTAAGAATTTTCACGAGAAAATGAATGTAAAATTTAAAGACATGGAAAAACAGCTAAAGCAAGATGTACTTTCAGAAGTAAACAATGACATTATGCAAATAAAACAGAAATTAGACACTCTTAACGAGCAGAATGATACAGAAGAGCAGAAAATGAAAGCAACTAAAGACACACACACACACACACACACACACACACACACACACAGACACCTGGAAGCTACACAAACAGAATTAACTTCCACAGTAAAGAACATCTCTACCGTAGTGAACAAACTGCATAAGCATTACGAAAATATACCAATAGCAATTGATGAATGCACTTTAAAAGTAGTATCACTTGAAACTGAATCAGCCTGTGCCAAAAAAGAAAGAGACAAAATTAGTGAAAATTTATCTGATGTAATTTAACAAGTTGAAGCAGGTACTTTGGACAAAACCAGTACTGCAGCAGAAAAGGTAGTGAAGGAATGTAGATTAATCAATGATGTAGATAAAAATTATCCAGCAAAAGGAAAATGACATTATCGACAAAGTGAACACCAATTTGCAAGCTACATTGCACGGGATACATAACTATTTAGGTGAAAGTGTTACAGAGACACAAATTGTACACATAAACAAAGAGCCAGCCCGAGCAAACCAAAGTAATGCATGCACACCAATCATTGCAAACCCTACAAACAATGCCAGTAGTAATGACAGACTGCAGAGTGTAAGTTTACATGGCATAACACCAGAACCAGTACCTACGAGAAATGTAAATAATTATGACAGCTATGTAAAAACAGCACAAAATGCAAACAGCTTGTCCACTATAGTTGCTGAGGAAGGTCTCTTAAGACACCATCAATTTCCAATGTTTATGAGTGTAGGTAACAAGAGGAATCCTGTTGTATGTATTAGTGCTTTTCGACATGTGTTCCATAGAAATTGGACGGAAGCACAAAAGATCAGATTTGTAGTCGGGTACGCGCAGGCAATGTACTTTTGTGGGCGACCGAGGTAGCTGAGCATTGTGCCACATATTTACAATTTGAATGGGCATTTCGTGACAAATACTGGTCAGAAGCCATACAGGAGAGACTTAGGTGAGAGGTTTTTAACCCCGCCTCTTTTAATAGCAAATATGGTAATTTGCGAGGGTATTTTGAGAAGTATCTGAATAAAACACATTATTGGATGAATCCTATTTCTCATGTTGATCTCTAAAAAATTTTTTAAAGTCATTTGCAATCACACATTCATGAAAAATTAATTACTAACCTAAGCACGACATAGAATATTTTCTATCCACTTTAGATTCAATTGGCCTAATATATGAGGAGAAAATAATAACAGATAGGGCATCAGACAGCCAAACACCACAACAAAATAAATCGAATGGTCAATACAAAAAGCCAGTTGCAAACATACAGCAAGGCTGGTACGCACAACCGCAAGGATATATTACTCGTGGTAATGGATACAGGAATGGAAATGGCAGGAACAAGAGATTTAAACAAAACTTTCTGCATAACAGGAACGATTACCATCCACAAGCTAATTTTAATCCCTCCTCTCAAAACTATGCACCGCATGTAAAGAAAAACAGTTAGCTGCACCAATGGCAAGCGCAAGGCCGAAACATTAACATGCCGCACGTCGTACCGCAGCCAACCTTTGCGCAACAAAATCACAATACAGCAACATTTCATGACAGCCATATGAACACACGAGAAAGTATGTCGCGAGCTGATAATGATACAAATTGGAGAAACAATCACACAATACAACTGAAAGAAATTGTTCTGTGCACAGACGTAGATCAGGCTACACCGCAGGAAAACCCGAATCGGTCGTAGTTGAGCCCCATACTATAGACCTTACAAGTGATGGGGGCGAATCAGATTTTCAAACATATTTCGAATGATTCAATGAGCAAGGAGACATAAAATATGATCTATACCAACATGAAATAGAATCAACAAAAATACACTAGAAGAACAAGTGCAAGCAGTAATCAGGTAAGTAATGTCATAGTTTTATAAGTAAAAAAAGTTATTATGTGTATTTTTGAAAGAAATATGTATAGACTTAAGTAATTATCTTGTTTTGTAAGCAAAGACAAATATTTGACATGATGGAAGTGTAAAAACACAGCTTCACGCAAAGTGAAATGCAAACTGGAGCATCGTATGACTCAGCTGTGCGCGCTCAACAATGCATGCTTACATCAGTACTAGGGAAGAGACATTGACCTTGCACAAGTGCAACAGGCTAACTCGTGGTGCAACCAAATAGAAATGCAAAGCTACACAAGTATCAGACTCAATTTCAAAATAAATAATAACATGTAATAACTATATTCACTATCAGGGAACGGAAGAATATAATGTTATATCAACATGTGAAGTTGCGTCAATACTAAGATATATACATTGTAACTAGAATTAAAAGAAATCATTACAACAAAACATACAGGACGTGTTAGCTAACAAAAGATAAGACACCATAGGAGATGTCACAGTAACTTTCTTTGTAGGTTAAATGAACAAAAAGAATTAAGATGCAAGTGAATAAATATATAAACAAATAAGAATAAAATATGAAAAACATCTGCAAATGAATATGATGACCGAGTATATGAGTGGCCTATGAGCTACGAAACACAATTAGTTTTTACATTACTTATAAATTTTTCTTTTATAAATTGCAGCAACCATTGCATCGATGCTGTGCAGAAGAAGAGATTTACAATGGGTGTTATAGGTACCAAATGAAAAAACTAACCGCACCTCAAAGAAATGATTTAGTTATCGGTATGTCTATGTGTATATTTCAGTCATCAAGCAAATGAAGAATAAGAATATACATTGTTGCAGTGCAACTACAAAACACTTACCTGTACCTACTGACTACAAAGTGTACATAAAGACAGAGCCGTGTGACATCAAATGAAACTAATCAATTCATATCGCGTCACATGTGAATATAAATGACAGCATTTCCACATAATTGTAAAGAGATAAGCATGAAGTAATGCAAAAACTTCTGCATTACAAACACTAAGCTACACGTAAAGAAATATAAGCAACGTTACGGTATATAGTACCTGAGTCGTTAATATGTTTCCGTTCCATGAGAAAGGAGTTCCTTGATAAGTGATTTAAGAAAGGACGAACAGCATTTCCTTAGTAATCCATAAACCAGTGGAATAGTAATTCCTTATTCCCTCCCCAACGCAGGAGGCAGCGACAAAGTGTAGTTAAGCCAGCAATGCATAATGTAGAACCCTGATGTAAATGTTTTTCTCTATTAATCCCTAAGAAAATATTAAACTCTCATAACTGATGAACGCATGACTTGAAAATAAAATGTGGATGCATTAAATGCATATATAGTAACACAATGTAATGAAATGTGAGGTTATCAAACAAACTATACTAACCAGTAACTGCAATTGAAGAAGGAATTTTGTAATGTTTTAGAATTTAAGAATTTTCTACGTTCAATACAAATAACGGGTGAAATGTCAGCCTTAGATGTAAGCCGTTGTAATATGCACTGTTATGTCAAAATTTTTATGTGAATTTTAAGTGTATATCAAGCCATATGTGAAAGATGAACTTTAAAACCTAAAAAAAAAAAGAAAAAAGATCTCAAGGACTAAAAGGATTTTCATAACAAAGTGAACGATGAAATATATAGTGATATCCAAACGCGTGTGCAATAGTACAACAAATCAATTTTGGCAATGTTATGCTATGCAACGTCTGATATACTAATCAGCAAACTATAATTGTGCAAGCATCACATATCATGACATCTTGTGTTGATGTGCAGTATTCACCCCACTGAAAATGTGGATACAATGGAGAAGATTTCTTCCCGGGCCGTATCAAAGGTGAACTATCTGCCACAGCATCGGTTCTTGAAGAGTAAACGCACATGCACCACACTCACAATGGAAAACCACACCACAGCAAATTATTTGATGGATAGTATGGCACTCAGTGTGAAAATGACACTAAAAGTGTGAGTGGAAGTGTGAACGACCGTACACAATAATACGTGGAGCATTAATGGCTGTTGCACAGCCAACAAATATATTTTGTGCACATGTGCACAGAGGCTGACAAAGTTGCCAAAACAACAAGTAGCCGCTCTCGCAGCACTCACATGTAAATACTTAATGAATTATCATTACGTATGTAAGTTATGTGTTTCCTTGTAAAATAATGTGTAAGCAAAATAAGCTGACATCTCCAACCCAATATACAAAGAAAAATACGCAGACAAATAAAGGTCATTGTACCCTTTTTGGCAAAATTTAAGCTGTACAAGTGTGTACAAAACACTGTGCACCTCCAATGCATATCACCGCATAGTGTGGGGGCAATTGTACAGGTACATAAGGAAAAGCCCCAACAAGCTACGACAAAAATTTAAAACCAATGATAATCACTAGCGCAAACACTGTAAGTGTCAGAAAAGATGTATTTTGGTACACTGGAAGGCAAAGGACAAATGATTTTACAGGACCTTTGTCTTTAGTTCTCATGGGGAGAAGACGTATTCTTGTGAGAAGTGTGTAGTACACATTGTGTTACCTGAATAATAATTTTATGAAAGTATGAAGTGTGAGAGCTCTTTTTAGTGCAAAACTACGAAAGTTTTCTTTTTTTCCGTGCACTATGCTAATGTCATGTCACTGTAGCTGCCTGCATCTGAAGAGGAAGTCTGATAAAAATCAGTATTGTATTCACGGTCAAAAATGAGAAGTAGTTACGGCGGAAGAAGAAACATATAATCAAATTCCGTAAATCTCAATGGCGTAAAGCAAGCAAAATCGATGTACATTCACACCACCACTGACTTACAATTTACAATATTTGTGAATTAAAAGTGAAAGACAATTCATTAGCTGCAAAATCTATAACACAATACAGGAAACTAAGATGAAAATTTGGTAAGAGAATTAAAGTTGAGGGACAAAAAGTAAAAACTTTTACGTTTGCTGATGACATTTTAATTCTGTCAAAGAAGCAAAGGATCTGGAAAATCACTTAATGGAATGTATAGTGTCCTGAAGGGATATTAGAAGACAAATTTTAAAAAAGTGAAACTAGAGTAATGCAATGCACACATAAAATCATATGGTGCTGAGGGAAGTTGATAACAAAATGAAATATTACCTATAGTCGATGAGTTTTGCTATTTGAGCAGAAAAATAACATGACGACCAAAGTGCAGTGGATATAAAATCCAAACTGGCAATAACTATCGAAGCATTTCTGAAAATATGAAATGTGTTAACAATGAATATCCCTGGAGGTGATTAGGGTGTATCACAGTACAGAATTGAAATATTTATGATAACAAACTTGGACAAAAAAGAGAAAAGAAGCTTTTGAAACGCAGTGCTACAGAAAAATGCTGAATGGGTAGATGGGATAACTAATGAAGAGTTACTGTATGTTATTGGGGTGTAAAGAAATTTATGTCACAACTTGGCTTAAAGTGGGGATCAGCTAACAGGATGCATCCTGAGGCATCAAGGAATTGCAATATTGGCAGAGGGAGTAAAAATGTAGCTGGAACAGGTTAAGGCTTGATTACCATAAGAACATTCAAATAGGTGTCGGCTGCTATAGTTATTCATATATGAAGAGGCTTGCACAAGGTACATTAATGATGGAGGTGGGCGGGCATCAAACCAGTTTTCAGACTGAAGATCATAACATTTTGTTTATAAGACATTTCTTCGAAATATATTTTCTCTCATACTATTAGCTTTATGGGTAAGTATTTTTCAGACCATGACTTGTTGATCCTACTACTATAATCATAAGCAACCAACCATTTAACATGCTTTTGATAACATTTTCTTAAAAATATGAGAGATCCAATGTATTTTTGTTCATTGTTCAAAAAATAGCTTCCCAAATGATCATGTAAATAAAAGAAACCGGTATTCAGATAAAAGCACAAATTAAAGAAAACATGGTCCTACTGAACCATACACATAAAAGTTCTTTTCATCACGAACCAGAGCAGAGGGAGATGCCAAAAATGTACCTGCATCACACCACCTCTTTGCCCACAGTATGTCCATAGCTGCAGCAGTTGGCTCCTATTCCAAATATGAGGGACAGTCAAATGAAAATCAACACCTACCACAATGGTGCCATGGAATGGTTCCATTCAAAAGTAATCACCACTAATGTTAAGACATTCATCTCTCTGGGGAAGGAGATGATTAATTCCTGTGTCATAGAATGTAGTTGGCTGGTGAGAGATCCACAAGTGCACCCACTCTTGCACGTCCTCCTTGGTCTGAAACCGATGCCTACGGATGTCTTTCTGTTGTCTATCATGCAACAGAATGATTCTGTCTGACAGCATTCCTGTGTGTTTCAACTTTATGATGCATCACAGTTTCTACAAACTGTCTCCATAACACTACCCACTGATTGTGGTTCCACGCTCGAGGAACTCCATAAGCCAACGAAACATTCTGATGCATCATAACGCCTGCCCCCCACAATGCCAATCAGACAAAGGCTACACTTTAGTGATTTGGTTGGGGAACAACGCCACATTTTCCATACAGCCCAGCTCTTTCATCATTTGACTTTCACATCTATGGTGACCTGAAGAAAGACGTGTGGACATTGGTTTCAATCAGACGAGAAAGTGGCAGAGTGGGTGTAGTTGTGGATCTGTCAGCGACCGACTGCCTTATACAAAACAGGAATTGATCATCGCCTCTCCCAGTGGCATAAATGTCTTAGCATGTGTGGTTATTACTATTCCACGGTCCCACTGCGGAGGGTATTCGGTTTTAATCTGGCTGCGCTGTATATTTGAGGGTAGTCTGGAATGTATCCTTTACTGTAGAGCGGTTGATCTTCTATTCCATTTCTTTAGCATCTGAACCCTCTTGCTCAACACAATACTGTTGCAAAACAAGATCATGACCTGATTATCTTCACGTTCTTGATTGGTAACAGCTGTAATGTCACCTTCTGCAACATCAGCAGGCCAGACAGCATTCTGGAGAGTTTGAAAAGCTGTGACTAAATCTGCTGTGTCTTAGTCATTAGTTTCTGGAAGATCTTGCTCTTGGTTTACACCAGAACAAACCTCCTTCTACGATAATCGTAGAGTGGTTTTCTTATGCTCCTCTCAAGGTTGAATAACTTAAAAAAGCACACAAATAAAACAGCAGTTTAAAGAGTACAGTAAAGGAACAGTTCAGTGGTACAGCAGTCTCAACTGAGCACACATGAGGAGTGTCACTTAGATGGACCCCTGTTGTAACATGAGTAAAATTGATCAACGATGCTGGCACGCTGTTTGGTGCGGAGCACAGAAAAATGGTCAGGTAATCCCAGGAGTCAGTTAATCAAAGGTCGAAAAATCAAAGTTCAACAGCACATAATTTTTGGCAGTTATTTTAAGTTCATTTCAGTCATGTTTCAGCCTGTGTTTTGACACTGCAATACCAAAATGGTTCAAACGGCTCTGAGCACTATGGGACTTAACTTCTGAGGTCATCAGTCCCCTAGAACTTAGAACTACTTAAACCTAACTAACCTAAGGACATTACACACAGCCACGCCCGAGGCAGGATTCGAACCTGCGACCGTAGCAGTCACGCGGTTCCAGACTGTAGCGCCTAGAACCGCACGGCCATCCCGGCCGGCACTGCAATACCACTTTGGGCATGTCTGTATATGCATGAAGTGACCATTGTACAGAGACATCAAGTCATAAAATTTTATTGGTGAAACCTGGTGACTAAAAAAATAGTATGGTGACCTTAGAATCCTTGTAATGACCCTAGAACCCTTGCCATGTGTTCACTGTGTCAGTTAAAACTACATTTACGTCTCAGACTGGGTACTTGGTGTAAATTTTACATGAATACATGCAGCAACTTTGAACTCTAGATTTCAGTAATGGATAATGATATCAAAATAAGTTTTAAGGCTCCCTGTGAACATCTTCTTAAAAATATACAGCAAAAATTTTGACAATTTGCCATGAATACAAATCATAGAAATGGCCATCCCAGCAACTGGTACTTTTGGCATCTCAAAATCATAATCTTCTGGGCAAATTCTGATAATGGATAAAGATTTTCAAAAATGAAAAAAATGTGTTTCTAGATGAATGCCTAAAATTTTTTTGCATAAGTGTGGTAACTTTGAACCCCTAGATCCCTGTAACGTGAAAAAAGTTTTAAAATTTACCAAGAATTCCACCTTAAGAACATATAGAAAAAATTTTGACAATCTTCCACGAATAGAAATTATAGAAATTGCATACCCACAATTGGTACTTTTCGTGCCCAAAAATCGTGGTTTTTCGGAGTTTTCTCAGCAACCACCTATCAACAAATAGTGCTTTTATAGGCCACCTAAGGTACACGCTAAACCACACCTAATGGAAAAGAACCAACTGATTTGTTCAACTGGCATCGGCTGCAGGATGTACTGAACATTTAAAAATTTTGACCCTGTACTGCATAATAGCTACAATATGACTGTTCTTCTGACAGTATACAAATGGTCACTAGGCCAAGGGCTATCCAAAACAATTGACCTCCTTATCTCTGTGACCAACAGAACCTGAGATATGACCCCTTGAAAAATGGCATTTTCGCGCTCGGCGTTTTGGAATGTATTGGTATTGTGCACTGCCGTGCACAGATCAATTAAGGCAGGCTCTACAGAACACCATTGTCCTCATTTTTATCAAGCTCAGAGTACTAACAACTGTGAATCTAGTACTCTGTGGAGAACAATGAGTTGACAGGGAAGAAATTTATCTGCATGATATCATAACTATAGCAAATTACGACACATGAAGACACAGGCTATTAATTAATGGGGTATGCCATCAAAATGATAACACTTTAGCTTTCTCTGCTCAGTACCATTGAAATGAAATGAAATGATTGTATGACATTGTTGTGTGCCCCATCCGGGGAAGTTCGGCCACCAAGTGCAAGTGAAGAACTTTTAAAATAAAACTGTGTAATTGGCTGTCAGACAGTCTATTACAGGATCTGACTTTAGTTTTTAAGATTGTAATTGTACTCACTAAACTGCCTATACTATCATTATACACCTAAGATGTAGCCCATCTCATAAAGATGAACAGTAGTGAATCACGATTCCTTCCCCATGAGTGCTAGTGCACCAAGGTGTCCAGAAGAGTTCCTAAGGTGTCTGGAAAGTACAAATAGGTAATGAAGCATAGAAAGTGCCAAGCCATGGGACGTTCCTAGATATCTTAGTCAATAGGGACATTTGCAACTGAGTTTCAGGATGGAACACGGCTTTTATCTGTCATGAAGTTTCATAACTGCACACACTCCACTGAAAAGAGAAATAAATAGTTTCTGGAAACAATCCTTAGACTGTGGCTAAGTTTTGTCACTGCAATATTTTTCTTCTCAGGAGTTTAAGGTGGTAAACAGGAAAAAATCTGAAAAGTCTGAAATGTAGAAGAGAGGTATTGGCAGAACTGTAGCTGTCAACATCAGCGTCAGTCACAGAATACTCGGTCAGTAGTGTATTGTCCACTAAAGTCACAGATCTTGGTTCAAATCCCAGTCTAGCATGCAGTTTTAATGTGGCAGGATGTTTCAAAACAACACAAATTCATCCTTGAAAAGTTAAACAAGTTCTCGTTTGTGAAGTTCAGTAAGTGTTTGTGCTAGTAAGATGCATTAAGATGGCTCAAGTGTTGAACTAAGGAACCAGAACCCACCTAAAACTTGGTAGTAAGTGGTTTCCATACACACTGTATGACTACTTTCACCGTTTTCATAAAGCTTCATAGTGGTCATGCCATTAGAGAGAGTTAAACATTATGTCTCAGTAAGGTGACAAATAAAACAACAGTTAATTCATGAAGCAAGTACTGGTGCCCTGAGTATATACCCACACTGTTAAGTCGTTTTTATTTGGCACTCAAGGCAGTAATGAGAGGGCAAGACCAGGAAAAATCAAAACTTTGGCTCAGAAGCTGGCCTGATACATTCAATATCAAATAATAGTGTGTGCAAGAAGAAATTTTCAGAGGAAAGATTCGTTAATGAGTCACTATTGCACTATCTATAGGAAGAAAGGGATTCAGTAAGGAGTACATACTGGTGGGCACAGTATTTTGTGGTCAAACATGTTCTTCATCACAAGCCTCCTAAATTTAATGAACAGTAACCTCATCCGTCTCTCAGTTTTTTCTTAATCCAATCTCTCTTTCCATATTCCTCACTTTCTTTGCATTGAGTAAGGAGGGGACACTAGATGCTCAATCTTGAGGATAGTGTACAAATTTCATTCTAGAAACTCTGATCTTTAGTTGGAGTCACGAACCATGGCAGTCGAGTTTAGGCTGGTTCTGTGTGCCTATGTCACGCATTCTCTGAAATCCAGAGAGTGTTCAGTAGCGTATCGAGTGATCTGCTGTGAATGTGAGCATTAAACGTGATGGTAGCAAGCTATTTATTTAATTTTTATTCCATTTGTTGTGTGCTGTCGTTGCTGATGGTGGTGGTTAGCAATAAATTCTACACATGCAAGCAAGACCCACAATCTACATGATACATGATTTTTTCCAAGCACAAAGTACGTGTATGCACATACCAGAGCTGTTGCTTGGAACCGTCAACACTGCAACCCCATTTGTGCCTTGACCTGCGTGAACTGCCATCATTTGTGAACTGGATTATAGGTTTTTTATGGCTTCCTGCTCCATGCTAATTCTGGAATTGCCTCTTCCAATGATCTCAACATCAATAAAAAACAAAATTCCAAGCATTCATCCCCCATTTTTTTTATCAATACTGTTAGCCTGATTTATCAAATGGCTCCTTTTCAATACAAATTTGTCAATTTCTCAGGATATTGTACATTAACTGCTGCTAATGATGTTGGACTTCCCTCTCTAATTGTCTCTGCAGTGATTCACATGGGTTCTGATTGACTTTTTCCTTTTTCATATACTTCTCACTTTCTTCCTCTTCCTTGTACCCTGAGAAAGTAAACTTGCAAAAATTTCTGAATTTACATTGATTAAATAAAAATTCCTATACTTACAACAAAGAAGAACCTTCTCCTCTGAGTGACTGTAGAGGTGACTGAGGAGGTGTAGGTGTTCGTTGCCCTCGCTGAATCTGTATAACAATATAAACCGAATTTAAGAGACCTTAGATGTCAGATCATGCATGTATGATGCTCGTAGATTGTATGCCTACCTCAACACTTTCTTCCAAATTAGACTTTCGCTGCTGTTCATGGAGCTGTCCACCACCCATTTGAAATGTTTTAGTAATTAAAATCTGACAGATCTCTGGCAGATCCAGGCAACAAGGATTTTCAATTAAAAATTTAGTATTTTTTTGGCTAACGTAAGATTTAATTTCTTTCTCTATATCCTGTAATGAATTTAAAGGCACTTCTTAGTCAAGTTACATCAATATGTTATATTAATCTTACAACATCAATAACAATACTTCACCATAGCTCGTAGCTCACTGTCATCTTTTCCAATTTGTATCCTCAAAAGGTGCTTAGATATTTCCACCTCTTCATCCTCTAACAAGTTATTTATCCTCCGTTTTCTTTTTTGTGGAATTTCTTGTAGTTGCTCTGGCTGCAAAATAAATAGTGGAATTTAACTAGCCTGACATACAAGATCCAATATAACACAAAAAGTTACATAACTCAGTACAAAATATATCTACAGTAGAGGACGATATCAAAGATTTACTACCACTGATCATAAACTATTGAAGCACCATACGACTGCTGGCAAACTATCACTAAATTTACAGAAATGAAACGTAACTTGCATAAGTAGGTGAAGAGCCTACAAAGGTTTGACAACAGCAAGAATGTGGCAACATTTATGATACTTAAATCAGTACCACACTGCAACAGACTAGAATACAGAGTAGATTGGAAGAAAAAGCAAGTAATGGTAAGAGAAGGTAAGAAATCCATGTGCAGGTGAAATATGGCCTATACAAGCTGCTTTACAAGAACGAATTCTTGTAAAATTTTTATGTACCAGTGAAATATCATTCCTTTTACATAAAGGCCACACTTTTGTGGAACAAACACTTTCTTCCCCAATGACAAGTTATCCTAAAATTCACCTTTTTCCTTTTTTATCTTTAAAATCTGTTATCCACAATGCAAAGGTTTTAGTCAACAATCAGTCTAGAAAATAATGGTAATCTCACTGCATACAGCAGTTTTTGTCTCGAACTATTATTTGAAATCCTACTGTGGAAGGTAAATGGTTTCAAACCCAAGATCAAGAGATACAGAAACAATTCAGTATTAACTATGAACAACTTGACAAAATACAAATTCTTTAGTACAACTATTAACAATCTACTAGCAAGTGGTTGGATAAAGTGGCACTTGAGAAAAAGAACAGGGAGCAAACGTAACAAAAAATGATTACCAATGCCCGTGGCCTTACCACCATCAAGTACTACTTTTCCAACATCCCATCTCTTTCCCCATCAATATCATGAACTGCATGATAACACACTCACCTCCCGTTCAAATGTCAAATATACAAACAAAACTGCAGTTACATCACAGACATTCAAATGGGCCCTTCCAATGCATGTGACACCCAAAGAAATTCCTCATTTAAATCAGATTCATTCAAAATATTTTTATTAATTACAATTTTTTCTGTGTGTACTGTAATTTAAGAGTGTGTCATGTCAAATGTATTTTATTTTGATGAACAAAGCTTCATCAGTGGTGGTTTGGCACATACAGCATACATTATATGTTCCTAAAATTTTATTTTATATAAAAACAAAGATGAGGTGACTTACCGAACAAAAGCGCTGGCAGGTCGATAGACACACAAACAAACACAAACATACACACAAAATTCAAGCTTTCGCAACAAACTGTTGCCTCATCAGGAAAGAGGGAAGGAGAGGGGAAGACGAAAGGAAGTGGGTTTTAAGGGAGAGGGTAAGGAGTCATTCCAATCCCGGGAGCGGAAAGACTTACCTTAGGGGGAAAAAAGGACAGGTATACACTCGCACACACGCACATATCCATCCACACATACAGACACAAGCAGACATATTTGTCTGCTTGTGTCTGTATGTGTGGATGGATATGTGCGTGTGTGCGAGTGTATACCTGTCCTTTTTTCCCCCTAAGGTAAGTCTTTCCGCTCCCGGGATTGGAATGACTCCTTACCCTCTCCCTTAAAACCCACTTCCTTTCGTCTTCCCCTCTCCTTCCCTCTTTCCTGATGAGGCAACAGTTTGTTGCGAAAGCTTGAATTTTGTGTGTATGTTTGTGTTTGTTTGTGTGTCTATTGACCTGCCAGCGCTTTTGTTCGGTAAGTCACCTCATCTTTGTTTTTATATATAATTTTTCCCACGTGGAATGTTTCCTTCCATTATATTAAAATTTTATTTTTGTAGACTAAATGTTATAACCTTTAATCACTAATAAATTGCGCGGATTTACAAAAGTAGAAACAATAGCGGGTTACATGCTACTAACTCCGTATCTGTCATTCGACTGCCGTGCCGTGACATGCGGCCAGCGCCGTTCATAGCCAGGTGGCGCTCCCGCGCTTGGCTGAGCTGCGGAACGCCTCTATCACCGTGTCGCGTACTGACGTAGCGGAACTTTTAAATCTCGTGGCACTGTCACAACACTAAATACAATTTTCCCTCAAAATGTACGGTACAATTCATTTGTAGCATTTATTATTACTTTTTACATGTTTTGAAGTCAATAATCTTTTACACTTTATCGACTAATTTGTATGTAGCGTTTATAAGGAAAAATTGTTTTTTCTCTGTATAAGTATCAATATGTACGAACATATTACGTCTGCTGTATTTACACAAACAACTCTGATAATGGTTTATCAATAAAAGCTAAATGTATCTGGTCTCACACTGTCTCAAATTACAGTATGCATAAGACAGGAGAAAAAGATATATAACAGCTACCGCTGACCATTCAATGAGCATACAACACCTTTAATTTCTGGATATAAGGCTAACACTCACTGTCCTCTTTCCTGAAGAAGGTTAACAGTTTCTCTCTGATTTGTTTCTACATAGAGAACCAACTTCCTACAAGTAGACTTTCATCTGTTAAACACTCTAATAAAAAACTTTCTGTTCGTATAAAACCACCCAATAACATTCCAATTTTGACACCTAATATACAATTAGCAACAAGGAATCTCGTCCCTAAGTTTTGTTACCCATTTGCACCACATCTTCAGTTGTGCACAGTCCCTTCACTGAAATGCTGAAGGTCTCACTTACCCATTCACAGACAGGCACACTTATCCATCAATGCTTGCTACGACAATACTGCCTCATGGGTCATGAGCACGCCCTCAGCTAATCAAAGGACAGGCACAGTTAGTATAGGCTATCAATCAGGTGCCCCTATTGCATGTGTTCTGCCCATGTGCAAGCCAATTGGTCTTCCATGACAGCAGGATCTCAGCCAAAGCATTTGCATAGCATAGGATACAGCCCACCTCTGTGACTGCACGCCAGCTGTTTGCCCCCAGTCCCTGCCCACCAGTGCCCGTGGGCACCTCGCTTCTCGCAGGCAGGTGCTTGAGCTGTAGTAGCCTATAGTAATGGGTCTCCCATGTCACATTTTTCACGCACTCCACTCACACCTTATGACAAGCCACAAAGAAGTAAAGCTCACATACTGGGTACTGATGTAATTGTGTAGATTTTCACAGCTAGTCAACATGAATGTTTTCTAGCACAAAGCAGCATCATTGTACTCTAACGTGAGACCTCCTGCAAGAGTCTCTTCAAGAATCTTGTGATTCTTACACTTACATGTCAGTACATTTACTACTACTTCTTTCTTCTGAATTCAGCTGACTATGGACCACTTTTCTGAGCATTATCTTCAGAATTCTTATAGACACTGAACCTTAATAAATGCAAGCACTAGGCCCCCAATAATAAACATTCAGGTTATGATGTTTTCAATTATAACACAAAAATAGCCTCTGTTAAAAGACAAGACTTTTTGATAAGGATTGGTTTCATATAATAGCCCATTTTTTTGAGCTGCAACAACTTAGGATATGGGCTGATTTTGCCAAATTTTGGTTAATGTAAATGGTGAGTCCATGATAACATGCACTGAAATCACAAAGAAAAAAAAGAGAAAAAAGAACATTTTTGCAATGGACTCCTTAGTTGATGAGCAAATGTTGGGTGGCCCATGGTAACCAAGGGGGAAACAAGAAAGGGAAAAAAATAAAAAGATCATAAACTAGAAATGTACATGTTAAGAAAAGCCATTTCATATGAGCTGTTGGGGTAGTTTGAGGCTAATTAGAGAGACCCTTCTGTCACAGATCCCTGCAGCTGGTGAAAACTGGGTGCATCACTTTGAGTGGGAAACAAAAAGGCAGTTATCTGAGTGACACCACAAAAGAATAAATTACCAACAGGGAATACATGCTCTTATGCAACACTGGCATAAGGCCACAGAATGTGATGTGGGTTATATAGGTAAATGGCATGTGTAAAATAAAGTTTTACTCATATAGTCACCAAATTCCAACTCTTAAGGATAAATATGTTCTGAGAAAAAATTGTGGGGCATTATTTATTGAATGCCCCTTGTACTATAAATATTCTGATATTTTAAATGCTTTTATTTTTTGTGCATGTGGAGAACAATACTGAGGAACAATGGATGTCTTCAGCAGCGAACAGGAGTAGCAGTGATTTAGTGAGATGAAATACCTGCTTGGTCATAGCAGTAAGTATTCCATATATTGCATCTCATCCTGGAAATAGGCAGACTTCCCAAGAAAACATATCACAACAATACATATGTATGGAAAGAAAGGTAGAGGAACATTTGCATGGGAGAAAGCTGTTGTAACCTGAAATACCAACGTCTCAGATTTGTGCAAGTTCTTAATGTACTTTAAGTATGGCTAAATACAGAGTATTTGTGTCAAATGCTTTGAGAAGTGGTAGTACTCATCAAAACAAGAAAAATAAGTCCAATAAATATGGGTGTAGAAATGCAAACTTTCTGAGATAAGCACATGTCTAAAGGAAGGGCTGCACGATGTTTGGTTGTGGATATTTGCAGTCATTGTATTAGTGTTCCATCAAATGTGTCAGCAGTGTATTATGATATGTTACTCGCAGTTCCCTACCTACCATTACACAGTCTGCACTCAGTTGTGTAGTTTGAATTGTGTTGTAGGCTATGTTAGTTTTCGTCACGTTTGTGTGCCTTATTGTACAGACTGTCAACCCTGGGTACGTATCACGGTGTTTTGTTTTCTTCCAAATACAATTTCACTTATGTGTTTGCTGTTATTGTGCTGTTTTTACATAAAAGTGGTGTAGTACATTTACATTTTCTCTCTTCCACCACTTGTTCAAGAAAGAGGGCATCAACATCAAATCTCAATCAATGTACAGGGAGGCGTAGTTGACGATAGATTAATAGAGCCATACATGTTACGACAAAGGTTAACTACGGCACATTATCTACACTTACTCATTTATGTATTGCATACCTTGCCGGAGGCTGTACCATTGCAGCAAAGAACACAAATGTGGTTCACACTTGATGGCACAACAGCACACTTTTGTCACAATGTGCGTGAACATGTGACGCAGACTTTTTAGGGCCACTGGAATGGTCGGGATGCCCCACACCTTAGTCATAACTCAATAATCTAGACTTTTGGTTATGAGGACACTTGAAGGAATTGGTCTACATTAAGCCAATCAATAATGTGTGAACACTACAGGGTCACGTCTTCAACGCACACCAGCAGGTACAGCAACAACTGAGTATATTTCAAAAGATGCATCATTCCTTATGTCGGAGGGCACAGGGGTGCACTGCCATGAATGGACAGCACACTGAACACCTCCTGTACACAGATGTTTATTGCAGAAAGTATGCATTTCCAGACCCACGTTTACTGGACTTATCTCAAAAGTATGCGTTCCTGGACCCATGTTTATTGGACTTGTTATTCTTGTTTTGATGAATACTACCACTTCTCAAAGTATTCGACACTTTTCTTGAACACCCTGTATATCCACAGTCAGACTACACTCGGTGCTAAATGTTTATTTTTGATATGTATTTTAGGGCATTTTTCTAGTTTAACACAATAATTACAGCTTTGGTGGTGGAGTGTTGAAAATGAACATGGGAAGCACACTGTCAAACTGCTGTAATGTATAACTAATAGCAACCCACATTAGATGCAGTAACTGCACCACATGGATTTGGCAATAAATGTAATACATTATAAAACATCTCTGTCATTACAAAACATGCTTTCAAATTATAATCTTCTTTACTTATTTTTTCCATAGAGAACCTTAAACAAAACACTGAAATTTCTCATATTTGGAGACTGGAAGGAGCAGTCTGCATTTGCTTTGAACAGACTTTTAATAGCCAAGACAGCATTCAACACTATTTATTCCAGACGACCAGTTTCAACAGTGAAGAATTTCATGTTTTGAACTTGTTGTTATATGCCCTTGTTCCAAGATGACTGTATCTCACATGCCATGTTGACATTATACTGAATGGTGT
The DNA here is from genome assembly GCF_021461385.2 of Schistocerca piceifrons. Classification (NCBI taxonomy): domain Eukaryota; kingdom Metazoa; phylum Arthropoda; class Insecta; order Orthoptera; family Acrididae; genus Schistocerca; species Schistocerca piceifrons. Next base: position 42,013,080 of record NC_060138.1, on the reverse strand, counting down.
AGCACATTCCACAGAAGTTTCTTAAAAATACACACACACATCTGTCACAAATAAAACCAATGTAGCTAAAAAGAACTTTGCATAACTAAGGGTGTCCACACACATATCGTTCCTATAATGTTTATTAGTTGTTGAATTGCATAACACTGTACATTTGCCCACGTGTTTACATTTATATGATGAGTTAAATACATTATGCATTTACTACAAATTGTGTCAGAATGGTCACTGACATCTGCAGCAGGCATCCAGTACCACATCTCCAGCTGCAATATGTAGACCAGCAGAATGGATGCTGGAGAGTGAGCTTTCATTTTTGTGGCCTTTTTCAGTTTCTTGAGTTAAAGGCCATTGTAAATAGACAGGATGTGCATAGACATACGAATGCAGAGTTCATTAAATGGAGGAACCCATGGATATTTCACAGTTTAAAGGGGATTGTACAGAATGTTACTTGCAGCCAGTGGGATGCCAGTACAGTGAAACCCCGCATAGCAAGCATAATTCATCCCAGAATCTTACTTTTAGTGCAAAACACTCATTAAGTGAAACAGTTTAGCCCATATAAATTAATGTAAAATATGATAATGCGTTCGATGCAGAAAAAGTACAAAAAGTTTTATCTTATTCATGCCATTTGCTGAAAGGAAATTATGCATACTGCTTATGTACTTTGTTATTCATGATACATAACTATTTCCTTTTTTACTAGGAATGTATCTACAGTCATTTGTTTCTACTGAAGCTTCAACACTTGGCAAGAACGTGACACAGCATTATCATCAAATAAATTTGTCGCGTGCATAGCTACTGCTTTTTTGGGGTGATGATTTTCAATGTTCAATGCACCCGATTCCCATGCTTTCAGCATTTCTCTTATTGCACCTGAAGATTGCTGCTTTGCTCTTACCACCACCTCCTCCACATCTGAAGAACTCCTCTCCACAATTTCTTGCTATGAAACACACTGCCACTCCATAAGCTCTTTGGTGATCATTTGTTGGCTGTAATCTTCCAGAAGCTCATCAATATCATTGTTATCCTCTTCTAGTCCCACGCTCTTGGCCAAAGACACATTCTCTTTGACTACAGGCTACACAGGCAGTGACTCAAGTGCCTCAGATTCACATTTGACAATGCACTCCAGCCAAAGCTTCTTCCAAGCAGAAGTGAGAGTTCTCTTGGTAATCCCTCCCCACACATTTCCGATTATCTTGATGCAGGCAACAATGTTGAAGTGATATATGCAAAACTCTCTGACAGTGAGGTTAATAGCTTCAGTCAACTCAAAGCAATGCCTGAAGAGTGCTTTAGTGTAGAGCTTTTTAAAGTTAGAAATAATCTGCTGGTCCATAGGCTGGAGTAAGAGAGTAGTGTTGGGAGGCAGAAATTGGATCTCAGTGAATTTAAATTCTTCAAGGAGGTGGTCTTGTAGGCCTGGAGAATGGGCAGGACCATTGCCCGTAACAAATAAGACATGGAGTGGCAGATTCATCTCAAGCAAAGATTTTTTCACCGAAGGACCAATAATTCATTGATCTAATCACAAAAAAGATCACGTCACCCAGTCCTTGTTGTTAGACCTCCACATCACATTTAACCTGCTCTTCTGGACTTTCCACTTCTTGGAAGCTCATGGAGTCTCTGAATGGTAAACAAGCAGTGGTTTAATTTTCAAGTCGCCACTTGGATTGGCACAGAATAGCAATGTGAGATGGTCTTCCATTGGGTTATGACTGGGCAATGCATTCTCCTCCGCTGTTATAAAGGTACTCTTCGGTATCTCTTTCCAATATAGATCAGTCTCATCACAATTGAAAACCTGTTGCAGGTTGCGGCAGATAAATCTCAGAATCTATGAGCATCTTCAGTAGCTGATGAGGTTCTCTGGTGCCTTTGTGTCAGAGCTGACTGCTAAACTGTGCCTCACAACACTGTGGATGCCAGTTCTTCTCTTTAAACTTCTTGAACCATCCATGGCTTCACTTAAACACTTCTTCAGCTGCTGATGTCCTTGGCATCTTCTTATTGAGGTCGCCAAAAATCATTCTCACCTTTTCTCAAATGATGTTCTCATTAATAGTGTCACCTTGCAATTGCTTTTCATTTATCGATAGAAGGAGCAACCTTTTGACATCGTCCAGAATAGGAAACCATTGTTCAGATATTCTTGTCACTTCGTTTGAAGCATCTATCTCCTTAATCTTGTTCTTCTTCTTGAGGATAGCACAAATAGTTGATGTAGACAGATTGTATGTGCATACTAAATCAGCAAAACTCACACCACATTCATGTTTTCCAATGATTTAGTTTCATTTCCAAGGTCATTTTCTTTCTCTTATGGTCATCTTCTTGTGGCTTTATCTTCTGGGACATTTCTACGAAGGTTATTAAAATTTGCACACACACACACACACACACACACACACACACACACACACACACACACACACACACACACACAAAAAAAAAAAACTGTGTGAACACAAGTTTAGAAAAATTGTGATCACTAGCTGCATTAAGATGGTAGCAGAAAGAGTGCTAAACCCAGACTACAGTATGTACTAAAGTCATTGTTCATATACCGCTGCCGGGAGGACGACAGTTCAATCCTGCGTCCGGCCATCTTGATTTAGGTTTTCCATGATTTCCCTAAATCACTCCAGGCGAATGCCGGGATGGTTCCTTTGAAAGGCACGGCCGACTACCTTCTCCGTCCTTCCCTAATCCGATGAGACCGATGACCTCGCTGTTTGGTCTCTTCCCCCAAACCAACCAACCAACCAACCTTACTGCTTCCAGGAGCAACAAAATTTGATTTTGAGTATTTTGATTACCTTATTGACTGAATATAAAAGTTTAAAATGCTATCATAATCTACACATTGAACGGTATGATCATACGTCAAAAGTTCAATATACAGGGGAGGATGAAATGAAATGAAATTTCATAAGCTGACTGTGTTTGTGGTGTTATTTCAGTGATTATTAAATCAATTCAAATTTACAAGGAACTTCACAGTATGAGCCTACTTGGAAGAGGTATCATCTTATGTTAAAATTTTAACACAATAAGAGAAGTATTGCTGTTTGAAACTCTGTGTTTGTCTTGACACAGCATACCTGGTGGCACACAGAAGCTGGACTACAAACATGCAGCATTTGAGAATGAGAGCACCTAGCAATTTCCAACAAGCTTTACTAATAAATTCAAACTTCTATGAAACTTTTTCTCACTGACATCTCCCAAAAAATCAAGAAAATTTTTTATCACTTACTACATTTTCACTGTTTATGCAGTAAAACTTCAGCATCAGACATGACATTTTAATTGCTTGCTTTTTTACTACTTATTCTATTTGCAATACAGTCTGCACACAGTGTCCATACCACCGAAGCTACCTGCAAAATTTTATCATTGTAAACACATAGTCCAGGAGATAGACACCATACACATTTAGGTGCACAGAAAGCTAACTTCTGCTTAAAATGACATGCAGTAAACTTCAACACCAACTACGATGTTTTAATTTATTTCTGCTTTACAACCAACTCTATTCACATCACATTTTGCTGACAGTACCTATGTACACTTTAAGAGGAAAAAATGACTCACCATGAAAGAATTATCTTAATGGAACAGTAGTCTGTAGAAGTGATGTACATGTATAGACACACAAAATTATCACAATTTGATTTATTCAGGAGAACGAGCTTCAGAAATTGTATAAGTCAATAACACATTTGTCCACCTCTGGATCTTATGCAAGCAGTTTTCAGGTTGGTATTGATTGATAAGAGTTGTTAAATATTCTCCTGAGAAATTCTGTCCAACTGGCACATCACATCACCAAAATCCCTAATTGGTTGGAGGGCCCTGTCCATAATGCTCCAAACATTCTCAACTGGGGAGAGATCTGGCAACCCTGCCAGCTCAGGTAGGGTTTGGCATGCATGAAGACAAGCAGCAGAAACTTTCGTTGTGTGTGGGGAGGCATCATCTTGATGAAATGTAAACCCCACCTTACGGCCCGACAACCAGGAGCAATGGTCTAGTGTGCCATTTCATAACAGGACCCCTTTGATTGTCATCTGCAGTACCCTTACAGCATGGCGGTATGTCGACAATATCCTGTGCCACTTTTTGTTGCCCTTCATAGGAAGCCATCCTGGACTTACATTACAGCACGATAATGCCCCCCTGCACCCCCCTGCACACTATCATAGTTTCTACTGCTTGTCTTTGTGCTTGCTAAACCCTACCTTGGCCAGCAAGATCACCAGATCTTTCTCCAACTGAAAACGTTTAGAGCACTAAAAGGAGGTTCCACCAATCCATGCAGGATTTTCACGATCTGATGCACCAATTGGACAGAATTTGGTACAATATCACTCAGGAGGATACCCAACAACTCAGTGCCCTGCTGAGTAACTCTTGCTGTATTGTGGCCGTTTGTCTTTTAATGCTCTGCTCAAATGCATTAATTTGTTTGATAACGAGCACCTGTGATTGTTTCACTTGGTTTTAACACCTCATAGTACACGACACCGAGCTGGTACCACCAAATGCAGAGCATGATCTTGGAGATGTGAGTATTTGGTTTGACCGTTGACACGGAAGCATGGCCGGGATATCCCCATGATGTTTTATGTTTAGGGTTATCATAATGAATCCATTTTTCATCCCCAGTCACAATGCAATGCAGAAACCCCTTCCATTTTTGCCTCTGAAGCAACTGTTCACAAACACACAAACACCGTTCAATGTTTCTTGGTTTCAGCTCACACAGGACCCAAGTTCCTTCTTTTTGAATCATGCCCATAGCCTTGCGACATTTTGAAATGGCTTGCTGTGTCACTCCCACTAATCGTGCCAATTCTTGAGTTTGATGTGAGTCTTCATTCAGCAATGTCTCCAATTCTGCATCTTCGAAAACATTCTCTCTTCCACCACTATGCTAGTCTACGACGTTAAAATAACCGTACTTGAAGCATTGAAACAACTCACGACACATTCTTTCACTAATAGAATCCTTACCATACATACTTGAGAGCATTTGATGAGACTCAGCTGCTGTTTTCTTCATATTGAAAACAAAACAGTAACACTTCCCACAAATGACAAGAATTAGGCTCGTAAACTGACATTTTTGATCAACAACAACTGTATGATGCCGACACAAATCGACTAATGTTTGAATGAGGTTATGTTGACCGGGGTCCAAGCTATCTGCCTGATATGTGCGATATGTTTCTTTCAACTGCTTCTTATCGTTGACAACACCTATATGCAAACGGTGGAAGCAAAGTTGTACACCTTTTAAAATGGGAAAAAATGCACTCCAGAATAAGCATTTCTCTCAAAAATGGAATTACATTCATACCAATGGCAAACTTTCATTCCAGCAACTTAGTGACTGTCAGCATGAGACAGCGTAAGAAAGAAAGCATGTGGGAAATTGCATTGGTCTCAGTTTATCTTCCTTTCATGGACAGTGCTCCTTCTTCCCAGGAAGTGAGGAGACTGGCAGACAGGTGCTCAAAAGTGAACGAAAAACTGTTTGTTGATTATTAACACCAATGCCCACAACCTAGTGTGCCAAAGCAGTGACGCCACCAGCAGAATTAAATACCTACTTGAGGGAAACTCGGAGCTGCTGAATAGCAATAGGGAATCTACCTTCAGGAATAAACGAAAAGTACCTCGTGTGATTTTTGCGCACATCTTAAAGGGTAGTTATGTAAAACAATCACATATGGTGTTGGAGCCATCAGTATTTGACCATATGTACATCAAGTTTGAGGTTAACATGGGTGCTAAACAGACCATGGTTATAGCAATCCTACAAAAATAAGACTGGGTGTCATATAGCAAAGACCTAGACTTACACTTATTGAAATCAGTCAGCGGATCTTGAGAAAATGGCAGAAGAAATGCCATCTGCCATTATGACCTTGGACTTAGAAAACTGTCCATTCACTAAAAAGTGCATCTCCTCAACATTGCAAGAAGGAAAAGACAAGAGGCAAAATATCAGGAGGTCCCTGCCAAGCACAACCTTGTGATTAAGGAAGCAAAACTGTCATCCTGGTAAATATACTGTGAGGAGATGGGAGGTAAAGCTACTTGCACCAGACTGCACAAAACCCTCACTAGCATGTCAACCAATCCAGGAGGCATCTAACAAGGGAAGACAGAAGATATATAAGAACAGCATGTGAGAGCTGGACATGCTCCTCAACACTCATTCCCTCAATGCATTCAGGCAGATAACACAGACCAAAATTCAGACCTGGGAGGTACTGGTTTACATGTAACCAAAGGGAGAACTGGGGATTTTCCAGAGAATATGTTATTTCAAAAATATCCTGTGGACGGTGGGAATGTTTCAACTGTTTTCCCACATGGATTTTCTCCAGATTGTCTGCAACAAGCAGGAGAGGGATTGTTTAGATTGCTATGCAGACAGCCTAGCAGCAAGGGGTCATTCCTAATAGTAGGAGGACAGTGAAGGCTGTTTTCATTCTGAAGCCTGGGAGAATTTATCGTACTAAGATTAATGATATGTGACTAATCGGTCTGTCCTCCTTTCACCTAAAGACATTAGGAAAACTATTTAATGTGCACATTAGGGAAATATGCATATCAGCTAGGCAAGTCATGTGAAACTGCATTTCAATAACTTGTTGGGAACATAGAAAATGCTCTATACTTTCAGGAGACTGCTCTCTTCAGCTTCCTAGACATTGAGGTGACTTTTCACAATATGATCTTTGAATCCACAGTCAGAGTTGCAGAAGAGCATGGCATAATGCAGGTGGATTGAGACCATGCTGAGTAGACAAAATATAGGGGTAACCGTGTTTAATGAGAAAGTGGTGATCAACAGCACCAGAGGCTGTCCAAAAGCTGGGTGTTTGTCCCCACTACTGTGGAACCTAGTGGTGAATGAACTCATCAAAGAATTAAATATTAGAGATTGCGTTTCCTAAGGATATACAGACAATTCCATCATAGTAATGCCTGGCAAACTTGCTAGTACTGTTGGAACAATGGCACAATGTGTATTGAACATTGTGCAAAACTCATGCCGGAAACATGATCTAAGGGCCAAGAAAACAATTGTACTCCCATTCACAAGGAATTATACCAGTAGAGGGGGCAGAGAAGTACTTAGAGGTAACTCTGGATCCAAAACTATCATGGACCCCTCACATAAAGAATATATGTTCTGAGGAAAACAGTGCTCTTACATGCACTAGAAGGGACTGTGGTAAAAGCTGGGGTCGAAGCCACACAAATATATAATAGATATACACCACTGCAATAAGAATTTTGATAATTTATGGGGCTACAGTAAGGTGGAATAAAGTAGAACAGAAGATGGCTGCTTAGGAGCTAGGCTAGCTGCGGAGATTCACTGCTTAGGTGCAACAAGTGGAATTAGCAGCACACACACTGCTGGCATGGATACCATTACACTTGCGGGTTACAATGGAGGCAATGGCAGGGGGCTACAGCTTGAAACTGGAAATCCTAAGTATACCTAGAATCTCACACCAACATAGTGAATGCGGTAAGTACAGGAATGGTCAACGAAATGCCAGCTGACTATACAACTTACAGCTTCTTCAACAAACCTTTCAAGGTAAAAATTGGAAGTACTGAAAGATTGAACCATGATACATTTAGGAGACATAGTCTGGTTTACTGATGGGTCAAACACAGATAAAGATGCTGGGTCAATGTAAGTGGAGTATAGTCCAGATTAGAGACAGCAGCCTCTCTACGAAAGCTGGTCACAGTATTATAGGCAGAAAAATCTGCTGTCAGAGCATGGGTGGAAGACAATGTGCACAGATGTTACAAGGATCATGGGATCTACATTCATTCAGAGAGCCAAGCAGCTCTGAAATCTCTATCAACCTATGCAATGTGATCAAAAATCTTTACAAAATTTCCATGAAGCTCTTGTCATGCTAGGTAAAAGCAACAGTATCAGATTAACAACGAAAAGGACCCATAGTTGTCACTAACTTTTAAATGAGACCAGTTTATTGATGTTTCAGAACATAAAAAAAGAGGTGCAATCTGATGGTACGAACTGTTGGAAATGGAAGGAGGAGGAGGAGAATGTGGTGTGCAAAGTAAGGAACAGAGGTGAAGCCAGTCTTCTAGTTACATATTAGATGTGAACTGGATGTGTTGTATGCATACCCTGTCACACAATGAAACCAGCTGTGGTCACTAAGTTGTTGGTGGATTTCTTCGGTACTTTGAAGGAAAGGCCAACCAGGGTTGATCACATAGTTTTTGAACAGATTATAAAACAGCTACCTGATGAGGACATTGCTGCTGAAGAGTACAGAACACTTATGGTAGATGACGAAATCACCAATGAAGATGATATGGAACGTGATTTTGGGGTTGATCCAGCGATACAGCTAGAAAATGAATCAACCTCAGATAGCAGTCCAACACAACATGGAAGTGACAAGAGCAGGGGTTTCTCATATTATCCATCGCCACCAACGAAGAACGGAACAATATTTCTGAACATTACTTGGCTAATGCTTACAAAATCTGGACAACGAGTCCTCCTGGAGTAGCCCTGGACATGTCCCCTAGAGTCAAATTCACTACTGTAATGACACAAAGAAAGACAAAAAATGAAACAGTTTTGCAAAACTTTGAAAAGACAATGAAACAACATGGAAGAAACAAGCATGCACTACAAGAAAGAATAAATAATGAGGTACATGCTCAATTCATTGCAATGCGAAAACAACGAGGATTTATACACAACTGTATGCTACGTTTTGGGCAATATCTTTTATGGCACAAATCGATCCAAACAACACCTTAACATTCAGGGCTTTCAAAACACAGCCACAGTGATTCAGCAGGAAATAAGATTGATTCTTGCATGATCATGCATAAAGTGGGCAGCAGATTTGTTGATGATGCTGCTGATATAGAAAAGAAAGCTACCGAGTTTGTTCTAAAACGCAGTTCACTGAAGAGTATAATTTTACACCAAAGCAAAGACTTAATGCAGATCACTCAAGATTTGCTGAAGAGTTACATTCTGGGAAAGCTCTTAGTGTTAGGGGAGGAAAGATGATTTATGGTGCCATGGGTTTAATTGCAGCAACTACCCATTGATATATGATGATGTCTCTTGTTATAAAGGAAACAGTGGAAAATTTCTAGCAAGCATGACACTTGAATTATCCAATGTGAAAGCACATGCTAGCAAATCATGAAACTTGACAAAATGGGACTTGAAAGTGATACTGAAACAGAGGTTATTAGTGAATTTGGACAGCATGGATCGAATCCATCTTTTGTTTGATTCTTGGACAGCAAATAAAGATGATGCTCTCTACAATTAGACAGTTCAAGCAAATGCTAAATTTCACAAGGTGCTGATGCCTGCAAAATGTACTGGATTTGTACAACCAGTGGACGTTTTCTTTTTCCAACCACTCAAAAGCATGGTATGGGTCATCACAGATATGATAGTGATATTATCCACAGTTTAACCCAGCAATGATGTGGTAGGGTCAGTTTGACCCAGCTCATTTTTATTTGTTGGCAGTTCTTTATTGCACAGTTACACACTGTCGAAGTTCTCAGTAATTATTCAACCCCCCTTCCTAATGCGTGCACGCACTCAGTCGGCTGACAACTGTGAAAGGAGATAAACGAGTGCAAAGTAGTATTTCTGTACCATTTTTCAATTTATCTTTTTTATGAATGTTTCACATTTTTTGATGTTTTTAGTCAAAATTGACAACAAAGAAATGTAGGCTGAGCGTATGTGTCATTGGCTGGTGGAATTATCAGACAGTGAAAATGACTTCACGACAGATGGCAGTGAAAATGAAAATTGAATAAGTGATCACAGTGGTACTGAGCAAGATGCAAGTGAAGGCAGTGATAAAGAAGATAATCTACCACAAAATGATCAACAAAATATTGCCCACAATGATGCATTACCAGAATTAGTTGAGCAATCAGAAAATCAGGTACATAGTTCATTTTACTTTGGTAAAGATGGATTCAAGTGGCGCAACAATCCACCTCAACAAGTTCAGACCCATTCTGAAAATACCATCAGGCAGGTACCTGGCGTGAGATTAGTCGCAAGATTAGCAAAGACAGTGCTTGAATGCTGGAGTCTGTTTTGCAATGAAAATGTGCTTAGTGTTATCTTCAAATACATAAACTTGCAAACTGCAGAAAGGAAAGCAGCTTGTGAAGTAGTTGCAAATCACTGTTTCATGAACGAAATGACCATGTGCGAGGTAAAGGCTTATGTAGGCTTCTTGTACATAGTTGGATCTTACAAATCTGGGAGGCAGAACACTGTTGACCTGTGGGCTTCGGATGGAACAGGCATTGAAATATTTCGGCTGACAATGACACAGCAACGTTTTCATTTTATTCAAATCTGCCTTCATTTTGACGATAAATCCACAGGTGAAGAAAGAAAACAGCTGGACAACTTAGCACCAATACATTAGATATTTGAAATATTTGTTGAAAACTGCAAGGAAGCCAGTGTACTATGAGAATATATAACCCTAGATTAAATGCTGCTTGCATTCAGAGACAGCTGCAAATTTAGACCATACATTCCATCAAAACTGGCCAAATACGGCATAAAAATATTTGCCTTGGTCAATACAAAGAATTTCTATCAATTTCCAAAAGGATATTACACTTGTTTCTCACATAGGAAACAAAAAAAAAAAAGTTGTTTTCCTCATATCTAGTCTTCACCACAATGCTGAAATTGATGAATCAATAGGAGATAAAAACAAACCAGAGATAAACATGTTTTATAATTCCACGAAAGGTGGAGCTGACATTGCAGGTGAGCTGTCAGCAATACTGACTACGCCCAGTATAAATACTGCTATTGTTCAGCGATCAAATAACAGTAAAAATCAAAAGCGTCATAATTTCATAAAAACACTAGGCCATATGCTCGTCACTGAACACTTAAGTGCCTGACAAGAAATACCTCAACTGCCAAACACTTTGCATAAGAGAATCAGAGAATTTAATGGAGGATCATCACAAGAATCGACTGCCGGAGTCCAAGGTGTACGAAAAATATGTCAAGAATCCCTATGCTAGACATCTCTGATTAACAGCTTGCGTCAAAAGATTATTGTCCATTTTGTGTTCAAAGAAGATTTATCTCATAAATACTTGGCAGAAAATCTGAATTACTAATGAGAATGTACGGTTTTGTAGATTTTAAAAAATATGTAATGTTAAGAGCTGTTAAAATGATTATTTTGTAGACATAATGTAAAAATCCCCCACCCCAAAAAAACCACAATGTGCAACCACAATGGAAGGGTATCTGTTGAGAGGGCAGACAAACGTGTGGTTCCTGAAGAGGGGCAGCAGCCTTTTCAGTAGTTGCAGGGGCAACAGTCTGGATGATTGACTGATCTGGCCTTGTAACACTAACCAAAATGGCCTTGCTGTGCTGGTACTGTGAATGGCTGAAAGCAAGGGGAAACTACAGCCAATATTTCCTCGAGGGCATGCAGCTTTACTGTATGGTTAAATGATGATGGCGTCCTCTTGGGTAAAATATTCCGTTCCGGAGGTAAAATAGTCCCCCATTCGGATCTCTGGGCGCGGACTACTCAGAAGGACATTCGTATCAGGAGAAAGAAAACTGGTGTTCTATGGATCAAAGCATGGAATGTCAGATCCTTTAATTGGGCGGTATGTCAGAAAATTTAAAAAGTGAAATGGAGAGGTTAAAGTTAGATATAGCGGGAATTAGTAAAGTTCGGTGGCAGGAGGAACAAGACTTCTGGTCAGGTGAATATAGGGTTATAAATACAAAATCAAATTGGGGTAATGCAGGAGTAGGTTTAGTAATAAATGGGAAATTAGGAATGTGGGTAAGCTACTACAAACAGTATAGTTAACAAATTATTGTAACCAAGATAGATACAAAGCCCACCTCTACCACAGTAGTACAAGTTTATATGCCAACTAGCTCAGCAGATGACGAAGGGATCAATTAAATGTATGATGAGATAAAAGAAATTATTCAGATAGTGAGGGGAGACGAAAATTTAATAGTCATAGGGGACTGGAAATCGATAGTAGGAAAAGGAAGAGAAGGAAAAGCAGTAGGTGAATATGAAAGGGGGTAAGGAATGAAAGAGAAAGCTGCTTGGTAGAATTTTGCATGGAGCATAAATTAATCACAGCTAACATTTAGTTTAAGAATCATGAAAGAAGGTCGTATATGTGGAAGAAGCCTGGAGACACTGGAAGGTTTCAGATAGATTATATAATGGTAAGACAGAGATTTGGGAACCAGGTTTTAAATTGTAAGACATTTCCAGGGGCAGATGTGGACTCTGACCACAATTTATTGGTTATGAACTGTAGGCTAAAACTGAAGAAATTGCAAAAAGGTAGGAATTTTAGGAGATGGGACCTGGATAAACTGAAAGAACCAGAGGTTGCAGAGAGCTTCAGAGAGAGCATTAGGAAATGACTGACAAGAACATGGGGAAAGAAATATAGTGGACAAAGAATGTGTACCTTCGAGAGATGAAATGGTGAAGGCAGCAGAGGATCAAGTAGGTAAAAAGACAAGGGATAGTAGAAATCCCTGGGTAACAGAAGAGATATTGAATTTAACTGATGAAAGGAGAAAATATAAAAATGCAGTAAATGAAGTAGGCAAAAAGGAATACAAACTTCTCAAAAATGAGATCGACAGGAAGTGGCAAATGGCTAAGCAGGGATGGCTAGAAGACAAATGTAAAGATGTTGAGGCATATATCACTAGGGAAAGATAGATACTGCCTACAGGAAAATTAAAGAGACCTTTGGAGAAAAGAGAGCCACTTGTATGAATATCAAGAGCTCAGATGGAAACCCAGTTCTAAGCAAAGAAGGGAAAGCAGCAAGGTGAGAGGAGTACATAGAGGGTCTGTACAAGAGCAATGTACTGAGGCAATATTATGGAAATGGAAGAGGACGTAGATGAGGATGAAATGGGAGATATAATACTGCGTGAAGAGTTTGACAGAGCATTGAAAAACCTGAGTCGAAAGAAGGCCCCAGGAGTAGACAATGTTCCATTAGAACTACTGATGGTCTTGGGAGAGCCAGTCCTAACAAAGCTCTACCATCTGGTGAGCAAGATGTATGAGACAGGCAAAATACCCTCAGACTCCAAGAAGAATATAATAGTTCCAATCCCAAAGAAAGCAGGTGCTGACAGGTTTGGAAATTACCAAACTATCAGTTTAATAAGTCACAGCTGCGAAACACTAACACAAATTCTTTAGAGACCAATGGAAAAACTGGTAGAAGCCACTCTTGGGGAAGGTCAGTGTGGATTCCGTAGAAATGTTGGAACATGGGAGGCAATACTGACCCCACAACTTATCTTAGAAGATAGATTAAGGAAAGGCAAACCTACCTTTCTAGCATTTGCAGACCCAGAGAAAGCTTTTGAAAATGTTGACTGGAATATTCTCTTTCAAATTATGAAGGCGGTAGGGGTCAAATACAAGGAACAAAAGGCTATTTACAATTTGTACAGAAACCAGATGGCAGTATAAGAGTCAATGGGCATGAAAGGGAAGCAGTGGTTGAGAAGGGAGTGAGACATGGTTGTAGCCTGTCATTGATGTTATTTAATCTGTATATTGAGCAAGCAGTTAAGGAAACGAAAGAAAAAATTGGAGTAGGAAGTCCATGGAGAACAAACAAAAACTTTGAGGTTTGCCGACAACATTGTATTTCTGTCGGAGACAGCAGAGGACCTGGAAGGGCAGTTGAATGGAATGGAAAGTATGTTGGAAGGAGGCTATAAGATGAACATCAACAAACGCAAAATGAGGATAATGGAATGTAGTCAAATTAAATCAGTGATGCTGAGGGAATTAGATTAGGAAATGAGATACTTAAAGTAGTAGATGAGTTTTGCTATTTGGGGAGCAAAATAACTGATGATGGTCACAGTAGAGAGGATATAAAATGTAGACTGGCAATGGCTAGGAAAGCATTTCTGAAGAAGAGAAATTTGTTAACATCAAGTATAGGTTTAAGTGTCATGAAGTCTTTTCTGGAAGTATTTGTATTGAGTGTAGCCATGTATGGAAGTGAAACATGGACATAAATATTTTAGACAAGAAGAGAAAAGAGGTTTTCGAAATGTGGTGCTATTCTTGCTTTGCTGAAGATTAGACGGATAGATCACGTAACTAATGAGGAGGTACTAAATATAATTGGGGAGAAGAGGAATTTGTGGCACAACTTGTCTAGAAGAAGGGATCAGTTTGTAGGATATGTTCTGAGGCATCTAGGGATCACAAATTTAGCACTGGAGGGCAGTGTGGAGGCTAAAAATGGTAGAGGGAGACCAAGAGATGAATACACTAAGCAGATTCAGAAGAATGCAGGTTGAAGTAGGTACTTCGAGATGAAGAAGCTTGCACAGGATACGGTATCATGGAGAGCTGCATCAAACCAGGACTGAAGACCACAACAACAACAAAAACAACCATTCGTGAATCAATACACTATTATTGCAACCACCTGGGTTACTTGTGAGCTCAACTGTAGCCCTATCTCTCTGAACTTTCCTGATTATAGCCCTGCTTCTACCTTCAATGGTCTGTCTGCTCGCAGCAATAATTCTGCTGTTACTAACCAATTCTTTGTGATACTATCTTAGCAGATAGCATCTTGGCAATGAGACATTTACACTCACAGAGTGTGGACAGTGGCAACACTGACCAAGAATTTCTCAAGTTGTGGAAGCAGCAAATGGAGCTCTATGAAAAATAGCTGTGGCAGCAGAAGCAACAAAACATGTAACTGATGCAGGTTCTAGTGCAGCAATAACAGCGAGCAGCCGTGGCAAGTCCACAGCTGGTGCCTTTCATCCCTTTTGAGGAGAGTTAGGAAACTTGGGACATGTATCTACTACATTTACTTTTATAATGCAAGGTGAGCAACATTTCCAATTAAGATCAGCAAAGTTCTATGCTGTTGTCTTCAAACAGAAGCTCATATGAACTTGTTCTGAAATTTGCAGCCTACAGCTGATCCCACCAAATTGTCTTTTTCTACAGCTTGAAATTTGTTGACTGACCGTTTTTGGCAACATATTCACTTTACGTCTAGTCTCTAGATCAATGCATAAAACAGCCAGATCAATCATATGCATCCTTGGCCATGGAACTGCAAGGCTTGCTAGAAATTGTAGCTTTGTGGGCACAGCCTACAATGTTTCTTAAGCAATTTTAGTTACCTGTGACATCACTGTCCGACTGCCTCCAGGAAAGCAGGTTTGATCCACACCATAACCTTTTTCAGATCCATCTTTGGAAGTGATTCTTCAACTAGTACAATCTTTTGAAATAGGTGCACCCATGCAGCATATTCTGAAGGCTAAAGCCTCATCAATCCAACCTGTCTCATCTGTCACTGGTTGCTCATTTCAGTTTCATATAACTGTCATCAGTTTCATGTAACTGTCACATCCTATCCTTTTCTCGATGTCTTCCAAGTATTTCATGCAAGGTCGTCTTCTTCCTTTCTTTCCCAGCACTTTCCCTTCAAAAATACTAGTGATGAAGGAGTTCTGTCTGATGACATGTCCAATAAATTTTATTTTTCTCCTTTCCATTTTCTTTAATAATCTTCTCTCTTTGTTTACTTCCCTTAAGACAGCCAGGCTGGTTTTTCTTTCTGCCCAGATTCCTCTTATCACTTTCCACCATATCCACATTTCAGAAACTTCAAGACTATTACTTCCTGGTTTACCCACAGCTCAACTTTCACTTCCATGGAGTAGTGTACTCCATGCAAATGATTTTGCAATGGATTTTCTGAACCCTGTATTCATATGTTTGCTGGATAACAAGTATGAGTCTTCATCCTCAATGTTTTCCATAATTAGTCTGCCTACACACATGAATATTTAAAAGTGTGAAGGTCATTGTTGTTTCTCAATGAATGTGGCACATCACAGCCGTCTCTGCATTGTCTTCTCCCCCCTCCCCCCCCCCCCCCCCCCTCCGCCGCCCGTACTTGCAGAGTTTGTAAATCATTACACAATTGCTATATGAAGCATGAATGTAACCAATGTCAGCATCACAATGTGAATCATGGCATCTGTCACAAGCCGTGCCATCTTGTCAGTGTCTGTATGAGCAAGAGGCTGGTAGCATCACCCCACTGCAACATTTCCATGTTATAAGGCTTGATGTTCCAACGAATGGGTCACCTACTGCACTGATGGCCCAGTGTGGAATTAAATATCAAGCAATCAAGTGCCAACAGGAGACAGGAGCAGCACTGTCACTAATTAACTGGTATGTGCACCAACTCACTGGAGCCCCACGACTTCAATAAGGTCAAAAGTAAGTCCTATAGTACAGTGGTTAACAGACCCAACTGAAGTGCCAAATGAGAGTTAAAGTATGTTATAAGTAAGTTTCACACAGACTAACATTTTTAGTTGATCTCGCCAACATCTATCTGCAGCTCTCATTGGATAAACAATCTAAAAACATTTTTATTCTTAACACATCTTTCAGTATGTAAAGATTCAATTGATTGCCATTTGAGATTACAAGCACCCTGCAAAACATGCAGAGTTATTTCCCCAGCAGCTAATGCAGGATGTGTCAAACTGTTACCTTAATGGTATCACATTGTTTGGTCCAAGGCACAGATAACACCTAGCCAACATGCAAGCGACTACTTGTTCATGCAACTACAAGAAACTGGTTCGCAGTGCCACCTAGACAACTGTGAGTGTTCATAACAGAGCAAAAGCCTTTGGGTCATATCCTCTGTACCAATGGGCTTAAACCCACAGTAGAGGATGTGAATATCATAAATAAACTACCAGCATCTTGAAACCTAAGATAATCACAATAATTCCTAGGCAAGACAAATTATTACGACAAATTCATTCCCCATGCAGTCGTGTACCCACTAAATTAGTTCTTCACTGAGTGTTAGAAAGCTTTCACAGAATTATAATAAGAATATGCCATGCCATGCTTAGTCACACTCAAGCCTGGCAAGTATTAAACAACAGCTTCTGATGTGTAGTGCTTACCTGACCTATTTAGGGTGACCGTACAGTTCTCAACCATATGGCACAAGTTTAGGAAGTGGCAGCCAAGCTTGTCGGAGAACCTTTGAAATATCTGGTTTAGCCCTTTCACTCAACACAGAACCAAAGGGCCACAATCAGTTCTGGGGACAATGCTGCAAATTGTGAGCTTTGTTGAAACTCCACGCGCAAGGCTGATCTTCTCAATTCATTTCTATAATAGTAGGGAAATGCAGTCAATCTACAAAGGAGACCATACAAAACACATGTGCAACCTGTACTAGAATATTACTCAGTTGTGTGGAATGCATACCAAATAGGAGTCTTTGAATGGATAGAAAGAACGGAAGCACAAATGGTCGCAGATCTATTAGACCCATGGGAGAGCATCACAAAGATGCTAGAAGAACTGAACTGGTAGACACTAGAAGATAAATGCAAACTATCCCACGGAAACCTGCTTAGAAAGTTTCAAGAAGCAACTTTAAGTGATGAATTTAGGAGTATGTTACAACCCCCTACATATTACTCCTATAGGGATTACAAAGACAAGATTTAGTCTAAGTACAGCATGCTCAGAGTCATTTTCTGCTGCTACACTTTTGTAGTTCAGAACTAAGCCAGTGCTCCCACATAAGCATACAGATGGCACAGAGCAGCTGATAGCCTTTGTATAAAAACACTTACAGCACCCCAGGCAAATTGTTTTCAGATAGAAAAAAAAGGCCTAGTCATTATCTACAGGATAAAAAATTTCCACATTTTCTTGTACCATGCAAAATATCAGTTTATCACTAACCACAAACAGCTGATCGTCCATTCTGCTCTGCATTCCAAGCTATCAGACAGAACAACTCATTGATTGTGAGGGTGGATCTTATACCTCAGCAGTTATAATTTCGATACATATTACCAACTGACTGCTCAGCATGCAAACAGTCACTTCTGCCCATTAGTCCCCACAGTGAGTTTGACTGATACGAAATCATTAGTTTTGCAATAGGTGACAACCTCCACCAAACCCTCAATGAGTTCACAATCACTGTGCACAACATGGAAACAGTTACAGAGTAAAACTCAAACCTACATACGGTATTGTTGCCCATACAACAGGGATGGCCATAACACCTCAGCGAAGGCAAAAATGTCAAGTTGTGATTCAACTCCCACTCCACCCTCGCATTCTGCAGCTGCCCCATGTCTCACAGTAGGGGATGTCTTAGATGTATGACTGGCACGGTATCAATACAGCACAACATTTGAGCCTGCAATACTTATGCCCACAATCAATGGGCACCAGCACCGCATTTTTGTCCTTGGCCAAAACTTGAGCACCTCAGATTGTGACCGCTCACTCCCAAATTTCCCCTACATCGTGAGAATGTTGAACATTTCTGCAGCTGCCACAATCCAGACCCTAGTGACACTTTAACAACTGACGTTGATTCTGAAATAATGATCTCTCAAACACCTGTTTTCAATAATGATCCCTAATCTGTAGCCTCAGTATTTAAACAATTCTGTGACAGCATTTAAACAATTATGTGGCAGAAATGGCACCAAACATCTAATGACCACCCCATTCCATCTAGCATCTAACTCAGAGATGGAATGGATGGTCAGAACTTTCAAGACACAAAGATGGAAGGCAATGGTGGAATCCTCACCTAGTGAAGTTCTGACCCACTTCTTGGCTACAGACCATTTTACCGATGTAAACAGATGCAGACTGGCTCAAATTTTGCACAGGCAGAGACTGTGTACCCTTTTCAACATTATGTATCCAAAACAGCAAGCCCAGAGCCTGTGACAATAAATGGAATATTACTGTACTGGCTACCTGCTCTGTGTTCACTCCTTTGGCTGGAGAACAGGCTGGACGCCACATGCAGGTATGGCCAGCCAGTAACAGCTCCAGTAGTCCAGACTAGGATAGACACTGAAATGCAGGAAGCCCTTTAAGAGGATCCCATGGTTACCCCTTCCCCCACCCTCTCAATTCAGATACCTTATTGGCCATATCCAGTCCTACATGCCTATTACAGATGGGGATTTAATATTATACAGCATAGATGTTGACTCAGGCAATAAACAAGAGAACTTAGAGGTCTTGTTTTATTCAGGCCTGTAATTTTCAGCAACTGTAGCTCTCATTATAAAACCTCTATATAAATAAAACATTAGAATTCTTTTTCAATAACATGGACAGGAAGAGAATAGAAGCTTTCGAAATGTGGTGCTACAGAAGAATGCTGAAGATAAGGTGGGTAGATCACGTAACTAATGAGGGGGTATTGAATAGGATTGGGGAGAAGAGAAGTTTGTGGCACAACTTGACTAGAAGAAGGGATCGGTTGGTAGGACATGTTTTGAGGCATCAAGGGATCACAAATTTAGCATTGGAGGGCAGCGTGGAGGGTAAAAATCGTAGAGGGAGACCAAGAGATCAATACACTAAGCAGATTCAGAAGGATGTAGGTTGCAGTAGGTACTGGGAGATGAAGAAGCTTGCACAGGATAGAGTAGCATGGAGAGCTGCATCAAACCAGTCTCAGGACTGAAGACCACAACAACAACAACAACAACAACAACATTCACACCATTAGTAATGACCCTCCTATCAACTTCACTAAAGAGCTTAAAGAGGGCTTTAATTCTTGTAACTCCCTCTTCCCTAACAAAGAACATGCTAGATTACTAACCATGAATCCTAAGACACCAACTTTACATCTGCAAGTTAAGGTTCATAAAAATAATTGCCCTATTCATCCAATAGTTAATGAAATTGGTTGCCCTGGATATTCCCTGTTCAAGAAATTACCAGTTCCTCTCAAGAAATACTATTCATACACAATGTGATTCTCTGTGGAAAACAGAAAAGAGATTATTAACTCCTTAAAAGAGTCACTTTTCCTCCTGGTCATATACTCACATCTTTTGATATTACAAATCTCTACACTAAGATTCCATCAGATGAAACAATCCATATTATTGAAGACAATTTCACTAAGTACAAGAAACTCAATTCAAATGAGATTAAAAAATTTATAAGGTGTTTGAGAATCATTCTCAAGTACAAGTACTTCAGTTTCAATGGCCAACTATAACAACAAGATAAAGGCATTGCTGTGGAAAACTGCTTTGCTGGATTTCCAGCTGGCATCTTCATTAATAATTTTGAAATTTTTTTTTTCTTTTTAAATTCCCACCCCATTCTAGCTAACAGCATGTCCTTCTGTAGACAGTATGTTGATAATACCATCATTGTATTAAAAGGAGATAGTGAAGGACATCAGGTCACTTAGTGAGTCACTTAACGGCTTCCATCCTATGAGGGTTGTACTAAAAGTAAGGTTCCCATATTTTTTACAAACAGGAAACATTGTTTACTGTTATTTATTTTTACATTGTTGAAAAGCCTACACTTTTGACTATTTTTCAACATAGTCTCCATATTTATCAACACACTTTTGAACACAGTGCTCCAGCTTTTGTATTCTTAAGTCGAAGAAGTCTCCCGCCAACCCACTGAGGAAGCATGTGACCTCTGCTCGGACTTCACTGCCGCTCTTGAAGTGCTTGCCATCTCAGTTTTCCTTTAGCTTGGGGAAGAGGTGATAATCGCTGGGGGCTAAGTCCAGGCTGTACAGGGGATGGGGGATAACAGTCCACCCAAATTTCTTCAAAAGCTCTTGTGTTTGACAAGCAACGCGGGTCAAGCATTGAGGTGAAGAAGCACTACTCCCTCCGTCAGCCATCCTCTCCGGTGATTGTGGATTGCTCGCTGGAGTTTGATCAATGTTTCACAATATCTGTCTGAGTTTATTGTTGTCACATGTTGCATGAAATCGATGAGGAGTACCCCCTTCCAATTCCAAAACACAGTCACCATAACCTTTCCTGCTGACGGCGTTTCTTTAATTTCTTTGATGACGGTGAACTGGAGTGATGCCACTGACGAGTTTGTTGTTCTGTTTCGGCAGTGTAATGAAATACCCACATTTCATCTACCATAATGATAGAGACCAACAACTTCTCCTTGTTGCCTCCCCCCTCACATTGTTGAAGAAACTTGTGAGCACACTCAAGGTGTTGCTCCTTGTGGCCATCGGTCAGCATCCAGGGGATTCAGTGAGCACACACCTTGCGATAACCTAACGTTTCTGTTAAAGTTCTTTAAATTGTGCCACAGGAAGCTTCAGGAATGTGCTCAACAAGTTCACAGACAGTGACCCTCCTATCTTTGAGCACCTCACTGTTGATCTCCTGGACAATTGCATCCGAAATCGGAGGTCTTCCACTCCATTCTTTATCATGAACCTCCGTGCGACCCTCAGCAAAAGCCCTCCACCATTTGCAGGCATGCTGAATGGACATGCACTCTTCACCATAAACCTCAGTCAGCTGCCAATGAATCTTCATGGGTGGTAACTTCCTTGCATGGAGAAACCGGATTACTACTCGAACCTCACACTTGGTGGGAGCAGTGGTCAACACTTCCATCTCTGACGGCTGCCAAGCCAACACTGAGCGATGTAATGAATCGCAGAGGGGTGGGCTTGAGAGTGGGGGAATCACTGTGCATGGCAATGTTGTTAGATTTAGCCTAACACCTTCCCTCTAGGCTGTAGCTCATTGGGAACCTTACTTTTGGTACAACCCTCATGAAGTAAAATTTATATTTGAAATACAAAATCAACATAATGCACTGAGTTTTCTGGACCGGAAACTACGTTTAGCAGATGGTAAAATTAACCTCAATATTTAGAGGAAACCTACCACAACAGGTAACTCCATTCATGGCTCTTCTTGTCACCCCTTTAGGCACAAATAAATTGGCATTCTTTCACATTATGATTGACCATGTCATACAGGTGCCCCTAATACCTTCTGCTGTTTCTACAAAACTTAATAATTTACAGCATACAGTAGTAAATAATGAATATGAAGCAAACTTTGTACAAAAGCTTCATAGTAATAAAACAAACAAGAATCTAAATTCCTCTACTTCTAATAAAAATGGTGTTACTGTTATGAAATACACTAAAATTCCATTTCTAGGTAATATTTCATATCATACAGATAATTTATTTAAATGATGTGACATCACTGTGTCCTTTACCACCAATAATGCCACCAAGTTGCTCTTTATAATAATAAGAAAACTCCAACCAAAAAGTTTGTCAAATCTGAAGTACATAAAGTACAATGTAATAGATGTCCAAATTTTTATATACAACAGACAGCCGTGCACTTGCTCAACAAAGATGGTGAGAGTTCATAAAAGTCAACTTTTGCACAACATCTCAAAAGAGAGAAACACAAACTTCCTCCCCCATCCTTGCTTATCACAGAAATTTTGCATATAATTGGAAAGGGTTACAAAGTAAACCTTTTAGAAGAATTTGAAACATATAAGCATTCTCACCTAAATTCAAAAATTTGTTGAATGATAAACTTGCATTAAAAACAGACACTATTTTGAATGGATATAATTTCTTATAGAATGTGAAAATTAGCCCATCCCTTTCATATATCAGAATTATGTGTCATGTGTTTTCAAATGTATTATTTATAACTTCTTTATGCAATGCCTTGGTTATAATTTTTATGTAAGCTTTAAAATATGTTCCTTGCTGCTGGGATGGCAGACACATAGATGTGATTCAGTTACTGTAATTGTCAAAGAATGTTTAAAATAATCACACACAATATCAGGATGTATATGTGGACAAGAAAAAACAAAATTCCTGTAATTTTCCCAGATCTCCCGGTTAAAAAACACACTCTTTCCCATGTGAAAATCCACTTCTTCCAAGATGAAGCATGATAAGCAACAGTGTACTTTCCCTCGGAGCTCTAAAAACATCAATCCTATGAGTGGTAAAGGTGAGAACCTCCTGGCACTTTAGAAAATGAAACACAGGGGAAAAAAAGAAACAAGAAAAAAAGAAAAAAAAGGGGGGGGTGGGGGGGGGGGGGGCAAGACACACATTTTGGAAAGATCTTTAACTGCAGCAACACGTATTCTGCATATTTTCATATTATGATACTCTGCATAGTTTCATATCATGAATATTATGAAAGCATAAATTCCAATTCCACCAAATACAGCACATTAGTTTCCGAAGCATTGAAACAGAGACTGCAATACGTTATTGTAAGCCAATCATAGCTCATGCCACGTGATCTCAGTAGCCAATCACAGCAGATATTCAGAGCATAGGATGTGATGTAGTCAGCCAATGGTTTAAATTAATATACATAATGTAGCTAGAAGAAAATCTAAGCTTTCACATATAATACTGGTCTTGAAGATTAATAAGTTACAAGAAAAGTTAAGCTTTCACATATAACAGTGGTCATTTTAGTGTGTGTTACACTTTAAGAAACATCACACAATTGTGCCCGCAAAATTTTAAACAATGACATTAATGTCTGGTCCTCTGAGCTCGAAATTATTCTAAGCAGCTGTTCCTGAAAATGTTTTAAATGAGAGTCAAAGGCTCTGTAATTTAAGAAATTCATTGCTCATTCTCACATGTAACATAGTTCATCTTGCACAAAAGAAAATTTCCTTTGAAAGCAGCGATTTTCAAACCAACATTCATAATATTTTCCCAACCCCTGTTCGAAATAGATTAATTTCAGCAACTGCCTGAAAGCATCAGAAAAGAGGCGTTACTGCGCATGGGCAGCTACAATGATGTACGAAGTCCATATGTTTGTACACATATAGCATTAAGAGATCTTACATGACGTCTTAAAAGAAATAGGACATCAGAGGATACTGCAAGAGCAAAGGAATTTCGTAAACCATACCAAAATGCATAATTCAGCTTAAAGAACACATTCATATGTCCAGATTCACATTGAAGTAGGCCCCAGCCTGATATTAACCTTCTTAATGCGCTTTTCGGGATGCAAGTTTTCTTGAAGTACCAGTACTGCATTGCCTCATGTTTGATTCTTTATTATGGCATAATGCCAAGCATGCCAGAAAATGAAAATGTGCACTTGAAATTCAGTGAACAGTTGAAAGTAACTAATAATGTGGAATGAAACACTTCGTTTCTTATAAATTGATTGTATCCACAGAAAACATTAATAAAAGCCACATTTATTTAGCAAACCAACAAAAATGACTTCATTGTTGTACAAGGTGATTAATGCTTGACTGCCAAAAACGTGGAAATAAAAAAGAAAATCAGAAAAACTGAAACTGATAACAGTCTTCTGTAATTATGTGCATGTATTTTAGCACGTGGCCACAGAAATCCGTTTTCTTTTCATTTGACGTATGAACTGTAAACGAACAGGAAATAGGACACAAGGAAACAGCAAAATCCCTAAACATAAACATTAGTCACTATTCCCCCTCCCCACTAGAACCCAGACTGCTCTGCGCCCGCAGCTTGGGTGCACCAGAAAAATTTTTCTCTGTAGCTTAACAGCTTCTTGCTACTGCTGCAGGCACACTTCATGTAGCCAGAAGTGGAAGAAGGCACTGATCATACACAACTCAACTGCGCATGTGTGAGCTTAATGTTAACAGTTGTGACATAATGCTCATCGGAAGCAGTTTTCTGTTATGATGTATTCCATAGTCTTTGTCTTAAAGCCTTTGACACATTTTGCTGTTTATCAGTTCTTACCAGTTAAAATTGCAAAAATTTAATGAATGACTAAAACAATGAAAAATTTTTGGGTTTTCTCCCAGATAAAAAAATTCCCAGATTTTCCCCGGATTTACCGGTTATCCTGGAGCATACACAACCTAACTATGTAAATTTCTACGGCATTATCCTTCTACGAAGGAAATGTTGATGTCTGATGAACTAAATAAGTTTCTATAATATAAAATACTATTTATACTTCACATAAATGTACAGCCAAGGTCTAAAGATTTATGATATCCCTAATTTTGTAGGCTTCTGAAGATGACAAATTAATTTGTTGAAACCGGTAAAGCATAATAAAATTTATTTGCAAGAGATGACTGAAATTAATCCTGGAAAAAGAAGACTAAGAAGAAGAAGAAAAAGAAGAGGACTTAGAGGTGTCCAAGTTGACATCATCGTAAACAGGGTGTATACGTGGACAAGGAAAAAAAATTCCCGGATTTTTCCCGGATTTCCCGGTTGAAAATACACTTTCTCCTGGGTGAAAATACACTTTTTCCATGTTTAATGACAGTATACTTTTCCTCGACACTGTAAAACTTATCAATCCTTAGAATGTTTATGGTTTTATACACAGACGTAGAATTTGCCGGCACTTTAAAAAACGAATCCCAGGGGAAAAAAACCACATTTTGGAAAGATCTTTGATTGCAGCAACATGAACGCTGCATTTCTTCGTTCTAAGGAGGTATAAATTAGAATTCCACCAAACACTGCATGTTACTTTCTGAAGCAATGAAATCGAGATTGCGACGCGCTTTTGTAAGCCAGTCATAGCTCATGTCACGTGATCTTGGCAGCTGATGACAGCACAGGACACGTAGTGTAGTCAACCAATAGCAAGATCACTCTTAAGTAGCGCGAACACACAAAAAGAAAAGTTAATGGTTTAAATTAATATACATAGTTTTACTAGAACAAAAACAAAACTTTCACAAATAATATTGGTCTCTAAGATTAATAAGCTGCAAGAGAAGCTAAGTTTCCACATATAATGTTGATCATTTTGCATGTGTTACACTTTAAGATACATCACACAAATGTGCCAGTAAAATTTTTAATAACAACGTAAATGTCTGATCTTCTGGGCACGAAATTCTTCTAGATGGTCATCCTCAAATATCGGACTTTTAAATGAGAGTCAAACGCTCTGTGATTTAAGAAATTCATCGTACATTCTCGCACGTAGTTCATCTTGCATAAAAGGAAATTTACTTTGAAAGTAACACTTTTCAAACAACCATTCACAATATTTTTCCCATGACCTGTTAGAAATTGGTTTGTTTCAGCAGTTGCCAGAGAGCGCCAGATAACAGGTGTCATTGCACCTGCGCAGCTACGATGACGCAGGAAGCCCGCGTGTTCGTACATGTAAAATATTGAAAAATCTTGCATTATGTCATAAAAGAAACAAGACATCAAAGGATACTTTAGGAGCATCAGAATATCATGAACTATACTAAAACGCATAATTCAGCTTAAAGTGCACAATCGTATGCCCGGATTCAGATGAAAATTTTCTTGAGTACCGGTACTGTATTATCTCATGTTTGGTTCTTTATTATGGCATAATCCCATACGAGCTAGAAGATGGAAAACATGCACTTGAAATGCAGCGAACAGTTGAA
This sequence comes from Schistocerca piceifrons, assembly GCF_021461385.2. Classification (NCBI taxonomy): domain Eukaryota; kingdom Metazoa; phylum Arthropoda; class Insecta; order Orthoptera; family Acrididae; genus Schistocerca; species Schistocerca piceifrons. The sequence goes on along the minus strand of NC_060138.1, from coordinate 41,986,633 downwards.
ACTAGCCAACAGTGTGAAATTAAACACTTCGTTTCAAATAAATTGACTGCCTCAGCGCAAAATATTAATAAAAGCCAAATCTCTTTAGCAAACCGACAAAAATAACTTCATTGTTCTGCAAGGTGATTAATGCTTGACTGTCAGAAAGGTGGAAGTAAAACCGGAAACTGACAACATATTTTATTTAGCCTTCCATAATTACGCGAACGTATTTTAATTCATTTGGTAGCTCCCGGCCACAGAAATCTGCTTTTGTTTTCATTTAATGTGAGAGCAATAAACGAAGAGGAAACAGCAAAATCACTAAACGTAAACACAACTCATGTGGAGACTACCCACCTCCCCACTGCAACTCAGACTGCTCTGCGCATCAGCCCTGGATCTACGATATTTCCGAACCGGAGCAATTGAGATAGTGGTGCCCAGCCACAAATCTGTAGCCAGAAGCGGGAGAAGGTACTACTCATAGGCGACTCAACTGCACATGCGCAAGAGCCCGCCCGCAACTGCTCAAATGAATCAAATGTAAACAGCCGTCATGTCACGCTCATCGGAGGCAAATTGTTGTTAGGAAGCACTGCATATTCTTCCCAAAGCCTTTGACACACTTTGGTTGGCAGTATCAGCAGTTGTTTTATATGACGCATTTCCTTTGCGACTTAAGTTCTATTTTCGTTTTTTTTTCTCTCGTTCATGTTTTTTTTGCTGCAGCATTATTCTGCAGAAGTGGGATACAGTAATATCCTTCGCTGGAGTATTGGTTCTTACCAGTCAAAATCACAAAAATTTAACTGGTAACTAAAACAAGGAAAAGTTCCTGGAATTCTAAAAAATTCCCGGGTTTTTCCCGGTTTTCTCCCGGACGAAAAAATTCCTGGGTTTTTCCCGGATCTCCCGGGACGTATACACCCTGTACAATACTCCCCGTGCATGGCGCTTGCACTGGGCAGCCTGACAATCATTCTCCAGTAATTTATGAAGCTATACATCATATATCATTCAGTCAACCCAGCTACATTTCAATGCCTTACTTTGGATACTTTACATTTAGCTGTCGAAGGTTTGTGCTTCGTACTGGTTTCCGATTGGAGCGTTATTACCCTTCACGAACCAAGACATCATTTTTGCATACACCTGAGCTGGTCATGAGCTCACTGGTAACCACCTTGCTCTGAACTTTGCTGTTTGCAGTTCCACCACTACCTCCAGCAGTCTGTCAGTTCACAGGTATACCACTGACATTTCCAAGCACTTCTGTGTGATATTATCTTAGAAGATAGTATAGAGACAATCCACAAACAAAATTTAATTTCATTAGCAACTATTAATATTTATTTCTGTTTTGTTTTGCGCAAAAACACCTGATGTCATTTGTGCCCATGTCATAACCTTAGAACACTAAGAAGAAAAATTTAAAAGTGGATACATGTTGAGCCCAATCAATGGAAGGAAAGACAGCTATAAACATGAACTTCATCTCGGAGAAAGGTAAACAAAATGTGCCACAGAGGCAACGAAGGTCCCGAGCTAAGGAATATACGTCCTTTCCACATTACTACAACAGATAAAAAGTAAAATGTAGTCGACAGCTCAAGCATCATTCACTAAAACGGCCGATAACTTACATGGCAAACAGACACTAGAACATAATTGGTTCAAAAAAAAGCTTTTGGTCAGGAATTGGCACACTGTCAAAGGTTAACGTCTATGAACATGAAGTTGGGGATCACCACCTAATAAATGATTACGGCTAAACTGACAGTGCCCATGATGGATAAACAACAATGACCAATATGCAACATAGCTAAAATGATCTCCTCACAGCGAGATAGCCGAGAGAGGGTTGGGCAAGTTGCTGGAAGAGGTATAATTCCCCAAAATGGTGATCCTAAAGGGACACCACCTGCCGAAAGGCAGCAACACAGAGATCATTGGAAAGAATGGAAGAGCAAGCGGCCCAAGGTAGGACTGCAGCCTTGGCAGCAATGTCAGCACCGTCATTTCCCATCACGCCAAAGTGACCAGGAAACCACACAAACACCATAGTGGCTCCCTCAATAGTGAACAAGTGGAAGCTTACTTGGACTTGTTGCACTAAGTGGTGGGTTGTTTACAGCTCTCAGAGGCTCTGAAGGCACTGAGGCAATTGGAGCATGTAACACAATGGAAAATCCTGCATTGTCATATGTACTGCATGGCCTGATACAGAGCAAAGAGTTCTGCTATAAATTTTGACCAGAAGCTGATACCAAAAACTGTAGGTGCCAATGACGAAGGCACACCCAACATCACAGTCAATCTTAGAGCCATCAGTGTACATGAAGGAGCTATTGCTAAGTTTCGTGCAAAGGTCTACATCTACATTTATACTCCACAAGCCACCCAACGGTGTGTGGCGGAGGGCACTTTACGTGCCACTGTCATTACCCCCCTTTCCTGTTCCACTCACGTATGGTTCGCGGGAAGAACGACTGCCGGAAAGCCTCCGTGAGTGCTCGAATCTCTCTAATTTTACATTCGTGATCTACTCGGGAGGTATAAGTTGGGGGAAGCAATATATGCGATACCTCATCCAGAAACACACCCGCTCGAAACCTAGACAGCAAACTACACCGCGATGCAGAGCGTCTCTCTTGCAGAGTCTGCCACTTGAGTTTGCTAAACATCTCCGTAACGCTATCATGCTTACCAAATAACCCAGTGACGAAACGCGCCACTCTTCTTTGGATCTTCTCTATCTCCTCTCTGAACCTGACCTGGTACGGATTCCACATTGATGAGCAATACTCAAGTATAGGCCGAACGAGTGTTTTGTAAGGCACCTCCTTTGTTGATGGACTACATTTTCTAAGGACTCTCCCAATGAATCTCAACCTGGCACCCGCCTTACCAACAATTAATTTTATATGATCATTCCACTTCAAATCGTTCCATACACATACTCCTAGATATTTTACAGAAGTAACTGCTACCAGTGTTTGTTCCACTATCATATAATCATGCAATAAAGGATCCATCTTTCTATGTATTCGCAATACATTACATTTGTCTATGTTAAGGGTCAGTTGCCACTCCCTGCACCAAGTGCCTATCTGCTGCGGATCTCCCTGCATTTTGCTGCAATTTTCTAATGCTGCAACTTCTCTCTATACTACAGCATCATCCGCGAAAATCCGCATGGAACTTCCGACACTATCTACTAGATCATTTATATGAAACTTCCTGGCAGATTAAAACTGTGTGCCCGACCGAGACTCGAACTCGGCACCTTTGCCTTTCGCGGGCAAGTGCTCTACCATCTGAGCTACCGAAGCACGACTCACGCCCGGTCCTCACAGCTTTACTTCTGCCAGTATCTCGTCTCCTACCTTCTAAACCTTACAGAAGCTCTCCTGCGAACCTTGCAGAACTAGAAGTCCGCTGCAGAGTGAAAATCTCATTCTGGAAACATCCCCCAGGCTGTGGCTAAGCCATGTCTCCGCAGTATCCTTTCTTTCAGGAGTGCTAGTTCTGCAAGGTTCGCAGGAGAGCTTCTGTAAAGTTTGGAAGGTAGGAGACGAGATACTGGCAGAAGTAAAGCTGTGAGGACCGGGCGTGAGTCGTGCTTCGGTAGCTCAGATGGTAGAGCACTTGCCCGCGAAAGGCAAAGGTCCCGAGTTCGAGTCTCAGTCGGGCACACAGTTTTAATCTGCCAGGAAGTTTCATATCAGCGCACACTCCGCTGCAGAGTGAAAATCTCATTCCAGGTCACTTATATATATTGTGAAAAGCAATGGTCCCATAACACTCCCCTGTGGTACACCAAAGGTTACTTTAATGTCTGTAGATGCCTCTCCATTGAGAACAACATGCTGTGTTCTGTTTGCTAAAAACTCTTCAATCCAGCCACACAGCTGGTCTGATATCCCGTAGGCTCTTACTTTGTTTATCAGGCGACAATGCGGAACTGTATCAAACGTCTTCCAGAAGTCAAGGAAAATGGCATCTACCTGGGAGCCTGTATCTAATATTTTCTGGGTCTCATGAACAAATAAAGCGAGTTGGGTCTCACACGATCGCTGTTTCTGGAATCCATGTTGATTCCTACAGAGTAGATTCTGGGTTTCCAGAAATGACATGATACGCGAGCAAAAAACATGTTCTAAAGTTCTACAACAGATCGATGTCAGAGATATAGGCCTGTAGTTTTGCGCATCTGTTCGATGACCTTTCTTGAAAACTGGGACTACCTGTGCTCTTTTCCAATCATTTGGAACCTTCCGTTCCTCTAGAGACTTGCGGTACACGGCTGTTAGAAGCGGGCAAGTTCTTTCACGTATTCTGTGTAGAATCGAATTGGTATCCTGGCAGGACCAGTGGACTTTCGTCTGTTGAGTGATTTCAGTTGCTTTTCTATTCCTTGGACACTTATTTCGATGTCAGCCATTTTTTTGTTCGTGCAAGGATTTAGAGAAGGAACTGCAGTGCGGTTTTCCTCTGTGAAACGGCTTTGGGAAAAGGTGTTTAGTATTTCAGCTTTATGCATGTCATCCTCTGTTTCAATGCTATCATCATCCCAGAGTGTCTGGATATTCTGTTTCGATCCACTTACTGATTTAATTTAATGTAAGACCAGAACTTCCTGGGATTTTCTGTCAAGTCGGTACATAGAATTTTACTTTCGAATTCACTGAACACTTCACACATTGCCCTCCTTACACTAACTTTGACATCATTTGGCTTCTGTTTGTCTGAGAGGTTTTGGCTGCGTTTAAACTTGCAGTGAAGCTCTCTTTGCTTTTGCAGTAGTTTCCTAACTTTGTTGCTGAACCATGGTGGGTTTTTCCCATCCCTCTCAGTTTCACCTGGCACATACCTGTCTAAAACGCATTTTACTATTGCCTTGAACTTTTTCCCTAAACACTCAACATTGTCAGTGTCGGAACAGAAATTTTTGTTTTGATCTGTTAGGTAGTCTGAAATCTGCCTCCTATTACTCTTGCTAAACAGATAAACCTTCCTCCCTTTTTTATATTCCTATTTACTTCCTTATTCATGGATGTTGCAACGGCCTTATGATCACTGATTCCCTGTCCTGCGCTTACAGAGTCGTAAAGTTCGGGTCTGTTTGTTATCAGTAGGTCCAAGATGTTATCTCCACGAGTCGGTTCTCTGTTTAATTGCTCGAGGTAATTTTCGGATAGTGCACTCAGTATAATGTCACTCAGTGCTCTGTCCCTACCACCCATCCTAAACATCCGAGTGTCCCAGTCTATATCTGGTAAATTGAAATCTCCACCTAAGACTATAACATGCTGAGGAAATTTATGTGAAATGTATTCCAGATTTTCCCTCAGTTGTTCTGCCACTAATGCTGCCAAGTCGTAAGGTCGGTAAAAGGAGCCAATTATTAACCTAGCTCGGTTGTTGAGTATAACCTCCACCCATAATAATTCACAGGAAGTATCCACTTCTGTTTCACTACAGGATAAACTACTACTAACAGCGACAAACACGCCACCACCGGTTGCATGCAATCCATCCTTTCTAAACACCGTCTGTGCCTTTGTAAAAATTTCAGCAGAATTTATCTCTGGCTTCAGCCAGCTTTCTGTACCTACAACGATTTCAGCTTCGGTGCTTTCTATCAGCACTTGAACTTCTGGTACTTTACCAACGCAGCTTCAACAGTTTACAATTACAATACCGATTGCTGCTTGGTCCCCACATGTCCTGACTTTGCCCTGCACCCTTTGAGGCTGTTGCCCTTTCTGTACTTGCCCGAGGCCATCTAACCTAAAAAAAAAAAATGCCCAGTCCATGCCACACAGCCCCTGCTACCCGTGTAGCCGACTGCTGGGTGTAGTGGACTCCTGACCTATCCAACGGAACCCAAAACCCCACCACCCAATAGCGCAAGTCAAGGAATCTGCAGCCCACACGGTCGCAGAACCGTCTCAGCCTCTGATTCAGACCCTCCACTCAGTTCTGTACCAAAGGTCCGCAGTCAGTCCTGTCGACGATGCTGCAGATGGTGAGCTCTGCTTTCATCCCGCTAGCGAAACTGGCAGTCTTCACCAAATCAGATAGCCGCCGGAAGCCAGCGAGGATTTCCTCCGATCCATAGCGACACACATGATTGGTGCCGACATGAGCGTCCACCTGCAGATAGGTTCACCCTGTACCCTTCATGGCATCCAGAAGGGCCCTTTCCACATCTGGAATGACTCCCCCCCGGAATGCACACGGAGTGCACATTGGTTTTCTTCCCCTGCCTAGCAGCCATATCCCTAATGGGCCCCATTACACACCTGACGTTGGAGCTCCCGCCTACCAGTAAGCCCACCCCCTGCGACTGCCCGGATCTTGCAGACTGAGGGGCAACCTCTGGAACAGGACAAGCAGCCATATCCGGCCAAAGATCAGTATCAGCCGGACACAGAGCCTGAAACCGGCTCGTCAGACAAACTGGAGAGGCCTTCCATTCAGCCCTCCGGAATGTCTTTCGCCCCCTGCCACACCTCGAGACGACCTCCCACTCTACCACGGGTGAGGGGTCAGCCTCAATATGGGCAGTATCCCGGGCAGCCACAGCCGTAGTCCGATCGTGGGATGCATGGGACCAGCTGGCCGTCCCCGACAAACCCCCGTCCGGACCCCCACAGTGATGCCCACTGGCAACAGCCTCAAGCTGTGTGACCGAAGCCAACACTGCCCGAAGCTGGGAGCGAAGGGATGCCAACTCAGCCTGCATCCGAACACAGCAGTCGCAATCCCTATCCATGCTAAATAGTGTTGTGCAAAGAACATCTGAACTAATCTACAGAGAGCACAAACAATTCGACACAAAATGTAAACAGTTATTAAAATACAAGATTGCCTAGTAAATGCAGTTATGCTGCTACTTGCGCACTGCTGACACATTGCTCAGCGGCAGAAGGAGACTACGCGATTTTACACTATTCAGGAACTAAAATGCGATGCTACAACTCTCAAATACTATAACACGCCCAAAATGTATGAATTAAACAATGCAAGTACCCAAAAAACATGCAAAGAAATTAAGAATTAAACTATGTAACAAATAAGTGAGCTAAGAGTATACGACTTGCTGCTGGCAGCTTCTTATCCAATGGCGACAGGGAGAAACTTGCAGCGATAGGTCAAATCCAGACTAGTTTCCTTAGGAAGCAAACGAGGCCCAAGATGAACATGGGCCACCACACGAAGCCAAGGTGGTGAAGGTTTCACGACCATAGAGAATATGGCAGGTAGCACAAAGTTAAGCTGCTGGAGAAATATCTGAAAGCAAACTCCGCATGCATGATCTCATTTCAGGCCCAGTCAGATCGCAGCGCCGACATCACAATCAAATTCACCACTGTCATGTGCATGGTGAACCCTTCTGTATCTCTTCCCCCAGATTCATGGATCCCGAGGACTGCACAGACACAGCAGCCAACATAGGGCATCATCATGACACCATGGGATGACTCCATGGAGCCAGAGCCTTCGTTTCCTCTTGTCCTATTGATGGAGCTGGATCCACCTATGCCGCACCAGCCGACGCCTTCTACACCTGGGTATGGGCCTCAGAAGGTGGATGCATACCCTTCTGGGCATTTTCTGGGGGACGTTTCCACCAGAGCGAAGGCTGGAAGGGGAGGGCGGGGGGTGTACAACCAGAAGTCTGACGTCCCCTGCAGCCACAGATTCCAGCCCCACAGAGTGTCCATGCCCCTGCCTTCCCTAAGGCTCCTTATACAATGATGCTCCATTGCTTTGGGAGGGAGAAATGTTACAGCGTTAAGTCAAACTCCGGCACGCCAGTCAGGAACAATGAGAAGAGATGGCCGTGAGAAGACGTCAACCAATAGCACGCTGACCGACCCCTCTCCAGGATGACAACACGACAGCAGTGCCCTCTATGTGAAGAGGACATAAGAGCCACAACTGAATGGAAACAGCCACTTGAGTAGTCGCTTAAAGATTAGGCACCTATATAGCAGCAACTTAGGATTGTCTACACCAAAGAAAATTCTTAGTTTGCATTTCACTCTTTGCTTAATACCCATCTTTGTAATAGTCAAAGTTAAGTATTGTCTCTTTCCATTTTATGATTAAACTCATTAATACGGTTTGTTTGAATTGTTTGTCTAGCGAACCTAGTATGTAGGATTCCTAGGTTCCACATATTTTACGAGTGTGGAGACTTAATAGTTTGTCCATACTGGGCTTAGGTATGGCTATGACAGTGCCTGGGAAACATGCTATCTGCCCAAATGCGATTGTACCTACACTATGTGATCAAAAGTATCTGGACACCTGGCTGAAAATGACTTACAAGTTTGTGGCACCCTCCATTGGTAATGCTGGAATTCAATATGGTGTTAGCCCACCCTTAGCCCTTGATGACAGCTTCCATTCTTGCAGGCATATGTTCAGTCAGGTGCTGGAAGGTTTCTTTGGGAATGGCAGCCCATTCTTCATGGAGTGCTGAAGTGAGGAGAGGTATCGCTGTCAGTCGGTGGGGCCTGGCATGAAGTCAGTGTTCCAAAACATCCCAAAGGTGTTCTACAGGATTCAGGTCAGGACTCTGTGCAGGCCAGTACATTACAAGGATGTTATTGTCGTGCAACTACTCTGCTACAGTCTGTGCATTATGAACTGGTGCTTGATGGTGTTGAAAGATGCAATCGCCATCCCCAAATTGCTATTCAACAGTGGGAAGCAAGAAGGTGCTTAAAACATCAATGTAGGCCTGTGCTGTGATAGTGTCATGCAAAACAACAAGCGGTGCAAGCCCCCTCCATGAAAACCACGACCACACCATAACACCACCGCCTCCAAATTTTACTGTTGGCACTACACACACTGGCAGATGACGTTCACCAGACATTTGCCATACCCACAACCTGCCATTGGTTCACCACTTTGTGTATCGTGATTTGTCACTCAACACAATGTTTTTACAAGTTCAATTGTCTGACGTTTACACTTCTTACACCAAGCGAGGTGTCGTCTGGCGTTTGCCGGCGTGATGTGTGGCTTATGAGCAGCCGCTCGACCATGAAATCCAAGTTTTCTCACCTCCCGCCTAACTGTCATAGTACTTGCAGTGTATCCTGATGCAGTCTGGAATTCCTGTGTGATGGTCTGGACAGATGTCTGCCTATTACACATTATGACCCTCTTCAACTGTCGGCGGTCTCTGTCAGTCAACAGACGAGGTCGGCATATACACTTTTGTGCTGCACGTGTCCATTCACATTTCCACTTCACTATCACATCAGAAACAGTGGTCCTATGGATGTTTAGGTCTGTGGAAATCTTACAAACTGACGTATGACAGAAGTGACACCCAAACACCCGACCACGTTCGAAGTCCACAAGTTCCGCGAAACGCCCTATTCTGCTCTCTCACAATGTCTAGCGGCTACTGAGGTCGCTGATATGGAAACCTAGCAGTAGTTAGCAGCACAATTCACCTAATATGAAAAAAGTATGTTTTTGGTCGTGTCCGGATACTTTTGATCATATAGTGTATGAAGGAGAAGGTGACTGCTTGCAAGAGAAAGGTGCTGCAACATATGAATGTGAACATCGTCTGGCCCTGGGACGGAAGATTGGGGTGAGGTGAGGGCATGATCTAGCTCCCTCATAGTAAAAGCAGCACTGTAGCATTCATGATTCTGAGAGGAGAAGGGTATCACTCAAGTCTCCTCTGCTCATTTCTGATTGAGGAAGACAGGCTGATTGTGGGTGGAGCTCTAAATCTCTGCAAAATTGCGGCCTAAGGTGTTGGAGATAGAAATAAGGTCCACAATGACATCATCTGCTATGGTCAGACCAGAAATTTGGAAACAGACCTTGGTCTCAGAGAGCCATTTGGAGTTGCCACACGACAGAAGAGGAAATGAAACCGTTAAAAGAAATACTAAAAGAAATCCAGCTAGTTGTTTTGCTATCCCGGAGAATATGACAACACTGTGTATGTATCTGTTGATAGCAAATACAGTTCACCATCATTGGATGACAGTTAAAATTGCAGAAAGCAACATCTCCATACATGAATCAAGTCTTGGCACCCCTCAGTCCACCAAGGGACATAGCACGGTAAAGATGAGAACATTCTGAAGCAGTAAGGATAACATTTATAAGGTATTCTACCTAGACATTACAAATGGGGAAATTTTTGTTGAAGGTCGCCAGGGAGGAGTAAAGACCCCAGTAGGCTTTAGAAAGCTGTCAATTGGTTTAAACATACAATATGTGATCCAAAGTATCCGGACACCACAAAAACATACGTTTTTCGTATTAGGTGCATTGTGCTGCCACCTACTGAAAGGTACTTCCTATGAGTGACCTCAGCAGTCATTAGACATCAGGAGAGGTCAGAATGTGTAGCTCTGCAGAACTCAAGGACTTCAAACATGGTCAGTTGATTGGGTGTCACTTGTGTCATATGTCTGTACCTGATATTTCCACACTCCTAAAAATCTCTAGGTCCACTGTTTCTGATGTGATATTAAAGGGACAAGTACACGACAAAAGAGTAGAGGCCGACATCGTCTGTTGACTGACAGAGATCGCTGACAGTTGAAGAGCTGAAGAAGGTCGTAATGTGTAATAGGCAGACATCCATCCAGACCATCACACAGAAATTTCAAACTGCATCAGGATCCACTGCAAGTATTATGACAGTTAGGTGGTAGGTGAGAAAACTTGGATTTAATGGTCAAGCGGGTGCTCATAAGCCAGACATCACGCCGGTAAATGGCAAACAATGACTTGCTTGGCGTAAGGGGCGTAAACATTGGACATTTGAACAGTGGAAAAACGTTGTGTGGAGTGACGAATCACAGTACACAATGTGGTGATCCGATGACAGGGTGTGGGTATGGCAAATGCCCAGGGAATGCCATTTGCCAGCGTGTGTAGTGCCAACAGTAAAATTCGGAGGCGGTGGTGTTATGGTGTGGTCGTGTTTTTTATAGAGGGGGCTTGCACCCCTTGTTGTTTTCCATGGAACTATCACAGCACAGGCCTACATTGATGTAGGCTTCCCACTGTTGATGAGCAATTCAGGAACGACATTGCGTCTTACAACACGATCGAGCACCTAATCAAAATGCACAGCCTGTGGCGGAGTGGTTACACTACAATAACATCTCTGTAATGGACTGGCCTGCACAGAGTCCAGACCTGAACCCTATAGAACACCTCTGAGATATTTTGGAATGCTGACTTCATCCCAGGCCTCACCGACCAACATCGATATCTGTCCTCACTGCAGCACTCTGTGAAGAAAGGTCTGCCATTTCCCAAGAAACCTTCCAGCACCTGACTGAACATATGCCTGCGAGAGTGGAAGCTGTCATCAAGGCTAAGGGTGGGCCAACACCATACTGAATTCCAGCATTCCCGATGGAGGGTGCCACGAACTTCTAAGTCATATTCAGCCAGATGTCTGGATACTTTTGATCACATAGTGTGGGTGGGGCAGGAGTCAGCAAATGGATAGCACATGGGAAATGGTTGCTCGAGTACATGTCAGAGAGGATGGAACACTTGAGATGACAGGCAAGCTGGGCAGTGCGGAAAAAGAGGCCAAATGGAAATAGTTGTGCTTGGCGTCTGAAAGGAACATCGGTGCTCCAGTGTTAAGACAAATGAGGTTGGGTTGATTGAGAAGGTCAGCTATAAGGGCACCTCTCGGACAGGTTCTGGAAGTGCCCCAATGGGGATGGTACGCATTAAAGTCACTGAGCAGCAAAAAATGGTGACCAATAAGCTGGAGGTAGCCTGCCCCGAAGACAATGAATGATGGAGGGATGTAGACATTACAAGAGAGAAGATGAAGTGAGAAAGGATAATGTGAACTGCAACAGCTTGCAGCCGAGTGTGCAGTGAGATGGTTTGGCAGTGTGAACATTATCCCGGACGAGTAGCTTAACCCCCCCCCCCCCCCCCGAGATGGAATGCCGTCCTTTGGGGGAAGGTAAAAGTGGACCAGAAGAAAATGCGAGAGGTCAAACAGTCACGAGGACTTGAGACAGAATACAAGCAGATGCTGTGATTCCTCCTTGTTGGCTCTAACGGCAGGAATGTTCCACTGGAGGAGAGTCATGACAGGGTAAGGAGGGAGAGGAACAAATGAAGTGTTTTCACCTCCGTGGCTGCTTAGTGCCAATCTTTGAACACTCACTTCTACAGGGCACAGAGCCTGGAGGATCCTGTTCCTAGAGATCTATAGAGGTGTCGGCATTCTCTCTGGGTCGGCCTGTAGATTACAGGACAGAAAACCGATAGGTGATGCGCGTCGGCGAAATGGAGGTCGGCAGGGTGAGGGTATTATGTAGCGACACTGCTGAATAGGACCTCCGAGTCGGGGAAGGAGAAGACCATTTGTCTTTGATTTCTCAGATCCTTTGTGGATGGCAGATGAAGACTCAGACATTTGTTAGCTGGAGGAATCTAAGAAGTCTTTGCAGAAGTGTTCCTTTTGTCCTTTCCGGCCTGCTGGTTGTGAAGCAGGTGGTTTTGCTGCCAGGGATGAAGTTTGGTGGTTTGCTGTGCATATGGAGGAGAAAGAGATGGAGATGTTACCGTGGCTATGGCGATTTTACAACCGTACTGCTGAATTTGAGGTTGCAAGTCTGCATGACCATGTCCTCCACGGATTGAGGCATAGCAAGGATGATACTTAAGTGCCAGGTGGTAAAATGCAGGGCTTTTGACTTCCCAACAACAAGCAAGCAACAGGGTAAGGAACTTTCACCTGGATCTCCTGGACGGCCCGCTCATTGAGATACACAGGACATTCCTGCGATGAGGCTACATGGTCAGCATTGCAAATGATACAGCAGGGAGAAAGAGGCGGGCAATCACTCTAGTAAGCATCTCTACCACATGTACCACATTTGGCCATGTTTTTATACGATATGCGAGTGTGGTTATAATGCTGACACTGGTAGCAACACATAGGGGGGTTTGGAATGTACAGTTGGACTGTGCTGACTTCATAGTCTGCTTTGATCTTTAATGAATGCACTACTCTACCAAACATGAGGAAGAAAGTGCATGTAGGCACTAAGGTTGTATCAACCTTTTTCATTACCTGATGGACTGCAGTGACTCCCTGATCAGAGACGCAAGTTTGTATTTCTCTCTGGGTCAGACCATTGAGCATTAGAGTATGAATAACACTATGTGAACAATTCAGCATTAGATCAGCCTCAACACGAAGGGGTAGCTGTCGACGAGCGAAGCTGTACTCAGTTGTCCGTCTTGAAAATCACAATTTGTTTCCAAAAGCAAAGTTCTATTACGTAAATGAGAGCCAGATTTCACATGGTCTCCAATTGCATCAACACCTACCTGAATAGTAAACAGATTAACCATAGAGAAGGACTGACCGCTTCACTATGTGACACCATGAGGAACTAAGCTGCAGCTGGGAGATTCTTTAAATATTTAATCTCATTCTGTTTAAGTTTAGTGGGTGTAAACTGAGATGGTAATCAGCTCATTGCGGGGAGGGAGGGGCTCATCTACCTTACGTGCTTGTTCACACCTCAGGTCACAACACTTCCCGAACTCTAGACAGAGGGACCAATTGGCAATTTGGGAAGGTAACAGCTTAGGTATTCACTTCTCCCTGGGCTTGGCCTGTACCAGGGGATACATGCGAATTCTACCTGTCGATCTGGGGCTGGGAATTATGCATTACCCAATTACCTGTTACATGTCAATCACGTGGGCCAGCCATTGCATGCACACAGGTAGGAAGAAGAAACACAGAGGAATCTCAAACATGGAGGAAGCAGAGGAAGGATAGGAGATGGAGAATGCGGAAGGGAAGAAAAAACACAAGAGAGGCTGCTCTGATGTCAGGCTATTAAAACCTCAGAACATTTCTAGAGTCTAATGGCCACTGTTATATATTTAAATGAAAACAGTGGGCTTACATATTATAAATGATTTAGTTCTTTTATGGGAAGCAATACCTACAGAAGCGCGTCGTCGGCTGGTTCTGGCTGCAGATGGCTCAGTTTTTGTTTTGTCATTGTCTGTCATCAGTGATATTCCTTTTGCTTCTGCATGATCAGTGACTGGTTCTCCAGCATCAGGTAAATTTATGGCTGTCTGATGAGAAAAGCCAGCATCTGCATCAATGGAATGTATTTTATCTTCTTTATTTTCAACAGATTCAAGGATTTTTGGAGGTGAAGGTGGTTTCACATCAGAACTTCTGTAAGCTTGCTCTAGCAAAGCTGGAGCAGCAGTCACATCTTTATCCGCCTGGGGGACACCATCAACACTTTCAGCTGGTTCGGTGGGTACTGCTGAAGCCACTGACTCAGCCACAGCTACATGAACAGCCAGGGTTTCAGTAGTATGCACAGGTGCAGCAGCCTGATCCTCTACATGCTTATCCTCAATCAGTGGCCTGAAAAAAATAATTAAATGAAAATTACACCTCATACACATGGAGAGTGTATCACATTTAAGAACAAAAGTTGTTTTTAACATGGCAAATACAGACAGTACACTGCTATTTCTGCTTCGGGCTTTTTTTACTATATTAACTCACATTAATGCATACATACTAGTACGTCCAGGATAAACAGGCACCAATCTTAGGAAAATGCCCCATCCCCATCCTCTTGCTTATGATTATACTATCCAGTGCATGGCCAACTACTCTTTTAAACTTGGGCCATAGTTCATCTACATGATCCTGTTCAGTGTTGAAAGTTTCAAGTTCTTCATTGAGATATGAACAACTGTTTTTTTATCTAGTTTACTGAGCATATATATCTTTCCCTACATGTTCTAGTTGTCCTTTGTACTTTGGTAATCATTGTTGCCACAAATGCACAATAGTCACTGATGCCAGTTTCGATGTGGACATCCTCAAAGAGATCAGATCTATTTGTTGCCATTACATCTGTTACATTTCGATCATGAGTGGAGTTCTGAACTGCCTGCTCTTGTAGTTTGCAGAAGAGTCATTTAGTAATGTTCCACAGGATGTCTTGTCCCGCCAACCACTCACAAAACCACAATCTTCCTAACTGATTGTTGATCATTAAAGTCTCCACCAATGATGACAGAATGGCTGGGGAACTTACATATGAGCAAACTGGGGTTTTCTCCAAATTTTCCAGTTACATCAGTAGGTGAGTCTGATGGCCAATAGAAGGACCCAATTACCATGTAATGCCTACCCCCGATACTAAGTCTTGCCCATACCCAGAAGATCAGTTCATAATGGGAAGGATACTCTATGGTATACAGTCACACTAAAAAACTTCTGAAGAAACAGAGACTACTGCATAATAGGTGTAAAACAAAGGATAGGGCTATAGATAGATAGATGTTGAATGAAACACATTTGGCTGTCAAGAAAATAATGCATGAAGCATTCAATGACGATTGCAGCAAAATATTGTCAAATAATCTTTCACAAAACCAAAAGAAGTTCTGGTTGTATGTAAAGGCTTTTGGTGGCATCAAATTTAGTATCCAGACACCCGCGAATAAGACAGGAACTGAAATTGAGGGTAGCAAAGAAAACGCTGAAATGCTTAACTCTGTTTTCAATTGTTCCTTTAAAAAGGAAAATCCAGGAGAACTACCACAATTCAATCCTCATGCCACTGAAAAGATGAGTGACTTAAGTGTTAGTGATTGAGCTGTTGACAAACAGCTGAAATCATTAAAACTGAACAAATCTCCAGGGCCAAATGGAATCCCAATTAGATTCTACACTGAATTTGCAGCTGGATTAGCCCCTCTTGTGATTATAATCTATTGTAGATCCCTCAAACAAAAAATTATGCCCAGAGTAGGAAGAAAGCATAAGTCACACCTCTTTACAAGAAGGGTAGTAGAAGTGACCTGTAAAACTACTCCCCAATATCATTGACATCTATCTGCTGTAGAATCTTAGAACACAATCTGAGGTCATACATAATAAGATATCTCAAACAGAATGACCTCCTCCATGCCAAATAGCATTGATTCCGAAAATATCGATCATGTGAAACCCAGCTCACATTTTTCTCACATAACGTACTGCAAGCTTTGGGCCACGCCAGTCAGTTAGATGCAGTATTTCTTAATTTACAAAAAGTGTTGTGGTTTAGTGCCACTACTACACTTACTATCAAAAGTACGATCATTTGGTGTATCAAGTGAAATCTGTGACTGGACTGAGGAGTTTTTGGAAGTGAGGATGCAGCATGTTATCTTCGATGGAGAGCCATCATCAGCCAGGGAAGTGTGTTGGGAGCCTTAGTGTTCATGACTGTTCATTCAGTCTTTCCTTCTCATCCCATCTCCTGTGATCCGTGGTTCTGGACGACCTTTCTGAACTCCACCCCTTTTCCTATACCTCACCAGTCCTTTTCCTTAGCCCCTATTCCTTCCCCTTCAACCCTTCTGCCAGAAGAATGAGCCACTGACTCCAAAAGCTTACAAACTATAATACCATTAAATGTGTGTTCTCCTACTGCCACCTGGTGGGCAGATCTTTCCTTATTGTTGTTATTCCCTCCTGAACTTTCCACTGTTCTGAAATACAAATAGGTATTATTTTGAAAGTACCTTACTGATGAGAAGTATCAATGTAAACTCAAAAATAAAGAGCAAATAAGTGTTATTTATAGATGATTTATGTATTTTAAACTGTTGTCAAGGAAACAACGTAGAGTTTCCATTTTCGTTGTCAAGGAAAGATTAAAAAGCATAACCTTAATGATGAAAGGAATATTGTTTTGAGAAATAAATAACCTCCAGCTGATTAACGTGGTCAGACAAGGTGGGATGTACATGCTGCTGAAGATTCTTTTTAAATATATTTATGAGCAGAAGTGGATAAGGTTATCAAGTAAGGTGAGTGCAGCGTCAAAATTATCATAAGCATAAGGACGCCATCTGAAGAAAAATGTTTATTGCAAGTATGGTAAGCACACGTACGCTACCTGAAGATTAATTGGGAACTGAGGGTAAGCAGAAGGAATGGTACCAAGTAGTGATGCACAAGGTATTTTCTAAGCACTAACTATCATTTCCAAGTCTATGTCCAGAAGTCCATTGGAAATCCTACTGTCAGTGGTAAAAGTAAATAAATGTAAACAATTCAATTTGAAAGTTCATGTCTGGCACTGAACGTGCAAAGACATTGTTAATAGTTTGAACCACATTACATCACACAGTAAGATAAACAGGATAACAACTAAATACCTTTTTGTAGCTTTCGCTTCAGAGAGGTCATTCCATGCTCTCAGTATATAAAAACAGAATGGTACTTTGTTAGTGACTGAACAACAACAGAATACTCAAGGTCAGGCCTAATGGACTTTGTCCCATTTAACAGCTTGGGTGAATATTTAAAAAGCAAACATCAAGTTTCTTTTGGGCACAATGAAGAGCGTCTATATTCAATGGACAATATGGTAATGACATACCATACAGAATAATACGACATAGTTCACTTGTGTAATATATATTTTATTATTGTTTATAAGTACAACAGCAGTAAATACCACATTTCATCCTGTAAGCCGGCATAGTCTGGTGCACAGCACCCAGAACATGAAGTTACCCATCACCAACCCAGTAACCTACCACTGAGTGAACCTCAAAAAATGGGGGAACTGTGCTAAACACACAACTCACAGAAAGAGAGATTACAATCAAACAATGGAAACTACATGTGGGAATATCAACAATTTAGGAAAAGATAGATTGCTACTTACCGTAAAAAAGACATGTAAAGTTGCAGAAAGGCACAATTGAAAGACACTCACATATAGCTTTCAGCCACAGCTTTTATTAGTAAAGTGAGACACACACACACACACACACACACACACACACACACACACACACAAGCAAGCAAGCACAACTCAAGCACACAACTGCCAACTCTAATGCCAATGCATTCTGGCTCAAGATGCTAGACTCGGGAGTCATGTGTGCGTGAGGTGTGTGTGATTGTGTTTGTGTGTGTGTGTGTGTGTGTGTGTGTGTATCTCTTTACTGATGAAGGCTGTGGATGAAAGCTATATGTGAGTGCTTTTTGATCGTGCCTGTCTGAAAACTGATGTATCTTCTTTATAGTAAAGAGAGGTTACAGCAACACCTCCACTTCAACAGTTGCCACCCATCCCACACAAGAAGCCCCTTCCATACAGCCGAGTCACCCATGGCTGTTGCACCTGTAGTGACGAGCAGTCCCTCTCGAAATATACCAAAGGTATCACTGAAGTCTTCACAACCCATAATTACCCTCCCAACCTTGTACAAAAACAGATCTCCCTGTGCCTTATCTCACCAGTCACCCACCATTTCCCAAAATCCCACCATCCGGCCACAGAGGAGCATTCCCCTTATTACTCATTACCGTTCAGGACAGGAGCAAGTGAATCGCATCCTCCCCCAGGGTTTTGACTACCTCTTGTTGTGCCCTGAAATTAGGAATCTCCTACCCAGCACTCTTCCCAGCGCTCCCTCAGTGGTACTCCACTGCTCACCGAACCTATACAATAACCTTGTCCATCCCTGCCCAACACCTGCTCCCAACACCTTGTCTCATGCCTCATATCCTCGTTATAGGCACAGATGCATGACCCGTCCCATAGATCCTCCCTCCACCAACTACTCCAGTATGGTCACAAACATCAACTATCCAATTAAAGGCAGCACTGCCTGTGAAATCAGTTATGTGATCTACAAGCTAAAATGCAATAACTGTGCTGCATTCTATGTGAGCATGACAACCAAGAAGCTGTATGTCTGCACTAATGGCCACCGACAAACTGTCGCCAAGAAACAGCTGGACCACCCCATCGCTTAGCACACCACCCAACATGACATTCATCATTTCAATGACTGCTTCACAGCCTGTGTCTTCTGGGTCCTTCCCACCAACACCAGCTTTTCTGAATTGCACAAGTGAGAACTCTCTCCCTAAAATACACACTATGTGATCAAAAGTATCTGGACACCCCCAAAAATATATGTGTTTCATATTAGGTGCATTGTGCTGTCACCTACTGCCAGGTACTCCATTTCAGTGACCTCAATAGTCATTAGACATCATAAGAGAGCAGAATTTGGTGCTCCGCAGAACTCCAGGACTTCGAACGTGGACAAGTGATTGGGCATCACTTGAGTCATACGTCTGTATGCGAGATTTCGACACTCCTAAACATCCCTAGGTCTACTGTTTCCGATGTGATAGTGAAGTGGAACGTGAAGGGACACATACAGCACAAAAGTGTAAGGGCCAACCTCATCTGCTGACTGACAGAGAACGCTGACTGTTGAAGAGGGTCGTAATCTGTAATAGGCAGATATCTATCCAGATCATCACACAGGTATTCCAAACTGCATCAGGATCCACTGCAAGTACTATGACAGGTAGGTGGGAGGTGAGAAAACTTGGATTTCATGGTTGAGAGGCTGCTCATAAGCCACGTATCACACTGGTAAATACCAAATGAAGCCTCGCTTGGTGTAAGGAGCATAAACGTTGGATAGTTGAACAGTGGAAAAACGTTGTATGCAATAATGAATCACGGTGCACAATATGGCGATCCGATGGCAGGGTGTGGGTATGGCGAATGTCCAGTGAACATCATCTGCCAGCTTGTGTAGTGCCAACAGTAAGTTCGGAGGCGGTGGTGTTATGGTGTGGTCATGTTTTTCATGGAGGGGGCTTGCACCCCTTGTTGTTTTGCATGGTACTATCACAGCACAGGCCTACATTGATGTTTTAAGCACCTTCTTGGTTCCCACTGTTGAAGAGCAATTCGGGTATGGCGATTGCACCTTTCACCATGATCAAGCACCTGTTCATAATGCACGGAATGTGGCAGAGTGGTTACACAACAATAACATCCGTGTAATGTACTGGCCTGCACAGAGTCCTGACCTGAATCCTACAGAACACCTTTTAGGATGTTTCGGAATGCCAACTTCATGCCAGGCCTCACCGACCAACGTCAATATCTCTCCTCACTTCAGCACTCTGTGAAGAATGGGCTGCCATTCCCCAAGAAACTTTCCAGCACCTGATTGAACGTATGCCTGTGAGAGTGCAGCTGTCATCAAGGCTCAGGGTGGACCAACACCATATTGAATTTCAGCATTACCGAAGAAGTGCGCCACAAACTTGTAAGTCATTTTCAGCCACGTGTCCGCATACTTTTTATTACATGGTGCATATGCTATGTTCCCGTAATGCTCCTGTCCTCAGTCTTCAGTAGTCATTGTCCTTACCCATCTAGCCTCTTCCCTGTTCCCATTCCAGTACTACACAGCCCTCTATTCCACCAAGAGACCCTCAGTCTTTTTACTTCCCCCCTCTCCCTCCCCCCTGACACCCTTCATTTAACCTCCCAACTGCACCTAGCTGCCCTACCCTCTCTCTACCTCGTCTCTGCATGCTCGCACAAGCTGCACTTTACTGTCCCCCACCCCACCCTGCTATCCCTCCCCCTCCCCACCACAGCCTCCCCCTTACCCCCACCACCTCGTTGCCTAAACCTACATCTACACAGATACCACCATATGGTGCATGGCAGTGGGTAAGCTGTACCACTACCTGTCAATTCCTTTCGTTACATTCACAAATAGAGTGGGGAAAAATGACTCTCTCAATGCCTCCATATGGGCCCTAATTTCATGTATCTTAGGTGCAATGTATGTTGGTTACAGCAAAATCCTTCACCAGTTAGCTTCAAATGTCAGTTCTCTATGTTTTCTCAATAGGGTTTCTCAAAAAGAACATGACCTTCCCTCCAGGGATTCCCATTTGAGTTCGTGAAGCATCTCTATAACACTTAATTGCTGTTCAAACCCCTTGGTAACAAATCTAGCGGCCTGCCTCTGAATTGCTTCAATGTCTTTCTTCAATCTGACCTGGTACGGACCCCAAATACCCAAGCAGTACTCAAGAATATGTCACACCAGCAACCCATATGCAGTCTGCTTTACAGGTAAATCACTCTTTCCTAAAATTCTCTCAATAAGTGGAATTCAACCATTTGCATTCCCTACCACAGTTCTCACATGCTTGTTCCACCTCATATCGCTTTGCAATGTTATGCCCAGATATTTAAATGATTTGACTGTGTAATTAGTAACACTGTATCCAAACATTACAGATTTGATCTTCCTATTCGTCCCCATTTTACATTTTTACACATTTGGGACTAGTTGCCATTCATCACAACTGCCTCTCCCCCTCTCCCATAATACACTGCTGCTTGCAGTCTGGCCTCAGCAGCCACAGACTGTTGTCAGAGAGAGAGAGAGAGAGAGAGAGAGAGAGAGAGAGAGTTGCATTTGCATGTGCGCGCGTGTGTGTGTGTGTGTGTGTGTGTGGTTGTGTGTGTGTGTGTGTGTGTGTGTGTGTGTTGTCTATTTTTGACGAAGGCCTTGTTGGCCGAAAGCTCACTTTCTGACAATCTTATTGTTGTGCCTATCTGTGACTCAGCATCTCCACTATGTGGTGAGTAGCAACTATTATTGTCATTAATATTGTTACATTTCACACAGGATTTTCCATTGTTAAATAGAGATTACAGGTGTTTATCACAATTTCAGTATGGCTTCAGTTTTTAAATGAATAAGTTTTTAAATTTGATCAATGAATATACAAATATAAGATGACATTAACCAGGAATGTTGTGCATATTATTGTTAAGGTCAAGTGGATACAATTATACCCATCTACTGTGACAAAACCACTATACTGAAGGTTTCAAATGCCAATACTTGCAACTAATGAGTGCCTGTTGTTTCATGTGTTGTTCATGAGAATGTTATCACTGGGATGGTGAAACAACAATCACGACAAAGGAAGCCAACAAATTGTTTCCAATGGATGCTGATTTCAAAGGCAGTTGCTTCTGCCTGGAACCAACCCAACTTTTTGTCAACAAAGTAGGAAGATTATGTGTTGTTATGTATTCTTTTGCAGAACATTTTAGTGGGTAACAATATGTGATAACATGGATGCCAAAATGCTGGAAATTTTATCTCATCTCTATGTTGAAAATAGATTCTCATTATCATGTGATGACTTATAATCAAATGCTCATACCTTATAAGTAAACAAGAAAACTTTTCTAATGAAATGACCATATACTATTATTGGTCAGGAGACCTCGTCTGAAGTTGTTAGGCCACCTGACGGATGTCTTTCTACTTGACACTACTTCAGCAACTTTTGCATCTTTGTGATGAAGGTGAGACAAAGTGGTGAGGACAACACGAAAATTCAGTCCTGAGCATATAAAATCTCTGAGCAAGTTGGAAACTGGACCTGGGACCCTGCAACCTTGAGGAAACAATGTCAATCATTAGACCACAAGCTGCGGACATTTTCCTAATGTTCCATTCAGACTAGAATACTTCTTACTATATAACATAGCTCATAGGTTTTTGATAATTTCATGTCAATTTAAAAAGTGTTCATATTTTTCTCTCTTTAAAGATATCATATGATATTAAACAATGGAAATTCCAGGTTCGAATATCAACAGTATTATGAGAAGGATAGATTGTTACTCACTGTAAAGATGACATGTTGAGTTGCAGACAGGCGCATGAAAAGACTGTACACAAAATTAGCTTTCGGCCGAGGCCTTCTTCAGAAAAGAAAACACACACACACACACACACAGCTCTTCACAGACAGATTTCTCTTGCCATATTCCCACACACCCTCAATCCTCCCACTACACCCAAAAACAGGTACAAAGGAGCGCCCCCTCCACTAGATTTTCTGGACATTATAGATGAGAGTTATCCACATACCATATTCTCTGCTCCCAAAATTAGCCTAGCCTCAACCTATGGTAACCTACTGTTCCCACAGTCTCTAACCAACAGTTTCCGCCCCCTCTGTCCTACACCTCTCCCAATTCAAGTCCTCTCACCATCATAGTGTGCCATTCACTGTCAACACACCCACAGGTCCTTTTCCCCTTCTCTGCCCCTCTCCTTTTCTGCCCCCCCCCCCTCCCTCCCCTGTCCCCCACAACCTTCCAATGCTGCACATGACACCTTTCTCCTACTACAGTCTAGTCCCTGCATGCTCTGCCAGACAGCATTCTTCTTTCCCGCACCCGTACCCTGCTATCCCCTACTGCCCCACCCATTCTGGACTGGTGCTTTTGTTCAACGTAACAGCTGCATTCTGAATGTAGCAGCCGGAAGTATCGTTCATGCGTGAATGAGGTGTGCTTGCTTGTGTGAACGTGTGTGCGTTTTCTTCTCTGAAAAATGGCTGAAAGCTAAATGTGTAACAGTCTTTTTGTGGTGCCTGTATCAACTCATATGATATTACTTATTCTAAATCTTTGCAACTTCAGACATTCTTTATTTAGTGAGAATCTCAAGGCATTATATTATTCTATATATTATTAGGAAATTTTATGAGAGTGAGTGCGTAGGCCTAGATACATCACGTCATATTTAACATAATTTCAAAACATGGTTATTTATTTTGTAACAGTCCTTGAGAATTTCTAATTTTGAAAGAATTCAAGAATTCAATTGGGGGGGGGGGGGATGTATAGTATTTATAGTTAACAGGCCCTTGCGGAAAATGTAATGTGCAATATGTCTTAACCCCAGCTGTGCAATATGTACTGCATCATGATCACGAGCTGGGTGTATGGGCGGTTAAGTGAAATGACAAAGAGATACGTCGCCTCATCTCAAATTTGGCTGTCCACAGCATGCCCTTAGAGACTGTGGTCATGTGTGTGTGTGTGTGTGTGTGTGTGTGTGTGTGTGTGTGTGTGTGTGTGTGTGCGCGCGCCTGCGCTATATGATGAGCAGCAATATATACTTTTCAAAATATTGTCATATGCCTCATTTGGCAAAATTTGATCCACATAGAGGCTCTTCTCAGTAATGTGCACAAGTAGCTGAACTTCATCAGAGTCCACATCAAAGATAATTAGTGTAAAATATATATTTGTATAAAAATATATACAAATTTCACATTTTAATTTCACAGATCTTTTAAATCAGAAAAAATTTTACACAATGAAAATCCTAATTATTTGTGTTTTTTGCAAGAGTATGTGCTGTATAGTGTACTTACATACCATGCAGGGCTTGCAAGTGACAGATGTACAACAATATTTGGGTAACACTTTTCCTTTTTCATTTCTATTTGAATAAACATTCATGAAGTGAGAGGTACAGTGAGCTGCATACATTTGAATTGGATAGATTAATGGGATTCAAAGGATGTCAATCTAGAGCTAATATTTTAGCTTGGAAAGCATTAAAGATATATGTGCAGTGAGACAGGTCAGATCACATCCTAGCTATGTGTGTCTAACTTGCTAATACTTCATCCACTTAGAGACTTTTCTCAGCAAGAGTAGTTTTAATAGCAATGAGCTTAAATATAAAGTTGAATTAAATGTGCTATTTTTTTGTTTGGTAATGTAACATTTCTTATTGGACACACAAGATTCACTCAGAGCATAGACGAACAGTAAAACCCACAAAGTGCAAGGAATGGGGCTTTGTACACAGTATACATAAGATGTGTATTTAAGTGGAAATGAACAGAATCACTGTATGTGTGGAATTGTCCAAGTCATTTTCACTATAATGTTGCTAGTGGAATAATTTAATGACACTGTCTCTGTCTTTCGTTACCACTGATTCCATAATGAAAAAGATCATCAAGTACAATAAGAAGTTAACAGTTGTGATTTCTATAAAAACTACTTCACAATGTCATTTTTATTAATATATACATAACTATAATGTGTAACAATAAATGTCAGAGGTACTCAGTTGGATTTTAGTCATTATTATTTTCATTATTCACATGGTGGTTAGGAATATTGTATGCTGCAGTTACTTAAAACTGAATTTCCTGAAGAGATATAACTGAACTGGTCTGCCAAGCAACCTATTTGCTACTCCACTGTGAAGTTTTTAATATACAGAGGAACAATGCAAAGGGCCCTGAATACAGGGATCACTTGCCTTTTGATGTGTAAATAATTATCTTGATGTATGAATTGTAATGTGCAAGACAGACAGTTGTGGATGAAGTACAGTGAATACTTAGTTACAAAAAAATTTGTTGAACTCTCACTGAAAGGACGTGGTACTGCTAACACTCCACACACAATTCAGACAGATAAATGTAGCAAACATATTGTTGTGATTACTGGCAGACACGGTATGTATCAATACTAGTTGATATGTAGGCTATTATAGTTCCCAGACATGCACTAGAATGTGAGACTAAGTGACGTGATGACCTAACAAAATTTTTCATACTGTGTGTCATTAATGAATGAAACTTCACACATTTGACACTTGAGAGTATTAACTTCTATGGTTGAGCAGGAGAATATGAAGTACCACAAGATGTAAATAAATTGTGACTAACATATGATTCGTCGTAGTTAGCGTGACTTGCATATTATGTAGTACTGTTTCATGTAGTATAAGACAAGGGACCCCACTGATAAATATTTTTATAGGATATTCAGATTGTTGTAGGATTTGTTACATAACCGAACACTTCAAAAGATACCATGCAATAATGACACATAGGAGACCCAAGATTTGATTCAAATGCCAGTCAACCAACCTCCCAGCAAACCAATTAACTAACCAATCCCATAACAACAGACAGTTGATGTTACATCCTATGTAACAGCTCATCTAAAGAACAGTTTTATTCCATCCTAAAAGATGCCATCCTGGGATTTACTTTCTTGATTTCCCTTCCTACCGCTAACAACACAGCCCTCATGAGAGGAGGGGGTGGGGGAGATATCCCCAGGAACCAAGCCTCAGGGGGGGGGGGGGGCAAGTCTCTCATGGGTTTGGATCCCCCAGGGTGCTCAGTTGGCAACTGTCAGAATGCTATAATAAAATAAATTTATTATCATACTGGATTTTACATGTCAGAAGACAGCAACATTCGTCAGTTATCAGTCTTCGATTAAAAAGCTATTATAGCTGAGGCCCATAAACAACCAAAAAAACAATTTAACAAGACTAAAAAATTGAATTTTTTTTCATACCCCTATTCCTCAATTCTCTTTGCATTAATGGAAGATAGCATCTTTCCACGCTTAAGTAATGAATTTCTGTAATTACACTATCTCTGGGGTTCCCCTTGCTATTCCTGAAAAGATCACCATCCTTGTTCACACCTGATACCTGTAAGCTGCACTCAGAACAGAGGAGGTTATGGAGAGTAGTAATATTGTAATACCACTGGTTTCGTGCATACGAGTAGAGATATCAAAAACTGACCACAGTAGGCTTCCACCTTGTCTCCAGACCTATGAGTCTGCAACATTAACAGTGATTTGGTTTACAAACATTTGACAGTTGTGAGTTTGATGTGCATGAGTGGAAGCTTGATTTAAGTGATACTGTCATCATGGAAGCTAAACAAAAGGATGGGGCAATGAAGATAAGAGAAAAGAAGACAGAAAGAGGAGAAAGGAAAAAAGGCTCAGGCAAGTTCATTCAACCTAGGATTTGTTTCTACTTTAATATATAATGATAAAGAAAATAACAAAAACCAATCCCTTGATATTAAAGCTAGAGAAAAGAAAAATAGTAAGCGTAAATCTACTGTGTGATTGTGAAATAATTACTGTTGGTGGAGGAAGCACCCTCTTCTTTCTGAGGATAAGAAGAGAGGAACCACTGCCGTGTGGTGAAGTGGTATCTTCAAAGGCTGAGGGAGTAAACCTTGAAAGAAAATCCTCAGATGTGTTAGGCTTGGCAGGCCAGTAGAACAGTAAAATATGTTATTGCCTTATATGAAAAAAATGAGCCTCAGATTGAAAATATCTAATGACAGCACTTCTTGTACCCATGGAATGATTGATGCCTCTTCACAGCCTGAAAAAAATCCAAGGAATATAAGAAGAACCATTGATTCAGGAAGATGAACTAGAACTCAATAAAAAGCTAAAAACAAGTTGAAAGGGGGGCACATTAAATGTAATAACCTTGACAGGAAAGAGTGAGGAGGGTATAGACATGATTGAGGAAAAATATTCATATCCCTGGAATGAGTGAGACCTAACGGAAAGGAAAGAACTCAAAATTGCTGAGAGAAAGGTACAAATTATACTGACATGGTTGCAATGAAGGTGTACAGAATGGAGTCGCCCTTGTGTTTCACAAAGATAACACGCTACAACAGAAGCTAAGCTTTCACATGTAACATCGATCTTTTTTGGCGTGTGTTATACTTTAAGATACACCACACAAACGTGCCAGTAAATTTAAAATTATGACATAAATGTCGCGGCTCGAAATTCTTGTAAGTGGCTAGTCCTCAAACTTCAGTTTCGAACACTCTGTGATTTAGATATCCATCCCACTTTCTCACACGTAACATAATTCATCTTGCGTAAAAAGAGAATTACTTTGAAAGTAACGCTTTTCTAACCACCATTCGCAATACTATCCGGAGACTGTTAGAAATAGGTTCGATTTACCAGTTGCTAGAGAGCGCCAGAAAACAAGCATTATTGTGCGTGTGCAACTGCAGTGGTGTAGGAAGCCCGTATGTTGGTGTGTATAAAGCACTAAGAGAGTTTACATTACACCATAAAAGAAACAGGGCATCAGAGGATACATACTCCAAAGATCATCGGAATTTCGTAAACCATACTAAAATGCATAATTCGGCTTGAAGTGCAAATTGGCGTTTTCGAGATTCACAATGAGGTAGGTCCCATCTGATATTATGCTTTTCAGTGTGGTTTTTGGGATGTAAATTTTCTTGGAGTACCAGTACTCTACGATCTCATTTTTGGTTCTTTGTTATGGCATAATGCCATATATGGCACTTGAAATTCAGCGAACAGTTGGAACTAGCCAATACTGTAGAATGAAACAATTCGTTTCAAATAAAATAATTGCCTCAACGGAAAGATTAATAAAGCCAAATTTCTTTAGCAAACTTGCAAATCTAACTTCACTGTTCTGCAAGGCGATTAATGCTTGACTGCTACTAACTCGGAAATAAAATAAAATCAGAAAACTGAAATTTGTAATATATTTTTGCCCTCCGTAATTATGTGAATGTATTTTAATTCACTTGATAGCTCCCGGCCACAGAAATCCGTTTTGTTTTCATTTGACGTGGGAGTTGTACACGAAGAGTAGCAGCGAAATCACTTAACGTAAACATGGATCACGTGGAGGTCAACCCCCTCCCCACTACAACTCAGACAACTCTGTGCAAGCGTGAATCTGGCAGCTAGGGCGCGCGAGAAAAATTTTTCTCGTTTGCATCTGGCTGCTTTCTGCTACTACCGATACAGCTAACAGCCAAACTTCAAGTAGCGGGAGAAGGTACTGCTTATACTCGAGTCAAATGCACATGCGCAACAGATCGCTGGCAATTGGTCAAACGAAACTAATGTAGTTGTGACGTCGTGCTCATAGCAAGCAGTTTATTGTTACGAAGAATTAGTCTGCGCCCTACGGCCTTTGACATATTTTTGCTATTTGCAGACGCTTGTGCGTGCACGGTGTTTTGTTGTTGTAAATTGCACATTTCCTTTGCCACTAAACTTTTATTTTTTCTCTCTCGTTTATATTTTATTGCTGCAGTATCATTCTCTAGTAGCAGGATAAAGTAACATTCTTTGCTAGAGTCCATTCTGCAGTCAAAATTACAAAAATTTAACTGAAAGCTAAAACAATGAAAAATTCCCGGAATTCCGAAAAATTCCCGGGTTTATCCCGGTTTAACACCCGGATGAAAAAAATCCCGGGTTTTTCCCGGATTTCCCGGTTGTCCCGGGTCGTATACACCCTGTTAAGGAATGGAAGTTGAAAGAAGACTATAACAAGAAAAAGTTTCCTAATGTTAGTAGCACAAAAATCACCAAGAACTGAGACTCTTTGTGTGGATGAAGAGTGGAACCTGTCTAGAACATCAATAGTCAGTAGCAATATACAAATATGCAACAAAACTAAGAGGCACATTGGCGGAATGACAGAGTAAAATATATAATTAAAGAGCACAATATAGCAAAGAAAAACAGAGAGAATGAAAAAAAAAAAAAAGAAAAGAGATCAGCACCAAGGGCTGGAGCCAAAAGATGAGCACAAGGTGATAACGAAGGAGCAAGAATACCGACTGAAGAATATCCAAGCAAAGAGAATAATGAATGAGGAAAAGAAGAGTTGGGAAATATTCATCAAAAACTAGAAGAAGACAGCAAGGAGAACTAAAAATAGCTATATACGAACATGTAGCATACACAATGAACAGTTTATCATTCATCAATGAGTTCTAAGTTATGTCTCTTTAAACAGGTTATCACAAAATCTTGTTACTTCTATGTATCACAGCAAGTGATCGATGTGAAGTGTGAACTGAGCCAGCACTGTGGGAAATTTTTCCATTGTACCATTCATCACTTGGAAGCAGCCAACTTGCTCCTCCATCTGCTCCCCATGCTCACAACATCTCAAGGCTCGACATAAATAGGACAAGTTGAACAGGAGTGCTCAATTATTGAGTTCATTATTTTGAATGATAAAACATTATTTCCAGTGACATGTTATAAGTAGAGTCCAGATGTTCATGATACATTATTTTTAACTGAGCAGTGTCATGCAATGCTCCAACATAAACTGCATTCAAGCAACTTGTTTTTAAATATGTTTTTTAATTGAGATTTTCTTGCATTTTTATCACATTTTTAATTAATTCTCATTTCAAATGCATTTTCTGTGTTTGAGAGATTCTTTTTGATTATTTTTTTAAAGTTTGTCTTTTTAGCTTATTTTTGCTAGTCGACACACATCAAAATATTTTATGAAATTACATAACTAAATGATAAAATCTTATTAGTAACAGTTATTTCAAATATACTGGAATAAAACAGTTAACATCACTTGTGGTGAAATTGCTACAACTACTGCAGCTAAACTGAAAAGAATGTGGAACAAAAATTCCCCCAACATTTTGTGTCAAATCTTACACTCTGAGATAAAAAATACTCTATGGATAGGAATGACAAGGTTTCAATGCCCAAACTGTCTTCCCCATTTCAAGTGCGCTTCAATCTCGTCAGCTAAGTCATTTTTAGAGTTTCATATATATTTTTAAACTCTTTTACAACATTATCATTTGAACTCTGTTGGAACTTTAAACACTTTAAATTCCACAACTAAGAACATAGAAGAGACAGTAAACTAACCATCCAAAACATTTTCTGGAAGACATTACTTCCTACATATTTCCAACATTTCTACACCATTGTAAGCTTCTAAACAATGAATGTGAGTCCTGTGAGTGGTTAATATGGAGTGAAAGCCAGCAAACATTATTCTGTTTTTCTTGCCCTTTTCTTCTAGTCATGCTGATACAGTTCGTTCATTTCAGAATATTCATGTCAATTAAAGTGGAAAATATTATGAGACAGAATCCCACAATATCAGTCTAACAAATATCATAAGGATTGTTACCTGAAATGAAGAAACTTTTGAGATTCTGTTAAAACATTCTGGTACTATATTCTAAAGAATCAAGAAGCAGACTGAAAATTAAGGCTATATTTGGAAACAGATAACAAGATGGTTGCTTCATCACACATTATTTCTTTGTGAAATAGGCTCAGCCATCAGAGGTTAATTTC
This sequence comes from Schistocerca piceifrons, assembly GCF_021461385.2. NCBI lineage: Eukaryota > Metazoa > Arthropoda > Insecta > Orthoptera > Acrididae > Schistocerca > Schistocerca piceifrons. The sequence continues at coordinate 41,955,956 of NC_060138.1, read as the reverse complement.
AGAAAATTGGAGATCCAAATAATGAAAATCTCCTCAGAATATTAGCAGAGCTCGAGGAAATATGATCTCGTTCTTGAAAAACATGTAGGCAAGCTCACAGAGAGAGTAGAAACTGGAAAGCATTTACAAGTTCATTATCTGTCAAGGGATATACTCAGAATGATTTTATTTCTAGTTATGCCAATCACGACAACAGTGCAACCTTGGAATGGAGAGAAAATGCAAAGCATCATTAAATGATTACTGATGTAGCTTCTGATTTGAATTAAATTGAACAGGTAACATTCATCCTTCATTATATTTACTTAAAAAGGAGAATTTATAGGTATGAAATAAATTGTTTCTAGAATTAGCAGATTGAAATCAGAAAAGAGTAGTTGCTATTGCACTTTTAATTAGATCAACACTTGTGAAACACTCAATTCGTATCAGTGAATGCTGTGGACAATAGAAGTAATATGAGTGGGGCTTACAAAAGAGCTCTTTTTAGGAATCCTCTTTCAAAATTTTCTCCCTATGATTGTCATAGCATTATCATAATGGAGAATGTAATGACAGTGTCTTGAAGGACTGCCAGAACAACCAAAAAAATTATCTAAATATTAATACTAGCAATAAACCTTGTAACCTACATTAAGACATACAGTACCAATTGCTTCTGCCAGTTCAGTATGTGGTCACATGCATCAAGAAAGCACTGATGTCAGACTCACTGATTGTAAACTGGATGTAAAAGGCAATGTAGTCATTAACCACCTGTATGTAAACAGGCCCAAACACAGTAGACAGAGGCCATCAATTGATTAGTAGGGCAGAGTTCCAGCAAGCAGCAAAGTTCAAACCCAACGCACACTGAAATCAACGCCTTGGACAGTGCCAGCCGACAACAGAAAGTATGTGAGTAAGAAGACTTATACTCAATTGATCTTTCACACTAAAAAGGACCCATAAAATCTTGCATATATGAACTTAGACTGTGGTTAGTGGTTTCCTTTGTATTTTTGCCTAAATGTACCTATACCGGACAGTCACTCCCATTCTGACGTGTAGCTGAGACTAAGAGTTCAATTAATGCACTAGTAACTGGTTTCTTTCATGAGCCATGGTTTGAAAACCATCTTGACATGTTACAGTGTGAACCCTAATAACAACAGAGTTACAGGCTAGTGTGCCCATTTGTTCTGGTAACTGGTTTATAAGCCTCTGTGTTTTACACTTACATTAAGTGGGTCTCAGGGCTCAAGTTATAAACCAATGTCTGTGCTCTACAGCATGTTCATGTAAACATGTGAAGAAATATTAAAAGCAGAACAAAAGCCAATCCAGGGTCCCACTTTCACATTAACACCATGCTGCCTCCTCAGTCTGATATCTGAGTCATTTTGTGCTGTCTCCCACAACCGAGACCAAAAAAGCTCAGGTTGACATCTATTGCCATCCCAAACCCCACATGTAGCTGCTCGACTCCCAAAGATGCACAACCTCAAATCCCACTTCACCTCCAATCTGACTGTGAGATTCAGTGTAAGTATACTGTGACCCATGTCAGTTTACAACAAGTACGTGCAGCTGAGAAATGTCATGAAGCAGAAACTTTTTTTGGAGTGATTCAACAACTTTACATCCTGTTCAGTTGCAGTCCACAATGATGGGAAATTCTCGAATAGTGGATCAAGAGTTCTTTACATTCCATATCTGATACCTGTTGGCTTGCTTGGGTTGACACCATAAAACCAATTGTAGCTCACTTGTTTACAGTTGCCACTGCTGTTGAAACTCTCAGTAAGTTAAATTTGTCAGCTGAAACACATTCTGTGGTACAGCTTGTTATGGATAATGCAATATCTTTCAAGTGTTTAATCGTGGCATAAGTTCTGCTAAAGTTGTTGTTACTAACTGATTAAAAAAGCAAATTACTACAAGCTCGAAATACTACCAGCGATGCTGAGGTAAGGAACATCGAGAGCTTATTAAATGTATTAAAATATCTTCACAAAAATTGGGGCACAACTCTCTTTGAGTCTCAAGTTGTTGCCAGTGCAATTGATATCAATACTGAATTTCCAGAGGTGTGCTCCAAGAAGAAGAAATCATTTCATGATGAAACCAGGAATGAAAGGATTTCAGAAGATTTATCCAAGATAAATGTTTTTATGCCATTATTGTCAATCTAGTGTCTAGTCTGAAAACCCAATATGAAGTCGTGAAGGCTTCAGATGAAACACTCGGGTTTTAAGGAAATACTGAAAGACAACTGATGATCAGATGAGGTATCTAAGTTATGATCAATGAATACCATAATGATATCACAACAGATTCAGAAGAAAAAATTAAATACTTGAAAACAATTCACATTTCTAACTCTGAATACATTACCTAGGAACCATTAGATCTCTTGGGATGAGATGCACAATCTTAAAATTTCAGGCTCATTTCTGAATATATGAGTAGCTTTGCACATATTCTGCACTCATCCAGTGACCGTAGCAAAGCAGAAATGCCATTAAACACTCTGCCTCATGTTAATTTAAAAAAATAAAATTAAATAAAATGCACATTCATTTTACAACTCATCAATGAGGAGGTATTGAATAGGATTGGGGAAAAGGGAAGTTTGTGGCACAACTTGACTAGAAGAAGGGATTGGTTGGTAGGACATGTTCTGAGGCATCAAGGGATCACCAATTTAGTACTGGAGGGCAGCGTGGAAGGTAAAAATCGTACAGGGAGACCAAGAGATGAATACACTAAGCAGATTCAGAAGGATGTAGGTTGCAGTAGTTACTGGGAGATGAAGAAGCTTGCACAGGATAGAGTAGCATGGAGAGCTGCATCAAACCAGTCTCAGGACTGAAGACCACAACAACAACAACAACAACAGTCATATGAGATTTCCTTCTCGCAATGTAGGTCTCGGTCGAGCTATTATCCAATCCCCTAGCTGTGGTGCTCTTGGGTTCCTGACAATTATCTTCATCACTACTTTCCAAGCCACAATTTATTAATATTTTTTCAGTCTGCTGTTCCAGAAAGTGTCATGGTGTTGGTATTCTTTCTTGATATATTTAAATTTGCACATACATTTATTATTCATGCAATTGGTGTGTTAGTTCTTTCAAAGCCACAGTGGGAAATTGCAGATGCGCTTTATTTGACTATTTTTTGGTTTTACTGCATTCCAAATTACTTTGACTGTAACAGAACATTATACAAAGTGTATCATAAAAGCTATTACTAGTTTTTTGCTATAATGGGGGGGCATGAAATTAAACATTTTTCTTAATAAAATAATGTACAAAAATGCAGTCTTTTGAACTTATTGTAAGATGAAGGATGCTATAAATGTGCTACAAACATTTCATTACATAATGAGTCTGAAGTTTATAGCATGTCCATTACACATCACACAAATGTGTTGGAGACTGTTTTCCATTAAATTATGATTAAAATTAAATGTAATGAAAACTGCAAATATATTGTGCAAGGCTCTCTTGTTTGGAGGCAGTAAGAAGAAAATTAATTTAAAAATTTTGTTTGTCAACTGCTGCAGCTATACATGAAATGGTTGCTGTGAAGATTGTGCACAGCCCATCCACAGTTGCAGCACATGATGTTGGCATCAGCATGATTCTCACACTCAGGATTGCTTACAGGGAGACATTCTGGAAAAGCGTTGGTCACAAACTTTAACCAACAGGGATGTAGGGAAATGGTGTATACATGGACACAAAAAAAAACAAATCCCAGGTTTTTCCCAGATTCTTGATTAAAAATACTTTTTTCCAGTTGTAAATACACTATACCCTTGGCGAAAGAACATTTTTTCCTTGTTAAGTGTCAATATACTATTCCCCAGAGCTGTAAATTTTATCAAGGATTTGAATGGTGACTTTTACGCATCCACATCAAACTTCACGGCACTTTCAAAATAATAAAAAATAATAAATAAATAAATAAAAATAATAAAAAAAATTCATTTTGAAAAATCTTTGTTGTACGGCTACATTAATACTGCATAGTTTCGTATTACGAAAATATGAACAAGAATTCCATGAAATGCAGCACAGTAGCTTCTGTAGCACTGAAATCAAGATTGCGATGCATTTTTATCAATCAGTCATAGGTCTTGTCATGAGACCTCGCCACCCAATGACAGCAGATATTCATAACATGGGACACTTGACGTAGTTAGTCATCCAACAGCAACATCATTGTTAAGGAGCATGAACACACAAATAGGAAAAGTTAATAGTTTAACTTAATATACACACAGTATAGCTACACAGAAAGCTAAGCTTTCATGTATAATATCGGTTGTCAAATATTTTTTTGGTGGATCATTCTATCTCAAATCATACAGGCCAAGAGTGAATGTGTCACATCACTATTTCAAAGTTTGCTGAGAAAAAGATATGTTGCAGTTCCATATGACACCTCTCCAAAATATTTCAATTTTCTGATGACTTATTAAAATGCTACAGACCTCTCGAAATGAGAGTATTTCTGAAAATGTCGTAATGAAAGAGAAAACTGAAAAATTGTAAAAGCAACCAAAAGTGATCGTAATTTTCAAAATTATGTTTTGAAAACATGTATAGTCACAGCATGTTAACTGTGTTGAGAAATGATGAAGTGGAATGACTGCTAGCTGTCAGTTATGACATTAATGCATGAAATTCCTGAACTGTCAAAATATTTGTTCATAAAGATGAAAGAATCTGAATTTTCTTGGTTATTTAGAAATTATTTTCTCCAAAACCCCATCCTAAATATTCTAAAAATTTCATGGTATGTTAGTTGGTCATTGTACTTAGGGATGTACAATCAGAGTGGGCAATACTTGTCTGTACAAAATTTGAGAAATTTTTAGGTAGACCTAACTCTCCTCTCAAAGTCAAAAAATCATGGACACTTAAATATTCAAACTGAGTGTTAATTTTAAGTAAATGTCATGCAAACTGGTATTTCTGAATTAAAATAATTACTTTACAACATTATAAGTGAGTGGGAAAACATTTATAATTATATTCGAAAGCATTTTATAACAAAAATAAGATAGATATTACACCCATTTTTCTTTTTATATTATTCACAAATTATTATTGTCTTCTGTCATGATTTTACTTCTTCATGGCTTTCCATAAATTAAAATTGCCTACAATGTAACAATCAACACTGCACTGTTGAAAAGAGTTCTTTTTTTCCCCATCTGCTTCTCATTGAACTGGTATACCTGAGCTGAATCTGCACATGGACAAGGATGATCCAACAAGAGCAGTACTGCACACTGATCTTTTGATGATGGCCATTTGAAAGCATTAGCAGGACCATGAGGTTCCATAAAGGAGATGGTTATATCTTGCAGCTCATGAAAGAGACTTATTACCTGTCCCACTCACCACTGGTTGTCATACACACAAGAAATGAAGTGGCTCACTATAAAATCTTCTAATATATACTGCAGTCTCTACATTTCACACACAGTTAACAGGCTGCATTTCAGGGAGAACTGTTCCTACAATGTATGTGCCACTCCAGGTAGCAACCCAGTAGTGACTTGATTGAATTCCTATCACACGCTTCAGAGCAGAACACTCTTGCCTCTCTTTTAAACAGAATTCCCTTAATGTACTTTTATTTAGAATTAAAGAGTTTCATGTAAGTTACTTATGTTGATATGGTGTGGAAAAATCCAGTAGCATCTCTTATAGCATGAACAGATTCATGCTGGAGGTTAAATCTTGTTAAGATGTTTACACAGACCTCCTACCCCATCACATGCACTTTTTTCATGACCTGTTGCTGAAAAATATCCATTTTTTGTCTTAATTCCTGTAAATAATGTGAGGGTATGTATTTCTGTATCTGCTGCTTAGAGAAGTTACCTGATATCAGTGCCAGTAACTGTACCTTCTCAGTGTAGGTGGCTGCTGAGAGAGCAGTTTTTAAGTTTTGAAACCACACATCACATTTCCTGAACATATCACGATCTTCAGTTTCTGCACCAAATTCATCTACATTGTACTCTTCACAAAGTTTTGAAGATGTTGCTTGTGTAAAACTTGTTTCAATTCTTCCACTTTTCTTTTTACATACTGTTTTCTTCTTGTGCTTCTTACCTCTCCTTTAAGGGGGGATATGGTAGGGGCTACAGCAGAAATGCTAACATTCAACACATCAACAATTGCACATCCTGGAATATAAACACCTGCAGTATCTTCTTCAGTTCCACATTCAGGTGATGATGATTGTTCAGGTGGGTTATCACTAAATTTCTTCTTGTAGTGGCTGTAGCAATTCCTGCACAATGGATGTGATGCTAATACCGTTACTTGAGGACCAAGATATTTCTGCAATACCTCTGACAGATTTCCAACAACTGTGAAATGTTTTTCACTTTTCTTAAACACCACCACCACCTTCTTTTCTCGCCCTCCTCCCTCCCCCCTTCGTCCACACACTTCACTCTTTCACTACTGTATTTCCTCACTGAAAAGGTCAAACCAAACACAAAACTCAATGCAGAATAGTTTATGTGGAAGTTCTTATTCATTTGTTATAAACAGAAGATCACTGGAAACAGTGTTGCCAACAGGCATATTTTACACTAGAAATTCAGTGACCCAAAATATGTAGATGTTGAAAAATTTTTTAAACACTTTACACAGAAAAATATTGCCCGCTGTGTTTGCACTGACTACTAACATATTAACCAAACAATATTTTGTGTAATACTCAAAACTTTTTGGATGGGGGTTTTCGAGTAAATAATTTGTTAAAACTCATAAAAATACACAGAAAAGAATGAACCTGCCTCCCCTTTCATAACCTACAAAAGCCCTGCACTCATACATATTTACGCACTTTGATCTCGAGATTAAATGCATTCCATTTTTGTGATTTGCTGACTGGCCCTTTGCATCCCTGTAAAGCACTGTTACATGTGTTGGGTAGTCTCATTGCACTACACTGCTACTGCTATACTGCTGTTTCAGTTCCTTGCCTTTCTTTCCTTGAGAATGGACCAATGTGACAACATCAAATGTTTTGCTTTCCTCTCCTGCGGAATATTACAGTGTTAACATGTCTACACAGCAGAATCTACGGATAGTTTGACATGAGTCTCTGGTAAATGGCACTTTCCAACAGTGATAAAGGGCACGCATCACACTGCAGTGTAGCAGAATCTGATGTGATGGACTGAAGCAGATGTGCCATTCAGAGGTGTCATCCATTTCCAATCTCCGTTGTCATCATCATCATCATCATCATCATCATCATCAGCCAATTCAATCATTAAATGATGTGGCCTCTTTGAGTCGTGGATTCAGGTAGGCTTTTAGCAGTCTTCTCCAAGTGGGGCGGTCTTGGGCAGTTCTCTGCCAGGTGTTACCAGCGATCTTCTTGATGTCTTTGTCCCATCTGTCTGGTGGTCTTCCTCTAGGCCTCCGGTGCTCTCTTGGACTCCACTCCAGTAGTAGCTTCATCCATCTGTTGTCTTTTCTTCTTGCGACGTGGCCAGCCCGCTGCCATTTCAAGGAACCTACTGTCTCTAAGATGTCATTAACCTTCGTCACAGACCGGATGTCATCTGCCCTTTTCCTGTCCTTTCTTGTATAGCCCAGCACTAATCTCTCCATGGCTCTCTGTGCTGTCCCAAGTTTCCCTTTTGTAAATGAGTTCAGTGTCCATGTCTCGCAGCCATATGTCATCACAGGAAGAATGCATTGATCAAATACTGCTTTCTTCAAATTTACTGGCATTTTTGATCTGAACACTTTTGAATTCTTCCCAAATGCTTGCCAGCCAAGCTTGATGCGTCGATAGATTTCTGGCCTTATGTCTCCCTTCATATTTATAATCTGGCCAAGGTAGACATATTCACTGACCTCTTCTAGTAGACTGTCCTTGACTTTCACATCTCCAGCTGGAACCCATTTGTTGGATATTACTTTTGTTTTGGAAAGGTTCATGTTCAAGCCAACCAGCTGACATTCCGATGCAAGATCTGTAACTAAGTTTTGGAGCTCTGTGAAGTCTTTGGCCAGTAAGGCAATATCATCAGCAAATCTCAAGTTGGTAAGCCATCTTCCATTAATTCTAATTCCCTTACCTTCCCAGCTCAGCTTTGACATAGCCATTTCCAATACAGCAGAGAACAGTTTTGGGGAGATGGGATCGCCTTACTTGACACCCCTCATGATGCGGAATTCTTGAGTTGATTCGCTGATGTTAACATAAGCTGAAGAATTCTCGTAGATTTTCCTGAGCACTGCAATGTATGCTGCTCCCACTCCTTGCTCACTCAAAGCTTGGAGGACAGTTACATGGCTAACGGAGTCAAATGCCTTTTTAAAGTCAACAAAGGCAATGCAGAGAGGCAGTTGGTATTCATTCGCGCACTTTACCAGCTGATAAACATTAAACGTTTAGCTATTCTGCTCAGTCTGATGTGAGATCTTAAATGTACAAATATTTCGCTCACCATGCAATGAACAAAACTCACATATATCACAGCACCATAAATAACTAGCTGGTTCTGTCCTATCTTTATGTAATGTAATGACCCTCAAAAATGCTTGTACATCATACTGTTCAATCTTATTGGTATTTCCTCTAGACAAAGGTGCCATTTCATGTCAGACAATTTGTGTGAAGGCAACTGTTATGAGCGCATCTGATGCGCACCGTGAACGTGTCATTTGCTACTGTAGGCCAGACGCCATTATGAAAGAGGTGGGGCTTAACTTCCTCCTCGCCCCTCTACCCCACTCGCAGCCACCCCTCTAGCCCCCCCCCCCCCCCCCCCCCCTCCTCACTGAGATCCCAGGTCACATGTTTGTCACTTGTCAAAACTTCAGCCATCTGTCATGGAAATGAATTTCTCACTAATAAACTTGCAGCCATCATATATCTTGTCAGCAATGTACACGAAACCAGCATACAATTAAACATTATCAACATGGTAACTTAAGTTTCAATACAGAAAATGTATGCTGCACAGAATACTTGTATGTTTCCATGCAAGCCTGCTGACAATTAGCAGACAGATACACTATACTTATCCCATTCCACAGACAACACTTCCACATTATCAACATGTTAAATGCTACTGTACAGGCTATCGACAGACAGCTCTGTCAGCAGCCCTCAAAGTCAATATGCTAGTAACAGTATGGCTATGGCATCAGTATTGTACACAGAAAGTATGCTGATACATCACAGTCAAATGTGCACAACCTGTGCAAATGCCAAGAGGGATATCAAAGAAAATCACACCCAAGAGTGTTTTTCAATAGATATACATTTGACACACAGATACGTTAATCAATTGTCACCACAGCTCTTACTGAGCAACTAATAAGGTATGTTCCACTTCCCTTCCTTTCAATACTTTTGACTCATGTTCAGGAAACTTTTTATTAAGCCTCTGAGTTAACACACAGATCATTACACACTACATACCTACTATCGTCTGTTGCCTGCATTACCCTGAAACCACGAAGTCTGGCAAAGAACCCAGCAATGAACTTTTGTAATACCACTGAAATGTGGCCAGCCTGGAGCCCGTTATGGTCAGTGGCCCAACAGTCATACCTATGTGCATTCCAGCTGCTGATAAGTTGCCACATGGATCACAGCGTGCTAACTCGATGCCTGCCTTACTCTGCGGTAACATGCCTAGTTGTTTTGACCCTATTGTTCTACCATTACGCCTTTTCTGAAGTTACAGAATAACAGCTATTGCTCTGATTCAGTTAAATATGATAACATTTTTGGCAGATGACTATAGAAATACCTACTCACACTTTGCATCCTAAAATCACATTGGTAAATTAATATTACCTGAAATAATCACTATATGTGTAATCATCCAAGATTTTTCTTAATCTTATGTGACTTTCCGACTGATTATGGAGTATTATATATAACCTTTTAACCATGTACTGTTCTGTAGCCATCTTTAGCTTGGAACTGTATTACTACAGAAACTATCACAGTGCAGCTCACACATCCAAAGATCCCTTGCAAAGAGGAACAGAACTACAATCAAAGTAAGAAGATGAGACGACACACCCCATTGCCTTCTGCCTTCCCAGTTTACTTTTACTGCTTGCCATTTCCGTCTTTCCAGGATTTCAAATGTGTGTTCTTTCATGTCTTGATCTACTGTATGCTTCCTGACAGTACCAGCTGTGTCACAGTTATAAGAACACATCGCACTTGCCATTGGAATTTTCTTGGTTCAGTCTCTCATATCCTGAGGAGTACCTATTATGAATATTCTGTATCCCTGCTAATTGTTACTTCCATCTTTTTGATGGTCTCTTGGGCAGGCTTAATTCTGCCAGCAAACTGTTTTGCACTGCTGTCTGGAATTCACATCTTTGACATTGATTCCCATCACAGCTGCATGAACTGCTTCTCTAACTTCAGACTTCTCCAGGTCCAGACAAGGGTTTTTAAGTGTCACCATCATGTAGCGAACCAGACCCATTCCCAACCCTCAACTTCCCCTTAGAGCTCACCAAACATATGCTCCAGTCACGTTCACAACTCTGTAAATAAAGTTAGCTGGACCCAAGACACTGACCGAGCTGGCTCACCCTTCCACCACCCTGGAATGCTGAAATGCTGGACCAGGCCACGTGTTTTGCCACCCCTCTCATTGACCTCCCACTGACTGGTCCACCTGATGTGTGACAGCACAAGCACATCCCTATTTCCTGAAAGTCCTCTGGAAACCGACCTTCTTCATACCTACATGCACCCACATTCCTATCCACAACCTGCAGCATGAACACTCTTTCTCGTGTGAATGCTGAGTCGTAATGTCCCAGTATAGCAATAACAATCTGCAATTACCATTAAGAACAAAACTGCCACTGCTGATATTTTTTTCCTCATTTGGAACCCTCTGTAACCAGGCAGTTACATGATGCCATTCCAACCTCAGCTGCATCTATGGAAACACCATAACATTGGGTGCACTGAGGCCTTTTTCCCACTGAAACCTATCAACAATCAGGATGTATACACCCCGGGAACCTGGGAAAGCTAGGAAAAACCCAGAAATTTTTTCATCTGGGAGAAAACCAGAAATTTTTAGAATTCTGGGAATTTTTCAGTTACATTTTTTAAATTTTGTATGGTAAGAACTGAACCTCTTAGAAAAAAATTTATTTTAGCCTAATACCACAGAATAATACTGCAGCAGTAAATCATAAATGAGAGACAAACACCAAAATAAATGCACCATTCACAGTAACAAAATACAGTGCGCATACAGGCATCTGGCAATGGCAAGGAAAGCATTTCTGAAGAAGAGAAATTTGTTAACATCGACTATAGATTTAAGTGTCAGGAAGTCGTTTCTGAAAGTATTTGTATGGAGTGTAGCCATGCATGGAAGTGAAACGTGGACGATAAATAGTTTGGACAAGAAGAGAATAGAAGCTTTCGAATGTGATGCTACAGAAGAATGCTGAAGATTAGATGGGTAGATCACATAACTAATGAGGATGTATTGAATAGAATTGGGGAGAAGAGGAGTTTGTGGTACAACTTGACAAGAAGAAGGGACCAGTTGGTAGGACATGTTCTGAGGCATCAAAGGATCACAAATTAGCATCAGAGGGCAGCGTGGAGGGTAAAAATCGTAGAGGGAGACCAAGAGATGAATACACTAAGCAGATTCAGAAGGATGTATGTTGCAGTAAATACTGGGAGATGAAGAAGCTTGTGCAGGATAGAGTAGCATGAAGAGCTGCATCAAACTAGTCTCAGGACTGGAGACCACAACAACAACAGCAACACAGGCATTTGCTTACAGGGTCATTCCATGCCAAGTGGTCTAGAGGCTCCCACATGACCCTCATGGATTTTGATGAAATTTTGTATGAACATTCACACATGTTCTCAATGAAACACTGGTAAAGTTTCAGTTTCAGAAATTCAATACTTTTGGAGATACAGTCACTTGTTTAAGACCAAAGCACAGCTTTCTATAGTGCGTCCTTGAATTTTCAGCAACTTTGAGATGAGACACCTCTGTAAGTATTTGCATGAAAGAAACAAAACTTGGCCATCTTATATAACTTTTAGAGCTCTTTAAAGTAAAATATTAAGAAAAGGATTTCTGAGCAATTTTTATATAGATAATTTGAAGCAAAGTTGGGCGAAAAAATAGCTGTTTTAAAAAAAATGAGAACTTTAGTTTTTTATATCTCCAAAAGTAATTGTGGGATGTACATGAAACTTTGCACACCGTAACTCACCAACACAAGGTTTTAGAATATAAAATTTCATTCTCCTCTTGCTTTCCATTATTTCACAAATCTAGGGTAAAGTTGACGATTTTTCAAAAAGTGCTAAAAATGGGTATTTTTAGTCAAATTTTTCAAAAAGTGTTATCTCCAAACTCTTCTAAACTATGGTCAATAGAAAGAGCATATTTTAAACTATCTAGAATAGTGGATTTGGTTTTGCAATGCAAGCATATAAAGCCCTAAAAAGTAGCATCATCAAAGAGGTGCACTGGAAGTTTGAACACATTTTTCTGGCACTCAAATTATAGCCTAAAAATTTTATTTTGCCTTATACATGTTTATTAATGTTTGGGATAAGTGAAATAAAAAGTCCTGATGAATAGGACCTAGCTTAAGTCCGAATAGCAAAAGAATAAAAATAGAAACAATGTTATTTCTTTTTATTAATTTTCACCCCCCCCCCCCCCCCCACTCTCTCTCTCTCTCTCTCTCTCTCTCTCTCTCTCTCTCTCTCACACACACACACACACACACACACACACACACACAATTATTATTAAGAATGAATGTAAATCATAAAAATTATTTGCATAATGATCTAATTATTAGTTGCCTGTTTAATGAACAACACCACCTTACTCATGGAAAAGAAGTGTATAAATGAGTTGCTATGGTCCATGGTGGCTTAACCACTACTAGTTTCATTTCACCTGAGAAAACCAGCATTCCCATTGCCATAGGGGCCACGCCCGATAGCTTAGCAACAACAGCCATGGGTGGGTTTCTTTACCACAGGATCCCAAGCCTGATAAGGGTTTCTTTACACAGGTTCCCAAGCCTGATAGTAAAATTATTTAAGTGCCCTGTGTAAAATTAGAAGGCACTCTTGGGTTCCTTAGATTGTTTCCTCTAACCTATTTCAATTTTTGATATGCTACATTAATTTTCTGATGAATATCAAGAGGAATGGTGTATTGCCGGCCAGACGAATTTACTGATGGAGCTGGAATAACTGCAATAATGTGGTATTCCGGAACCCAGCACTTGTCACTTCTTGGTGACCAATAAAATGAATTTGCTGGACCATGTGGGCGCATAAAGTTTATTAATGCATCCCTTTGCTCTGTGGAGGTCTCACAGATATCCCCAATCCACCACACGTTTTCATAGATGCATGCAACATTTTGTCCTGGTTGGAGAGCAGACATTAATATGCCTCCTTCATTACTGTGACCCATTTTAGCTAGAAAAGATGAACAGTCATTTGAAACTCTGCTGACCTGAATTGTTGTTTCATCAATAGGTAAAAAGTGATGATTTTCTCTAGTGCCTGCTACAGTTTGTTCAGTTTTAAACCTCTCTTCTTGTGACACAATATTTTTTTAATTTCATCTTTACTGACAAAAACAAATTTAATTCCATTAATCTTTTCAGAGCAGAAGTGAAACAGATCTAGTGGATAGTCCATTAAGTGGCTGTTGCAAGCTTGCTCTTGCTGCTAACCGCTTTGTGGTACCTCCAATCCCATCACAAGGTGATTTCCCGTGACTAGTAGCAAAAAAATTCCATTCGGCTGTCATTCCAAAATCACTCTTATGATAGCACAAATTTAGGAAATTCTTGAAATTTTTATATTAAGCACTGGAACCATCACTGAAATAATGAATGTGGGATATCTGTGCAAACCGTGCTTTTATATATTTGATGAGCTCCTTGACAAAAACGTGAACTGTAATAGTGTCATGCCACAAACAATCACTGATAATGCAAAAACTTATAGATTCCACTTTCTCATTTTGACAAAAGTAGATAACAAATGGATGAATTGTTGCTTGACCATTGTCCCAGTGGAAGCCTTGCACAGCATCCTGAGTGATAAAGGAATAATTTTCTGCAAAATCCATTAGGGCAACAAGCTCTTCGTCTTTCAGATGACATTTAAGGCCTTTAAGATGCAAGCTTTGATGCTTGGCAATGTAATGATGGCATGACAGACTCCATATTTTATTTTTTACATCTTCAATAAATTCATCCACTACCATTTGCTTCGTGTACAGTGTGGCCCAATCGGTATGTATCCATTGCTTAAACACAATAACTTCCTGTGGCTCATGATCTAGGAAATAGCTAGCAATTTCAGATGCTATAGCTTCGGGCCCAGGACACCTTTCACAGCGATGTAGCATGCACTGTTTAGAGTTCAAACTGCAAACTGCCTTGCTGAGAATCTCCTTATAATTTTCACATATACCAGCTCCGCTAAGCATAAGCTTAACATTTTGGTGAATTGTACAGATGCAAACTGCATGCATTCTAGCTGATCCTACTGTTACACGCCATTTGGGTTTAAGTTCACAAAACTCTGAGAACCCTATTTCAGGACCATTTATATTCTTATAGATAACATACATTTCCCGTAAATTGCAAAGTAACAATCTTTTCTGCATGTATGTCTTTCTATCTAAAAGTGTAACTGAAATACTATCTTTTTTTCCAGGGCACAGCCTACTGTACTCATCATCTTCACAAAAATTTCGCACTCTACTAACAACTTCTGCTGGTAATTTCCTGCTTTGCCTAATTTCGGGAAGTGCCAAAATGCCCTTCTCTGCCTTAAGCTTCTGAGCATTCTTCACCATTCTTTCGGACACACCGAACTGAGCTGCTGTTTGCCTGACTGTCCAACTTACAGGTGCCAAGGTTAAAATTTGCATCTGTTCTTTATGAATTGCATTCTGCATCTTGGCTTTCAGTTCGATCAGCAAATGTGCATAGTCGGCACAGTTTCCACATTCCTTAATTTCACTAGCATCTTCTACTTGTCAGTTTACTCCCATTGCATTTACAATTCTGTTTTTAATCACATTTTGAACCTTTTGAATTTTCTTCTTCACATATTGGGGCTTATCTCTGTAGCTTACTGTTCTCTTCAGGGGTGAAATACCGCTAGACAACAAGCTACTATTTAATTCTTCTTTTGGTGTAAAGTCCTCATCAGAATGTGATGATGAGGCTGATAAAGCTTCGTAGAAGTATTTATTTAAGGTAGTCCTGCAAGCTGGACAAATTTTCTGACCTGGCTTTATGTTATTAACAAGCTGCTTCTTCAACATATCAGAAGCCTTATTAGCTGTTTCAGTTTCAAGAGTGCGAATTCCTGCCTTAACATTATGATTCACATTCCCAAAGGGATTGAAGCATTTTTTTTGTAACCTCTCATATTGTGTCAATAACAGGGCTTCATGGTGTAGGCAAACTTGAGAGGTACTGTCCAGCTTTGCTTCAGAACGTCGGACCAACAACTCTTTTTCCTCATCACTAAAACACGCAAACCATTTTAGAGCACCTTTTTTGGCAAAGAAAGTGACATGACACTTTGTTCCACTATCTCCTTGACCAATTGAGCAGGAAGGTATGCTGTTCCCTTCTGCATCAATCTCTAATCAGTAACTAAATAATGTATTTGGCCTCTAAGTGCAAACTATAATCTGCTTAATTTTCAGACAAATTGCTATTGAATGAAATTATACACAATGTATAATACCAATGAAAAAATCTAATAAGAGATATATGCTATAAAAGACACAATCAAAACAATTTTTTGTAAATTAGATTACAAACTTTGATGGTCTTACGAATCACTTAACAAGCCACACTCACTCAAGAGAACCCACTCACTATGCTGCAGACACACCACTGAAATACTGATTGTTCAAACAAGGCTCACAATAATGAAACAATCTGATTGTTAAAGTACTTGTTACCATTATATTTTCTATAAACAGCGAATCCTGTGAATTTTCTCTGTGAAACTAGTGGTTACGTATTTACCAAGCTAGTAGGCTACATTTAAGTGTGATTAAATACAAAATTAAAACTCTTAGATGTTTAACCAACCAATTTCACGTTTCCCTAATAACTTTAAGACAAAAATTCACAGGTTACAACACCTAGGTATTAAAATCTCTGCAATACTGATCGGAAAATTTACATCACTTGATGCATGGTTCAAGCAAACCGATTCTTTTTTGGAAAAATGTTTTATACAATTGAATACAAAAATTAGGTCATTTTCCACTTGTAAATATTTACAATTTTGAGAAGTACAAAAAATATGAAGCTATTATTCATTGAATTCTTTATGATCTGTCAATTTTTTTTTTTTTTTTTTTTTTTTTTTTTTACAAATAAGAAGAGTTTTATGCATATGAACACTTATGATAAAAGCAGAAGTGCTACTTCTCATAGTTTTCAAGTTTTTCTGACAGTCTCATTGCCTATTTACCAGATCTTTTTATTTTAATTATTCAAGGCACTAATAAACATTTATTAATCATAATAAAAGGTTTCAGGTATAATTTGAGTGCCAGAAAAATGTATTCAAACTTCCAGTGCGCCTCTTTGATGATGCTACTTTTTAGGGCTTTATATGCTTGCATTGCAAAACCAAATCCACTTTTCTAAATAGTTTAGAATATGCTCTTTCTAATGACCATAGTTTAGAAGAGGTTGGAGATAACACTTTTTTTGAAAAAATTTGATTAAAAATACCCATTTTTAGCACTTTTGAAAAATCGTCAACTTCACCCTAGATTTGTGAAATAATGGAAAGCAATAGGAAAATGAAATTTTGTATTCTAAGACCTTGTGTTGGTGAGTTATGGTGTACAAAGTTTCATGTACATCCCACAATTACTTTTGGAGATATAAAAAACTAAAGTTCGCATTTTTTTTAAACAGCTATTTTTTCGCCCAACTTTGTTTCAAATTATCTATATGAAAATTGCTCAGAAATCCTTTTCTTAATATTTCACTTTAAGGAGCTCTAAAAGTTGTATAAGATGGCCAAGTTTTGTTTCTTTCATGCAAATACTTACAGAGATATCTCATCTCAAAGTTGCTGAAAATTCAAGGATGCACTTTTGGAAACTGTGCTATGGTTTCAAACAAGTGACTATATCTCTTCAAATATTGAATTTCTGAAACTGAAGCTTTACCAGTGTTCATTGAGAACATGTGTGAATGTTCATACAAAATTTAATCAAAATCCATGAGGGTCATGTGGGAACATTTGTCGATATTAGACCACTTGGCATGGAATGGCCCTACAGCAAAATATATCAAAGGCTTTGCAAAGACTATGCAATACATCATGACAACAAACTGTTTTTGATGAGTGTGGCATCACAAATGTTTAAATGAGGTTCATTTGAGCAGTTGCCAGCAGTCATATGCAAACATGCAGAGTTGAAGTCACATATGAGTAGTGTCCTCTTCTGCTTCCAGCGACTTAAAAGTGTTGCTGTTAAGCAGCCAGATGCTACCAGGAAAAATTTTCTGGTGCGCACAAGCAGCCAGATTTGCATATGCGCAAGACAGTCTGACTTGTAGTGCAGTGCGGGAAGGGGGTCGGTGCTAGTCTGCACGTGGTCCGTGTTTACGTTTTGTGATTTTCCAGTTTTCTCTTCACTCTCACATCAAATGATAACAAAATGGATTTCTGTGGTTGGGAGCTATCAACTGAATTAAAGTACACGTAATTACGGATGACTAAAATATGTTATTAGTTTCTGTTTTCTGATTTTATTTCACTTGCATATTAGTGGAATTCAAGAATTAATTGCCTTGCAGAAATTGAAGTTATTTTTGTCGATTTGCAAAAGAAATTTGTCTTTATTAATTTTTTCTGCAGAAGCAGTCAACTTATTTGAAACAAAGTGTTTCATTCCATACTATTTTCTAGTGTCAACTATTCACTGAACTTCAAGTACACATAATAAAGAACCAAACATGAAATAATACTGGTACTATATGGCAACTGGCATCCCATAGCCACATGGAAAAGCTTCATTAAATACCAGGTAGGAGCCTACTTCATTGTGACTCTGGACATTTGAACGTGCACTTTATGCAAACTATGCATTTCAGTAAAGTTTATGAAATTTCAATGCCCTTGGAGTAGTCTCTAATGTCCTGTTTCTTTTATAACATAATGTAAGATCTTTTAATGCTTTTTACATATGAACCTAAATTAATGGCCCCTAAATACATAGTACTGAATAACATGTTTTGTTTCAAATATATTTACAGCTTTAGCAGAATTTTACATAACTGCCTTTCATGAAAACCAATGTTTTTCAATCACAAGACATGTTTCAACACTTGTCTAGTACCTCCTCTAAGCTTGACATTATTTCTTAATTTTTGTTGTTTACCTCTTAAATTTACAAAATGCCATTCTTCAGTAAATTATGCACTGGCAGATCACTGTGTTTTATCATAACTCCGCACAAGGCTTTTTTATTAACTCCTGGAGTAGAAACTTCCAATTATTATAAAGTTTTGTGGCTTCACAAACAACCTTGTTAACTTTTTATACAATTTGAAAAAGTCATGAAAAACTTATTGTCCTTCGTTCTGGTGTACACAAAAAATGTATTTTTTAAAAGAAATCTGTATTCCCCTTTTGCAGTGCTGTATGGATGAAAACCTGATTGTAAATGCTATGTAACAGTATTTCACAGAGTGAATAAAAACAAAATATATGTTAATTCACCACACAGCAAAATATTAGGTTACTTTGAGTTGTAAAGTCTAGTTTTGAAATGAATATTATGCCAAGGACGCCTTTTGTATTTTGTAATCCTTATCACCACATAGCAAAGTATAAGGTTACTTTGAGTTGTACAGTCTAGTGTTGAAATGAATATTATGCCAAGGACTCCTTTTGTATTTTGCATTCCTTATCTGGACAGGATACGATAAAACAATTGCCGTAAGTAAAGCTCCTTATATCCCCTCCAAACAACACTCCACAGTGCTGCACATGGTCACGTAATGCCCCACTACACACAAAATTCCAAACAGAAATGCGGCAAAAGGCATATGAGCACAGCAAACACCAAGCATAGGCTTCCTACATCATCGTAGCTGCGCATGCACAGTAATGCTTAGTTTTTGGCATTCTCTGGTAACTCCTCAAATGAATCTGTTTCTAACAGATCATGGGAATATATTGTGAATAGTCATTTAAGAAGCATTACTTTCAAAGTAAATTTCCTTTTACACAAGATGAATTATGTTATGTGTGATAATGTGTGATGCATTTCTTTAAAATTTTACTGGGACATTTATGTCTGATATATTTTAAAGGGTAACACATGCAAGAAAGACCCATATTATATGTGAAAGCTAAGCTTTTCTTGTAGCTATACTATATGTATATCAATTTAAACCATTAACTTCTCCTATTTGTGTGTTCATGCTACTTAACAGTGATGTTGCTACTGGCTGACTACATCATGTGTCCTATGCTCTGTATATCTACTGTCATTGGCTGGAGAGATCACATGATGGAAGCTGTGACTGGCTCACACATCGCAATCTTGATTTCAATGCTTTAGAAACTAACGTTCAGTGTTTGGTGGAATTCATATTTATACTTTCATAATAATAAAATAAGCAGTGTACATATTGCTGCACATCAAAAATCTCTCCAAAATGTGTCACGCTTTGGTGAGTTTTGTTTCCTAAAGTGCCAGGAAGTTCTAAATCAGTCTATAAAACCTTCACCACTCACTCAAAGAACAGACAAGTTTTAAAATTCCAAGGAAAAGTATGCTATCACTTAAGATAGAGAAAGTGCATTTCTACCCATGAAAAAGAGCATACTCACCTGGGAAAAAGTGTATTTTAAACAGGAAATCTGGGAAAACCCAGGAAATTTTTATTCCTTGTCAAGGTATACACCATGACAATATTAGGCTGTGAGGCAGTTGCACCAACTTCAGCTCTTTTAGGTTCTGGTTATTGTTAAAATTCATTCGTGGTCATGTATTTTTTCACATTCCTACCATTTTATTTATGAGTTGAAAAGCAGTTTCATTTTGTTTTTGCTTACTAATAATAATTATGATCTGTTGTACCCATCCCTTAATGATTTCTTAATATGCTTCTCAGCTGTAAACTTCTATTATGAGTTTCCACACTTGATACACTACCCATGATACTTTCTTCGCAAGATCGTAAATTGTTTCATAAATTCATAATTTCATGGAACACTCTCTCGTTAGTGCTATTGTCCTAATATTGAAACCACATAGCACATTTAGTGTTATCGTTACTCATTATCTATGTGATTGGATACCTGATCCAGAACAACTTAAGTTGTGCCATCATCACATTTTAATTTTCCTATGGGCCTCATAATAATGTCTTCATCAAACTGTGTCACCAGTACCTATTGGCTTCACAATGATGCCTTCATCAAACTGTGTCACCAGTACATGTTATGATTGGAGTACTCTGTCATTATTGTCTTTGTTGGCAAATACTGGTTAACAATGTCCCAAAAGGGCTATTCTGAGAATTCTGTCACTTATATACCCTGATACTAAAGCTTTCTTTATGATGGGCTCAAGAAATGTTCCTTTGTAACTGTGTTATCAACATGTTCTTCAACCACCTGGAATGTACCCATTTCAGAAAATTTTAGGTCTTCCACACCCACTGATGACTGGTAAGCTGAAACTGTAAGAATGTATTAATCTCCTAAAAGGATAACAGCACTGTATTTGTTGTTCTTACTTTCACTCATTACCTCCTAACTAATTTTGCACTGTACTGCATGCACTACTTACACTGGTGTCGGAAAAGTATTTGCTACAACTATAGCACAAGTTTTAACACTACTGTTGTTGTAGACAGAACAAGGTAGCTTGAGACACATTTTTTCGGCCTGCCAATATAATGATGTCCTTCAAATATACAACTCCAACACCTTTTCGCAATCTCTATGCTCAATGTCATTCCATTCACCCCTACTTCAATGCTTCCATCCATGTGGTTTTTAACCATGAGCTTGATATTCACTGAATGTGGCACCAGTCTCATTTTTCAGAGTGCCAATTGGTTCCCCTGGCCTCCTAATGCAACTGCATATCCTTGTCACCTATGTTTAACATGATCGCCCATACTGACTACATGGTCATGTGCCTAATCTATATTTCCACACCAACTGAATCAGTTTGACTCCTCTACCAGGACACGCATTCAACAACACCCTCACACGTGTCCTGGTCTGTACGTACTCAGCACCCTACCCCTCATATCTCTCTTTATCTATCTACCTCTTTATTTGTTTATTTATTTATTATTATATTTTTAGAGTCTTCTTTAACTCCACATAACTGTTGAAAGTACAGCCACTCTCCTAGCATTATAAGAGACCTATCACTGCCTCTCATCAAACACATTTGTTGAGTCCCAGTCTTGTCTCTCTGTTGGTTCCTGTATGATTCTTGTTACAAATGGAAGACCTTTATATAACCAAGAACTTAAGGAATACTGATTCCATTGAAGTTGGAATAACAGTTAGAGGTGTTAGCTCTTCCAAATATCGAGGTCAGATTCACTTAGAGGTCTTGGAACTTGCTTTGTATGGACTAAAAAGAGACTGGGCTAACCACACTTACTCATTATTCAATATGAGTGTGTCTTATCTTTTCCATGCCAATATCCTACTTTGTGTTAGCAGAAGAGCCAACACCGTGTTACGAGTGGAGGCCGAAATGCACGCGTTTTAGCTCACGCAGGCTGGCGTGAGAAGGGAAGAACTATACTGACGTGAGGTCTGGAACATGACACGGAATGAGAATGCAGGAAGCGGATGTAATTAGTCTGATACTTAACTTTAATCCATTAATGATGAATGTCGCTCTTGATGGTACATACATGAGTCACAATATTATCTGTTCAGAATACATTCTTGAAGATAGTACTTATAGTAACTGAATATGGCGCCTTGCTAGGTCGTAGCTGAAGGCTATGCTAAACTGTCGTCTCTGCAAATGAGAGCATATGTAGACAGTGAACCATCGTTAGCAAAGTCGGCTGTACAACTGGGGCGAGTGCTAGGGAGTCTCTCTCTAGACTAGACCTGCCGTGTGGCGGCGCTCGGTCTGCAATCACCAATAGTGGTGACACGCGGGTCCGACGTATACTAACAGACCGTGGGCGATTTAAAGGCTACCACCTAGCAAGTGTGGTGTCTGGCGGTGACACCACACCCTAGCTCTGTGGGCATGTCAGTACTTGTGTCTTTATCTTCAACAAAGCATCACATATAATATCTTCATGACATGCCTGTTGAATCTCAAGGCAGCCACTACTCGCTACCCTAACTACAGCACATGTACTACTGCCAGTATGGATTAGAGTAACAACGAGATCATTATCGTCTACTACATGCTGCTTTGTAAAATGGTCTGAAGATACTTACACATACCTCTCTTGTTATCCTGTCATCGAATGCCTCCTTGGTTACTTTCTTCTATATCACATCATTTCCCTGTCCAATAGTGCAGCTAAATGAATTTCAGTTATATAAATTCATGATATCTCTTCTTTCAGGCATGTCTCAAGGAACAGATACCATGGGGAATCCGCAGCTGAGAACACCATTTTTGCTCATCACCGCTGATTCCGCATAATGTCCCACAGCAGCTGAAAGCAGTGATCTCCCTTCAAATTACATATACAATTTCAGTTATGTGAACTGCGGGGATGTAGACACTATCCACTGATATGAATTCAGTATTTACTGCCAACACATGGATTTCCTTTGGAGACACAGTGCAGATGTGATGTGACGGCAACTGCCTCACTGATCATGATACTTGCTAGTTGATATGTCATTATTTGCTATGTTATTGCCTTGTATGTTGTGTAATGTTTAATTACTTGTTGTCTGATGTACCGTTGTCTGTGCTACCAACCCACTCATAGCTACCTTACTTGCCCCTATGTTAAAAGGTGTCTTCTGTTTATTATTCCTCAGAAACTGCCAGCTCACTGCAACATTCTTATGCAGAGAACTGATTTACACAATATAATCTGTACACTCCATGTGCCATTGGGCCAATAAGCCACCCAGGTTTTGCCATTGGGTGTGACCTCTTTCCTTTCATATACAATCACGTATACGACCAGTGCAGCTACCTTGTCGCCAAAAACCCTACACTTTCAGTGTCGACTCTTGCTAGGTCAGAATATCTCGGTATGTATTTCATGTTTGTGCTTTTCCCTTGTCAACTGCATCTGCCATTGTCCCCAGACCTCATCTATTATCTATCTATACCAGAACCATAAAAAAGCAACCAGTCAGTCTGTTCTATAACGAACAATCAAAACATTTCCATTTGAAGGCCAAACAGTCCAGATCAAGAAAAATTGCCATGATCATTGAGACAATTATCTCATCAGCAATGCACCAGGCTGAAGATACCTATCTACTAAAAAACTGTGTCCTTCAGCATGAAGAAGTCTGTACCCGCCTGCTGAATATTTGCCTCTGATAGGAATCGTCAATCCTTCGAAGATTTATTAAGGAACAGAAGGCACGATGATCAAATGGGGAAAGATCAGCACTACAGGGCAGGTGTCTGAGTGTCTCCCACTTGAGTTGGTGTAACTTCCGCATTACAACATTTGCGATACGGGGACGTCTGTTATTATAGAAAAGCAGCACCCATTGTTGCACCAATCCACAATGGCAGTTTTTGACAGACTTGCTGCCCCATACACATTCTTTATTCGCCAATGGATGTCTGCCAGCATCTGTCTTTCGGCAGCCAAGGAAAGAATAACAGCACTCTGGTCCTGTTTCGATGCAGTTGCTAATAATGTCGCCATAGTTCACAATTCTGCACTTACTGCACACATGTTGGAAAGACACTAATGCCACAATAATCCCTTGCCTATATGTCAGTGCTTATATAAGCTCATCACACTTGCACTATGTTGCATATACACTGCAGCAACACCTTCAAATGGAAACTTTCTGATTGCCCCTTATAACTCGTCCCTCCCCTATGAATTTCTGCTTTCAGTCCAGTGACAAATCAGCAATGTTATGTAGTGCGCAAGACAGGGATTGACTGGAAAGCTATAATTTGGAAGTAGAACCATATTTCCCAATCCTATCAAAAAACATTCCATCCTCTTACCTGTAAAATCCTCCATGTGTAAATCCATGATTTTGAAATTTATCTTGACCTAAGCCTAGTACCAACCTGGTTAGCATTAATATTCAGTCGAAGTTGCGAAACAGACACCAACTCTGTATTTATTTATTTATTTATTTATTTTTCAAACCAACTAGTAGCATTGAAAACTGAGCTTTGCTCTGTAAGCACATGACAGGCTCACTGTATGGGTAAACCTACCAATTACCTGCACCAGCTGCAAAATTGAATACAATTGGTTACATACTTTTCCTGTTGCATGGGAAACATGCAGAACCACATAACCTGGCAGACCATGACTTACTAGCAGTTAGCAATTACTGACAAACACAGCCTACCATAACACTTGCTCACTTGCAACACTGTTTTAAAACAAAGAATTATTTCCAATCAGACTTAATGATTCGAACAGACAGTTCTGACAGTGAGATAGCCCGTATGTTGATGGAAATCAGCAAACCCCCCGTGCCCACGGATTGTGACTGCAGTAGAGTCACCCATATTTATTCCTCTCCATAAAAGTAAACTGTATGACTATACCATCTGTTATGACCATAGATGCATTCCACAGACCTACTTGTCACTATGAATAGTAGCAGTTTGCTATTCAATAGTTCCCATTACAAAGTTATCACACCTTCTTTTAAGCTATTACTGCAACTAGAATACTATTTCTGTGTAAGCCTGGAACCGTTTCTGTTGTATATACCTGAACTACCCTTGGAGGTACACTCTCATGACAACTGGCTGATGCAACTCAATCTTACAGATGACCATTTGCTGGGATCCACTAACAGACTCACTGTTCATGAAAAATGGCAGATCAGTATGGATTGCCATTGCACAAATTAATGAGTGGCACAGACAAGGACACACATTAATCACAACATTGCCTAGCAAGATTTTAGTTCCTCTAGTTCTAGTATTTTTGGGAATTGCCTTATGGCGTCTATAGGAAAAAGGGTTACTGTAAGTAACTTGTGAGATTGCCTAAGAAAGTTGTTCTTGAGTCTCGGCCACAAGGCAATTACAGAGGCATGTACCCTGTAGTAACCAAAACCAACCGCGGGAACGCCTTGGGCTGCGGGATCGGAGCCGCCAGGCGGGGAAGCTGCCAGCGGTGAAGCACACACCACCAGGTAAACACAAGGAGAAGTCGGACGACAGAGCAACAACAACCGACAACAACCAACAACGACCGACTATGACCGACACAACAAGAAAGAGATAAACAATGGAGGCTTGTAGAAACCACAACACCAAACACCAACAGTAAATCCACTCGGAACCAGAGCCAGGCAAATGTCAACAACGAGCAACGACCAGAACGCAGTACCGCCGTGATAGAGACGCAATCCAGAGCAAGTACCGGTTCGACTGGACTACACAGAGCGGGTCCCTGTATACGAAACCGGAGGGAGCGGCTATTGGCCGCGGTCTGCACATGGTGTAACGGTGGCACCCTCGCTGTGCGAGAGCCGCTGCGTGGAAGAGCCGCCACGGACGCGGCGCCCTCTATGGGCTGGCCACATCCATTTGTTCTGGCGCGTGTTCAACTTCCGCGGCGGGAGGTACTAGATACCCTTCTGAAGTTCTATGTTTAATTGTTAAGAGCTACTTGTGTAAGCCCTGACTACAAAGGATGTTTCAGTTGAAGCATTAGGTATGTAGTGAAATACTGAACTGTCAATGTGAATAGTATATGACTTTGTGTATTATTGAGGTATTTAGCTGAACTGTATGAAAGTGAAGCAGTACTTGCATTAAACTGTAGATATGTGAGATGAAATGAACTATTAATTAGTGACAGAGTGGACTACTTTTTCCACTAAATAGTATAATACTTTGCTTAAAAATGCTTCACAGCCAATTTTACTATTTATTTTAATGGGTGTCATACAAGACAATTAGCTATAAAAGGGTAGTAGAATTTCTCGTCATTGTTTGAATTCACTTGCTGCGTTTGTGGAATCAAGAGACAACCATGTTTCTAAGTTTCACCTCATTGAATTTGTACCTTGGAGCATGCACAAATAGTAATGGTGAATATGTTAAGAAAATGTTGAAGTTGACAGTGTTTAGTACAGACAGATAGCAGTGACGTACTGATGATAATGGGTTTATTACTGAACACCTGTCCCCTCCCCCTCCACCCAGAATGATGAGACTTTATGCCAGGTGTGCCCATACCAATAAATCATGAACATTTCTCTACAGATCTGACACCACATATAACCAAAATATTGTGCCCAGAATCTGAGTTGTAGTCTGCAGCTTAATTGGTCTTTTATCTGGATTAATGTGCCTAATGCATAAATTTCTTTCAAATCTGTAATAAGAGTTCAACCTATTTGTAATGGTTTACTTCTGTAAGCCTCCATGAGTAAGTAGAGCAAGCACTGGGAAAGTTTCTAGAAAAATTAAGGATGATTGGACTGTGGTTTACTAAGAACCCAAGTAATACTTACGTAACAGTTAATACAAAGAATGACAGTCACATATATTCACCGACACTAAATAAAGTTCACGTCCTAATTTAGCTGGCCTTCAGCCATATTATAGCATCAGGTACAACATGCTGGGTAACACCTGTACTTGTAAGTCTTGGCCCCCTCGTTCTTGACATAATTATCAGAATTCAGCAATGTGGCAACTTTATCAGAGAACTTTTTAGAATTAAACCTCTTTTTTACTGTTTAATCTCCCCCTGGACCCTCACCAATGCAACCACACAGAGTGTTGGAGTTCCACAGTTGGACAATTCATGGGATGAGCAGGAGCTTGGTAAGCACCATTTACTCCCAGCAGCTGTGAATCAACCTAGCTGCAGCTAATGACCATGCCGCTTCACCAACACAACACACCATGTTGCTCCGCCACTGCCCTGGTCCACCAGAATCAAGGCTTTGAAAGGCAAGAAAACATCAAACAAAATGTTCTCTGTAACTGCAACCACCCTGAAACCACAGAAAATATCAAAATGATGACTGTAAAAATCGCACCTGCACACATCTGATTATTATGTAACACTAAAACCACCCTCCCTTAGCTCATAAGGCCCCTTTGATAGCACTGCCTGTTCAAAGGAGTTCTCAGGCACTGCCTGTCCAAAGGAGTTTTTAATCTTTTCAATCACTTGCATTTTATAAAACGTTAATATTCTAATTCTGCAGAAGGCAGAAGAATGTGCAACAGCCACGTGTTGAGAGGGAGTAGGGAGAAAATTATTTTAAAATTTTATTTCTCAGCTGGTACAGCTGTACTTGAACTGGTTGCTTTTAAGACTGGTCACACCCTGTCCACAGTCCCAGTACAACGAGGATCTCAGCATGGTTCTCATGCTGAAAGTACCAACACTGACAGAGAGGTACATTGGAAAAGCATTGATCACAAACTTCGACCAACAGGAGTTATAAATTTTAGTACTCAAAACTAAGTAAACAAATTTCACAGAAGATTATAACGACAAAACAACTTCAGCAGTTCATTGTTCCCATTGTAATAATAATAGCTGAAACAAAAGCATCTAAAATCTGAGCAATAAGCACTGGCTTCTGTACAGAAAATAGAATCTTTGCGGACACTGTGTTAGTGATAAGTATTGTTATGTGCATGTCCTGTACAACATCACAAAATTAGAATCAGTTATTATGATACACCTGTATACAGTCTTTCTGTTCTGTATCGGAACACTTCATGAGATTTCTTCAGACGGTCTGCTTTCTCCATAGTATGCAATGACATGCACAGTATGAATGTTTAAAGGCTGTAATACAGAATATCAATGCATCCAATATGCAACTGAACTTACTGTGTTAATAGTGGCCCAACAATACATATGTGTATACTACTGTGCTCTCTGATTCTATCTATTGCACCATAAACAACTGTTAGTTCTCAAATTCCATGGTCAATGTCTCACGCAATGTATAGTACCATAGTATAAATTGCATTTCTGAACTTATGTTTACTATTTAATAATAAATTACATTTATTCTATATTTCATCTCAATGAGTAGTTTTTGTGTATTTTCAACATTCCCTGAGTTATGTTATCAGGGTGTACACGTGGACAAGGAAAAAAAAATTCCCGGATTTCTACCGGATTTCCCGGTTAAAAATAAACTTTCTCCTGGGTGAAAACATACTTTTTGCCTGTTAACTGACAGTATATTTTCTCTTGGAACTGTATAACTTATCACACCTTTGAATGGTTATGGTTTTATACACAGGCGTACAATTTCCCGGCGCTTTAGAAAACGAAACTCAGGGAAAAAGACACGTTTTGGAAAGATCTTTGATGTACAGCAAAATGTACGCTGCACATTTTCGTATTACGAAAGTATAAATTTGAATTCCACCAAACACCACATTTTACTTTCCGAAGCATTGAAATCGAGATTGCGATGTGCTTTTGTAAGCCAGTCATAGCTCACGCCACGTGATCTCGCCAGCCGATTGACAGCGGATATCCAAAGCTTAGGACACATGATGTAGTCAGCCAATAGCCACATCACCGTTAAGTAGCACGAACACACAAACAGGAAATGTTAATGTTTTAAATTAATATACATAGAGTTGCTACAAGAAAAGCAAAGCATTCACATATAATAATGGTTTTAAGGTTAATACGCTGCAAGAGAAGCTAAGCTTTCACATATAATGTTGGTCTTTTATGCGCATATTACACTTTAAGATGCGCCAGTAAAATTTCAATAATGACATAAATATCTGATCTTCTGGGCTCGAAATTCATGTAAATGGCTAGTCATCAAAGAGTTGATTTTTAAATCAGAGTCAAACACTCTCTGATTTACGAAATTCATCGTACATTCTCACACATAGTTCAACTTGCGTAAAAGGAAATTTACTTTGAAGGTAACGCTTTTCAAACCATTATCCAGAATATTTTCCCGCGACCTGTTAGAAATAGGTTCGTTCCAGCAGTTACCAGAGAGCGCCAGGCAACAGGCGCCATCGCGCTTGCGCAGCTACGATGACGTATGAGGCCTGTATGTTCATACACGTTAAACATTAAAGGATCTTACATTATGTCATAAAAGTAATAAGACATCAGAGGATACTCCAAGAGCATTGGAATTTCGTGACCCATACTGAAATGTGCACATTTAAAGTGCATACTTAAAGTGCACATTCGTATGTCCAGATTCCCAGTGCAGTAGGCCTCGAACTGATATTAAGCTTTTCAGTGAGGTTTTCTGGATGTAAATTTTCTTGGAGTACCAGTACTGTATTATTTTTGGTTCTTTATTAGGGCATATATATAAGTGCTAGAAGATGAAAACGTGCACTTGAAATGCAGCGAACAGTTGAAACTAGGCAATAGTGTGTAATTAAACACTTCGTTTCAAATATATTGACTGCCTCAGCAAAAAATACTAATAAAAGAAAATTTCTTTCAAATTGACAAAAATTACTTCACTGTTCTGCAATAGAATTAATGCTTGACTGTCAGAAATATAGAAATAAAATAAAATTTGAAACTAATAACATATTTTAGATTTCTGTAATTATGTTAATGTATTCGAATTCACTTGTTAGCTCCAGGCCACAGAAAACTGTTTTGTTTTCATATTTGACGTGATAGCCGTAAATGAATAGGAAACAGCAAAACCACTAAATGTAAACATGGGTCACATGGAGACTACGCACTTCCCCACTGTAAATCAGACTGCTCTGCCCATCAACGCCGGATCTACAATATTTGTGAACCAGGGCAATACTAGATAGTGCACCCCCCCCCCCCCCCCCCCCCCCCCCGCTTCTCAGGCGTTTGAGATAGGACGTCAGAATTTTAAAAAACCAGATTTTCAAAAATACGTTTATTTTGTTGCACGCATCTTTCTGAAAAGTCTGATGCATAAAACATATGTGGTCGAGGAAACGTAAGATATGTTATTTGGTCTTAAGTGTGCCAAGTGCAGTGCCACACCTCTTCACATCCCACATCACTGTATTTTACTTTGTGGAATTGAAACGTGTATATTTTGTAATGGATACCATCAAACTATATTCAGGACAGAGGAAATTAAAATGTCCTGTGGTGCGTCTCCTGCTCCCAGTCGGCCGGTTCGTCATCCTGCCCCTCTGTCTTTTAAAAAAAGAAATATTCAGAAAATTTGCACTCTTTATTCCCTATTAGCTAACAACTTGCTGCTTTGTGTGACAAAATTAAATATAGGATACATAAAACCAGTAAAGTCAAACAAGACAGCACACATTTTTTCAACCCTTAGCTCCTAGAATTCTTTTTTCTCGATTTTTGCTACAGCTTTACATAGCATGCTTTCCTTTCTGCAAAAGAATCTATTACTTCATCAAAGTTCGTTAAATGTTTTGCTACATAAAAATCGAAATGTCATTGTCTAATACTGAAAAAGCTGTTAATACAAATAGGGCCCAAGATTGTTGTGGTTTCTCGATCTGATTACGTCTATTTTGTAACTGTCTGCTGTATAAAAGAAAATAGGCATTTGTAATACTGCATCTATTGTAATAAACACTAAATAAACGAGATTGTTTTGGCATAAATGGTATTTTTATAACACCACAGAATATAATTCACAATGTACCAATATCAAATGCCTGTTAGGCCTACTACAAGCTATAAGTTTTATGTTAGGAAATAGTTTCACATTTCATTCATACTCTCTAGCTTCTGAAGCATAAGACCGAAAAGTAGTAGTACGAAGTTTTTATATAAATTTGGAATCGTCATATTCTTCCATAATTGTGAGTCCCCGTTTCTTCTCCTTCCTCATTCTAAGAAACAGTCATGTCATCACTAATTCTGTAACTATTCCTGACAATGTCAAAGCTTATTCGCCGGTTAACTTCACTAACTCCGCCAGAATCACAGGTTTAGTTATCCCGCAATTATTCTCCGATTAGACGTTGTTACATATTCGTTCAATGCGTTTTCCGTGCTACTTCAGAATAGGACTAAAAGCGGCTGCTAGTCGGAGACCATACAATTCGCCCTTACTAGTCAGCGACCAGGCCAAAAATTTTCTGTCAAAATTTCATTTTCTTGTATACCCTGAGAAGATAATACGTAATCTTTCTTACCTGTTATTCCTGTTAGTCGTTTATTTCCACTCTGGTAGTCTGAATCTATGGATTTCACTAGTAATTACAACAACGCTGATCATTCGCAAAGCCAATCAACCACATAATGAGACAGCGTTTGGCATTCATCCGTTCAGCTTTACTCCGCTCAGCTCGTATAGCCCCTTTTGTCTTCAGGAAAGTTTGTTTCTAGATTCCCCTGACAGAGACACCATGTACACTATGCATGCGTTCACAAACCAACTTATGATCCATTAAGAAATCAACTTAGAATGTGTTCAAAAACCAACAGGGATACGTTTCAAAGTCATATGAATAATCGATAGACCAACGTGCGGTGGATGCTTTTCCCGGTAGCATCTAGCTGCTTACTGCAACTACTTTCACAGCCAACAGCCATAATTCAGAAGCCAGAAGCGGGAGGAGGTACTACTCAACTGCGCATGCGCATGATCCCACTCGTAACTGTTGAAACGAATCTAATGTGAACAGTTGTGAGGTCAGCACATCGAAGGCAATTAGTTGTTACGAAGCATTGCATAGTCTTCCTAAAGCCTTGACATATTTTGCTGTTGGCACACACTTGTATGAGCACTGTTTTTTTTTTTTTTGTTGTACATGGCGCATTTCCTCTGCAATTTAAGTTTTATTTTCATTTTTCCTCTCGTTCATGTTTTAGTGCTGCATTATTATTCTGCAGTAGCGGGATACAGTAGGCTAATACCCTTTGTTAGAGTATCGGTTTTTACCAGTTAAAATGGATACAGTGGGCTAATACCCTTTGTTAGAGTATCGGTTTTTACCAGTCAAAATTACAAAAAATTAACTGAAAACAAAAACAATGACAAATTCCTGGCATTCTAAAAAATTCCCGGGTTTTTCCCGGTTTTCTCCCGGGCGAAAAAATTCCCGGGTGTTCCCCGGATCTCCCGGTTGTCCCGGGTCGTATACACCCTGGTTATGTTTAAATAATGTTGAGCATTCTTTAAAACAGCAATAAAATTGGATAGCTACATCTGGAGATAGGGCTGAACTATGTAACCTGCCCTGGGCCCAGTGGTGGCTCTCAGCAGCTCTGTGTGGGGTTGAATAAATCAGGTGGAGACTCTAAAGTAGTGACTCACCAAATAGTAACAAATCAGTACCACCCATGATTATGTTAACACTGGGAGAAAAAAAAACTTCAAATTTGTAATCAAAATCTGTAGCTACATAATTTTAAAACATAAATCATTAGTTAGTTACTAAGGAAATGAGGAAGGCAGCAATACCCTTTTACTAGTGATGCACAAATATTTTTGTACATTTGTATTATTGTAGGATTCAAACAGCATTTAAGTACACTATACACTCTTGTAAAAAAAAAAAAACACATGATAGGGATTTATTTGCATTGTGTAAAGTTTTTCTGCTTAAAAAGTTTCGAGATAAGAAACTGTAAAATACATTTTTGTCCCTCTATTATGCAATAGATGTATTACACTGATAAGGTTATAATCTTTGATGTAAGCTCTGAAAAAATTTAAATTAGACACTGCTTGAATTGCATCACCACTGGATGATATGTGATATCACTACACCCGAGGAGGGGGGAGTAAGACAATCCTCTTGCTTTAGTATCAGTAAGCCATCTACCATATTGCCATTTTCTTCTGTTTGGGCATCATTAAATGACTACATCAACTTGAGACAATTTTCAGTGCTCAACGATTTCTGGAGAATAATAACATCCCACCAATCTAAGAATAAGTAATGGGTTTTTATACTGTTTCACAGTGATGGGCAAGAATGTTACGCAATGTAGAGGGTGAGAGACAAGAATAAGCATGCACCATTCACATAGATTATTGATAATTTTTTTTAAATTTTGGACTCTACACTTTCCCTGGGGCCAGAAAATAATTGCGTAGTGTGTTCAGGGACTGGATTGTCCCTTGAGGCATGAACTTGTTAATCATGTGCATAGTGACAAATTGAACTGTAATGTATTCTGACATTACAGAGGAACTAGAGACATTCAGTAACAGTAAAAGTAAATGATACGGTTGTTGCCGACCTATCGATTGTCAACACTGCTGAGAGTCAGAGAGTGCGTGCGTGGTATGAAAATGCCTTCTTAAGCCATGTGCATACGCAGAGCTGGGTGACAGCAGAAGCCCGAAGAGAGATAGTGCACGACTGAGCAGCTTGAATGCTGAACACGTGAGCTTCCTAGAGCAGCCCAGTGAGAGTTGGAACTGTCAGCCGAGAAGGAAGGAGCTGTTGTCATCATAGCCGAGGAAGTGCACCAGAATACATAGCAACCAACGCCTGAGCAAAGGAAGGTGTGGGCATGGGAGTAGTGGCCACATCAACCTGGGCACTGTGAGCTTAATAGCTTTCTATTGAGCCTCAGCTAGGTTTTCTGGTTCATAAAAATACCTCTTTGGCTGCACTGCAAAGATAGACTAATTCAAGTGCCATCTTGAGGATTGTGTTTCAAAAACTTTGAGCAAAATCTGCACGGTTGACCTTAATGTTATTAAAGTTTAAACTTGCTTACGCAAAGTAGGAACTCAGTTCGCATTTCAAGTGGAATAACTTAATGACTGATTTTTCCAGTTTTTCAATTGTGCGGCTAGACATTGTGGCTGTCACGTCATCTTGGTATTAAATTGTGCATTACTGTTTTCCAGACCGAATTAATATAGAGTTCGTGCACCTATCACTGTGAGCTGTGTATTTAAAAACAAATATAAAATAAATAAATAAAAAAAACAGTTTGTTATATGATTGCCTTATCATTACTGTGTAATTTACTGTGGTTTTCTCTGTTACAGATGTTAACTTGTGTGTGACTATTTAAGGCACCCCGGCACAGAGCGTGGTCCACTGGCATATCGTCCTCTGCATGAGACTTCAGTTTGGTATGCCGCCACAACTAGTAAGGGGCCTCACTCCATTTTCATTAACTGTTGTTAAAGTAAGTGGTAGTTGTAAATCCTGTATTTGAGTGAAGGTGTTTAGGTCCGGCCACATCATGAAGGTTATGATGCTGCATTTTGGGCAGCAACGTGGGCGAACGGTCAGGTGTTTTTGAATTGAGTCAGTTTGTTAGTTTATTGAAATTAACTGTAGAACATTTCTAACCAAGTCAATTGTTGCTAACATATTTTTTTCTCTATAATTGTCATAGGTGTGGTCAAGTTTTAATTACCTCATTCAAAAATCTACAATCATTAGTATTAAGGTTTTTTAAATTCATTTGTTCTTTTGTCTTAAAATATTTCTTCCTGATAAAGGTTTAGAAGTTCATTTGTTCTATCTAAATTGAAAATTTTACGAACATCAGCTGTTCAAAGATCACTTAGGAATTTTACTAATTTCAAGATTTATAAAGCAACTGCTGCATTTGTTTTAAAGATTTGGCCAAATTAAATCATGGTTTTTGTTGTTCAAGTATTTAATAGCCACACAATCTTATCAGTGTGCAGGACACTTTTTTACAAAAAGGTTTGTACTATTTTCGTGACTCAGATGATAAAACCTAGATTCCCACTCTCAGCAAGATAGGAGGTTCCATCCAAGTGAGTTGCTTCTGGATAATGGGAGGGGTGGAAATACTAAAGCCAGTTCAGAAATATTGGGCTCACCAAGCCCATACTTAATCAGAACTCTCTCGGGTGCTTTCCATTTAGAATAAGTAGTGGGAGCTGAAGATTTACAAAACACTACCCCACTCGAGAAAACACGTATATCAACATAGGTTTGTTTCTTTGATACTGTACACAAAATTGAAACAAAGGGGATCCCACTTGAGAAAACAGATATATCAATATATGTTTGCTTCTTTGAAACTGTAAGTAAAATTGAAACAAAGGGATAGATCACTTCTTGAGTGTATTATATAACAATAATGCCTTCACATTGTTCAAAGACTGTGGAGAGATACCACTTCAAAGAATTGTAATCAATATTTAACATGTTCACTTCAAAGAATTGTAATCAATATTTAACATGTTCACGAATCTATTCATATAAATATTGATGTTAAGTTCGGTTTTTATCTTGCAATATACAAAGACTTAGAGAAACTAGGCTTAGTCACAAACAACATGCTGAGAAAGGGACATACACACAAGAGTAATAGACACATGCAAAGAGTTTTACAAATGCACATGTCTATAATTGACCAGCTGAAAGAGTCTTAAAGTCAAAGTCAGAACATGAAAAGATTTTGGTAATGAACAAGGCAAGAAACAAAACCTTTAACTAAATGTGGTCTACATAATGCCCAAACAGAAATAAAAAAAAAAAAAAAAGAAAATAAAGACATAGTGAATGACAGTTCATTCCTCTTTCTCTTTCTGGAGTTTGTAAAAATTATTCCTTGCATCAGAAGATAGGTAGATGAATAGAAAGGCTAGAGATACAAAGCTGAGCTAGTATTTTTTAAAGTTGCAAAATTTGACCTAAATTACTGAGTATGTTTCGTTCAATGAAATGTGGATAGTTTCATCTAGGAGGGATACAAGCATCATTACTAGTGATGTTACCATCTAATGTAATTATATCACTAGACATAGTGATATCACTTCCTCCAGTTTAAAAAAAAATTCCCAAATTTTCTGTTTTCTGGGTGGAATCAGTATTGGCAAATTTTACCCATGCACCGCAAACCTTAAAGCAGATATTATCTTCTGCTTTTCTTTTTACTCAATTTGGGTCTCCTATGGACCACAAAATAACTACGAGAGGGCTTCAAAAACTACATTGTACAGTATCATGGCAGGCCAAGTAATTCTTATTGGGTGTTACACAGCACTTCCAAGTGACTAGTCACCAAGTCCCTGTAAACAAGGGTCGGAATATTCTAGCAATTGTTCAATTTGTCCGTAACAGAAATCTGCTTCTTTGTCAAGGAGCCAGTTGAGAACCATTGTGTGAGTCCTCATCATTGAAAATCTCTTTCTATCCAAATATTCTTTCAACTTTCCAAAAAGTTGGAAATTACATGGTACAAGATTTTAATTGTATGGCAGAGATCAGCAAAATCTCGTCTGTGCAGCTTTGATTGTTTGTTGGCACCATTTCACTATAGCTGGACACAACACTGCATTTGGTCCAAATGTCTCCAGAATTTCACAGTGAACCTGTGTGCAATTAAGGCATTTTGTCCACAAGAATCATACTGCCCGTATACTTTAAATTTGCAGATGTTTCCAGTTGTTAGGCCATTTCACTCTCACACGTCATGCACCTGCTATTCATAATGCAGCAAAACTGCTTAGGCAAGACACTCAGAACATGTACTCTGTTCTGACAATGTGCCACTCTTGTGTAGTAGTCTTAACGTGGGATAACATGTGTAATTTACTTTCTCAGGTTAATACATGCTTCTGATATAAAATCCAGTTATCCAATAATTCTTTGTTGGAGTACTGTTGTTTCTTGACTTCTAACCATTTCAGTTTCCTTTTTTGATTTTCTCTGGAGATGGGAATCTAAAAACCTTTTTTCAAAACATATCTCTGTTCATAATTTCATGTTCTTCAATCTTCATTTATTTCACATCACTCTGATTTTTGGAGCCACTTAACAGGGATAATTTTTCTTGCTAAATGTTAAAAAATTCTCTAATGTATCCCATTTCCATTCTTCTGAACCACATGACTACAAAACATCATTCCACATTTTCTCATTGTCAACTATATGAATTAGGATAGACAGCTGCTAACCACACAGAGGATGCATTTAGTGGCATACAGGCACATTTGAAATAAGACTGTTGAAAAATATCAGCTTTCAGACAAAGTCTTTAATCAGGTGAGAGACACATACATACACATTCATTCATGCACAACCCACACACACATGGCCATTATCAACCCTGTCCACTGTAATCGCACTGTGGTGAATAGCAATTTTGGCTGGGATGTTTAGTGGGAGTACATAGGAGGTATCAGGTGGAAAGGGAAGGAATAGCTGGGTAGAGGTGGAAAAATATGCTCCAGTGCTGCTCATGGGAGTGTACCGATGTGTTGGAGACAGGGTATGGGGCTGATAGTTACAGCAAGGGGAGAGTTGTGTTGGAGGGGAGGAGGGAAGCAGAGAGAGAGAAAGGATAAGGTTGAGGACACGAACTAGCAGAAGTCGAGATCAGGTAAGTTACAGAAATGAAGAATAGCTGCAGGACGAGTTCCCTCCTGCACAATACAGAAAAGATGTTGGTGTTGGGAAGAAAATGGCATAAGCTGTGCAGCAGTCACTGAAGGCACGTGCAGCGTACTGTGTGGCATGCTCAGCAACTGAGTGATGCAACTGTCTCCTGGTCACGGTTTGGCAGTGACTACTCATGTACACAGACAGCTTGTTAGTGGTTGTCTCCTCATAGAATGCCACACAGTGGTTGTAGCTAAGTTTGTAGATCACAGACTGCTTTCACAGGTGGCCCTGCCTTTGATGAGTAAACAGTGTTTGTGATCAGACTGAAGTATGTAGTAGTGGGAGAATGTATAAGACATGTCTTGTATCTAAGTCTATTGCAGGTATATGAGGAATGGGGCAATGATTTGGCAGCAGTGTAGAATAGGAATGGACGGAGATATTGCATATATTGGATGGGCATCAGAATATCATTGTGAGGTGCATGGGGAAAAGAATGGGGAGGATACATCTCATCTAGCGCACAGTAAGAGGTGGCTAAAACCTGGCAGAGAACTGCTTCAGTTGCTGCAGTCGAGGGTGGTACAAGAGGGCACTCATTTGAGTTTGTAGCCAGTCACTGGGTGTCGTGGGTCACTAGGGAGACAAAGTGGGGAGGGCAATTTTGGTCTGTGAAGACCTCAAGAAGTTCTTTGGCATATTTGCAGAGAAACTGCTGGTCACTGCACATGCAATGACTGTAAGTGGATAGATTGCACAAAAGATAGCTTTTTGGTGTAGAATGAGTTGCAGCTGTTGAAATAGAGGTATTATTGGTGACTGGTATGTTTGATGTGGCCAGACATGCTGATGTTACCATCCTTGAGGTGAAGGTTGGCATCAATGAAGTGGCTTCTTGGGTGAGGAGGACCAGGTGAATCAAATCGGTGGGAAGGTGTTAAGGTTCTCTAGAGATGTGGATGGGGTATTCTCACCCTCACCCACATCACAAAGATCTCAAAAATAAATCTGTAGCAGGTGACAGGTTTAGGACTCTGGTTGGCTAAGAAAGATGGCGTCTGAATATGTTGGCACAGGGTGTTGCCATGCGGTTGCGCATAGCCATACAGTGGATTTGTCTGTAGGTGATGCCTTCAAAGGAGAAGTATTTGTTGTGAGGGTACAGCTGGTCATGATGAACAGGAAGGATGTTGTAGATCTGGAGTAACTTGGGCATTGGGGAAGACAATGTTCAACAGCGACAAGGCCATGGGCATTGAGGATGTTGGTGTAAAAGGAGGTGGCATCAACAATGATGAGCAGGATGCTGGGTGGTAATGGAGCAGGAACTGCAAAGAATCAGTGGAGGAAATGGTTAGTTTCTTTTATATATGAGTGTAGGTTATGGGTAATATGCTGAAGATGTTGGTCCACAAGGGCAGAGAGTCTCCCTGTGGGGTGTACATTATCTATCCAGTCACAATGGGGCATCCTCTGTGGGCGGATTCATGTATTTTAAGAAGGATATAGAAGGCAGGAGGCCAATGGAACTAGTAATTTGTGGAGGTGCTGGAAATGGTATTGGACTTCCGGAATGGGGTCACTGTGGCAGGCTTGTAAGTGGTCGCAGTGAAAGTCCTCAGCCAGGTAATCCTGTAGTTTGTAACAACAGCAGTGGAGCCTCTGCTAATACACAGGATTATGAAGTCAGCATCAGTTTATCAGAGTTGTATTGTGGTCCTTTTTGCAGACGTAAGGCTCATATCCGTATTGAGGGATCTAGGGAATGTTAGTGCGGCAGAGATGAGGCTTAGGAAGTTCTGGAAAGTTAACAGGGGATGATTTAGAGCAGGAAGGATGGATCACTGTTGGATGCAGGAGTCAATTGAGGAAGACAGAGTTCAATATTGGTTTTGGATTGAGTGTGATTGGTGGCAAAAAGGTGTTCCCACAGTAGAATCTGGTAAATGGAAACAAGCCGAGGTTGATTGAATTTGAGAGTGGGTTAAACAATGGGAGTTTTGTAAACAACTGAATCTTCTATGGGACAGGCTTCCAAAGGACTTGTTCATAGCTGTGTTACAGGTCTGATTAGGCTCTGGGCTCTGGGTACTATAGGGTGGCAGAAATGGGTTTCTGGGGGTGTGGTAGATGTGGTAGGTCTGCAAGGGAGTGTACTGGGTGAACAGATCTGATAGTGTTTTGAGATAGTGTTCTGCATGCTGCTCTAGTTCCTCATTGTTACATTTACTTGTTTAGTTTTCTTGTACAGGTCTTCATTTCTCCTGTTCCTGTATTCACCAATTGGCTCTAATATTTTTCTGCAGATTTTTCTCTTTTTCTTTTCCACTGTTTCCTGTATTTGCAGTGTCGATGGCATATCTGTCAATCACATTCAGCACACTGCTCACAGCTACACAAGAGAAGGCACTCTTAAATTTTTCACCATCACACCACCAGGAAAAACTGCTTTTCCTTCGCACTGTTCTCTGAGAGATGGTGCCATGCATACATAAAGATGAGGTATTGGTACAACCTCATTGCTCAAGAGTCTTTCATAGCAGAAGCACTCAGAGATTCCCATCTAAAGACTTATCAACATTAGTGTGTAAGACTGCAGTGAAGACAATATATCAAATGTAGCATGATGCTACTGAACGTTACTAATATTTAGAGACTTGTATGCGCATGTTTTTGTGAATCTGGACAAAATCGAGTACCGAGCTGCCATTAGATTTCTGTTTTTGAAAAGCAATACATCTATGAAAATTAAAAATGATTTGGACGCTGTTTATGGGAACTTTGCACCATCATTTACCAGCATTAAATTTTGTGCAGCTGAATTTAAGCATGGCCATACCAGCTTGGATGACGGACATTTGGGATGGTCAAAAACTGCAATCACTGATGATGATAACAGTGCTCAATTTCACCAAATGGTGCTAGAGAACTGTTTAATCGAGGTGAGGGAAATAGCAGAAGCTTTGACTATTACTAAAAATATGTCAGTCACATACTGATTGAATATTTCTGGATGAGAAAGCTGACTGCGCGCTGGGTGCCACAATTGTTCACTCTGTGCCATCTTCCACCTCAGTGGTTGCCATGGTGAAAATCCACAAACTGCAGTTTCAACTGCTTGACCACACTCCTTACTCGCAATGTCGGGCCCCAACTGACATTTCTTTCCCATCGGTTAAAAACTGAGCTCAGAGGACAGACATTTTTGTTGAATGATGAG
The DNA here is from genome assembly GCF_021461385.2 of Schistocerca piceifrons. NCBI lineage: Eukaryota > Metazoa > Arthropoda > Insecta > Orthoptera > Acrididae > Schistocerca > Schistocerca piceifrons. The sequence continues at coordinate 41,915,211 of NC_060138.1, read as the reverse complement.
GCCCTCACCTATATAAACAACTATCTTGCAGGGAAAGGTGCAAACTCCTAAAAGAATGGGAGCATCACTGCAAGAAGTGTATAGACTTACAAGGAGATTATTTTGTAAAATAAAAGTAAATTTGAAGAAAAATGTCTATTTTTTTGTTGGGTCACAAACTTTTCAGACTACCCTCATATTGACCCTCTTGACTACCAACACAACAGACATCAATTGGCGACAAGTCTGACCCCCCCCCCCCCCCCCCCAACCCCACCAAATCCAACTGTCAAAGAGTCTGATCTTTTTGTGGCAATGTTTGTCAAATTGTAAAATTTTGTCATAACTTTGGTAACTGGAACATATCTATTTCAGGTGTCTTTAATTTGTGTATGCTACAGCAATTTCTGGAGAGGAACCCTTTGCTTCACTTGTTCAGTTTCATAGCCAACAAATTACCTCCTTGCTGACTGCTATTGGCAGACATGGAAGCACAACAAACCCAGCAAACAACTACGGAAGCACAGTATGTCAGCAACCAGTATCCTAACTCCTCCACCCATCTGCTTTTTTGGTGCATTACAAGAAGAGTACCGCCTACAGCTTGAACAATATTTTGTGGCATAAAATGTATCGGCTGAATCACAACACTCGTTCATTTTTTAATGTGTAGGTGTGCATGTTTTCTGATTATGTTGTAAGTTGTTCCCTCAGTTAAAAGGCCCAAACCCTACCCTGTAAGCCTATTATTCAAGCATTAGATGACTTCTTCAAAGCGCAGGCTCATGTAGTTGCTGCTTGTACCAATTTTTTTCACACACATTGTTATAAAACTCGTAATCAGTCTTACAAGGAATAGGTCCTGAACTCAAGGACATGACTAAAACTGCTCTTGTAGAGCTTCATTTCAGGGCCAAATGCTTTGTGTTGCCATTAAACAAAACCTTGCTGATAACAGAATACTGGCTGATTCTAAAGCACCACAATCCTAGTCTCAATGACATGCTTTAAGTATTGGAAGTTCAGGAAGTTTAAAATGTCATGGAACTTGATTTTAATGTGCCTGCTGCTGCAATGCTGATTGCTGGTAGCTCAAAGCAGCTCCAGTTTACAGGGCATTCGAAATCTGCTTCCATAAGCAACACTATAAGCAAAGCACGATGCACACAATCACTTCTTTGGCATGTGCAAACTTTCTGAAGTCTTTAAAAGAAATGCTATGTAATGCATTACCACAAAAACTGTTTTCTCTGGCATGCAGAATGGCAACACTGCCATAAATCAGGACACACACAACGAGGCTGCATGCAAAAGCAATGCAAAGTAAATTCTGTTCCACACTATTCTTGTCTTCAGAAAATGGAAATAAATATGATCTCTCATTCTGCATCTGTATCTACTCGTCCTCATAATTCACACAAGTACCTTGGACAAAAGCTCTGCATTATTAAGTTTAATGTCTGTAATAGATTTCCGTTAGCCAGTGTCCATAATTCTGCAACAATTCTGTCTGCACCTGTTATTTGTTGTTTTTCATGTCTCAAGTGATTTCCTTATTATCTGGTGGCTTCAATTCTGAAAACTTCACTTCAAGAGTTGAGGTGGGAAGTTTTAACAGTTTCTTGAAATATTTAGCTAATAATTCACAGTCTTCTTTGCTATGTTTCAATTTTCTTATCCATAACAAATATTTGGGATGGAGGAATTATACCTTGAGAGGTTTGGGTTTTGGTTTTCTGAAAATCATTTTCAGTTTGACGGAGTTGATCTTTATTATATATATGCTTGACATTTCTTACTACTTTTGCTGCTTGTCGCTGAACTTCCTTAAATTCTGGAAATGAATTTTCTTCTTGTTAGAATGCCACTCTTAACGTGCTTGCTTCTGTTTTGTCAGGGCTTTCTTACACTCTCGGTTCTACCATCTACATTTGTTTGTTCTCCTTGTCGAAGCTGTTTCCTGTGCAATATTAGCATTCATCCTTCACCCCTTCCTGACACTTGAGCATTAATCTCCTGGAAGTTTTAAATAGAGTTTTTGTTGTTATCATGTTCTCCAAATCAAATATAGCTATCATTTTCTTCTTAACATTTAACCAATTTTCATCTTGATAAATATTAGACAGTGGTCTGTTTTATTATTTATCCCCTTTTTAACCTTCACACTCATGATTTCCTTCTGAGTTTTCATGGATATTGTTACATGGTCTATTTGAAATCCACCAGCAAGTTTATTTAGTGATATCCAGGTTTCTTGTTCGCAAGGCAATTTCTTGAAATTTGTAAACATCAGTTTCAGTTTAAATGCTGACACAATGTTATAAGTTTTCTGCCAGTTGTATTTGTTTGCTTGTGTGCTGTAAAGTCCTAAACAATTTTGTGAAAACATTTCTCTTTCCCAATGTGGTCAATTTTAATATTATCTGAAATTTTCTCGATTTCCAATAGCAGCATTTCCCAAAACTGCTCTATCTTCTTGGGGTTCTTTAAGTTATTGACACTGATTGATTCACGGGTATTAAGGAATGATCTACATCCACATCCATACTCCGCAAGCCACCTGACGGTGTGTGGCGGAGGGTACCTTGAGTACCTCTATCGGTTCTCCCTTCTATTCCAGTCTCGTATTGTTCGTGGAAAGAAGGATTGTCGGTATGCCTCTGTGTGGGCTTTAATCTCTCTGATTTTATCCTCATGGTCTCTTCGCGAGATATACGTAGGAGGGAGCAATATACTGCTTGACTCTTCGGTGAAGGTATGTTCTCGAAACTTTGACAAAAGCCCGTACCGAGCTACTGAGCGTCTCTCCTGCAGAGTCTTCCACTGGCGTTTATCTATCATCTCCGTAACGCTTTCGCGATTACTAAATGATCCTGTAACGAAGCGCGCTGCTCTCCGTTGGATCTTCTCTATATCTTCTATCAACCCTATCTGGTACGGATCCCACACTGCTGAGCAGTATTCAAGCAGTGGGCGAACAAGCGTACTACCACACGCCTTTTTCACAGTGTCGCTCTCTGACATCTGACTTATCAGTCAGTAAAACAGCAGAACAAGGAGCACCCCTGGCAATACTCAATGCTGCTCTGGACAAACCATCAGAATCGAAATACGTTCATGGACCATACCTATACAACCCGGAATATCTACCAGCACCTATGACTACCATTTGTGAAAGCCTTCATTGTAATTTTCCTTTTGATACAATTAATCACCTTTTTGGCACTATTCTTCTTATTTTGCCAATGTGTTATCTGTAATTTTTGCTGTCACCTTTTAGGGTTCTGCCCCTGAATCAGTAAAAATGGAGCTCTTGTAGGATCGCTTTGCTGAACAGCTGACTGTCTGTCTGCCTGTCTGTCCAACAGTTAAGACCACTGAAATTTATGTCAAATACTAAGGTACACAGTCATGCAGCAGTGTACGATATTTAAGCTTCTAAGTCAATGCAATCTGTAAAGACACTTTTTTCTTAAGAAAGGGTAGAGGTATTAAACTGAAAATTAGGTCAAATATGAAGGTCTATAACCCCTTAGTGGTGTAAATAATAACTTCTATGTTAATGCAGTCAAAGATACGGCCATATACGAGGTCTGTTCAAAAAATTTCGGATCATTCATAACTTCGCGCTGGTGGTGTGTTGGAGCGAAATGCAGTTGGCATCCATGCACACACCTGTGTTTAATGTGTAATTATTGGAAGTTTCACTATTGTATGTTTGTTAGTTATTGTTCAGTGCTGTATTGAGTAGAACATTGTGTCACATAGTTAGAGAATTTTGAGAGGACAGAGTTAGAGGAGCAATGCGTCTGCATTCAATTTTCCATGAAACTCAAGAAAATCTTTACACAAACAAACCAAATGATGCAGGAAGCCTACAGTGATGAGTGTGTAAGCCCTACTCAAGTGTTATGAATTGTTCACACAGTTTCAAAATGACCAGATGGAAGTCAAATGTGACACTCATCCAAGATGCCCTCCGATGTTTACAGACAACACTCATGTCAGGAACATTACAGAAATTGTGCATGCCAATCAATGTCTGACTGTCCATGAGACTGCAGAAGAATGTACCATTTCAGGTAAATCATGTCATGAAATCCTGACACAGCATTTTGGAATGCATCGTGTTGCTGCCAAGTTTGTCCCACAGCTCATGAGTCAAGACCAGAAAGATCTTCACCTCGCAATCTGTGAAAAGCTTTTGGATTGCGCAAATGAGAACAAGATGTTCCTTGAGAGAATCATAACTTGTGATGTAGAGACCAAGGTTCTACTTTCACAATGGGTCACGTGAGATTCTCCAGGACCAAAGCAAGCTCGTCAGATAATATACAGGGTGTATACGTGGACGAGGAAAAAAAATTCCCGGATTTCACGGTTAAAAATACACTTTCTCCCAGATGAAAATACACTTTTTCCGTGTTCCTCAGAACTGTGAAACTTATCAATCCTGTCAATGGTTGTGGTTTTACACACCAGCATAGAATTTCCTGGCACTTTGGAAAACGAAACTCAGGGGAAAAAACATGTTTTGCAAAGATGTCTGATGTGCAGCAATATGTACACAGCATATTTTCGTATTACAAAAGTTTAAATTCGAATTCCACCAAACACCGCATGTTACATTCTGAAGGACTGAAATCGAGATTGCGATGCGCTTTTGTAAGCCAGTTGTAGCTCATGTCAAGCGATCTCGCCAGCCGATGAGAGCGGATATTCAGAGCATAGGACACGTGATGTAGTCAGCCAATCGCAACATCACTGTTAAGAAGTGCAAACACACGAATAAAAAAAGGTAATGGTTTAAATTAATATACATAATGTTGCTACAAGAAAAGAAAAGCTTTCACATATAATATTGGTCTCTAAGATTAATAAGTTGCAAGAGAAGCTATGCTGTTACACATAAAGTTGATCTTTTTTGCATGAGTTTCACTTTAAGATACATCACACAAATGCACCAGTAATATTTTTAACGACATAAATGTCTGATCTGGGCTCGAAAATATTCTAAATGGTCATCCTTAAAGATCGGATTTTTGAGAGCCAAACGCTCTGTGATTTAAGAAATTCATCAGACAATCAAGCACACAGTTCATCTTGCGAAAAAGGAAATTTACTTTGAAAGTAACGCTTTTCAAACAACCATTCGGAATATTTTCCCGCAACCTGTTAGAAATAGATTCGTTTCGCCAGTTGCCAGAGAGCGCTAGAGAACAGGCATCACCTTGCTTGCGGAGCTACGATGATGTAGGAAGCGTGTACATTTGTACGTATAAAACATTACAAGATCTTACATTTTGTCATAAAAGTAACAAGACATTAGAGGATACTCCAAGAGCATGGGAATTTTGTGAAATATACTAAAATGCATAATTCGGCTGAAAGTGCACATTTGTATGTCCAGATTCAGATGTAAATTTTTTTGGTGTACCAGTACTGTATTACCTCTTTATTATGGCATAATGTCAAACGTGCTAGAAGATGAAAATGTGCACTTTAAATTCAGCGAACAGTTAAAACTAGCCAATAGTGTTGAATTAAACACTTTGTTTCAAATAAATTGACTGCCTCAACAGAAAAGATTAATAAAAGTCAAATTTCTTTAACAAACCGACAAAAATAACTTCATTGTTCTGCAAGGTGATTAATGCTTGATTGTCAGAAAGGTGAAAACAAAATAAAATCTGAAACTAATAACATATTTTAGCCTTTCGCAAACGAAGAGGATACAGCAAAATCACTTAACGTAAACATGGATCACGTGGAGACTACCCACCTCCCCACTACAGCTCAAGACCACTCTGTGCATCAGGTCCGGATCTACAATATTTCTGAACTGAGGCAATATTAGATAGTGGCGCTCCCCTCCCTCAAGCATTTGAGGTAGGGCACAGAAAAATTTTAAAAATCAACTTTTCAAAGATATCTTCATTTTTCACCTCACATCTTTCTGAACAGTCTGATACATAAAACATATATGTTCGAGGGGACATAATACATGTTATTTGGTCTTAAGTGTGCTTAAGTGCAGTGCCACGCCTCTTCACACAGCATTCTTCCATCACACGTCTCTATATTTCACTCTGTGGAATTCAAACGTGTAATATTTTGTAATGGGTGCCATCAAACTATATTCAGGCCAGTGGAAATTAAAATGTCCTGTGGTGCCTCTCCTGCTCCCAGTCAGTCGGTTTGACATCCTGGCCCTCTTTAAAAAAAATCTCGCAATTAATACTGGATGGGATTATTTGTAGCCGGCAGAACAAGAGTTCTTCAGAAAATTTGCAGTCTTTACAGCCTATTAGCTAATAACTGTTTTGTGTGACATAAAATTAAATATAGGATACATAAAACGAGTAAAGACAAGAGACAAGCAAGAAAGTACACATTTCTTCAATTCTTAAATCCTAGCTTTTTTTCTCTCTAGTCTTGCCACAGCTTTATATGGCATACTTTCCTTTCTGGGAAAGACTCTATTACCTCATCAAACTTTGTCAACGTTTTGCTGCATGAAAAAACGAAATATCATTGTCCAATACTAGAAACTCTGTTAATACAAATAGTACCCAAGACTGGTGTGGTTTCTCGATCTGATTACGTGTATTTTGTCTGTCTGCTAGATAAAACAAAATAAGCCTGGCTAATATTGCAGCAATTGTTACACATACCAAATAAACGAGATTGTTTTGGCATAAATGGCCATTTTTATAACACCACAAAATATAATTCACAATGTACCAAAATCAAATGCCTGTTAGGCCTACTACACGCTATAAGTTTTATGTTAGGAAATAGTTTCACATTTCATTCATACTCTCTAGCTTCTGAAGCATAAGATCGAAAAGTAATAGTACGAAGTTTTTATATAAATTTGGAATCGTCATATTCTTCCGTAATTGTGAGTCCCCGTTTCTTCTCCTTCCTCATTCTAACAAACAGTCATGTCATCACTAATTCTGTAACTATTCCCGCCAGTGTCAAAACTTATTATCTGGTTAACTTCACTAACCCTGTCACAATCACTGGTTTAGTTATGCCGCATTTATTCTCCAGTTAGGCGTTATTATGTGTTCGTATAAAGCATTTTCCACGCGGCTCCCAGAATAGAACTTTAGCGGCTGCTAGCCAGGGACTGTATAACTGGCCCTTAGTAGTGTAGCAATCTGGCCAACAATATTCTGTCAAAATTTAATTTTCTTGGATACACAGAGAAGACAATACATAATCTTTGTTGCTTGTTATTCCTGTTAGTCGTTTATTTCCACTCTGGTAGTCTGAATTTATGGAATTCGCTAGTAATTATAACAATGCTGAACATTTGCAAACCCAGTCAACAACATAAACAGTGACTGGCATTCACCCGTTCGGCTTTATTCACTCAGATTGTATAGCCCCGCCCCTTTTGTCTGCAGGAAGGTTTATTTCACGTACACTATGCACCCATTTAAAAATCAACTTACGATTCGTTCAGAAATCAACTTAGAATTTGATCAAAAATGTTCACGTGAATCTGGCAGCTTAGGCGCACCAGTAAAATTTTTCCAGATAGCATCTGGATGCTTGCTGGTATTGCTTACATAGCTAACTGCCACACTTCTGTAGCCAGACGCGGGAGAAGGTACTACTCATACGCTACTAAAGTACACATGCGCTTAAGCTCGCTTGCAACCGCTCAAACGCCAGCCGCTGTGGCCGAGTGGTTCTAGATGCTTCAGTCTGGAACTGTGCTGCTGCTATGGTCGCAGGTTCGAATCCTGCCTCAGCATGAATGTGTGTGATGTCCTTAGGTTAGTTAGGTATAGGCAGTTCTAAGTCTATGGGACTGATGACCTCAGATGTTAAGTCCCATAGTGCTTAGAACCAGCCACTCAAACGAATCTAATGTAAACAGTTGTGATGTCACACTCATCAGAGGCAATTTGTTGCTATGAAACATTGCGTAGTCTTCCTAAAGCCTTTGACACATTTTGCTGTTGGCAGACACTTGTATGAGCACTGTGTTTAGTTGCAAAGGAAATGCACCATATACAACAACAAAAGTTTTATTTTTGTTTTATTTTCTCTTGTTCATGTTTTATTGCTACAGTATTATTCTGCAGTAGTGAGATACAGTAATATTCTTTCTTAGACTATTGGTTCTTATCAGTCAAAGTTACAAACATTTAACTGAAAACTAAAACAATGAAAAATTCCCGGATTTCTAAAAAATTCCCGGGTTTTGCCCAGTTTTCTCCCAGATGAAAAAATTCCTGGGTTTTCCCGGATCTCCTGGGTCATATACACCCTGATATATTAAAGCCATGCTGATAGTTTTCTTTGCCTTTGAAGAATTGGTTCATCATGAATTCATGCCACAAGAGCAAACTGTTAATCGATGGTACTATCGGGATATATGGCGACAGCTGTGACAAAATGTGTGAAGGGAATGACTTGAAATGTGGTGAGACAATTCATGTCTCGTCCCCATCAATTCCTGTTGGCACATGACTACTGCACAAAAAACGAAATCACTGTGCTGCCTAATCCTTCATTCTCTCCAGACCTTGACAGACTGAAGATTTACAACAGTACATGAGATAAAAGAAAATTTGCAGATGCCACTTCATTTGATCCAGCAAGAAGTTTGTCAAGACTGCTTCTGGAAGTGGAAACAGTGTTGGGAGCAGTGTATCAATTGTGGAGGAGATTATTCAAATGAGACCATGTACAGTAAGTAAAAGGTAAGAACAGAAAAATTTTGTGGACAAAATTCTGGAAATTTTTGAACAGACATTGTATGCCATATATTTTGATACTTGTGAACCCACTCATCAAAAAATCTGTATGCATCTTGGGCTGGGAGACTAGTGGTAAAGCATGTACCCGGAAACCCAGAGGTCACACGATCAAACCTCAGTCAGGCGATGGCCTTTTCAGTCTCTGTTTTAACCTAGTCTTCACCTCTAAACAATGTGAGGAATTGCCAGAAATAAGACACAGTTTAGATTCCATGTTAAACTGTAGGTTCCCTTTACCTGGTTGGATAGCTGGTATAGGTTAGTGACACATAGATCGCTGAAGTGGCAACCAATAGAAAGATTCGTATCACGCCTTAAGTCACATGAATTATTACTTTTACTATGTACATAATTAAGTTGGTACGGAATCCTCAGAGCACGAGTTCCCACTTACATGTCCCCCCCCCCCTCCCCCCAAGTCCTCAGAGATCTCTTTTTCAATGTCTAGCAAGCAATTTTTTTTCCTTTGTTTGGTGATCTTCAACCTCCTCCTCTCTCTGACACCTCCCCTTCTTTCGTTTTTGTTTCATCACTGTTTCAAAAGCTAGCAACAGTTTTTTCACTTGTAAATGAGTCTATCAGCAGTACTGGAATTTTGCATCTTGTTGACCAGCTATTCTGCTCTTTGTAATTTTACAGTTACTTCAAAAAGAAGTTTCCCTCTGATATAATTATAAATGATCACTACATCACCATCAATCAGTAACCTGGCTTACGGCTACCATCTGCCAATGACAGAATAGCTATCCAATGAAATGGCCTGTAGTGTTAAAAAGCAAATTCAACCACACTGTCTCACATTCAATGCGTGTGCAAAATTACATCAAATATCATTTAATTTGCTAAGAATGACTTAGACAAACAGTAGCATAGTTTTAACAGAGATATATTTGTGATAAATATAAGAATACTGAACTTTAAAATTCAATTCTCTTTAACTGAAATATTTATAATAGCACTTACTGTTCAGTCTTCTGAGAATCACTCACAAGCAGCTCCTCGGCAGCAAAAATTTTTGTCAACTGCTCACAGATCTGTTCCACAGGTGCATCTGTACCCTGGTCATCAAGTATCTGTCAACAGCAACAAATACAATTCCAGAAGTACAACACACCTGATCCTATTCTATAGTCAGATATTGTACAATGTACAACAGTTATGGTCTTTTGTTAGACCTGCAAGACATACCTGCAACTCAGTTAACATCATTCATTGATTTTTAATGTGTGGCAAGAAGACATATACATAAAAGTATGAAACAAGAACATTATCCAGTAGACTGAAGATCCTTATTCTTCATTTGTTTCTCCATCACATTACTAAAGTTACTAAGAGTATAAAATATTATATCCCACAATGTAAAGGGCAATAGTGTAGCTTCTTGTACACTGATGAACTTACCATCTGTGGAACCTTTAGAGTCTGCATAACATCTGGTGGCATGGCAACAGTTGGTGGATGCGAATTAGGGGAAAATCTTGGAGAGACGGCAATTCCCTGTGGTGGTGCTTTGAGTGGAACAGTTAGTTCTGCTAAAAATTTTTCATCAACTGGTTGTAACTGATGCTGTTTCTTCCTCTTACGGCCTGGGAAAATTACATAAATTACCAAACTATTTCTCATGGTCCAATCAACTGGTTATTTAATGTGTTTAAAGTTATATTTGAAAATAAAATTACGGGAAAGGTATTTTTTGACAGGTGAAATTTCTTTTGTAGAAGAGCTAACAATAACTGGTATCAACTTGTGCATAAATGATAATACTCAGAGCAATACAAGCAGATGGAGACAACACATACCTTAATGCCTCAGCAAGTAATGTACCACTTGAACTGTTACAAGTGGCAACCCAATTTTAACAACCACTGAACAGTATGGCACTACCTGTTACTACTGAGAAGTATGAAGACAGTTCAATAAAGAATGATCATAATTCTTTTATGGTCATAATTTCTCGTGTTAAAATTTAATCTTATGATATTCTGTTCTCTTAATGTGCAACAAACACACTGTAGTAGTTTCATTGTTGGGACTCCTGGTTCCTGCCTGTGAGAGGCAGGCAAGGTCAGACATGTTCAGTATAGCCTACTGCTGAAATGGAGGTAACATGCGAAGAACAATATGTGGCTTTGAAATTCTGCTTTCGTCTCAACAAATCTTCAGTAGAGGCCCATACAATGTTACAGAAGCCCTATGGAGAGTCTGTTCTTCCCTACAGCACAGACTGAAAGTGGTTTAAAATGTTTAAAGAGGGGAAACAATCAATTTCAAAGGATGGTGGAACCGGTTCTCCACTACCACTCTTACGAAAGAAAACATCAACACTACTGCTGTCATTGTGAGAGAGGATCGACAAATTACCTTAAGATCACTTTCTGAAACAATGAACATTTCATTGGGTGCCACCCACACATTGGTGACAGAAAAATTACACTTGACATGTGTTTGTGCGCGATGGGTTCCAAGGCTGTTGATTCCTGAACAAAATGACCTTCGCATGCAGGTCTGCATGCAGTTAAAGTTGATGTTAGAGGAACATCCGGAGTTTCTTTCAAATGTAATCACTGCTGATGAAACTTGGCTACATCATTTTGATCCTGAGAGCAAACAGCAAAACTCAGTGTGGAAATCCCCTTCATCACCAAACCCCAAAAAAGCAAAAGTGGTTGCTTCTGCTGGGAAAGTTATGGTCATATTCTTTGATATTCATGGAATGGTTTATCAGCATGTTGTACCTGCTCACACTGCAGCAACTGGCCAAAACTACAGGGATGTCCTGAAAAGATTGCAAGTCCATAACAGGTGCAAAAGACCACATTTCTATGAAGCAGACTGGATGCTGCACCACGATAATGCATGGCCGCACATTGTCAATGTTGCAAAACTCAATGTGAAGTGCATCCCTCACCCTCCCTATAGTCCAGACTTAGCCCCACATGACTTTTTTATATTCCCTAACATGAAGAAATGTCATGGGAGGCATAATCAAACATCAGAAGCAGTGGTGAAGGCTGCGGAGGCGATTTTGAAGGACCTCTCAAAAAATGGTTTCCAGCATGTAATTGAAGATTGGCAGCAATGCTGGGACAAGCGCATCACATTCATGGGAGACTACTTTGAGAAGGATCATCAAAATTATGAGGATGAGTAAAGGTATATTGTCAAAAAAAATTATGATCATTCTTAACTAAACAGCCCTCGTAACAGATTGGCTGACATTCCTATACTCCACTTGTTAGATGTGTTGGACATTATCTCCATCATCTGCTGTATGTGAATGTGTGTCATCATACCCTGTCTTACTAGTCTTATCTCTCACGAACACAATCATTCAGCTGAATGATGACTGTATACAAAAAACACTGGGCAAATAACATGCAATGAAAACTGTGCTCCCAACACTGGCCTTCTGACTAAGAAGCAGTTCTTTGGAAGGAATGGTGGACTGCTGGGCATTCAAGTGAATGCACTGATAACTAACATAAGCAAACAAATTCAACTGTTTCATTTGTGAACCCACCATACCATCTGCAATACCTTACACAGTGAAGGAAGAAAGGTATGCAGATATAAAAATGTTTAAAAACCTCCTTTGTACAACAAAGGAACCAACAGATAATGTTGTTGTTGTTGCTGTTGTTGTCTTCAGTCCAAAGACTGGTTTGATGCAGCTCTCCATGCTACGCTATCGTGTGCCAGCCTCTTCATCTCCAAGTAACTACTGCATCCTATGTTCCTTTGAATCTGCTTACTGTATTCACCTCTTAGTCTCCCTCTGTGATTTTTACCCCCCCCCCCCCCCCATGCTTCCCTTCAGTACTAAATTGGTGGTCCCTTGATGCCTCAGAATGTGTCCTACCAACCGATGCCTTCCTCTAGTCAAGTTGTGCCACACAGTACTCCTCTCTACAATTCTATTCAGTACCTCCTCATCAGGTACGTGGTCTACCCATCTAATCTTCAGCATTCTTCTATAGCATCATATTTCAAACTGAAACATTTTCTGGTTGACAGTTCCTACTCCATAGTTGAATTTATGGACAAACAATATTCTATGTGAGTGTGGTTTCATTACTGAATCTGAAATTAATGTAAAGTGCAGTAGCGTAAATGCTCAATGTGTATCTTTATTTTCACAGAAAATTTATATTTCATTCAAGAGCTTCTTGACAAGATCCATGTACCAGTGAAATGTCATAGATATGGTCCATATAACAAGCAAATAACTGCTTAACATCAGTAATTATATAACCATTCACAATATGCCACTTTTCTTTCACCAGTTCCTTCACCATGACATAGTGGTAGCCATGCATTATTAGTGTTTTCTGTCCAGTAAAGTGTGGACAATTTTCTGGTTCCTACATAATATCTTATACCAGTTTCCTGAGTGGCAGTTCCAGATACCAATGCACAATACTAAGAAGTTCTGTTGATGCTCATTGTATGGAATAAACACTCCATCATTCTGAGGTCACATGGTGCATTCTACATGACACTCATTGAAGGAGCATGAAGTTCATTACATTCCTTTGTAGCGTATCGACCTTATTCGGTCAAAAAATATTCCAGAGTGAAAGTGAGTTGCAGCAGAGTCAGCAGCAGGCATGCAAGAGCATTATGCATGATGCATGATGAAGCAAAACACGGCCAACAAGCATTGCGAAGCTGTGCCAGCTGGGTGCCAATGCTGCAGAAGGACGGAAGCCTTTCCTCACTTGCTACCATGGAACGTGCTCAGCCACTCGTGTACTAACATATTCTCATCTCAGTATCACACGCTACACCACAAGCTTGTGACACCCAGAGTGACATTCCAGAATGCATTATGGGGGTCTGCTGTTCCACCACAGGACAGGGCACATTCCCTCACTCACGAGAGAGCTGCCCACGGAGCAGAGAGCCACCCACTTGCTGGAAGAAGGTCACGGGCACCGTCAGCTGCGCTGTCATCATGGTCACATCCAGAGATGTTGCTGACAGCAGCATTCAAGTTACGCAACATTCAGCTCCGCTCTCTACAGTGTCAGCAATGCCAGATGCCTATTGTTCTGCATGAGAGGCAACTGGATGCCTCCACCAAGCTGTTTCTCATGTACTACAGACAAGGGCTGGAATAAAGGAGTTAACTGAACAAACCACTGTTGTCCTGTCATCTCATTTCACTCTCCATGAGTGAACATCAAAGAGTCATCCAATACTTGGAAAATACACTCTGGCTGCAAAATGTAATTACTAAATGCTGGAAGAGAATCCTAAATTATATTGTAATGAAGATTAAGAGAACTAACCATGATAGATCCAAATACAAAATACAGATGTTTACACTCTGAAGCTGTTGGCACCCGTAAGATAACAGCTGTTATGGGTCACTTTATGGAGGAAAAATACGGATGAGATCTGAGGTCAATGGTTGCCTGTAACTATAATCCGTTCATCATAAGAATAAACCCGATGTAAACAAACACAAACGCAATGATTGGTCAGAAGCCGTAGCACATGTGTACTGGTGTTGTTATGCTCTTGGAAGTAGGTCCTACTTATATATTAGATATCTTATAACTAAGTTATGTTAAATGAAAGTTTAAGTTATTCAAATGTATTAACAGCCGCCAATATTTTTGTTAATCATGCTTTAGTTACGTAGATTTTATTTCAAAAATTGTGTACAGTCCCAGCCTCTGCAACGCTGTACTCTGATTGTCGCGCTGTTAATGCGCAGTATAAAAATGGCTTCCGTAGTGAACCACGCGCGTGGAACACAGTTAAAAAATACTGAGAAATACGATGTTCTTAATGTTTTTCATAAATTTACTGAGATAATCGGCTCTGAAGTTTTCCCGGTGCTCTATATACCGCAGTTATTAAATAAACATGCATAGAACATGTAGCACAGTCGGTACCATCATTGAATGTAAACAAATTCTGTTATTCGTGCGTTGGTTCCAATATCCCCAGTATCATTTTTTTCTCGTCCAATTTGAAATACCTACATCTCTTAATTATAAAACTCATCTTCATTTTTTATGAATAATGCACGTTTTCTTATTTCTAATTACATATTGGACATGAAATTCCTGTTGCCATTTCAGATACAATTTCTTAATTACCGATGTTTTATGAAAGACTGTTCATAAAGTTGTTCAAATTTAGAAAACTTAACAATTTAATTTCTTAAGACAAAAATGAAAAACCAAATCCTCTTTATTTGGACTATGTCTATCGTTTTATACCACAGAGATAGATAAGTATCATAGAAACATGAAAAACAATCATTTTCACAAATGCTGCATTTTTACATTTTCCACAGTACCATTACAATTTGAACCCAGCAGAACTGATTTGGAGCCAATTTATGTGATTTTGCCCAAGAAATACCAAGACTGTTAAGCTGCCAGACGTACTGGAACTAACGCACACAGCTTTTTCAAACGTCACTGCCGAACGCTGGTGGGATATAGAACAGCTCGTCATAAAAGATGAGAAAATGCTGCGCCAAGTTGGCTTCGTGGATTCTGATGTTGATAGGTTAGTTATCAACGTAGCAGATGACAGTTGCATAACTGAAAAGTATTTCTTGGAATCGGATACGGGAGGAGCTAAGAGATTATCAGACAACTGACCGTAAGTAATACCTTCAGTGGCTTCAATATTTAACTATATGGTGAATTGCTTCAATATTCTCTTACGTTACACACAGCTTATGCAGAAAAATTACCCGGTGGTTAAGTCAGGAATTTTCAATATTCTTGTTTTTAATTACAATAATAGGTTAGCTAAAAACAATAGTGTGTTGCTGTTTTCGTATAGTTGTCTAAGGAGCGTATTGTGGGAGATTTGCAGTGTATTATATGGGCGCTAATGACCACTGAAGTTGTGCGCCCTAAAACCACAAAAAGCAGTGTATTATTTCATTCCGCTCAAAAATTAAATGGCATTCGAAGCTGTATTGCACCCCTGCTTGTCTCTTGTTCCTTGTTAACTGCAGCTGACCACGTCACTGCAGGCTATCTGGACCAGCTGACGGGCCAGTGCTGTTCAAGTTAAATTCGCCAGTAAAGCCGTGGTCCCGTATTATCGCTAAGTCAATGTGCGCGTAACACACAGCACAAAATGTACCCTTGTTATCGTACCTGACAATACTCGAGGCAGTTTGGCTGCAGTTTCATGTGAAACGGAAATCCAATGAGGTTATAGCAAATGCGGAAGAGTACATAGTGCAATGTTTACATCAGGTTTATTCTTATGATGAACAGATTATAGCACAAAAACGGGTCATGTTGATACCAGGCTCTGAAACTTAGAAGTGCATAGACCAAAACTGTGACTGCTATGAGTGTAGCTTTGCTAAGGTTTGGCACTGCTCACAAGCCTCACTGAACAAGATGGGCCTTGCACTGCCAGGCTACTGAATCATCAACAGCGTTGTTCAAGATCCCGAAGCCATGTACAAATTTCTGGAACATTGGTATTTAGATCTGGGCAAAAGAATACTGGAAGTTGTTAAGCGGAGCTCTGGCAATGACTTCAGATCACATGGCACATCTAGCTACTTATCTCTTTACAGATAATAAATTGCAGAAATTTAGTATCCAGAGACAGATTAGTGAAGCTGAAAAAAAATATAAATACAACCAAAAGGATGTATTACATTTATCAGAAGGGCAGCAAAGAAAACAAAGACTAATAGAAGGAAAACACCAGGCAAAGAAACACACCAGCACAAAATTATGACAAAGGCTTTATTATAAACAGGGTTGTAGTATAAATACTGAAGGAGTCCCAGACAGAACAGCAAGACTGATTATAAACATAAATAATAATTCAGGCCTAAGCACAAATGTATTCACATTCCGACAACCACATAAAAAACCTCTACAAATAGTTACAGAAGTCAATAATGATAGCAAATATTAAAAGATGATAATAATGAGAAATTTTAATATGAACATGTGACAGTGAAATAAAAACAGTTCTTTGGTGGAAAACTGCAGTAAAACTGCAGTTATGATACAAGAAATGGCAGATGTCACACATTAGTAGAACTAGCCCTGAACAACCTTCAACACATAGGACACTGATTTGGCAAGAACAAAATAGAAATAAAATTAAATCAAGTGCATTTAATGAAAGAACACATAAATTACAGAGTAAATGAGGAGGAGCTTGCATCTTGTGTGACTGGAAAGAAATACACTGACCAGTCACATTAATGTGACCACCTGTCAATAGCCGGAATAACTTGAGGTTTGCAGCACGGAGGACTGTCAGACACGCAGGTATTATGTCAATAAGATTCTCAAAGATACCAACAACGATGTGGAGACATGCTGACTGCAGTGCCGTGGCCAGCAATGCTACATTTCTCAGTTGAGGATACAAAGCATGAACAGCTCTATAGAGGTGGTCCCACAGATTCTCAACTGGATTTAAATCAGGGGGAGTTCAGTGGCCAGGGCAGTATGGTAAATGGTAAACTCATCTTGATGCTCTTTGGACCACACATGTACAAATTGAGCTGTGTGACACATTGCACTGTTTTGCTGATAGATGCCATCATCAGAGGAAAAACAAACTGCATGTAGCGATGGACATGGCCCCTAATGATAGATGCAAACTTGTGTTCATCCACTATGTGTTCCAGAATGACAAGATCACCCAGGGAATGCCACAGAAACATTCCCAACACACAACACTCCCTTCTCCAGCCTGACCCTTCTGAAATTTGTTGCAGGGTGTCTGCTTTCAGGCGTTTTACACTGCACATGCCAATGACCATATGTGTGATGAAACATAAAACATGGTTCATTTGAAAAAGACACCTGTTGCCACTTAGTGGACGTCCTATTGCAGTACTGGTATGCATGGGTGCATGAACCATCCACCTGCTGCAGAGGCACATAAGCAGCAAAGTTCGCTGAATAGTCATTGAGGGGATACTTTTAGTAGCCTCTTGGTTTACCAGGGCGATCAGTTGCTCAACTGTTGCACATTTATTTACCCGTACACATCACCGCAGCCGTCGTTCACTCCCATCATCTATGACCTGTGGTGCACCACAGTTACCCCGGCGCCAATTTTGGATAGTGCGCCATGCAAGGTATACTTTAATCAAGCGACACACAAACAGTTTAGAAACTTAGCCATTTCGAAAATGCTGCCATTATTGCCCGAAAACTGATAATCATTCCCTTATTGGACATCAGATAATTAACACCATTTCCACATTATGACAATGATTATGCTGTATTCCATGCCCTTCTGACACACTTTATATGCCCTCCAATGATAGGGCTCATGTCGATGTCGAACATAGGTGGTGGTAACATAAATGTGACTGGACTATGACATTGGTCAGACAATAAGAATGGTGGAAGACAGACTATATGAATACATGCACTACATCAGGCTGTTCAGCCCAAGTCAGCCGTTGCTGAACACATACAAAGTGTGATCAAAAGTAACAGAAATTTTTGTTTTTCTTAAACAATATTTATTTATTCATCAACTTCGTTCCATTCAAAGTAATCCCCATCAGATATAATATATTTGTGCCAGCACTTTTTCCAAACCTGGGAGCACTTCTGGAACTCACTTTGCGTTATGATGTTCAGCTCCTTCAGTGATTCTGTTTTTATCTCATCAATGGTGGCAATACAATGTCATTTCATGGTTCTCTTCAACCCTGGGAACAGAAGGAAGTCACAGGATGCCATGTCTGGCAAATATGGTGGCTGAGGCAACATAATGGTTCTTTTTATTGTCAAAAAATGATGAACAAGCATTGAGGTGTGATTGAAAGCATTATCATGATGTAATTTTTATGAATAGTTTTGTCACAATTCTTGTGGTTTTTTCCAGATTGCTTGATGCAAACAGCACATAATTCCCAGGTAGGTTTCCTTACTGACCATACGACTGTAAGGCAGGAACTCATGATGCACTATCCCACTGTAATTGAAGAAAACAGTGAGTGACTAAACTAGTC
The DNA here is from genome assembly GCF_021461385.2 of Schistocerca piceifrons. Classification (NCBI taxonomy): domain Eukaryota; kingdom Metazoa; phylum Arthropoda; class Insecta; order Orthoptera; family Acrididae; genus Schistocerca; species Schistocerca piceifrons. The sequence goes on along the minus strand of NC_060138.1, from coordinate 41,896,461 downwards.
AAATTTTTTTCAGTATCCGCTCTATAGGCAGTCTGCATTGGGACGATTGGGCCTTGGTTTCGTTGTCATATTCATACATGCATGTTTTCTCACCTGTTACAACTTTTTTAGTAGTTGTGGATCATTGTCAACTTCACTCATCAATCCCTGACCAATGTCTACATATCAGTTTATATTGAAATTCAAAAATATTGGAATAAACTTTTTGCTACACTTTTCACTGCCAAACAAACTTACTCACATGAGATTCACCAAAAGCCACAGTCACCATTTCGAATGTGGTGCTGCACTTTATTTCATTTTTCAAGCCAAATTTAATGCAATGCTTTGATCCATCTTTTGCAAAAATAAAAATTCAACAAGCACTTGAATGCACGTGTAACCTTTTGGACTGCCAACAATAAACTAAATAGTCAACAGATGAAATGCAAAAATATATCTGAAACAAGTGTACCAACAACATAAAAAGAAATTGTAAAAATGTTACTTTTTGATCACACCTCATACTTGCATGTAAACATGCTGTGCAGTAGAATAAAACAAATACTGCAGCACAGCCTACATCAATTTGGGACAGCACTGTCCAGGATGCTGTGGAAGCCCATCTTTCAAATATCCTCCTGAACATGCAAATTGTACATCACTAAAATGTGCAACTCTGTATTGCATTCTTCAAACCACACATGGTCACAAAGAAGGTCAAAGGAAGTACACTACAGCTCTGACTTTTTCCTGAGGGCATGCCACTTAACTGCATGGCTTAATGATGATGGCATCCCATTGGGTAAAATATTCCAGATGAAAAATAGTCCACATTCCACAGCACTGGATGAATGCTACTCAGAAGAATGTCATCATTAGAAAAAATAAGACTGGCATTCTATGGATGAGAATTTGGAATGTTGGATGCCTTTTCAAGACATTTCTGTATGTTTTGTTTAATTAAACATATTCTGTCAAGTTACTAGTTATGCATTGTGATAAAGAGATTCAAAAAAATGTCTACTTGAAACTCTTGTGACTTTCTCCATTAAGCTATTGAGTGACGTAGGCCAGATGCCTTGATTCAGTAGGAGACACAGTGTATGCATAGTTCCTTAAGATGGACATTGTAGTTTGACTCCCGATTGTGCCCCCACTCTAATCTTGTGCTCTTTTTCTCATGACCTCACAGTCAACGGGAAATTAAAACCTAACCTCTGCTATCATTAATAGCTGTCTTGTTCCATTTAAAATGGAAATGAATATGGTGAAATTAGATGTAATGGGAATTAGGGAAGTGCATTTGGTAATAGTTTACTTACATATTAGTTTCCAAAACATATTTAGTGTCCTTTTGCATCTGTATTTAATATATTATCATTATCACTTAGTAAATCTCTTAATTAATTTCCAAACTACCATGGATACTAAGTATGTGAGCTGCAGTAAGAAAGTTAGTTCAGGGGTTTTGTGTAGCTGTTGTGACAGGTGGTTTCACTGGGATAATTGTAGCGCTGTGGGAATTGGGGAAGCAAACGAGACTCTGCCATTCTTTTGCAGGGTTTGCTCAAGAGATAGGATTATAACTGAACAGGAGGAGAAAATTAGAGCCCTTCAGGCTGATTTGGACAGAGCGAGGGAGGAAATAAAGAGGTTAAGGGGGGAGGAGGGTAAACAGCGGTGGGAAGTGGTAGCTAGGAACAGGGGCCACAGAAAGAGGACAGTGTCTTACAGTTTCCCAACTGGTACAACCAACAGATTTGCCTTGCTACCACAGTTAAGTAACAAAGAGGCTCCAATAGAAGCAGATGTAGTTAAGATGCAACAGAATCTCACTAGGAAACAAACTGTTTCAAAAAAAAAGTAGAAAGTAAGAGGAAACTTCTATTGCTAAGTAGCACCCATGGAAGAGGTGTCGGCCAGGTTTTGCAGGAAAAATTGGGTGACAGGTACCAGGTCACAAACTTTTTCAAGCCAAGTGCATCTCTTAGCAGGTGGTACAGGATATAGGGTCCTTGTGCAAGGGTTTCACAAAGCAGGATAATGTGATGATAGTGGGTGGAATGGGAAACAGTACTGATAGGGATCAGTGCTACAGTATTGAGTGTGACATGGTGAAAATAGCCTCGGCAACGACCCATACCAATGTTGGACTGGTGCCTGCTTGTGTGCGGCATGATCAGCCCCAGTTGAATTGCTCTGTCAGGAGGGTAAATATGGGGTTGGATCAGTTGCGTAGGGCAGCCACTCTGTCAGACATTGGATTGGTTCCTGTCGAGGCTATTGATAGGGGGGATTTCACAAGCCATGGCCTACACCTCAATAGGAAAGGGAAGGGTAAACTGGCAGGGTTGTTAGCGAAATCTATAAGGGAGGACACTAGTACTCATGGATGTACCTCTTTTTTAGACTAATATCAGTGTCCAATGAGAAGATCAGGCAGGCAGGTGCTAAAGAGGTCCAAAACTCACAAACTTCTCACAACAGGAAAGTAAATAATAATGTTACCATATTTAACCAAAATATTGGTGGATTAAAGAAAAAAGTATATTCTCACGAAAGTAAAGTAAAAAATAATGTTACCATTTTTCACCAAAATATCCCAGGATTGAAGAATAAGGTAGATGAGCTCCTGGTTTGTTTAGGTGACATTGAATCTTATAGTGTAATAGATATACTATGCCTGTCTGAGCATCACATTGTGTCTGATATGGAAAAGGTAAATTTCAGTGGTTATAAACTAGCTGCACATATGAGTACAGAGAATAAGGTGAAAGGAGGAGTTGCCAAATATGTCAAAAGTTATCACTGTGTAGGAAGCTTAGATACAAAAAAGTTTTGTCTAGAGCAACATATAGAAGCATGTGCCTGTCAAGTTAAACTGAAGGAGGGCTCTTTTATAATTGTAACAGTATATAGGTCCCCTTCAGGAAACTTTCATTTATTCCTGGAAAACTTGGATGCCTTGTTGTGCTATCTGTCAGATAGGGGAAAGCAAATTATTATTTGTGGGGACTTCAATGTTGATTCACTGAAAGAGTGTAATAGGAAGAATGATCTGGAAGTCTTGCTCGGTTCTTTCAATTTGACATCTGTCATTAATTTTCCTACTCGGGTAGTAAAGGACAGCAGCACATTGATAGATAACACTTTTATAGACCAAGATCGGTTTAAAACCATAAATTCTTGTCCTGTTGAGAATGGCCTTTCTGATCATGATGCTCAGCTAGTTACAGTATATGACATAGCTCCATTCAGTAATTCAAAACTACTCTCCAAAGTTGTGTGTTCAATTAATGTCTCAAAAATTAGAAATTTAAGAGAAAATCTTCAGGAGTTAGACTGGGATGAGGTGTACAATGAACCCGATGCTAATTTAAAATACAACTTATTTCATGATACACTTGTAAGAGAATTTGAAAACCGTTTCCCAAGAAAGTAGTTAAATCTAATTATAAGAAACCATGCAAAAAACCTTGGTTTACTAAAGGAATAAAAATATCTTGTAACCACAAAAGGGAACTGTATCTAACAACAAGAAAGAGTAATGACCCAGAAACAGCCAAATACTATAAAAACTACTGTACTACCTTAAGAAAGGTTATTAAAAACTCCAGAAGCATGTGCATCATGTCTGAGATTAATACCTCTGATAACAAAATCAAAACAATTTGGAATATTATTACAAGGGAGACAGGGCAACCAAGAGTACAGGATGACAGCATCACCATCAAAGCGAATGGAAACTTGATAAACAACAAGCCAGAAGTCGAAAACATTTTGAATAATCATTTTTTAAATGTCGTAGAGAAAATAGGATCTAAATGTTCATTAGAAGAAGCAAGGCAGTTAATGGAAGATGCCTTACCCACACCATTTGATACAACTGAAATTCCACCCACCTCTCCTGAAATTAGGAAGATAATAAACTCTTTCAAGAATAAAAGCTCACATGGAATTGATGGCATTTCCAGCAGGATAATAAAAGCTTGTTCCCAAGAAATAAGTGGGATTCTTAGCCACATATGTAATAGTTCTCTGAAGCAGGGTACTTTCCCAGATAGACTGAAGTATGCCATTGTTAAACCACTGCATAAAAAAGGGGATATGTCTGATGTCAACAACTACCGCCCAATCTCTCTTCTGACTGCCTTATCCAAAATTCTTGAAAAAGTAATGTATTGTAGAGTAGCTTCACACCTTTGTAAAAATAAAGTTTTAACAAAATGTCAGTTTGATTTCCAGAAGGGTTTTTCAATGTAAAATGCTATATATAATTTCACTAATGAAATATTAAATGCTCTGAGTAACTGGATGTCACCCTTTGGGATTTTTTGTGATCTAGCAAAGACTTCTGATTGTGTAAATCATGAAATACTTCTAGATAAGCTCAAGTACTGTGGTATGAATGGGACAGGGCTCAAATGGTTTAAATCATGCCTAACTGGAAGAGTGCAGAAAGTTTAAATAAGCAGTTCACATAATATACAAAAAACTGGTGATTTCTCAAACTGGGGAGCAATCAAGAATGGGGTGCCGCAAGGTTCGGTCTTCGGTCCTCTGCTGTTCTTAATATATATTAATGACTTGCCATTCATATTCACGAAGATGCAAAGCTGGTACTTTTAAATATTGCACCCAGCAGACAAGAATTAACTGGTGAAATTGTAAATGATGTTTTTCAGATAATCATTAAGTGGTTCTCTGCAAATGGGCTCTCATTAAACTTTGACAAAACACAGTATATACCGTTCCACACAGTAACTGGAAGGACACCTTTAATAAATACAGACTTCGATGAGAAATCGGTAGCTAAGGTAGAATATTCAAAATTTCTAGATGTATGCATTGATGAGGGGTTGAACTGGAAAAAAACACACTGAGGATCTGCTGAAACGTTTGAGTTCAGCTACATATGCTATTAGGGTCATTGCAAATTTTGGCGATATACAGCTCAGTAAATTAGCTTACCACGCCTATTTTCATTCTCTGCTTTCGTATGGCATCATATTCTGGGATAACTCATCATTGAGTAAAAGAGTGTTCATTGCACAAAAACGTGCAATCAGAATAATTGCTGGAGCTCATCCAAGATCATCCTGCAGACACTTATTTAAAGAGCTAGAGATCTTCACTGTAGCCTCACAATATATATATTCACTTATGAAATTTGTTATTAACAATCCAAACGAATTCAAAAATAATAGCAGTGTACATGGCTACAACACTAGGAGAAAGGATGATCTTCACTACTCAAGGTTAAATAAATCTAACTTTGGCTCAGAAGGGGGTAAATTATGCTGCCACAAAAGTCTTTGGTCACTTAGCTAATAGCATCAAAAGTCTGACAGATAGCCTATATATAGCCTATATATAGAATTTAAAAGGAAATTAAAAGATTTTCTTAATGGCAACACCTTCTACTCATTAGATGAATTTTTGGATATAGTAAGTGGGTAATTTCCCCAGCCGCCACAAAAAAAAGTAAATAAATAATAAAATATTGTCATTTAATATTTTGTGTGATGTAATATCTTGTATAGACACCTTTTATTAACCTGACAAGTTCCACATCATTACGAAGTGTCATATTCATGATCTATGGAACAAGTACTAATCTAATCTAATCTAATCTGAATGTAGTTAACTGATTATGAAATGAACAACAAAGCTGAATAATTTACAAAAAAGCATAAAAATAAGGAGATAGAACCTGAATCAGTTCAAACAGATATTGTTCAGAGTTTCAAAGGGAGGCTGGGAAAGATTAAAGAGGAAGGGCAGGTCACTCAGACCCCAGGATGAGAGGACCCACATGTAATGAGGACAAGGGTAGACTAAGACTAAGTTGTTAACTGTAACTCTGATGTGTAACCCTATGTTTGCCTTTCCAATGAATGATACTCATAAATGATCAAATGGTATAATGAATTACTGTATAAGAGAGCAAGACTACCATGCAAATTTATTACTTATTTTCATGTGGAGAGCCAATACAAGAGACAATGCATATCTGCAAGGTGTGACAGCGATCGCAGTAACTTCACCTGCATGATATTTATGTTCCATGTATTGCCAGCCCATTATGGAGAAGCGTATCATCCCAAGAGGAAATGGCATACTAAAACAATGACTGTATAGACATCTGAAGACAAATGAGGATTGTATTGTAATTATTATTTGGAGTAGTCAGAGCTGTGTAGTTGAGATTCACATTCTGAATTACAATGTTATTTGTAACATTTTTGAAGAATCAAATATTTGTTGTAAGAAGGTTATTGCATCACATGGCATATGTATCTGAGAAATGTCATAATGTTTATTTCAAGAAAATAAATATTGGGCTCAATCCTTAAATTCCAGCATATACGGCACAATTCCGTGAAAAATTCCACAACTGATATATCTACAGTCAACCAAAGGCAAGCACAATAATGTTCAATATTCACTGCTAGCAATAAATCTAAACTTTGAGAATAACCAACAAGAACATTATGAGATGCAGGGGAAGCATCAGTGAGATGGCATTGTGCCAGCTCCAGAGATGGTAAAGAAAGTGTGAGAAGTAAAGAGAGATTAATGGGAAGAGAAATGAAAGTGCAATTAAGACAGGAGAGAAGGAAATGAGGAATTCGTAACAACTTCAACAATGACCAAAAATTTCTTACTGATAATTTCTTACTCACCTCTTTTTGCACCATCAGCATCATTTTCTTCACCATCACTGAAAATACACCACATAACATTTCAATAACACATCAGAGGCTAACAGCTAACTGTGTAGTACTCAATTTTGCATCACTTCTTATATATAATAGTTGTACTGAACAGAGAAAAAGAACAGAATTAAATGAAGCAGTCATAAAAATCCTTACCCCGAAACTTCCAGATGTCTGTGTGTCCCATTGCATGTTATAGTCAAATGAAACAAATTCATCATGTTATCTGTAGGTGACATAAAAATATGAGAATAACATTAAATATAAAAAATAAAACAGAAATAGAAAATATTCAATGCTAAATAGAGTGAATAAACAAACCAATTGTAATGATGACTTGCTGCCTGTAAACAATGCACACCCCATACAACAGCATTGATGACAGGTACAAAGAAAACCTTGATCGAGCATTTTTTGAAGACATTCTTGGCTCTTGATTTTTTACGGTTTCCATAATGTCTAGGCTGAAATACATAAAAATACCATTAGCACACGTGTCATTTCAGTGATACTTGCAAGACGAATAATATTAAGCAAATGGTTCTAAGTAAGGACAAAAGCAACTGATTGTGATATAACACTTCTGCCATTTGCTTATTATTTCATTTCTTTCTTGACACATTAGTGCAATTTCAGCTCTGTAGCCATTTTCAAGTGAGTCTACAATCATCATACGCATTTCAGCATGAATGCAATATTATGACATTACAAATTACACCATGAAAAGTCATACAACTATGCTGTTAATTAGTAACATAACCTTATTGCATTTTGAAATTGGCTACATTGCAAGTTGTGGTACATGTCAAGAACACCATATTCATTATTTGACCATACAGGGATTGTCATGTAATAGGTGTATGTTAAAAAATGTACACTCCATCCACAGGATATGGCATGCCCATCAGTACCAAATGACAATACAAGTATGTTGGTCACAGACAAACTTTAGCTGCACAGAGTTCCAAGTTATTAGTTTGTGATTTATGGCTTAATGCTTTATTCATATGGATTACAATTGCTACTGCCACCACTGAATTAAAGAATAAAGACCCTGTTTCCTATTCATAAATCTGTGATGATTAGTAAGGTTTTTGGACTACATAAGCTGTTACCTATAGTGCTATTGCAGACCTAAATGCTAAACGTGTACTTTATTTATGGTGTCATCATGAAATTACCTTTGGTCCTTGTGTAAAATTATTGATGACCCATGTGATACTTTCACTTAGTATCGTGGCATACAATACAAGCTGCAATAACATAACAAGCCCTGTATGGCCAAATATGGAATGCATTATGATGGTGTATCATGTTGTAAATTGTAATATAATAATGTAGCAAAGTTTGAATGTATGTGTTAATTTCTGAATCACTTGAAAATGGGTACAAAGCTGAAATAACAATAGTGTATCCAAAAGAAAATGAAACTGCAGTAGCCACCAGAAAGATCGCGGGAGGCGCACATTGGCACGGCACATCATGGACGGTAGTTGCCGCAAGTAGAGTCCCGTCCACCAGAGGGCACGCGAGAATTCGGCCGTGACCTCTGCCGGCGGAACAACAACAACAACTCAGGCAGCACGGGCCGTGCCCAGTCAGTTCACATCGGGCATGCCTAGGAGACAGTGCCTGGTCTACGCTATGTAAAGTGCGATGGAAAACGTGAACCTTGTTACTACAGAAATAACAATCAAATGGCAAAAAGAATTGTCATTAAGACTATGCTAAATGACAGTAACTCTTAATAATAAGAATATCATCAAAAAGCTATTGAAGAGATAGTTAATTAAAAACCAAAAATACCACAACATACTGTACGCTGTTAGCAACAGACCAACTCTTATAGGTACAAAACACTGTGTGTTAAAAACTTCAGAAAACACTGCTACTGTCAATGCACTTACTTGTGTGATATGATTAGAAATTATTTCTAAAAAATTACAGTTTTTAAAAGAAATATGCTATTGCATAATATGTTTGAACCAAAGGATCTTGCTGAGGCAAGTTGGCTTGCATGCCTTAACAAAGGTGCAACCACAAAAGGGTTGTGGTGTGGCCAGAGTAACTCGTGGTTCCTGAAGAGAGGCAGCAGCCTTTTCAGTAGTTGCAGAGGCAACTGTCTGGATGATTGACTACTGCCCTTATAACATTAGATAACATGGCCTAGCAGCGTTGGTATCACGTATGGCTGAAAGCAAGGAAAAACTACTGCTTTTACTTTTTCATGTGAGCTTGCCACTCTACTGCATGGCTTAATGATGATGGCATCCCACTGGGTAAAATATTCCAGATGTAAAACACTCCACAATCCACAGAACTGGGTGAGGGCTACTCAGAAGAATGTCATCATTACAAAAAATAAGAATGGCATTCTACAGATCAGAGTGTGGAATGTTAGATGCCTTAATTGGGTAGGTAGGTTAGAAAATTTAAAAATGGAAATGCGTAGGTTGAAATTAAATGTGATGGCTATTAGGGAATTGCAATGGCAGGAAGAACAGGACTTCCGATAAGGTGAGTAGACGGTTAACAACACAAAACCAATTAGGAGTATTGTAGAGTAAGCCTAATAAGAATAAGAAAACAGGAATGCAGTTAAGCTACTATGAACAACATAGTGAAAGCGTTATTGTAGCCAAGATAAACACAACAACCACCATAATACTATAAGTTTATATGCCAACTAGTTCTGCACTGCGATGAAGAGATTCAAAGAATGTATGAGGAAATAAAGATCGGCCACGACAACATCATTCCACCTGGTGCGCAAGATATATGAGACAAGCAAAATACCCAGAGACTTCAGGAAGAATGTAATAATTCCAATTCCAAACTAGGCAAGTGCTCAGATGTGGAACAAATCATAGGTTTAATAAATCATGGTTGCAAAATACAGACAAAAATTACTTACAGAAGAGTGGAAAAACTGGTACAAGTTGACTTAGGGGAAGATCATGGATGTCAAATTAAATGCCTTTCAGCCGTCAATTTTCAACCTTATTTTATTGGGCAACCAGATGGCATAGTAAAATGCTAAATCTGGTTGCCCAATAAAATAAGATTGAAAACTAACAGCTGAAAGAAGGCATTTGACATCCTCTATCAAACAGCCAAGTCCCGCAACCATCACTGAAAAGATGGACATACAGACTAGGGGATCAGTTTGTGTTCTGGAGAAATGTAGGAACACACAAAGCAATACCGATCCTATGACATATCCTAGAAGATAGGCTGAATAAGGATAAACCCACATATGTAGTATTTGCAGATTTAGAGAAAGCTCTTGACAATGCAGATGGATGGAAATTTTAATGAAAGCAGGGATAAAAGACAGGGGACAAACACTTATTTACAACTTGTAACCCCAAAGTTATTCAATCTATACAGCGAGCAACCTGTAAAGGGAAATAAGGAGAAATTTGGAAAGGGAATTAAAGTTCAGGGAGAAGATGGAAACACTTTTATTAGGTTTGCAGATGATATTGTAATTCTGTCAGAGATGTCTAAGTACTTGGGAGAGCAGCTCAACAGTATGGACAGTGTGTGTGTGTGTGGGTTGAGGTTTTCGGGCGCTAAACAGCGTGGTCATCAGCGCCCAAACGCATAGAAACAGGAACACATGCGGAGAAGAGACGAAGACGGACAGCGAACAAGGAGAACGGCTAAAAGACACAGACCTGACGCAGTTACAAATCCTCACATACAGAGGCAAAACAAGAGGAGAAGAAACGCACTAAAAAGGAAAGGAAACACAAGGAAAAGAGAACAGAAATTGAAGGGAAACAAGTAGGTAATCGTGACTGGCGGACCTCTTACCTAAAACCTGGGTGAACCAGTCACCCAGCAGCACATTAAAATCCTCTCCCTAAAATCCGAGGCAACAAATTTGACAGGACACAAAACCGTAAGACCTTAACCACAGTCGTTGCGTCGTCTTGCAAAATAGAGGGCAAATCCGGTGGCAAGGAAACCACCGCCCTCTGGTCAGAGAATAAAGGACAGTCAAGTAAAATGTGGCGGACAGTTATCTGGACGCCACAAGCACTACAGATTGGTGGGTCCTCCCGCCGGAGTAAAAAACCGTGCGTTAAGGGACTGTGCCCGATGCGGAGGCGGGTGAGGAGAACCTCATCCCGCCTGCATGACTGGTTGGACGTACGCCATGGCCGCGTGGTGGCCTTGACCAAACGCAGCTTATTTTCACCGACTGCCAGCCACTCCTCTTCCCATTGACGCATAACACGAGAACGCAAAAGGGAGGTAACAGCATGGAGGGGGACGGCACATTCAACAACGTGAGGGAGGGAACATGCATCTTTGGCAGCCACATCCGCCAGTTCGTTTCCCCTAATACCCACGTGCCCCGGCACCCAGCAGAAAGAAACCTCCTTCCCCTGCCGTTGCAGGTGGAGTAGGGCATCATGGATGTTCTGGACTACCGTATCCGCTGGGTACAAGTGTTGCATGGTCTGAAGGGCACTCAGAGAGTCAGAACAGATGAGAAACTTAAGACTGGGAACACATCTCATCTGCTCCAATGCCCGCAAGATCGCAAACAATTCGGCATCAAAGATGGTAAACGCTGCAGGAAGCCGTAATTTGATGACTCGATCAGGGAAAACCACAGCACAACCTACAGAGTCCCCCTGTTTAGAGCCATCCGTAAATACTGGTACATGGTCAGGATGCTGGTTTAAAATATCGTAAAATAAGGAGGTAAAAACAAACGCAGGAGTGCAGCTCCTCCGGTACTCTGACAAGTCTAAAAGGACGCTGGGCCTCTGGAGCAACCAGGGAGGCAGGCGGGTAAAACCCTGGAGTTGGGGTGCCACACGCTCCACACCAAGGGACTCAAGCAAATGCTTGGCACGAATCCCAAATGGTCTCGTTGCCCTTGGACGACTGGAAAAGAGACGTTCCATAGGGGGTCGGGCAACAGTAGGGTATGCAGGGGAGGGAGGACAGGCAAGGAATTGACACACCCGTCGCACCATGAGGAGTTTCCACCGGATGGCGAGCGGCGGTTCCCCTGCCTCAGCACACAGGCTGGGGATGGGACTGGTACGGAAGGCACCAGTGGCCAGCCTGATACCCTCATGGTGTACTGCGTCAAGAATCTTCAGATACGAAGGCCTCGCTGACCCATACACAGTGCATCCATAGTCAAGACGCGACCGGACGAAAGCCCTATAAAACTGCAGTAGACGCGCCCGATCTGCTCCCCAGGACCGATGGCTCAAACACTTCAAAATATTCAGCGCCTTCAGGGCCCGCACCTTGAGGTCTTTAAGGTGCGGCAACCACGACAACTTGGAATCAAAAGTGAGGCCCAGGAACCTCACAGTGTCTCTAAAAGGAAGAATGGTGCCCCTCAGACGCAATTCAGGGGAGGTAAAAGCACGTCGAGAACGATTAAAATGAACACACACACATTTGTCTGCAGAAAAGGTAAAACCCGTCTTCGCAGTCCATGCCTCTAATCGCTTTATCGTAAGCTGCAGCTGCCGACTAGCAGTGACAAGACTGGAGGAAGAACAGAAAACAGCAAAATCGTCCACAAACAAGGAGCACTGGGCAGGACTCCGGATTGTGGACGTGATACTGTTAATGGCGACGGCAAAGAGGGTGACACTTAACACGCTTCCCTGAGGAACACCATTCTCCTGCACGTACAAATCAGATAGCACATTACCAACCCGATATCGAAAGAGGCGGCGGGAAAGAAAGGACCGAATGAAGATGGGGAGATGGCCACGAAAGCCCCACTGATGGAGTTGATTGAGGATAAGGCGGCGCCAAGTAGTGTCATACGCCTTATTAATGTCAAAGAATACACCTAGACAATGCTGGTTACGTAAGAAGGCCTGCTGGATGACCGCCTCAAGCAGGGTCAAGTTGTCTATAGTTGAACGACATCTCCGAAAGCCACACTGAGAGTGGCTAAGGAGCTGCCTGGTCTCGAGCAGCCAAACCAGGCGACGGTTGACCATGCGTTCCAATGTCTTCCCGACACAGCTCGTCAAAGCAATACTCCGATAACTACTGGGATGCATTCGGTCCTTTCCCGGTTTGAGGAGGGGAACCAAAATCGCCTCCCTCCACGAGTCAGGGAACGTGCCGGATGACCATATCATATTAAAACAATTCAGGAGTACTTCCTTGGATGGCAGCAACAAGTGCTGCAGCATGCTGTACAGGATTTGATCAGCACCTGGCGCAGTATCATGAGCCACAGACAGCGCCGAATCCAGTTCCCACATTGTGAAGGGGCAGTTGTAGGGTTCAGAATTTGGAGACCGGAAGTCCAAGTGATCCCTCTCGATAGCAGTGCGGTAGCGGCAGAAATCTGGATCACAGTTCATAGTGGCAGTAGATTCGGCAAAATACGTGGCCAGTGTCTGGGCAATGTCTCTCGGCGCCGTGAGTAGACTACCCTGATGCAGCAATGCTGTGACAGGTAGTTGGCTGCGTTTCCCGGAGATCCTCCTGATGGCTTCCCACACTTTTGTTGAACTAGTGGAGCGGGAGATGGAGTTCAAGAATGATTGCCATGACCGTCGTTTGCTCTCTTTAATCACTCGCCGCGCCTTGGCCCTTGCCACCCGAAAGGCCGCAAGATTGTCAGCTGAGGGACGGCACTTGAAGCGGCGCAGAGCTGCACGGCGGGCTCGGATGGCTGAGCGGCACTCAGTGGTCCACCAAGGGACAAGGCGCCTCTTGGGATGACTTGAGGACCGTGGGATCGACAATTCAGCAGCATGGGAGATCACGGCTGTAACATGGTCGACCCATTTGTGGACGCTGGCACGGTGTTCCAAAACAGCTAAATCGCTGAAAAGTGTCCAGTCAGCTCTGCAGAGGTTCCACCTGGGTGGCACTGGTAATGCTACAGTCTCATCCAGGAGGCGAATCCAAAGGGGGAAGTGGTCACTAGAATGGAGGTCAGCGGCAACCTCCCACAGAGCAGAATCCGCGAGTGCTGGAGAGCAAAAGGAAAGGTCAATAGCTGACGACGACCCAGAAGCAGTACAGAAATGAGTGGGAGCACCAGAGTTGAGGATGCACAGTTCTTCGGATGCCATGAGGCTTTCCAGAATGCGACCCCTGGGGCAAGTAGTCGTAGAGCCCCATAAGACATTATGAGCATTGAAGTCCCCCAGAAGGAGAAATGGGCGGGGGAGTTGGGTAATAAGGTCTGTGAGAGCCTCAGAGTCTATGGCGTCCTGAGGCGGTAAGTAAACGGAACAGATTGTGAGCCTCTGCCCCACAAGAAGGTCAACTGCAACTGCTTGCAAGTCCGTAACGAGAGGGAGCTCAGATGAGTGGTGCATGTCATGGACAAAAACCGCAACACCACCCTTTGCCCTTTCCCCCATCAGATCATCTTTTCGATACACGGTATAGCCCCGTAAAGAAGGAGCATCAGTGGCCCGGAAATGTGTCTCTTGGAGACATAAGCACAAGGGGCGCTCTCGTACAAGGAGTTGTAATTCGGCCACATGCGTCCTGAACCCATTCAGGTTCCACTGTAATATGGGAGCCAGTGATCAGGGTGGCTGAATTTTCACCCTGCCCCTGTGCTTTGGAGGAGAGCCCGTACTGGCCGGAGATTTATTCCTGGGGCTGGAGCGAGAAGATCGCCCCCGGTCGACATCAATGTCCATCAGCTCCGATGGCGACCCAAGGGAGATGTCAGATAGTACGATGGCATCATCATCGGACTGACCGTGACTAGTCTCCTCAGGTGGCAAAACCTTCACCTTTGGCGTCTTCGTCTTGGGGGGCTTAGAATGCAGAACCTTGTCAACAGTTGGAGCTTTACTCGCCTGGGCAGAAGGTGCCATATGGGGAGGTGCAGGAAGTACCCCAATGTCAGCAACCACGGCCTTGTCCGATGTTGTGGGGAGAGCTGCAGGTTGCAAAACAACCGCAGCAGCACAAGTGCACTGGCAAATGCAGGTATTAGTGGTGACACTAGCAACCTCCGTTTGTGTAGCAACAGTGGCCAACTGTACCGGTTTCTGCAGAGTGGAAGCGAAAGATGTTGTAAACACAGGAGGCTGCATGGCCTTAAAGAGCTTCTTGGCCTCACCATAGGGGATGCGCTTAGATGTTTTGATCTCCTGTATCTTCCGTTCCTCGAGATAGATGGGGCAGACCCGGCTCCAGACAGGGTGACTCCCAGAGCAATTCACGCACTTCACAGGCGATGAACAATCGGCTCCTTCATGGGCAGGCTGACCACATTTACCGCAAGTGGCTATCCCATTGCACCCCAACGTAGTATGCCCAAAGCGCTGACATTTAAAACAGCGCATTGGGTTGGGGAAATATGGCCGTACTGGCAAACGTAAGAAACCCGCTTTAACATGCTCTGGGAGTCTCGGGCGATTGAAAGTGAGAATAAACGAGTCGGATTTGACTAGGTCCCCATCGACTCGTTTCATAATATGCTGCACGTCGACAATACCTTCGTCAGCCCACTCAGATTTCAACTCGTCCTTGGGGATATCCACCAAGTCCCTACATGTGACAACACCCTCACTATAGTTCAAAGTGGAGTGGAGCTCGGTCTCGATAGCGTACTCTCCGAGACAGGTTGCTTTCCTAAGAGAAGTGACTTGACGGGAACTAGAAGTTTCAACTAACAGAGTCCCATTGCGCAGACGCTTCACAGATTTCAGTGTTCCTGCAATTCCCTCAAGACCCTTGTGGATGTAAAAGGGAGAAACTCTCTCAAAGCTACCTTCCTTCCGTTTGACAATCAAAAACACATTCTGGATATCAGCATGTGCTCTGTTACGACAGTCTGATAAATCTCTAGTAACACCAGGCGCTGGAGGACTCGCAGCACGAAGTCGCTTTTTCGATTGGGTGTGTTTTCCTACCAGTGGCCCACCCAATCCACTGGTAGGGGGAAACGTAGAGGTCGAAGGGTCCATTGTGGTCCCACGAGCAGCTAGGGAACTAAAGGTCCGCTCAGACAGAGCCCCGCGTGCCTGAGTAAGCCTTATACAACTGGGGTGCGGCAGGTGCCCCAGAGGTTGCCCGCTTGCGACTGTTCCACCCCAACAGCCATGCATCTTATAGGCGCGCAGCACACCATAAGATTGAGGGGTTTTTATAGAGGTTTACCTTCCTCGCAATCCAGGCGGTCAAGCCAAGATTACCATTCCCCGCAGCATACAACATTCCACCGCTGCGCCATGCGGTGGTCGCTGAAGCATGTCCGGGGTTTACGGTGACAGGAGACTGGTGGCGCTGACCAGTCCCCAGCTCAGGACCCCGGGGTCGCCAAGCCCGTACTCAGCAAATGAATGCTGAGCCCCTGGGGGGCGTATGGACAGTGTTTTGAAAAGAGATTGCATGATGAACATTGATAAAAGTAAAACAATGGCAACAGTATGTAGTTGAATTAAATCAGGAAGGGAATTAGATTTAGAAATAAAACACCAAAAGTGATTGGGAAATACAGTAAAACTTCGTTAACATGAATCCGAAGGGACCGAAAAATCAAGAGTTCGTGTCAAAAAAATTCGTGTTAAGTGAAAAACACAGATTTTAATAAGTACACATGTACAGCAGTACACTAATGTGTAATACACTACACTATCAATCATGTTATTGTAGATTTATAACACTATAAAGTGATTGTAAAATTACGAGTACTCACAAATTATGTACATTACTTTCTTGTAAAAATTCAGTCATGGTTCACTGACGTTCATGTGAATGATAATATTTTGTGTAATTTCACAACCAATTGTAATGATAGCATCTGTAAACCCAGCAGTGATGTTGGATGTTGAAGCGAACTGTTCTAAACAGTCAAAGGCTGTAGACAGCTCCTGACAAGTAGGTGGAATGGTATCTGTATTCTCTTCCTCTTCACTTTCTTCTGGTGGCCCTTTTTGCACCTCGTTCACAGCTTTTGGGACATCCCACAGAAGCACATACGTCATCTACACTAATGAATTCTTCGAAACTAATCTCAGGGTTCGCAACATCATGCAGCACTGTCCAGTCATCAAGTGAAGTGGCATCTTCTAACTCGTGGACATCTTTAGTGTTGCTATGTCTCCAAGCTCTGTTAAAGCACTTCTCTATATGATGTGGCGATACTGAGTTCCAGGCTGCTGCGATGGCTTTTATTGCATCAAGCAGATTTCAATTTGGGGTTGCATTATTGTTTTTAGCAGCATAAATTGCAACTCTTACAAGTCGCTTACAATAAGCTCTCTTTATGAGAGAGATTATGCCTTGGTCCAAATGCTGAAGGCGGCTTGTGGCGTTGGGTGGAAAAAACTGAAACATTATGTTGGAAAGGTTCAGATCATGAACGTTGTGGGCAGTACATCTGTCCAATGTAAAAAGAGCATGTCTATTTTGAGCAACCACTTAACTGTTGATACGAAGAAGCCACCTGCAAAATGATGTGCCATTGATCCAAGCTTTCTTGTGGTGAGAGTAGATGCAAGGTAAAGTGTCCATATTTATGTTTTTAAAACAACGTGGTTTCTCGGATTTACCGATAACCCAGGGACAAAACTTCTTACTGACATCAGAATTACAGCACAGTACAACAGTCACAAGTTGTTTGCTTCGTGCTCCACCGTGACACTTATCACCTTTTATCCCCAGGGTGTGGATGTTAAACACATCACACGAGGCATACTTTTCCCTCACTCAGTTGAATTCATGCAACCAGCTGTTCGCACTTTCTTCATCAACTTTATTTGCTTCACCACAAATTTGTACAGATGAAATTGAATCACTCTTTTGGAACCGATACAGCCAACCAGCAGAACAATGGAAGTCTTTGATGCCCATATCTTTAGCAGTATCATTTGCTTTTGACTGAATCACAGGGCCAGTTAAAGGTATGTTAGATGCACACATATGATTGAACCATTCTAGCAGTAACATCTCGATGTCTTCATACTTGGCGGTACGAAGTCATTTAGATTTGTTTCCAGAACCTGATGCCGCAGCATTAATAATTTTTTCTTGGTTCTTAATAATCGTAGATAAAGTGGATTTAGGTATTCCAAACTGTTCTGCAATTACTGTTTTCTTGGTACCACGGTCCTCTTCATTTAGAAACTTAAGCTTTAACCGTA
The DNA here is from genome assembly GCF_021461385.2 of Schistocerca piceifrons. NCBI lineage: Eukaryota > Metazoa > Arthropoda > Insecta > Orthoptera > Acrididae > Schistocerca > Schistocerca piceifrons. The sequence goes on along the minus strand of NC_060138.1, from coordinate 41,878,637 downwards.
CATTTAGAGCTGTTTGTTTCCTCTTTGCCATTTTCCCATGCTACGGTACCGGTTGTAGCTGTAGTTTTTATTCAGTATTCCAGCTCGATACAGCTACGACTAACAGAACACCTGTCAAATCTGGCACTGAGTATGTTCCTAAATGCTGCTGCACACATTATTGAATGTCCTACAATGTACAACATACGCTGATTGTCGAGGCGATAATCGCGGCTACTGACCTACAATATGTTGAAAACCGAGTCAACAATAAGTATAATTAGCTCTGTAGCTAAATTTCCTACATTCATTTCGGAAAAAAAATATGCTTAAGAATACTCTGAGGTCAGAAGTTTGTGTTACAGTGAAATTTAATTATGCTAGGAACTGAAACAGAGTTCGTAATTCACCTTAACCGAAATTCGTGTTAACCGATAAAACACAACATAAGAACTAAGGTATTCCTGGTGGGACAAATATTTTTTTATTACTGTAAAACATTAAAAGTAATATATTGAGTGTCGCTACTTGGGCAGCAAAATATTTGATGATGTCTGAAGTGGGGAAGATATAAAATGCAAACTGGCAATAGCAAGAAAAGTGTTTCAGAAAAAGAGGAATCACTTAATGTCTAATATCAATTTCAGTGTTAGGAAGTTTTCTGTGAAGGTATTTGTATGGGGTGCAGCCTCGTATGGAAGTGAAGCAATTCAAATATGAAGAGAATAGAAGCTTTCGAATGTGATGTTATATAAGAATGCTTAAGATTAGATGGGTACATTGTATAACAAATGAAGTACTGAATGTAAGTGGGGAAAAAAGAAATTTATGGCACAGCTTAACTGAAAGAAGGGGTTGGCTGTTACAACACATCCTGAGGCATCAAGAAATTATTTGGCAAAGGAAGGAAGTGTAAGGGGATAAAAATTGCAGAGGGAGATCAGGTTTGAAGTACAGAACTCTGTGTGGCAGTTGGTCACATTGTTACGAAGAGTGCTTCACGGGCTGTGTGTAAACATGCGAATGCCGCGCTGAGGTGCTCAGTCTTGGCTTGGCAGCCGTTGCCAATGGAGCTCCTGTTGGACATTACTGCCAAGTGCAAACTGCGTGCTGTTATTCAGTTTTTGAACGCAAAGGGCACTGCACCGATTGAAATCCATCGCCAACTGACGGAAGTGTAAGTGGTGTACAGAGTTTGCAGCTGGTTGGACCGAAATTCACGATGAACAAAGGAGTGGGAGACCATCAATTTCTGAGGAGACATTGTTGAAGCTTGAGCAAATCATGCATGAAGATCAACAGATCACCGTGGATGATCTCTGCACGTTGGTTCCTGTAGTTTCCTGAAGCACAGCTCACAGAATTTTAATGGAAACATTGAACTACCGGAAGGTGCGTGCCAGATGGGTGCCACGGATGCTGACAGAGGACCACATGCGGCAACGAGTTGATGCTTCCTGTGCATTTCTTCACCGCCTTACAGCCGAACAGGACAACCTTCTGGACTCAGTTGCCACAGGTGATGAAACCTAGGCATACCACTTTACACCTGAGACCAAGCAACAATCACGCCGGTGGCAGCATCCAAAGCCAAGGTAATTCAAACAAACACAGTCTGCCAGTAAAGTCATGACAACCATTTTTTGGGATCGGAAATGGTTATTGTTGGTCGACTTTATGCCCACTGGGACTGCAAGTAATGCTGACAGGTAGTACTGTGAGTCTCTGAAAAAACCCAAACGGGAAATTCAGAACCGGAGAAGAGGAATGTTGAGCAAGGGCATACACGTTCTCCATGAGAATGCTGGCCCATACATTGCTCAGCTAACCGTTGCTCTCCTGCAACAGTTTCAATGGAACATAATCACCCACTCACTCTATAGTCCTGACTTGGCACCCAGTGACTATCACCTGTTCTATTCCCTAGGTTAAAAGAACATTTGGCCAGAAAGCGATACAGCTCCAACGATGAGGTGAAAGAAGAGGTTCATAGCTTTCTGAACACCATGGCGGTGAGCTGGTATGACATCAGCATACAAAAACTGCCACAGCGTCTACAAAAATGCATCAACAGAAATGGTGATTACGTCGAAAAACAGCTAAATGTTCAAGCTGTAAACTGATGTACACAATTGTAGAAATAAACAGGACTATGTACTAATAAAAAAATAGGAGACTTTACTTTTGGGATTACCCTCGTACATGTGAAAGGTGTAAGAGATAATATCTCAGATAAGTTTTACCTCTCGGAAAAAAAAAGACAAAAACTTCCAATTATTATTCTTCTACATCTACATCTACATCCATACTCCGCAAGCCACCTGATGGTGTGTCTGTTACAGTTGTGAGAGGAACGCCTTAGCATAATCTAGCAGACACTGCACAGTTATTTAGTTGATAAAGTAAGTGATCAAAAGTATCAGTGGTTTATTTAAAATGACATTAAACCAAACTAATTGCTTTTGCCAAAAACAATTCATATTTATGGGTAATATTTCACAGCAATTGGCATGAAGATAACTGACAAAGGATAACGGCCGTTAACTAACATTTTACTAGCCATTCCATATTATAATATGTGTCCTTTCAGATCAGCAACCGCATCTTTCAAATATCGAAGTCTGACGTTTCCTTGTCTGGCGGCCGTAAGTTACAAAATGATATTTTAATTGTTTTAATTATGAGAGCCATTATCCCTTTGAGGCTTTGCAAAAATCACTAAAAAGAAAGTCACCATAAAAGTCAAGCAAAGTTATATCAATATTAAAACTGAAATTCTGCTTGAGAACCTGCAACTCAAACCTGTAATACGAATACTTATCTCACTCCATGAATAAACCAACCTTTAATACACAAACATGGAGAGTTGCAGCAACTATAACATGTCTGATCAATACTGAGCATGAATCAGAAGAACATGAATGGCAGATAGCAGTCTATGAGAAAATCACCACATTAACAACCAATCATACAGTGAGTTTGTTTGTACGGCGTTCTGTTCACAATATTGCTCTGCCTCTTTAGGTGCTAGTTATCACAGTCTCTTGAAGTTAATACTTGGGGCTGACAAGCTAATGATTATGATTTGCTTTTGTTCTTTTCCGTGCAGCATGTTTAACTTAAACGACAGGTTGTCTAAAGCTTGCAGTGCAAGTGAAAGTAAACAAGAAAATTATGATGCTGCAAAGCAAACTCAGATATACTGAACCTACCGGTACTATCAATCTGCTTTAGCACATGATGTCATCAAAATGGCAAACATAAATCACTTATCTTAATCTAATATATCTAATTTATGTAAAATATGTGGCATCACAAAAATTAGTTATTCTCAATCATTGATCTAACCAATTGGCAACCAAACTATCATCTTTCAACAAAATCCAGACCTCAGGCTACACTACAGATTCACATGTCACTGCAACCTATAACCAAACTAGCACCTTCCAATGTAACCTCGACCTTGGGCTATGCTACCAATCAACCTGTCGCCACAACCATCAAAAAAGAAAGACAAAGAACCAAAGTAAATAAGTCTGTGTTCTGTTCTAACTCTGCCTTGCACACATAGGAAGTCACAAACCACATCACATGTTATTTGCCAAAGTGATATCCAATATGAATAGTTTCAATCCATTAATGAACTCAGTACTGAACTTCTTGGAGAAGCTTGTTAATTTATATGGTATAGACCTCGCAGTTGTAGCTACCACATCCATTGCAGATGCACAGCTAAGGGTGAACCGACAACTTCATCTCCTTCGACACTGACCTATCAATCATATAGTTATCCGGATCCAGTTATGGTAATATGGATACTTTGTATCAAAACACACTATGCATGTCTTAATATGCAAGGCGAATCATTCCATGTCAAATCAACACAAAAAAGTGCAGTTTTCAACCTGACCCTATTCAATTTTCATAAAATTCGGTGTGCTCATTGCACATGACAAGAGAATCAAAAATATAAAATTACAGAATATAAGATCAAGTAAGACAAGAGGAATGGCTACTCAAAGGTCTAACAATGTGTGGCTAATGTGACAAATACTACTGACAAAAAAGGTTGTAACTTATGTTCCAATACAGATAGACAGTGGACCAGGTAATTTTGTAAAGGTCTTGAAACACGCTTTTCAATTATATCCAGTTTTTTCATATTCGAAGAATGGAAACAATTAAGATCAGTGACGACCTTTGACCTTGAATATCTCAAAACATGTCACCTTCGAAATTAACAAAAAAAAATATGTTTGCTTCTTCAAGTTACACCGTGCAACACAGTAAACTATCGAGTTGGGATGTCAATATGATTAGAAGATATAAATTAACATGTACACTAATGCAAGATTATTATTTTTTTTTTTAATTTTTATTTTTATTTTTATTTTTATTTTTTTTTTTTTTAAATTCAGACTCAAACAATATGACACAAAGCACTGGAAAACAAGTTAATTGTGAAAAATGTGGTTTTATAACAATACAGTAATGTAACAATGTAGGCAGATAAACATCAAGCTATGAAATGCTGGATGACAGTGTGCCTGCTACATGTACACAGATAGTTGCTGCAGAAGGTGTTGGGTGTTGAAATTATACAAATTTACCTTGAAGAAGGAATTTGAGAAGATCATGTATTGCTGTAATCTATTCAGGGATGGTGGACACAACAGATACAATGAAAATCTACATAAAGTGCAAAGGTGGATGGTTAATATGATTTGTGGCATAACAAAATATGTTATAGATGCAGAAAAAAATTAACTCAGGGGCAACGGCCATGGCTCACCTAACTACTTTGAAACAAGTGGAAACTACAAACCTGCATAGCTCCTCAGACAAGTCAGCCACGTAGCTCCATATTTTGAATTAAATGCATTAAATGATAGTTTGGTATATCTTGGTGAGCCCCAGTGAAAAAAATGAGACCAGGAGAGAAAACATACGCACAAGAAAGTTTGAGCAAGTGTCTGAGGTATACCTAGTGTGGAAGAAAATGCCGATTATGAAACAAATGTTGAATCTGAGATGATAAAGCAATTGAAAGACAAATTCAGTACCAGCAGCACAAGCAGTGAGAAGATCCAAATTCTGACACTTCTTTAAGTCACTGTATTCCTGGGACGATTTTGTTTCTGTCAAAGAAAATGGTTCCAGGATTCGTACACAAAAATGACTAGTGTTGGGAAACCAGTATGAACTGTATCAGGCATTCAAAGATGAGGACTAAAAATAGGATTATTGAAATTCTGCCTGCTGCAATCCAAGAATTGTGTTTTGGTTGGTTCGACTGATACCCAAAGTGTGTGTGTTTGCAATATTCAGCAAAATGTGAAGCTCATGTTGGAAGGTTCCAGATTAAGAGAGGTGACGCATGATTCAAACTGTCAACTTAGCACCTACAAACATGGTCTTGCTCGGATAATTTATAATCCTGCACAGCCAAAATGCTATGTGTGAAAACCACGCAGGTACACATTATAGTATGACAAACTCACAAGAGTTGTTTGATGAAAATGAAACTGATGAAATAACAAATAAACTATGGACATGTAAATATAGAACAACTCTCCAGACATGTCTATTATCTGTGAAAGACTTCTTGGATAGCCTTGCAGATAAATTACAAAAGCTTCTGTTGCATTCCTTCATAGCCATACAACAGTGTGAATTTCTACAACATCTGAAAGAGACACTTGGTGACAATGAAACGTTGTAATATGTGATTTTGCAGAAAATAGTGCATTTGTCCTGCAGGATGAGGTGCAGGGGTTTCATTTAAACAATCCACAGGCCAGCACTCATCCACTTGTTGTTCATTATAGATATCCAGAAAACTGTGCTATTGATCACATTTCCTTTGTTGTAATATCAAAGTGCCTTAAATATGACAGTGAGTACTAATCTTGTTCAGTGTCACTTGGTTAGCTTCATGAGATTCCATTTCCACAGAACACTCCAGTATGTGTACTACTTCTCAGATGATGCTGCAGCCCAGTATAAGAATTGCAAGAATTTTGCCAACATAACTTTTCATCAGACTGATTTCAGTGTCTCTGCAGAGTGGCATTTCTTTGCCACATCACGTGGCTATGGACCATGTGATGGTACAGCTGGCATCATCAAGAGACTTGCTGCCTGTGTCGCTCTGCATTGCATCTACATGACAGCCAGACAGTCGTTTGAATGGTGCTCCAAAAACATTGCAGTGTGTCACTTTCATTATACAACTAACAGTGAGTATGATGAAGAGGAATCACTCCTTCAAGAGCAGTTCGCACAAATTCATGCAATTCACAAGGTACACTGTGTGATTCCCACTGGGCATTACAATATCCAAACTAAAGTTTTCTCCAATTCATCAGAAATGAATCTCTAACTAGGACCCAATGAGACTCATACCTCATTGATATCACAGGGTTTGTAGCATGCATGTATGAAGGCCACTGTTGGCTTGGATGTGCTTTGAATGTTAATGAAGATACCAATGAGGCTTCAATTAGCTTCCTTCATGCTGATGTCCCTTCACCTTCATATTGTAGAGAACAAGGGGTTATTTTTAGGAAATATGGTGCGAAATTGTGATTTAGTGTGTTTCAGTGCGCGATGCGCCAGCCTCACGGCAGACGGCGGATGAAGGCTGGCCGGCGTGTTATGCGGGTGACACAGTTTTGCAACAAGCGTTGGTATGTGTGTACGTACACGGCAGCCATCAACAGCCAGAACGCAGCATTAGCAGAATTACGCAGGCGCGGGCCGCGTATGGTGTGGTTACATTAGCCAACTCATCGAGAATGTTCTAATAAACATGGCGCCTCTTAACCGGCAGTCTGCACTATTTAAGGGCATCAAGGTGGGCGTCGGCATCTGTTCGACCGATTGGGCGTTCGGTCACTGTTACGTCGTCGTCATCAGTGACTGGAGGGCGTTGCCTGCTGCTGCACCAGCGACTCCCGGCGTCATCACGAGCCGCCGCGTCTGCAGGAGGCACACTAGGCCGGGCCTCGTGCTGCTAACCTCCTACCGCCTGTGCAGCCGCTGACCAAGCAAGGCATTGCGTTCCCCGGGCTGCGAGCATCGGCACGTCTCCACCACGACACGAGCGGTGGGGCTGAACTACAGGAAAATGTACTGGAAGAACCAACAATAAAGAGGAAGATTGCTAAAAACAGCCACCTTCTTCTACCCAGCCATGCCCTACAACCTGGACCACGTCACCTGCTCCGGTCATCCTATTACAAGTGGTGTCAGTCGGGCAACCTGCGCATCACACACTCCTGTTACAATTGGCGACAGTAGTGGCCTTCTCCCTGGATTTGGAGGAAATTGTGGCTGGTAATCAATGAGGATATGTGGCACCTGAGAAGGGCAACAATGGATCAGAAACTCCTGCAACATGACAAGTCAGTGCCAATTTTTCGTTTGGTGGTTTGTCTGAACCTGTAGCATAGTCCGTCTTCCCTTCCTGTTCTTCTTTCTGGGCTTACTGTAGTCTTGATTCAATAGCTGATAGTTATAGGGCAGTCTGTGTCAGCCGAGGTGGCTATTCAGCAGCTACTTGAGTGAGTGTTGGAATTAGAGATATAGCTTGCTCGGTCTAAAGAATCGAGCAAAGAACAGTTTCCTGTTAATGCAGTAATTCTTGACACTAACGCCACATCTTTGGTCACCCCTTTCTTGGGAAAAGCTGGGGAGGATGTTATGATTTCTTTTTTGAGAACCTTAAGGCGGCTGCTAAATTTGGAAATTGGGGTGCAGAAACACTTTTGCATGCGGCTAAGTTGAAAGTAACTGGGGATGCCAGAGCGTACGTTACACGCCATGAAGAATTAAGGGATGCTCGGACATTTGAAGTATTCAAAAAAGGGTTGCTGGAAAGATATCGGAGGAAAAATATGTCTAGATATTATCGGGAACAATTGAATAGAATGTATCAAAGGAATTGGGAATCAATAGAAGCTTTTGTAGATTGAATTCGAAAAATTAATGTTAAAACCTATGAGCTAATGGATTCCGATAGGGTTAATGAGGCCATTCTGCAGGATGCTGAGCAGAGGGCACTAGACGCATTATTGCAGGGAATACAACCCGAAACCTCCCTCAAGATTAGGATGGAATTCCCTAAGACTCTCAATGAGGCAGTCGGAATCGCAGTGGCGTTGGAGGAAGTTGAAGCAGTAACAAAGATGCGGGACAGGAAAGCAGTGTTTAATGCAGAAATAAAATGTTTCAGATGTGGTCGGATGTGACGCATTAGACGCGATTGCAAGGAAGTGCAGTGCAGGAAATGCAGATGTTGGGGTCACCGGGAGTGTAATTGCAATGGGTCCTGGCAGAAACATGATAGGAAACTGCAAGGTGGGCCTCACCCCCCCTCAGTTAAATGGGGCAGGGTGGGGTGTGTCCACTGCGCAACAACCCCGGTAAGGATTAATGCTAGTGCAGAATCAGCGGCAGACTTTTTTCTGACCGGCTTGGTGAGGGGCAGACCGTGCAAATTTTTATTGGATACTGGGTCTCAGGTATCCGTGGCGAGTAGAAAAGTACTCGGTAAAGTAGAATTAAAACCACCATGCTGGGTGTTAAGTGGCGTGAGTGGGGGACAGGTGAAGTCACTCGGATCAGCGGTGTTAAACTTCCGAGTGGAAATGAGGAACTTCCAGGTGAAGGTAGAAGTTCTTCCAGTTGTTGCCAGCAGCTATGATGACATACTCAGATTGGATTTCCTGGTTGCACATCACACAAAAGTTCAAAAGTTAACCTGGAATGGCATACCGTAGAACTGGACGGAATACAATTTCACCTAGGTTCTGCGGCAGAAAAACCATTATACTGTCACAAGGAACTGCCCAGACGTCAGGTGGGCCACCTAAACTGCGTACAAGGTCCCTTAGGGTTAACTCGCGGGATACTATACTGAAGGTTACAGGGAAAATAATCTGGGCAGATGTTGGAGCTAACGTGCCGTTAAATTCATTGTGTGTCATTGAACCATTGTCTGTCTGAGAATGGGCCGCTGGATAAAATGAAGTGTTTTACATGCCGTAGTGTGTCCTACGTGCGGGAGATAGAAGGAAAAAAGGTTGTGAATGTCAGTATTGATAATTTTGGCCTTGAAGAGGTGCAGTTAGCACGGGGTACTGTAATAGCGAATCTGGAGATAATAGGGGAAGATGAACTGGATAAGGATTTCACAGCAGATTACACAATGCCGGGAGAGTCTGTCAGCTGGTCCGCACTGAGGGGTAAAGTAGCACATTTAGAAGGGCAAGACAGAGAAGTCATGGAGAATCTTTTGACGGAATATAAAGAGATTTAATTCTCACAGTCCACTGCCCACCACACCGATAGTTCAGCATTACATCCCCACTGGGAATGAAGCACCGGTGTATAAACGTCCATATCGTGTTCCAAAAAGTTTACAGCCTGCTATGGAAGAATTTATTAATCAACAGCTTAGGGATGGGATAAAAGAAACCAGTAGTAGTCCCTGGTCCGCTCCTGTCGTAATAGTGGGTAAAAAATCACCTGATGGGGGCAAGGCATATTGTTTTTGTTGCAATTATCGTTTCCTGAATCAAAAAACTGTATCGGTTGCATACCCAATGCCTAATATCACTGAAGCTCTGGATAATTTGGGTCAGTGTCGGTAGTTCACGACCTTGGATCTTCGAAGCGGGTACCACCAGTTGGAGGTCGCCCCGTAAGACCAACCGAAGACAGCTTTTTCACCTACAGGTCATTTTCAGTATCGTGCGAATGCCTTTTGGACTCAAAAATGCTCCGGCAACCTTCCAATGGTTACTAGATAGCGTGTTATGAGAGCTGAAACCTAATCAGTGTGTGGTATATTTGCATGACATAATTGTTTTCTCAAAGGACATGCAAGAACATGTGCGCCGTTTGCGCGAAGTTTTATATCGTCTGAAAGCAGCGCGGTTAACTCTTCATATGGAAAAATGTCATTTTTTCTTGCAATAAGTTCGTTATTTAGGTCATATTATACGACAGGAGGGTGTCCGCACGGATCCAAAACTTGTAGGGGTGGTAATGAATTGTCCGACACCTACAAAAGTAAAAGAGTTGCAGTCTTATTTAAGTCTCGCCAATTTTTACAGGAGGTATATTCCAAAATTTGCGGAAATTGCAAGGCCCCTAACGCTGCTGTTGAAGAAGGGAGTAAAATTTCACTGGTTAGCAGAATGCGAAGAGGCTTTTCAAAAGTTAAAATATTTGTTAACATCTAGTCTGGTTTTGGCTTTTCCAGATTTTAGAAAACAGTTTATATTCTCTTGTGACTCTAGCAATTTTGCTTTAGGTATTGTATTATCTCAGGAAATAGAGGGGTAGGAACACCCGATAGCATATGCTTCCAGACAGCTAAACAATGCAGAAAAAAATTACTCAGCAGCCAAGAAGGAGTTATTGGCATTAATTTTTGGAATAACCTATTTCCGGTGTTATTTGTATGGACAACGTTTGAAGGTGATTACTGACCATGCAGCACGTAAGTGGTTGTTAGGGCTTAAAGACCCAACAAGTAGATTAACTAAGTGGGCTTTGCGTCTTAGTGAGTACGATTTTGAAGTGATTCATCGTCCGGGTAAATCGCACGGAAACGCGGATGGTCTGAGTCATAAAGTATGCACCATGGAACGCACAGGAATAAATGAGAATGAATGGAAGGTGGCACAGCCGCTGACACAAATTGTCAATGATTTACCTCGCGGCGACAGTTCATCGTGGAAGATGGGATATTGTACCGTAAAACTAGAAATGGTCCACGCATATTCGTACCAGAAGAATTGCGAAGCGAAATTTTAAGGCAAGCACATGAGTTAATGTTTTCTGGTCATTCGGGCCGAAGAGCAACGGAAAGGAGGGTAAAACAGAGTTACTGGTGGTCAACACGTAGGCAAGATGTCAATCAGTACGTAAAGAATTGCATTCCGTGTGCTCAACAGGAGGAATTGAGTCATCAGAAAATTGTGTTGCAATGACTACCGGAAGCAGATAGACCTCTCCAATTGCTTGGCTTAGAAGTTTTGGGACCGTTTGTGCAAACACCAGTGAGTAATCACTATGTTTTAACAATAATAGATCATTTTTCGCGCTATGTGTCTAGGACAGCTATTCCAGACCAGTGAGACGAAACAGTGGCTCACACCATGGTACATAAATGGATATTGATATTCGGAACACCTGAAACTATAATTACAGATCAAGGGACAAACTTTATGTCGGATTTGATGAAACAGTTATGCAAGTTGTTGCAGGTAAAGAAATTGAGAATGAGCGCATTACACCCACAGGCTAATGGTCGGACTGAAAGAGTTGATCATACAATAGTTAAGATGTTAAGTTATTATGTAAATTCGCAACACAACAATTGGGGTACCCTATTGGCGTTTATAACTGTGCCGTATAACTCAAAATTGCATGAAAGTACAGGATTGTCTCCATATGAAGTACTGTTCGGTCGAAAGATGCCATCTCCGTTTGAATTGCTCAAGACATCACCAGGAACCGATATTTCGGCTGTTAAGGATTTATCCACAAAGTTGAAAACAATCTGGCTGCAGGTGAAAAAAATGAACACTAAAGTGTTAGAGAGAGACAGGACAAAGTTCACAATAGAAAGGCGGCTTCACTCAAATGTCATGTAGGACAATGGGTGATGATGACTAATCCGTATGTGCCAAAAGGAAAAACAAAAAATTTGTATCCTGTTATCAAGGTCCTTTCCAGGTGATCAAGATGGCATCGCCGGTGAATGTAAAATTACAGCTTCCAACTCACCCTACTATTGTACATGTGAGCCGAATTAGGCCTTTCAAGGGGAATTTTGAGGAACTTCCTTCATTGTCTGCAGTAACTTCTAGTGGAGAGAAAGATAAATCTAAGAAAAAGAATAAGAAAGGAGTAGTTAAACAAGAGAACCAAGTTAATTGTGGAAGCGATCAGACATGCTATTACGCTCTTAGGCCATGCACAAAAAGGAGGAGCTAATGTGAGTTGTTTTTCTTTTGTTTCTCAGGAGGCGTGACATTCTGGTAAGACCAGTAGTTCCATCGTCATGGGTTGCGCTGAAGAGGGAAGAGGGAAGGTGTGCACTATCTCTCAGCATAGTTATTCTGTTTTTCTGTTGCAACTTAGCTGAAGCCGTGAAGGTATGTCCTATATCAAGTGGTGAGTTGTTCTCGCAGTAAGCGAACGTAATTATGTCCGGACATCAATGGTCCTTAAGGGTGGACTGTAATATTGTGCAGGATACATTTAATGAACTTCATTCGATGGTGGTTAATCAGTCAAGGTTTAATGACACATAGGGGGAATATCAGCTACTACAATCAGCTTTTGCACGCTTACAAGTTCAGTTGTGCAAACTGCAGGGTTAATCCCACACGTCCGTAGGAAAAGAGGATGGTTAGACGCACGTGGCCGTACCCTAATAACCGTTTTCGGGACCGCTGACGCAGAAGATATTAAAAGTATTAATGAAACGCTATGGCAGATGCAGGATAATGTGAATAGCAACCAGGGAATGCTAGATCTTCATACAACCAAATTAGAGAGTTTGGAGAAAGATGTAGTTAATAATACATGCCAATTGCGAGCTTTGGCCGCGACCTTGATGTCCCACATTAAGGCCACAGCCGACACAACCAATCACGACTTGGGTATAACCAAGTACCAGTTGGATAACATCAATTCACAGCTAATAATCACTAAGCTCCTCCGTTTTCTAGCTGATAGTATTACGGAAGCACGCATAGAAGCCACGGAACTACAGGAGGCTTTGTTGCACGCAATTCGCAGGCACCTAAACCCGGTACTGTTACCTTCGGAACAACTTCGGGAAGGATTACGGAAAGTTCAATTGGAATTGCCCGCATCCCTGGAGCTACTGACGACATTAACAGATGAACACTTATCTCTGTACTACAAAGTGGCCACTGTTACCAGTACGGACGAGTACCCTGCTGAGAATTCATATCATAATACTATTAACATGTAAGGATTGTAAATTTGAATGTTACACCTTGCATACGTATCCAGTGAAGTGGGAAATTTTGCAGAAATTCGTACAATTAACCATACAGGAAATACTGTTAGTGGCACGTAACAGACAAGCTCATGTGTTCCTCACTGCACAATACTTGCTGCGTTGTCAAACAGGTCCAGTTACCATCTGCCCCGCGAAATTGTTACACACTGTTCCCAAATCGTGTGAGTATTCTCTATTCCACTCTCAAGAACCAGTCGCGGAGTGCTCTAAGGTTGGTTGGTTTTGGAGAAGGAGACCAAACAGCAAGGTCATCGGTCTCATCGGATTGGGGAAGGATGGGGAAGGAAGTCGGCCGTGCCCTTTGAAAGGAACCATCCCGGCATTTGCCTGGAGCGATTTAGGGAAATCACGGAAAACCTAAATCAGGATGGCCGGACGTGGGATTGAACCGTCGTCCTCCCGAATGCGAGTCCAGTGTCTAACCACTGCGCCACCTCGCTCGGTGTGCTCTAAGGAAATTACAGCAGACACGGTGCAGTTCTTTCAGCAAGTGTGTCCACATTGGGTATTTTCAGTAATGGAAAACACAGTCGTTATTTGTGTTTGTTACGAGCAGGGTAAGCAAGGGAGTACGTAAAGAATGGAATTGCAGGGGCATGGACTGTTAATTAACGGCACACAGTGTGACATTTCAGGGCCAAATTTCCGTTTACCAGCCGTGATTACTGGAGCTACAATCATGAACATAACACGCACATTGATCTATGTACCCGACCAACCAGTGCAATTCGTCACAAAAGAAAATCTCACTCTTTTGAATAGCACATTAGACCCGACTTTGCTTGCCTCTTTGGATGGACATATAACTATGGAAAGTATAACTATGGAACTTCTTTTTCAACGAGTGCATGAGTACCATAATGAGCATAAGCAACGCTTACTAGTTATTGGATCATCAACCACAGCCACCTGTATTTTTATCTTTGTCGTAGGATTAGTGTACTATCGGCTCAAGAGGAAGGTAGCCCAAATCCTGCCCCTTCCAACCTTTAACCTAAGGGTCCAGACAAAATCACTGAACAGTTGTGAGGCACTGCAGCATAACAATGAGTAATGTTTATGAACAAAGATTAGACTGAGGATAGAAGTGAATGAACGCAGTGTAAATAGTGAATCAATCTCATTTTGTGGTGTTTGCGAAGTGAACTGTAGTTGTTTTGACTTTTTGGTTGAATTCGGGGACAAATTCTTTTCGTACGAGGGAGGAATTGTAGAGTAGAAGGGGTTATTTTTAGGAAATATGGTGCGAAATTGTGATTTAGTGTGTTTCAGTGCGCGATGCGCCAGCCTCACGGTAGACAGCAGATGAAGGCTGGCCAGTGCATTATGCAGGTGACACAGTTTTGCAACAAGCGTCGGTATGTGTGTACATGCACGGCAGCCATCAACAGCCAGAACGCAGCATTAGCAGAATTATGCAGGTGCGGGTCAAGTGGCGCGGTTGCGTTAGCCAACTTATCGAGAACATACTAATAAACACGGCGCCGCGTAACCGGCGGATTCAGCAGCAGTCTGCACTACTTAAGGGCATCAGATGTGCGCGTTCGACCGACTGGGCGTTCGGTCACTGCTACGTCGTCATCATCAGTGATGCTGTCCCCAAGGACCGGCCGGTGGAGGGCGTTGCCCGCTGCTGCATCGGCGACTCCTGACGTCATCACGAGCCGCCGCATCTGCAGGAGGCGCACTAGGCTGGGCCTTGTGCTGCTAACCTCCTACCACCTGCGCAATCACTGACCGAGCACGTCTTCGCGTTCCCCGGGCTGCGTGCATCAGCACGTCTCCACCACGACATAGATTGCTTAAAACAGCCACTTTCTTCTACCCAGTCACACCCTACAACCCCGACCACATCACCCGCTCCGGTCATCCTATTACAATATGTGTAGCCTGATAAAGCTGACATCTTACCTGTGGATAAGGACATTCTTACAAAGGTTGGTATGAGAGCAGCAACAGGGTGAACATATTTCCTTTCACTAAAATATGCAGAGTGTTCCACGTTGCTTAACAGTATTGAGACATAGTCAGTGTAGATGATACTTTTGTCATATTTGTTTCTGTAAATCTGAACCTGTTTGCCATCCAAGCTTGGGATGATGGCTGTTATCATGTTTTGTATCACTGAAGGTCAGATGTCATAGTGTGTGACCTTGCATATTATAAATGTTTGCTATTGGTCTGCCTACATTGTTACATTACTGTGCATTGTTATAACTCCACCTTTTTTAACGATAAAGATGTTTTTCAGTGCTTTGTGTCATACTGTTTGAGTCTGAATGCAATTTATTTTGCTTTAACACAACACATTGTTGCACATATCAATTCATATCTCCTAATCCCATTGTCATTCCAACTTGGTTTTTTACTATGTTGTATAGTGTAACTTGAAGAAGAAATGTATTTTTTTCGTCAATTTTGAAGGTGTCATATTTTGAGATATTCACAGTCAAAGGTCAGAGTCACCGACCTTAAATGTTTACATTCTTCAAATATGACAAAGTTGCATATCACTGAAAAGCTTGTTTCAAGACCTTTCCAAAATTACCTGGTTCAGTGTTCTATCTTTATTAGAACAGAAGTTCCAGCCATCTACATCTATACTCTGCAAACCACCATGAGGTGCATGGCAGAGGGTACATCCCACTATACTTAGGGTTTCTTCTTGTTCCATTCATGTATGGAGTGTGGGAAGAATGAGTGTTTGACTGCCTCTGTGTGTGCAGTAATTACTCTAATCTTATCCATGATCCCTATGTGAGCGATACGTAGGGGTTGCTGTATATTCCTAGAGTAATCATTTAAAGCCAATTCTTGCAACTTTGTTAATCACCTTTCTTGGGACAGTTTATGTCTATTTTCAAGAGTCTTACAGATCAGTTTCTTTAGTATCTCTGTGACACTCACCAATGGACAAAACAAACCTGTGACCATTCATGCTGCCCTTCTCTGTATAGGTCCAATATCCCCTGTTAATCTTATCTGGTAGGGGTCCCATACACTTCAGCTATATTCTAGAACTGGTCACACGAGTGATTTGTAAGCAATTTCCTTTGTAGATTGACTGCAGTTCCCCATTATTCTACCACTAAACTGAAGTCTACCGCCTGCTTTACCCATGACTAAACCTATGTGATTATTCCATTTCGTATCCCTAGAAGTGTTACACCCAGGTATTTGTACAAGTTGGCTGATTCCAGCAGTGACTTGTTGATATTATAGTCATAGAATACTACTTTTTGTTTGTTTTATGAAGTGCAAGATTTTACATTTCTGAACATTCAAAGCAAGTTGATACTCCCTGCACCACTTTGAAATCTTATCAATATTTGACTAAATATTTACACAGCTTCTTTCACATAGTGCTTCATTATAGATAACTGCATCCTCTGCAAAAAAACCTGATTTTGCTATTAATATTGTCTGCAAGGTCATTAATACACAACATTTTGTAAACCATCATCGCCAATTCTGTAAAAGCCACCTCATTACTGCTGTGGAGGCCGAGTTGCCACTGTTGTTACAGTAGGCCGAGCTTGTGAATCGTGAAACCGCTGGTGCAGTACACTGCTAAGACAACTAATGCAGTTCACTACTAAGACAATTTCTGCCTGTCACTATTACACAGCTATGCCCCAGAATCAGGCAACAGGACAGGAGAACAAAGGTTCTACAGCACTCCAACAAATTAGTAACAAAGTCACAAAAATGAGTTAAAAAAGGTTTGCTTTTCATTGTGACTTTTCAGGCAATGAAATCTTTAACACTACATGTTATACAACATAAAAAAGGCCCTCAATGGCTATGTTCAAATAATAGTAGGTAAATTTCACAGTACATAGCAACTGCAATTTACAACTGTCTGTTCACTTCTAAACTACCTTCCCTGACTAAGTCAGCCCTGGACGATTATCTACAACCAAGTGGGTGAAAGCTGCTCTTCTATCTTCTGAATAGGCTTCTGTCCACTGTCGTCCAGCCATTGGCGGATTGTACTCAGCCGGAAATTGGCTGAGGCGAAGTTGATAACTTCATCCTCAGCACCGCCTCCACTCGGAAAGCAGTACATTAGACCGCACAGCTAGCCGGGCGGGGTTCTGCTAAACTAGTCACTGAAGACATTACGCATTGCTCTGTTGACAGACAAACATGTTTCATTCAGCATTTCTCTATCTATAGCCCTAAACTTTGTTCTACATCTATTCTGCAGTAAGTTTCATTACAGTGGCTGTATACCAAGGAGGCTCCTTCCCACTATAAACTCTTCTACTAGACACATATCCATCCAGTGTGTGTGGTCAACTTTTCTTTACAACATGAGCCAGAGTTCATCTACATGCACCTGCCCTATGCTGAAAGTTTCAAGTGCCTCACTGAGATACGACACTATAGATTTTTTAATCTAGTTTACTGAACATATATCAGGTGATTATAATTAAGATTTCTATATCTACATCTACATCCATACTCTGCAAGCCACCTGACGGTGTGTGGCGGAGGGTCCTTTGAGTACCTCTATCGGTTCTCCCTTCTATTCCAGTCTCGTATTGTTCATGGAAAGAAAGATTGTCGGTATGGCTCTGTGTGGACTCTAATCTCTCTGGTTTTATCCTCATGGTCTCTTCGAGAGATATACATAGGAGGGAGCAATATACTGCTTGACTCCTCGGTGAAGGTATGTTCTCGAAACTTCAACAAAAGCCCGTACCGAGCTACTGAGCATCTCTCCTGCAGAGTCTTCCACTGGAGTTTATCTATCATCTCCGTAACGCTTTCGCGATTACTAAATGATCCTGTAATGAAGGACGCTGCTCTCCATTGGATCTTCTCTATCTCTTCCATCAACCCTATCTAGTACGGATCCCACACTGCTGAGGAATGTTCAAGCAGTGGGTGAACAAGTGTACTGTAACCTACTTCCTTTGTTTTCGGACTGCATTTCCTTAGGATTCTTCCAGTGAATCTCAGTCTGGCATCTGCTTTACCGACGATGAACTTTATATGATAATTCCATTTTAAATCACTTCTAATACCTACTCCCATATAATTTATGGAGTTAACTGCTTCCAGTTGCTGACCTGCTATATTGTAGCTAAATGATAAAGGATCTTTCTTTCTATGTATTCACAGCACATTACTCTTGTCTACATTGAGATTCAATTGCCATTCCATGCACCATGCATCAATTTGTTGCAGATCCTCCTGCATTTCAGTAGAATTTTCCATTGTTACGACCTCTCGATATACTACAGCATCATCCGCAAAAAGCCTCAGTGAACTTCCGATGTTATCCACAAGGTCATTTATGTATATTGTGAATAGCAACGGTCCTTTGACACTCCCCTGCGGCACACCTGAAATCACTCTCACCTCGGAAGATTTCTCTCCATTGTGAATGACAAGCCTGTGTTCTGTTATCTAGGAAATCTTCAATCCAATCACACAATTGGTCTTATATTCCATATGCTCTTACTTTGTTTATTAAACGACTGAGGGGAACTGTATCGAACACATTGCGGAAGTCAAGAAACACGGCATCTACCTGGGAACCTGTGTCTATGGCCCTCTGAGTCTCATGGACGAATAGCGCGAGCTGGGTTTCACACAATCGTCTTTTTCGAAAGCCATGCTGATTCCTAGAGTAGATTTCTAGTCTCCAGAAAAGTCATTATACTCGAACATAATACGTGTTCCAAAATTCTACAACTGGTCGATGTTAGAGATATAGGTCTATAGTTCTGCACATCTGTTCGATGTACCTTCTTGAAAACGGGGATGACCTGTGCCCTTTTCCAATCCTTTGGAATGCTATGCTCTTCTAGTGACCTACAGTACACCGCTGCAAGAAGGGGGGCAAGTTCCTTCGCATACTCTGTGTGAAATCGAACTGGTATCCCATCAGGTCCAGCGGCCTTTCCTCTCTTGAGCGATTTTAATTGTTTTTCTATCCCTCTGTCATCTATTTCGATATCTACCATTTTGTCATCTGTGTGACAATCTAGAGAAGGAACTACAGTGCAGTCTTCCTCTGTGAAACAGCTTTGGAAAAAGACATTTAGTATTTTGGCCTTTAGTCTGTCATCCTCCGTTTCAGCACCGTTTTGGTCATAGAGTGTCTGGACATTTTGTTTTGATCCACCTACAGCTTTGACATAAGACCAAAATTTCTTAGGCTTTTCTGCCAAGTCAGTACATAGAACTTTACTTTCGAATTCATTGAACACCTCTCGCATAGCCCTCCTCACACTACGTTTCGCTTTGCGTAATTTTTGTTTGTCTGCAAGGCTTTGGCTATGTTTATGTTTGCTGTGAAGTTCCCTTTGCTTCCGCAGCAGTTTTCTAACTCGGTTGTTGTACCACGGTGGTTCTTTTTCATCTCTTACGATCTTGCTTGGCACATACTCATCTAATGCATATTGTACGATGGTTTTGAACTTTGTCCACTGATCCTCAACACTACCTGTACTTGAGACAAAACTTTTGTGTTGAGCCGTCAAGTACTCTGAAATCTGCTTTGTGTCACTTTTGCTAAAGAGAAAAATCTTCCTACATTTTTTTAATATTTCTATTTACGGCTGAAATCATCGATGAAGTAACCGCTTTATGATCGCTGATTCCCTGTTCTGCGTTAACTGTTTCAAATAGTTCAGGTCTGTTTGTCACCAGAAGATCTAACCGCCACGAGTCGGTTCTCTGTTTAACTGCTCAAAGTAGTTTTCAGATAATGCACTTAAAAAAATTTCACTGGATTCTTTGTCCCTGCCACCCTTTATAAACACTTGAATCTCCCAGTCTATATTTGGCAAATTAAAATCTCCACCCAGAACTATAACATGGTCGGGAAATCTACTCGAAATATTTTCCAAATTTTCCTTCAGGTGCTCTGCCACAACAACTGCTGAGCCAGGGGGCCTATAGAGACATCCAATTACCATGTTTGAGCCTGTTTTAACCGTGTCCTTCACCCAAATTATTTCACATTTCGGATCTCCGTCAATTTCCTTCGATACTATTGCACTTTTTATCGCTATAAACACTCCTCCCCCTTCACTGTCCAGCCTGTCTCTGCGGTATACATTCCTATCTGAGTTTAGAGTCTCGTTACTGTTTACATCTGGCTTCAGCCAACTTTCTGTCCCTAGTACTATGTGGGCATCTTGACTGTTTATTAATGAGAGCAGTTCTGGGAGCTTTCTATAGACACTCCTGCAGTTTACTATTACCACATTAATACTGTTATTTCCTGTTGTGTTTTGCCTACTACTACCTTGTCGTGTCGCAGGAGGCATCTTGTCGGGCCTAGGAAGGAATTCTCTAACCTAAAAAACCCACATGTGCACTCCACACGTACTCCGCTACCCTCGTAGCCGCTTCCTGCATGTAGTGCACGCCTGACTTGTTCAGGGGGACCCTACATGCCTCCACCCGATAGTGGAGGTCGAGAAATTTGCACCCTAGATCTCTGCAGAATCGTCTGAGCCTCTGGTTTAAGCCTTCCACTTGGCTCCAAACCAGAGTACCGCGATCGGTTCTGGGAATGATACTACAAATAGTTAGCTCAGATTCCACTGCACGAGCGAAGCTTTCTGCCTTCACCAACTCCGCCAACGACCTGTATGAACTGAGGATGACCTTTGAACCCAGACGGCAGGAGTCATTGGTGACGATATGAGCAACAATTTGCAGTCGGGTGCACCCAGTGCTCTCTATCGCCCCCGGCAGGACCTCCTCCACATCTCGGATGAAACCCCCCGGCAAGCACACAAAGTGAACACTGGCCTTCTTCCCCGACCTTTCCGCTATTTCCCTAAGGGGCTCCATTAACTGCCTAACGTTGGAGCTCCCAACCACTAATAAACCCCTCCCCCCGTGTGCCTCCTTGGACCTTGCTGAAGGAGCGGCTACATGTCCACTCACAGGCAGAGCGGGCGATGTCACACGGCCAGCCTCCACATTTACCCTCCGCCTCGCGCGCCGCGAACGCCGCTGAACCAGCCACTCCCCTTGGGGAGAGGGTGGCCCAACTGAGCCCGGTAACCGCGAAGATGTCTCGACAGCAGGGCCCGTGGGTGAAGCATGTAACACCTGTGGTGTACCATGCGACGCACCAGACTCCCCACTGCCGCTACACTCCAAGGCAGCAGCCTGAAGACGGCCATCATCACGTTCAGCTGTTCGCGAACTGTGGCCAGCTCCTCCTGCGTCCGTACACAGCAGTCAAACATCCTATCCATCCTAAGAAATCAATTTACTGTAGAGAGTTAGTCAACTTCTACCTAGACTGCTAATTCACTAAAGGCGGCTGATAGCTGAATTAACTGTGGTTACTAGACATTTCTTGTTGAAAACAATGAAAATAAGCACTACATATCTCTGGACTGTATTAAAAACAAACAAGAAATCTATGGAACACTATTACTAGTACTCAAAAATTAATGCTTCCTAAAAGCAAAAACACACAGAAGAAGAAGTGAGACAAATAAGAAAAATACAGTTAATACATGTTATAACATGAAAACTAATTACTGTACGAGTACCAAACTTGGTAGCATTAATGCTGAGAGTATGGGGTGCATGATTTCCATGCGTCACGCACCACCATCCAGTTCCAACTATGGCCACCAGGTGCAACAATCAGTCATCATTCATCACACACCTGACCAGTCGCAGTGTATTTGTTGACTTGTCAACATGAGGTTGGACGAAAGGAGCAGGGCATTATTGGTGAAGCTCTGTAATCTAAACAACAGTAACACTGCAGCTGCACTTCAAGAATATCACCGTCTGAAAGGATTATGGAAGGATCTTCTTTCTTCAGCTGCTGTGCGGACCATGACGAAGAAGTTCAAATCAATTGGAGAACTGGGTGTCACTCCGAGAAGAGGCCAACGACTGGTTGCAGCACAGGTGGTAGATGAAATCGCTCTTGCTATGGCAGACAGCGTTGCGCACAATTCTCGATCATCAGGCAGTGTACGTGCTGTGTCACAACAGTTGAACATCCCGTGGTCCACTGTACGGAATGTGCTTCGAACCATTCCCAAATCGTATCATTACAGGATCCATATTGTACAGCAGCTTCCACCACAGGGTGCACAATTAAGTGTTGACTTCGTTCTCCACTTTCTTGCAAGGATTGAAGTTGATGACAGCTGGCCGTGGACCATCCTATGGACAGACGAAGCTCATTTTTTCTCTGACAGGTGACATGAACACACAGAATTGCTGAGTGTGGGGATCCCTACAGTCATTGTGCATGAAGTTCCTGTGTATGGTGAATGTGTCACCGTATGGTATGGCTTCACGGCTACGTTTGTCATTGGCTCATTCTTTTTTGAACAGGTTGGCTCTCAAGGGCCAAAGACGTGGCGTGTGACTGGCCAGCATTAGTGTGATATGCTTCGCCACCATGTCATCGTCACACTACAGGAGAAACGCATTAAACTCAACAGTTTTCATGCAAGACGGGGCCCAACCACACGTCGCTCATGAAATTCACCTGCTTCTCCAAAACACATCTGGGAATGATCGAATTATCAGCCGATCATTTCCAATGCTTGACCAGCACGATCACCTGATCTCCCTCCCTCTGGTTTCTTGTTGTGGGGCTACCTGAAGGACAGGGTTTACCAGGGGAACATTCACACGTGCTGATCTGAAGTGCAGCATATCAGGAGTGGTAGCCAGCATACCTATGGACATGCTTCATTCTGCTGTGCAGAATGCAATCCTACACTTTCAGACTCTTCTGGACACATGGGTGCCACATTGAGCACATTTTGCAGCAGTAATGGTACAGGTATGTAATGGTATGATGTACTGTAGCAGCACATTAAAAGTGTTTCAATTGAACTGATTCTGCATTATTTCTCTTCCCCATGTCCTTGACATTAATGCTACCAAGTTTGGTCCTCGAATGGTAATTAGTTTCTGTGTTATAAATATAGGGAAAGTTTAATTACAGGAATAACCACCTGGTATATCTATCAGTTTTAGTCATCCTTTGTACTTTGGTAATCATCTTTGCCACAACTGTGTCATTGTCACTGATACCACTTTTGATGTGGACCTCCTCAAAGAAGTCAGGTCTGTTTGTTGCCATTAGATCCAATATTATTTCCATCATGAGTGGCATTACTAACTAGCCATTCAAGGTAGCTAGTTTTCAAAGAAGGCTTATAGTAAAGTTTCTCAGGATGTCTTATCACACTCACCACTAACAAAACTGTAATTTTTGCAATTAATTGTTGGATGATTAAAGTCTCCACTGATGATTACAGTCTCAATGGGGAACTTACGTCCAAGTGAACTGAGATTTTCCCTAAAGTTGTCAGTTACATCAGCAGATGAGTCTTGCGGTCAATAGAAGGATCCAATTATCATTTATGCCCACCCCTGACACTGAGTCTTACCCAAACAATCTCACACGCAGCTTCAATTTCTACCTCTGTGAATTTGAGTTTCCTGTCTACTGCGTCACATATACCACCTTCATTTCCCATTTGCCTATCCCATCAATATACTCTTAAATTTTCCCCAAAAAGCTCACTGCTATCAATTTCTGGTTTCAACCCGCTTTCTGTACCTAGTATTATGTGAGCTTCAG
Organism: Schistocerca piceifrons; assembly: GCF_021461385.2. NCBI lineage: Eukaryota > Metazoa > Arthropoda > Insecta > Orthoptera > Acrididae > Schistocerca > Schistocerca piceifrons. The sequence continues at coordinate 41,854,980 of NC_060138.1, read as the reverse complement.
TGCTTTTCATGAGCACTTCACACACTGGCACTTTGTTGCGAATGCTTCGGCAATTTACTATTAGGATTTTAATACTCTCATCTGTGGGAGGTATTTCTTTCGATCTTACACTGATACTTCTGAGTTTCCTGCAGCTATCGTTATCTGGAGTGGATGGAGAGTCGCCTAATCTAAAAAACCCTTGTGCGCACCCCACACACAGTTAGCTACCTGAATACCAACCTCTGATGTGTAGTGCACTCCTGTCTCATTTAAGGGGACCTACAGTTCTCAACCCTACAAGTCCAGGAAGTTGCAGCCTAGCTTGTCACACATCGTTCACAGTATCTGGTTCAGTCCTTACACTCAACCTAGAAGCAAATGGCCACAATCAGTTCTGGGGATAATGCTGAAAATTGTGAGCTTTGTTGAAATGCCATGTGCAAGGCTGGTCGTCTCAGCCTTCTTGACAGTTGCTGGAATGACCCAAGAAAGACCTCGGAGCCCAGATGACAGGCATCATTTGTTCCAACGTGTGCCACAATCTGCAGTTTGTTGCACCCTGTTTCCTCAATGGCTACTGGGACAGCCTCTTCGACAAGTTGAATGAGGCCCCCAGGCACACAGATTGAGTTCACCTGGTGTCCTTTCCTGTCCCTTGCTGACATTTCCTACAGGGTACCTTCATTCGTCATATGTTTGAACTGCCGATGATTAATGGACTTCTATGCTTTTGCATTTACCTCCTCCTGGCATTGGACAAAACATGTTTTCACAAAACAGGTGAAGTGAGTCCTACCGGTTCAGTTTCACTGTCAGTGAATGACAGCATCTCAAATTTGTTGGTTATGGGGATCAGTACAACACCCCGAGTCCTCCCTGGTCCCGTCCACCCTGTACAGGACTCCTAGATTTGCTACTGACACACCATTTGTGGTCAAGTGGACGAGTAATGACAGATTCGTTACTTTCTGCAGAGGAAACAGGATCCACAGGAGAGGGCAAAACTTGAGGTACCTCTGGTACAGGTATCAAAGGTACACAACTCTTGGGAGCTCTTCCAACACACCAATTTGTAGCAGCTGCCAATTATATTCACAGTAGTCAGAGTGATTTCCAGCTTCTTCCAAACATCAACTAACTCTGGTACAGGTATCAAAGGTACACAACTCTTGGGAGCTCTTCCAACACACCAATTTGTAGCAGCTGCCAATTATATTCACAGTAGTCAGAGTGATTTCCAGCTTCTTCCAAACATCAACTAACTCATACCATGTTCAAAAACAGCATTTGCAGTGGGGCTGCATTTTAGCTGGCACAATAAATTGTAAGGCAGTGGGCTTATATCTTTGAATGAAGCTCACTGATTATCTTTCAATCTGTTGAGCTAAAAAATTGCTTATTCTCTGTAAGAACTGAAGCAAATACACACGACGAGATTGATATTAATGCAACACAAAAACCTGTGGTAAAAACTACTAGTTTCCTAAAGTGTTTTGAGGTTAATTATAGTTATCAGCAAACTCGAAAACTGAGTTGATTTACAATATGCAGATAATATACAGGGTGTCCCATTTATCTTGACCATCCTAAATAACTGTTTGTCCAGATGCAAATTACAAAATGTTTCAAGCAAATGTTCTTTAGCTGTCAGGGGTACATCAATCAGCATGATTGCCTTCATTGTAGTTCTGTTTTTTACAAAGATATGAACAGTGGTATGACTTTTTTAAATGGCACCGTGTATTTTTTATTCAGTAATTCATTTCCTCTCCTAAAGACCTATTCAAAATGTGTCACAGTGTACCATTCACTGAAACGCAACGTTACTAATTACATAACACAACACTGACTTTGAGCCCAGGATCACAAAGTTGTACACTTGCTGGAGCTGTCAGAAAACAAATGAAAACCAAGAAAAAATATAACACAAAATTGACTTTGACTCTCCTGTACTATTGCCCAGGAGTAGAACATTCAAAGGTGCTCAAAGTGGTGACCCTGGACGCCGATACACTGGTGCACTTGAATGAAAAAATTATTTATTGCTTCCAGTGTTGCCTGCTGAAGAGAACTACAAACAAGCACAATATGTTCCTGCATGTCCTCTGGAGTTGTTGGAATACCGCGATAGACACCATCTTTAATGCATCCGCAAAGAAAAAAGTCCAGAGGATTTAAATCAGGAGACCTAGCAGGCCAAGTAACTGTTCCTCTTCGACCAATCCATCTGGCAGAATGCCTTCAGTTCAGAACGCGACATGCATGCAAGGCATTATGTGCTGGACATCCATCATGTTGATACCACGTAAGCATTCTGGTTCTTAGTGGCACTTCGTCCAGAAGAGGAGGACGAATTCGTCTGAGGAAGTTGACATACACTGTGTCGTTTAAACTACCGTTGATGAAACAGGGGCCAATAATTGTAGAACAACTCTCCATTGACCATGACGTTCCACCTGTCTAAGCCATCGTGGGTTGTCGCTGGACCAATTATGCATGTTCCTTGTATTTACCTGCCTTTTGTTTGAGGAGAAACATTCATCAGTAAATAGAACATTGGAGAAGAAGTTCGGGTTGGTGAGGATTTGCTGCTGTGCCCACTGACAGAACTGTACATGATTCTGGAATCATTCCGATGCAATTCTTGATGTAGGTGTTCATGGTAAGGATGGCACCGGTGACGTGTAAGAATACAATGTACACTGGTTTTAGGAGTACCAATCTTGTGTTCAAGCTGTTGTGTGCTCCACATGTGGATTCATAGCAACGGAAGTGAGAACAGTAACTTTGGCAGCTTCGTCTGTGAGAGTGCTATGACGACTGCATTGTTGTGGGTTGAAATTTCCCATTTCCTGAAGCCTCACAACAAGCCAAGAAAACATCTGTCGGGAAGGTGGGTTCTTGTCAGGATATCACTATCTGTACAGTTATGCTGCCTGCATAGCATTTCCCTTCAACAATAATAATAAAAGAAACATTACATCGATGTTTGTAGGAAGGACAGCCATTACTGTATGCCTACTCTACACAACAGTATTTAAAAGGACTGAACTACTGTACTAAATGTACCCGTAAATAAGAAAATAGTATTGCAGTTACTGTTCTGCTAACTTACATTCCCCACATATGAGTAGCATTTCTACCTTCTCTTCATTGGTGTACATACTACTCATACAATTTTCCAACTGACGATGGTTGACGGAATGATGGGTGTGCATTCTACTTATGTTTACATTTGTCCTCTGTCAACGTCAGCACGTGGATGTGTTCCATTACCCCGAGAACCTGCACTAAGTGCTGGGAACGTCAAAGTCAATGTTGTGTTATGTAATTAATAACATTGTGTTTCAGTTAATGGTACATTATGATACATTTTTGAATAGGTCTTTAGGAGAGGAAATGAATTACCGAATAAAAAATACAGGGTGCCTTTTTAAAAAAAATGCCGCTGTTCACATATTTATGAAAAAAAAAAAAAAGCTACAATGAAGGCAATCATGCTGACTGATGCCCCCCTGATGGCTAAAGAACATTTGCTTGAAACATTTTGTAATTTGCATCTGGACAAATAGTTATTTAGGGTGGTCAGAATAAATGGAACACCATGTATAGGGTTACTCCTCTTTAAGTAAAAACTGGATATAACACAATATGTTAGTTAGAAAAATCTGCTACAATAACTAAATAACAAACGCTGATTTGCTAAAAATTGCTCATACGAGGGTAATCCCAAAAGTGAGGTCTCCTACTTTTTTATAAGTACATAGACCTGTTTATTTCTACAATGGTTTACATCAGTTTACAGCTTGAACATTTAGCTATTTTTCAACATCAACCTTTCTGTCGATGCATTTTTGTAGATGCTGTGGTAGTTTTTGTATGCCCATGTAATACCAGCTCGCCGCCATGCTGTTCAGAAAGTTATGAACCTCTTCTTTCACCTCGTCGTTGGAGCTGAATCGCTTTCTGACCAAATGTTCTTTTAACCTAGGGAACAGGTGATAGTCTCTGGGTGCCAAGTCAGGACTATAGGGTTGGTGGGTGATTATGTTCCACTGAAACTGTTGCAGGAGAGCGACAGTTTGCCGAGCGACGTGTGGGCGAGCATTATCATGGAAAATGTGTATGCCCTTGCTCAGCATTCCTCTTCTCCAGTTCTGAATTGTCGGTTTGAGTTTTTTCAGAGTCTCACAGTACCTGACAGCATTAATTGTGGTCCCAGTGGCTCAACCTTCAACACTGTCTCCTCAGAAATTGACGGTCCCCGCTCCTTTGTTCGTCATGAATTTTGGTCCGACCAGCTGCAAACTCTCTACGCCACTTATGAACATTTTTGACATCTATGCATGACTCACCATACACTTCTATCATTTGGCGATGGATTTCAATTGGCGCAATGCCCTTTGCATTCAAAAACTGAATAACTGCGCGCAATGCGCACTTGGCGGTAACATCCAACGGGAGCTCCCTTGTCAACGGCTGCCAAGCCAAGACTAAGCGCCTCAGCGCAGCATGCACATGTTTACACACAGCATGTGAAGCACTCTTCATAACAGTGTGGCCAACTGCCACACAAACAGAGTTCTGTACTTATAAAAAAAATAGGAGACCTTACTTTTGGGATTACCCTTGTAGATTAAGCAAAGGAAAATGGTGCCTTAGAAAAATTCTCAAAAATGTACATTTATTTCCGTCAATAAACAATGAAGTTCAGGGTGATGTATTCTTTGGCAGAACTATGAACCACAAATGCTGATTTTTGTCAGCTGTGTTTGCCAAATTTTCCGCACATTTTTAGAACTTCGAGTGGCCATTACTTTTGCCTTCCTTGCGCTAAATTCTGTAATTTCATATTTTTCATTCTCTTGTCATGTACAATGAACACACCAAATTTTATGAAAACTGTGGAGTGCCAGGTTGGCATATGTGTTGATTTGACGTGGAAAGACTCGGGCACAGGAACACCATGCACTCATTTATATATCATGTCAGCATTTACTTTATTTCTAAACATCTCTCCCCCTAAGGCACTATGTATTTTTGAGCAACAGTAAAATTAGGTGTTTGTAAAATTAAGCGTGTGCATGTGACCATCACGCTAATGCATCAACCTCTACCAATTTGATAGTAATGTAACATCTGGACTAATATAATCACTCAGCTCAATCTTTCAATTATGTTTCCAGTTTCATGGAAATTTCATGATGTATAATTTTTACCTGCAACAGCAGGAGGGGTCACAACTGACCCCTAATAACTCCTTTTTAAAATATTTCTGCTCTCATAATTCCACACTGGATGTGGTAACGTAAATTTTCAGTCGTATATTGTGTGTTGTTGTTACTCGCCTCATCAGTTAGTGTTTCTTTGCCTGTAAAAGATGTTTTCCATTATGTTGTATCCATATGATCTCACCAATGAAGAGAAATTTTCCATATTTTTGGAACTCAGATATACGCAATCAGAAAGTGGATTACAGGATTCAGATTGTGATTTTCGACCAGAGGCACTGATGATGAAGATAGCAAGATGGAGGAGACGTCTCACTATGTCAATTCTTTCCACAAGAGTATCAAGAGTCAACAGGAACAACAGTGAAGATGATTGATGGAGACGGAACAGAGTAGAAGGTCACAACTCAGTATCGCCTACACAAAGGGCTGCTTTGAATGTCCTGATGGAGAGAGAGGGCCCACTACATATGTCTGCCACCAAGTGGATGACATCACCATCGGTACATTCTGACTTATTTTTTGACAAACAGTGCTGTATATCATAAAAAAAATAAAGCATCAATGCTTGGAATTAAATAAAATGCACCACTTGGAACATATCACTGGAGGCCTTGGTGGCAATGACTGGTATTGTGCACACTAGAAGTATTTTTTGTGTTACAGGTGTTCCCCTTGATTACCTTTGATCATATTCTTAGAGGAGTAATTTTATCTGGGATAAAATGACAAGAGACAGCTTCTGTGAACATATCAGATACCTCCTCTTCAATGAGATATCATCCTGAGCTCCAGACAGTCCTGCTGACAAGTTCACTCTTATTTATGAACTATGGATCAAGTTCGTCCAAAACTGGGTAAGTAGTCAAGGAAAGGGGTGCCTGGTGATGATAGCATTGTGCTGTCTTGTGGTTTGAGTGACAGGTAATCAGTGCAAATGGAAAATAAAGGGATAATTAGAACCTTTCATACTTGTTACTCATATCTTCATGGAGATGGAATACAAACAGACAATGAACAAAAGAGTCTTGAAAACAGTGACAGAAAAGGAAGGAAGATAAGAGTTTACAGTCCTATCAATGATGAGGTTACCAGTGATGAAGCTCGATCACTGACTGAACGAGGTTAGAGAAGGGAATCGGTGGTGTGGTGGTGTCTTCAATGGAACCATCTCACTATCTGCCTTCACCATTTTTTATTGTATTTATTTGGCCTTTAGCTGCCCAGCTAGTGTATGTAGCCAACAATGTTATTTAATATAAAAGGCTATTGTAAATGATTCATTCATTTTCAAAGTCCTGTTTACCAAAGTACAAATACAAATGATGCATGAACAGAATCATAAACTATCTATGCTAGCATTGTGCCCATCAGTTGGCATTTCGAGTGAAGTGCCATGACAAAATGGCAACAAAGCAAGAAAAGGGTTTGAGTGGGGCACTGAAAATCCTTATGAAACTGGCACGCATGAATGAGATTTGTGAAAGATTAAGGTTTTCTTTCAAGGCCACAGACAAAGCTGTATGGGCTGTCTTTCTTCTGTGAGAAGTCTGCGATGTGTACATCCTACTCGGGCACATTGCAACTGTTGTGGTTGTTTCCACAACTGACTGCCTATTCTGAGAATTTCATCTTCCAACAAGGGGGAGTGAATCAGACATTCAGTCTCATTTGCAAGATTCTAGATGTTATTCCAATAAATTCACCCACTATATGTTTAAATTTTAGTCTTACTGCGAACCCGGTATTAAATTCATGGTTGCTCTGTGGACCGTGGTAGAAAATTATCCAGTTTCCCATACCAAGCACAATCAATTTAAAACATATAGTGGGTAAATTTACTGGACAAATATCTAAAATCTCACAAATGAGACTGAAGGTCTGATTTGCAACCTATTCATTGATCAATGTACATGCACCTACAGAAGTAGCAGATGACCAGGATAAACACGCCTTCTATGAGAAGCTAGAGGAAACCTATGACATATGCCCAGTGCATGATGATAAAATAATTATTGGAGACCTCAATGCATAGACTACAAAAGAAGATCATTATCGTCCAGCAATAGAAAAGCATAGCCTACATGAATAGACAAATGATAATGGACACAGAGTTGTTGAGTTTGCACTAGTACATAATGTGGCTGTAGGTAGCACTATGTTCCCACACAAAAGGATCCATAAAGCAACATGGTGTAGCCCTGATCAGCAAACCTTCAACCAAAACAATCATGTAATTATTGACAGTAGGCATTTCTCAACCTTACTAGATGTATGTAGCTACAGAAGAGTTAATGTGGATTCAAACCACTATTTTGTAATTGCAAAACTAAGAGCCCGAATATCCAATGCAGGAAATCTCAGAGAAATTATATGGTATCAAAGCTAAAAAATGAAGAGATTGTTAAAATGTACCCTGACATAGTTACTGAGAATCTAGCACTGTACACTCCTAGTGGAAGTGATACTTTGGATCACAAACAGAGTGTTTGCAGGGCGCAGTCATTAAGGCAGCAGAAGAAGTGCTAAAGAAAAACAGAAAACGAAACAACCAGGGAATTCCTGGTTTGATGAAGATCATAAGAGAGTAAGTTATGAGAAAAACCTGGCTTATAGTAAAATGCTTGAGAAATCGTATACATGTTTAATGGTTGTTAAGAAATTATCAAGATAAAAGAAACCAATAGAAGAAACTGCATCAGAAAAAGAAAAGGGAATGGGAAGGAAAGTTAACTGAAGAATGGGAGACAATTGAAAAACAAATGGTCAGAAAAATCTATCAGAAGATTAATAGTGAAAGAACATTTAAGCTGCATATTAAAATATGTAAAACCAAAAATCGGGAATTACTAACTGAGACCAGGAGATACTGGAACGTGGGGCAGAGTATTTTAGGGAACTGGTGGATGCTCCAGAGTCCCCTATAGAAGAGATCTAACCCACCCAGAAGAAAATGATAAGGACATAGTCCCTCCTCTCTCTCAAGAAGAAGTAGACAAACCAATAGAAGAAGAATAAAGCATGAGGGACTAATAATATATCATCAGAACTATTGAAAGCCGGAGGAGTTGAGTTAAATCACAGGGTGTACAAGATGTTGCGCCTCATCTGGGAAATGAAAGAATTTCCAGAAGAATGAAATGTAGGGATAGTATGTTTCATACACAAGAAAGATGATATGTCTAAATGCAGCAAATACAGAGGTGTAACACTTCTAAATATTGCATGTAAAGTATTGTCAAATATCTTGTTTAGTAGACTCTCACGCATATCAGAAAATATTATTGGAAGTTATAAACATGGGCCACGCGGGATTCGCCGAGCGGTCTAAGGCACTGCAGTCATGGACTGTGCGGCTGGTCCCGGCAGAGGTTCGAGTCCTCCCTTGGGCATGGGTGTGTGTGTTTGTCCTTAGGATAATTTAGGTTAAGTAGTGTGTAAGCTTAGGGACTGATGACCTTAGCAGTTAAGTCTCATAAGATTTCACACACATTTGAACATTTATAAATGTGGATTCAGACCAGGAAAGTCAACTGTGGGCCCGATATTTACTCTCCGGCAAATAGTAGAAAAGATCAACAAACTTAATGCTAGAGTGCAACATCTTTTCAGCATATGACACAATAAATCAGGCTAAACTTTATGATGCAATGTGGGAATTTTGGATGCCTGGGAAGTTGGTGTGTTTGATAGAGGTCACCCTAAGGCACCCCAGTGTACTGTGCGAGTGCAGTCTATCACCCCAGTTTCCCACACAACTGGGCTAAGACAATGGGATGGGCTTTCCTGCCTTCAAATTGGCATTCAAAAAAGTGGAGCATGAATCAGGGATCGGGTATCCAGACAAGAGATACTATCTACTATAAGTCCGCACAATTGTTGGGATATGCAGATGACTTGGACCTAATGAGTAGGACATTTAGAGATATACAAAGCGCTTTCTCAGTTCTAAAACTGAGTGCAGAGAAGATGTGCTTGAAAATTAATGAAGGAAAGACCAATTATATGTATAATGGTACAAATCAACCCTTACAGCCCACAGTAACCCTTGATGGAATGCCTTTGGAGTGAGTAGAATATTTCACTTATCTGGGTGCAAAGATAGAAGCAAATGGCTTCAATTCGACTGAAATTATGGCTTGCATAAATGCTTTAAATTGATGTTGTTTGGAATGCTGTGATGTTTTAAATCCAAGCTTCTATCATGAGAGACTACGTGCTGACTCCATATAATGCTGATACGCCCACAACTTTCTTAGAAACATGGATGATTAAAAATCAGGGTGAAAGCATACTGAAATCACACAAAAGAAGTATGAGGAGAATCTCTGGACTTGTGTATGAAAATGGGAGTTGGAAAAGGTGAACGTATGACAAGCTTTATGACTGCTATATGGAGGATGATGTAGTCAACTTCATAAAGTTGTGTAGATTGAGATGGACAGGTAATACAACTCAATGAGACAGATCTTGCAAAGACGGCCTGCTGCAGCAAATCTGGAGGAAGAAGAGCAAGAGGACAAGTGAGGCTGAGATGGAGTGACGAGATTGCATGAGTTGGTTGCATGAGTTGGTTGCCATAACTGGAAGTCTACAGCGAAGTGAGAGGTGGAAAATTATCGAGGAGGACATATCCCATCAGAGGATGTAGTGCCAATGGAAAAAGAAGAAGTAGGTAGGGTACTCCATCACTGGACCATGACATCAGTCGCTACCTAAATGACGAACTTCCGCATCGCTGGACTGAGTGTTGTGGGGAAAATGATGTGGCTGTTCCCAAGTGCCCTCCCCCCCCCCCCCCATGTTACCTCACCTAATGCCTTATGACTTTTTCCTCTGGGGGTACATTAACAGCAATGAACACAGGCACAGTTCGGAGGACACATCATTGCTATGGTGATGACCATTGACAGGATATGCTACATAAGGTATGGAAGGAACGTGACTACTGCTTGGACATGGGTCATGTGACCAGAGGGACAGTCGTAGAACATTTGCAGAGTGCGAAATGCAAACTTTGTGAGCTTACAGTCTATTCACGAATAAATCATTTTTGTACATACAGTATCTTGGAAAACATAAAGCTCTGAAAACGAACGAATCATTTATAGCAGTCCTGTATAACAATTACATATGATTTTTTTGTTACTAGTGGACTTTTGATACATCTTACTATTTCTTGATGACAAGTTATCAATACCAATAAAATAAATATAGAAACTTTCTTATCCTTGTGTTGAAGGTGTTCCTAATTGGCAATCATTTTTCACCAGGATAAGTTTTTAGGTCTCGTCATTTGAATTAAATAACTAATAGTGCAAGAGATTAACAATGTATGCAAATAACCAATTATAGAATGATTTCATACAGTTTTTTTCTTCTGATAGTAGCTGCTGATGTGCACCTGTGGTTAACTCAAGAGTTGTTCTCAGGTTCTGCAGTTGTTGTAGCTCTGTCTCCTCACATCTTGAAATTTACAGATGAAATGAAATTTACAAATGAATGCCCATGTCTTGAAAGTATCTTGTGATGGGGCATAGATTTTTGGTTGTTGGGGAAGGTTCCCTGTTTGATGACTGCCTTACAAATTTTGGCCTGCTGACTGTTATAACAGAATCAGATGAGCGCAAACTGATTTAGATCTATTTATGAGGGGTGATCTTAATAATATGGAGAGTTTAAACTTTGATTCGGTGAAGGTGTACAGGACAAGACGCACGTCCATTTTGTATTCTTATAATTGATGTTGTATGCCATTATGAGAGTGGTAACATTAAGTGCCATGCTCTTTTAGAAATGCATTATTGAACCCAAACTTTTGCTCTCTCTGCATTTGAGAGGTGTCTCAAAACCAGTTCCAATCATCAAATTCTCCTTTAGTTATTGTAGTTGCAAATTCTGTATAAGGTAGACAAAGAAAGAATGATAGTCCTTCTGTGATGGCACTCTTTGCTAATTGGTCAACAATTTTGTTGTCTCTGCCTCCACGATGCCATTAGACCCAGAGAAGTTGCACTCTTTTGTATTGTTTGATTCACTGATAGATTAGGTCTTGTAAATCAAAAAGGTAATTGTTTTGAAGTTCTAGGACTGATGTTCAGTTTTTCTAGGCCACTCTATGAACCTTTTATGATCAGAATATTGTCGATGTTAGGCAGTCTGTATCTGAGTGCCTCTCTCATTGCTGGAACCGCAGCTGTAAAGTCAATTGTTTCAGAGGACAGCTCTTACACAGCTCTGGTTTCCACAATATGACATGAGTATGCAAATCCTGTTCCTTCATTTGACAGATCTGGCAGTGTATATGGGGATAGTTGTACATTATGATGTGCTGAATAATATTTAGCTCCTTGATAGTAAAAGTGGCGAAGCACCTTAGTTGATACAGTATGATGGTCTGTAGCAGAAGGCTCCATACTCAAGTGTAAACACTGGAGGTGGTACATCATTCAGTTTGAGTGGTATGCTGCCTTATACACCTGACTGTTACTAGAGGCTAATACAAATTTTTCTTTGCCACATGGCATGTTCCTGGTACAGATAATTTATCTGAACATCTGAAGTCTCCCACAAAGCAGATGCAGTGATAAAGCTGCTCTGCAGAGTATAAATTTCTGATCTAATAGCACATATGTTAGAGTGGATTTCATAGCACCTACATAAATTTTAATAGCACACTACTCCATGGTGTCAATTTTATTGAGGGTATACTTTGGGACAGTGCCGTACTAAGTGCTGCCTACAATCCAGCACAGGAGGAATGAGGCCATGGTGTAGTGCGAGTAAACTGTTACATCTGTTCTCTGTTCTCCACTGTACATGAGCCACCTCACATAGTATGTACAATGCTTGCCCAATATTTCCTGTCATATATTATAAGAGTTTGGCCCATATCATTCTACAGTCTACGTAGAGACCTAACCTCAGTGGAACTTTTCAAAAGAATGTTATATATGTGCCTAAATGGATCTACCACATTTACTAATCTACTGATGTCTTAAGAAAACAGTCAATTGATTTCATGTCTCAGAAGCAAAGTCCAGTTTCACATGGCCGTTCTGAGATCACTGGCTTGCTTGAGACTGAATAGTGTCAGCACACAGCTTGTCAGTGATGTGTGGATACAGATATCATCTGTATACTGCAGGACCTTAGCTGCATTTCCAAACAACTTTTTTACATTGACAGTGTACAAGGAGACTTTGAATTGATCCTTGTAGTAATATCCCACATAGTGTCGCAGTCCATAAAGGGGCTTACCTTGTATGTAAATGACACAATGGTGCAGTATATTATAGAGGCAGTTCATGAATTTGACTAGGTACCACATCAATTACAATTTGTGCATCAATAGATATCCACACAGTCATACATAATGTCCGGCAACACCAATGTCAAATAACCTTTACCTAAGAGCGTGCACATAACATCCATTGTTACTAAGCTCTGAGAGTTCATCGTGCTTCTTTAGTTACAGAATCTATACTTGGTATCCGATAACAGGTTGTTTCTCACTAACCACCATTCCATTAGACACCTTAAAATTTTAAAAGTTTCCAATAAACATGAGGATAACAAGACAAGGTTACATGATGAAGCCATGTCGGAACTCTTCTCGGGTTTACAAATAATTATCATTACATATTTATGCCTCTCATCTGGGAATTCATTATCTTCCCATAACTGGCTGAAAATTTCTGTCAATAGGAGTTTCACTTCAGTGGCTAAATTAGCTAACATATGGTAATGAATGTTGTCATATCCTGGGATGGCATCACTAAGGTTCTTTAGCACTGCTTCTAGTTCACTGATAGTGAATGGCCTCAAACTAATAAGGTCTGCAGTGGAAAATGATACAATATCCACTGTATAAATAGTTTAGGAATGACTGAGGGTTGAGTGACAATTTAAGCAAATGCCTCTATCCAGTCTTAAGCACTGTTCTGTTAAGTTCTGTTTTTAAATTTGTGGTCTATTGACCATACACTTGCAGAGGTCCTGAAAGTTATCACGAAACTCTTTCCAGGGTCCTTTTTGATGGATTTTTTTACAATCCTGTTGGTGATGGTACTGACATTTTTATAGTTCAACACTGTTTGTTATACAGGGTGAACATTAATACAATTAACAAACTGCAGGGACGTATTCCTAACTGGAAATGGAGGAAAAAAGGTCCTATGAACAAACAACTGGAAATGCATTGTTGCCACTGTAGATGGCACTGATGAATGAAAGTACCTCTGACCACATGCTGTGTGATTGACACAGTGTACTGTAAGCAGCAGAATGGCCCAGTATTCACAACAGGAATAAGCCGAAATGGTGTTTGTGTATGGCCAAGTAAATGGAAATGTTTGAGAGGCAGACCCCAATCCTCCAAATCTTGTGTATGTACAGTCCACTGCCTCCCTGCACGTTTGTCTATCTGAAAAGACCCATGGACAGAAAGGATCCATGATCACACAAACACCCAGAGAGGGCTTAAAATGTTGTGTGATGTGGTTGGTGTCTGTGAGGGTACTTATTCTGGCATAGCCACGCTGCCTTTCGACCATTTCCATCTGCTTAGCAGTAAAAAAACACCATCTCAGCTTGTTCCCTACATGAACACTGGACCATTCTGCTGCTTACAGTACACTGCGTCCATCACACAGCGTGCAACATACAAGGAACACATGGCACGTGGTCAGAGTAACTTTCATTCATCAGTGCCATCTACCATGGCAATGATGCATTTCCGGACAGATGTTCATAGGACCTTTTTTTCCTGCAGTTCCAATCCCAAACGTAAATTCATTTCGCAATCACACATAAACATTCTTGGGTCCATCATGGTACTGTCATTCCTTTTGGCTTGTTGATTGTTTTACATTGAAGAGTTCCATGGATTGCAGAGTATGGATTTGTTCAATTAGCAAGCAATAACACTCCTAAGATAAACATTGCATCATCACTGCCTTTCCATGCATCAACTGACTCCACAGCCTCATGTGACGTGATGCATGTTGAAATCTCCGCAAAACACATAATGCAAGTCTCATTGGTTAATTAGTAGATATCATTCATCCACATCAGCTTTTGTTAGTGGTGGACAATATTTGATATAAAACTCAAGCCTGTCTTAGCAAGCTGAAGTCTAGCTGTTATCAGTTGAAAACTTATTTGTGTGTAGTTTAAGTACATCAGAGACAGCAGTAACAGTTATGACTGGTTAATGGGTGCTACTGTGCTACAGCACTCTGTAAACGTTGCATTAAATTATGCCATTTCTCTTTTAATGCGAGCCAGAAATCACACTAAAATTATGGCATTTCTCTTGGAATGTGTGTTGGTATACAAATCATGTTGTCTCTCCAAAATAACTAGAAACCAATATCAAGTTCTGAAATGGTGGTCAGTTATGCTATGATCAATTCAGAGAAGGGACACAACTGTGCATGCTCTGTTGTGACGTCATCCCTTCTGGCACTCTTGAGCACTAAAAGTGTGTGTAAAATATTCTGCAGGTGTAAGGTATGCAGCATTTTGTAGAAGAAGTTGACACGAATGGCACCATGAGTGAGGGGTCAAACGCACTAACTGGAATTCATTGGCTTGGGTTTGATTCCAGCTACTACCATTCATTTTTTTCATTTTTTATTCCTTGCAATATTAAACTATTAATTATAAAATTTTAATATATTTAAATAGTTCAATTTATATACATAAAATTAACTTATTCAGTTTAGTTACAGTCATTACCACTATTAAGTCAAAAGGATGTAGATGTTGATAAAAAAAAAGTAGATAATCGACAAAATTTAGTATGAAAACTATTTCTGCACATGATCTGCCCTTTTCCAGTACATCTTGGAGGAGAAAGTAAGACTTCAAGAGTGAGGTAGATCGACGCAAATGTAAATCAAACAAGAGAGTGTGGTATGACACTCATTGATTTGGTTCAAGCTGTGTAAGTAGAAGCAGATAGATGCCCCTTTCAAGATCCTAGAACATTTCTCCAGTAGCCGAGTGGTCAAGCAAACCAATTGGCAATCCCTCTGCTCGGGTTCAGTTTCAGCTGCTACCATTTTTTTTTTATTTTATTCCATTTCTTGCAATGTTAAATTATTAATTATAAAATTTAAATATATTTCAATTGTTCAATTTATATACATAAAATTAATAAATTCAATTTGGTTACAGTTACTACCCTTGTAAGTCAAAAGGCTATACATCACCACATTGTAGCACATTTGTAAAATTTTGCACGAGCTGTCACTGACAGCACCCATAAATGGATAAGCAATTTGATTCCTCCTTTACCACATGCTCTACCCTCTCGAATAATGTGATACCATTCAGTGAAGAATTAGAATAGGGCTTAAGCCAAGTGTCAGAGACTGCAACCCAACTCTCTCTGCAGAGACACTCTTTTCATGGCTGATCTAGCATTCAATTGAAGGATTTTATACATCATTCTCTTGAGATAGAACAGTTATTATCATTTCATATATTAAGGCGTAGCTGAATGAGGAAATTGAAGTTCAATTATAATTTCCATAATTAAACTCAAAAGTTTTTGGGATTTGCAGAATTTCATGGCTCATTCCGTTTTCTCTGTGGGAGTCTTTATTGTGTTAAAAAAAACGACGTTGACGATGGTATGGGTTATTGACAATAGGATGCAAGGGGAGCATGTTCAGGTGCACAGGTGCAGGGACCTTTCACTGTGGGACAGAGGGGGAGTGAACAACGGAGCATAACTGTCAGAGGTAGGTAACCTTGTGGTACGTTTTGTGAAGGCATGGAAACGCATTTTTGTCATCACGTGATGGCGCTCTTCATACTGCTTTCACATATGAGCAGCCATTTGCTAAGCTTTTGGCTTCCCTGAATGTTATTCTCTGCTTATGCCGTGGCATAGTCAGGCAATCTTTGTGAGTCCAAACTCACTACAAATGTTTTATATGTGATAAATGAGATCTCGCCATTTTTATTTAGCTTCTTTGTCATATGTATCACTGCAAATGCTGGAATAGGAGCTGTTACAGCATTCAATACATATCTTCACTAAGATGAGTGCCTACGGTCCTGACACTGAATTATGTTGTTAGGTATGTATCCTTCATCTAACACTGAAGTTGAGGAGTCAGTGCAAATGACAGCCATGCAGAGGATCCGAGTTCAATTTCCAGTACTAATAAAATGGGAGGACTGGAATGGGATCCACTCAGCCTTGTGATGTCAACTGAACTTGAATGAGAAGTAGCAGCTCTGAGGTCTGCAAAGCCGACAATGGCCAGGAGAGCGGTGTGCTGACCCCAGGCCCTTCAATACCGCAGTCAAATGATGCCACTGGCTGAAGACGATACATGGCCAGTCAATCCTGACCGGCCCATGTGTCATCAGAGCAGCAGAGCTATGTACACTGCAAGTTTCATGCCAAAAACAGTGCTGAGTTCACCAACAAGTTGGATGCCTTTGGCATGGTTAATTTGATCTTTATCCTGTTTCTTCCCATTGAGATTATGTTCTGAACATCCCTTCTACATTGTGGATTTGCTGAGCACACAATTTTCCCTAGTCGCATGGAGTAAAGGTTTCCTGTATTTCCATTGTGACCATTAATGTACATGATAATAAAGGGCCAACATCATCTCTGTAATGATTACTTTTGTTTGCTTCATAAGGCATCACCCACATCTATCCCCCAGTAACAGTATTATTCACTACAGTGGCAGTGCTCACTTCTTTAATTCCATTACTAGACACAGACTATTCTGCTCACAACTTCTGCTGGGTGAGAGATTGCAGTGCAGTGCTTGCACCCTCATCTGTTTGTCCCCTGGAGCTGGTTGCCATAATTACTGCATGCTTGTAACCCCCCTCTTCTTCTTTGTTATGTTGTAATGCCTGCTTTTGCACTGAGATGATGGCTGCAGTTTTCATTTCCATATTTATGTCATAAGCTGATTCACTGAGATTATCCACAGCTTCTCAACGTGCAGAGTGTAACGTATGTATGTCCTGTGTCGTTTGCTGTTGTGTTGGCTCATGTAAAGGAGGCTCCCTGCCTTCTCCATACATACATCAAAAAAAGTTTTGCATCACCTCGGTTCCGAGAGTTGCGGAACCTGTGCAGGAAACATAAACATCATTTCCACCCTCATGAAAACCACACATTGCAGGTTGTACCACCATACAGTGTGACTTTCAGAGGTGGTGGTCCAGATTACTGTACACAACAGGTACCTCTGATACCCAGTAGCACATCCTCTTGCATTGATGCATTCCTGTATTCGTCGTGGCATACTATCCACAAGTTCATCAAGGCACTGTTGGTCCAGATGGGACCACTTCTCAATGGCGATTCAGCGTAGATCACTCAGAGGGGTTGAAGGGTCACATCATCCATAAACAGCCCTTTTCAATCTATCACAGGCATGTTCAATAGGGTTCATGTCTGGAGAACATCCTTGCCACTCTAGTTGAGCAATGTTGTTATCCTGAAGGAAGTCATTCGCAACATGTGCACAATGGGGTCGCGAATTGTCGTCCATAAAAACGAAATCCTCGCCAATATGCTGCCGATACGGTTGCACTATCGGTCAGAGGACGGCATTCACGTATCGTACAGCCATTACAGTGCCTTCCACGACCACCAGCGGCATACATCAGCCCCACATTATGCCACCCCAAAACAGCAGGGAACCTCCATCTTGTTGCACTCACTGGACAGTATGTCTAAGGTGTTCAGCTCCAACGACTGAAGGAGTATGCGACACTCATCAGTGAAGAGAATGTGATGCCAATCCTGAGCGGTCCTTCCGGCATGATGTTGGACCGATCTGCACCACACTGCATGGTGTCATGGTTGCAAAGATGGACCTCGCCATGGATGTCGCCAGTGAAGTTGTGCATCATGCAGCCTATTGTGCACAGTTTGAGTCATAACATGACATCCTGTGGCTGCACGAAAAGCATTATTCAACATGGTGGCATTGCTGTCAGGGTTTCTCTGAACCATAATCTGTAAGTAGCCCTTGGGTGGCTTGAGCGAGGCATGTCATCGACATTTCCTGTCTCACTGTATCTCCTCCATGTCAGAAACAACATTGCTTTGGTTCACTATGAGACACATGCACACTTCCCTTGTTGAAAGCCCTTTCTGGTACAAAGTAACAATGCGGACACAATTGAACCACAGTATTGACCGTCTAGGCAGGGTTGAACTACAGACAACATGAGCCATGCACCTCCTTCCTGATGGAATGATTGGAACTGATCGGCTGTTGGACCCCCTCCATCTAATAGGTGCTGCTCATTCATGGTTGTTTACATCTTTAGAGAGACAAAGTGGACTGGGGAAAAACTGTTAGTAGAATAAGTTTGGTACTTTTATGGCTTTAATGTGTGTGTGTGGTTTGAGGTTTTCGGGCGCTAAACAGCATGGTCATCAGCGCCCAAATTCATAGAAACAGGAACACATGCGGTGAAGGGACGAAGACGGACAGCGAACAAGGAGAATGGCTAAAAGACACAGACCTGACGCAGTACCAAATCCTCACATACAGAGGCAAAACAAGAGGAAAAGAAACGCACTAAAAAAGGAAAGGAAACACAAGGAAAAGAGAACAGAAATCGAAGTGAAACAAGTAGGTAATCGTGACTGGCGGACATCTCACCTAAAACCTGGGTGAGCCAGTCACCCAAAAGCACATTAAAATCCTCTCCCTAAAATCCGAGGCAACAAATTGGACAGGACACAAAACCGTAAGACCTTAACCATTGCGTCGTCTTTCAAAATAGAGGGCAAATCCGGTGGCAAGGAAACCACCACCCTCTGGTCAGAGAATGAAGGACAGTCAAGTAAAATGTGGCGGACAGTAATAGGACGCCACAAGCACTGCAGATTGGGGGGTCCTCCTGCCGGAGTAAAAAACCATGCGTTAAGGGACTGTGCCCAATGCGGAGGCGAGTGAGGAGAAACTCATCCCGCCTGCATGACTGGTAGGACGTACGCCATGGCCGCATGGTGGCCTTGACCAGACACAGCTTATTTTCACCAACTGCCAGCCACTCCTCTTCCCATTGACGCATAACACAAAAACGCAAAAGGGAGGTAACAGCATGGAGGGGGACGGCACATTCAACAATGTGAGGGAGGGAACATGAATCTTTGGCAGCCACATCTGCCAGTTCGTTTCCCCTAATACCCACATGCCCCGGCACCCAGCAGAAAGAAATCTCCTTCCCCTGCCGTTGCAGGTGGAGTAGGGCATCATGGATGTTCTGGACGACCATATCTGCTGGGTCTGAAGGGCACTCAGGGAGTCAGAACAGATGAGAAACTTAAGACTGGGAACACATCTCATCTGCTCCAATGCCCACAAGATCGCAAACAATTCGGCATCAAAGATGGTAAACGCCGCAGGAAGCCGTAACTTGACGACTCGATCAGGGAAAACAACAGCACAACCAACAGAGTCCCCCTGTTTAGAGCCATCCATAAATACTGGTACATGGTCGGGATGCAGGTTTAAAATATCGTAAAATAAGGAGGTAAAAACAAACGCAGGAGTGCAGCTCCTCCGATACTTTGACAAGTCTAAAAGGACGCTGGGCCTCTGGAGCAACCAGGGAGGCAGGCGGGTAAAACCCTGGTGTTGGAGTGCCACACACTCCACACCAAGGGACTCGATCAAATGCTTGGCACGAATCCCAAATGGTCTCTTTGCCCCGGAACGACTGGAAAAAGACATTCCATAGGCAGTCGGGCAACGGTAGGGTACGCAGGGGAGGTAGGACAGGCAAGGAATTGACACACCCGTCGCACCATGAGGAGTTTCCGCCGGATGGCGAGCGGTGGTTCCCCTGCCTCAGCACACAGGCACTACAAACTGTGACCTCTCTGAGAGGAAATCATGAATCCAGTCACACAACTGAGACGATGCTCCATATGCATGCAACTTGATTAATAGTCACTTGTGAGGAATGGTATCGAAAGCCTTCTGGAAATCTAGGAATATGGAATCGATCTGAGATCTCTTATCGACAGCACTCATTACTTCATGGGAATAAAGAGCTAGCTGCGTTGCACAAGAATGATATTTTCTGAATCCGTGTTGGTTATGTATCAATAAGTCATTTTCTTCAAGATGATTCATAATGTTCAGGTACAGTAAATGCTCCAAAATCCTACTGCAAATTGAGGCCAGTGATATGGGTCTGTACTTCAATGGGTTACTCCTATTTCCTTTCTTGAATATTGGTGCGACCTGTGCTACTTTCCATTCTTTAGTAACAGACCTTTCGTCAAGTGAGCGGTTGTATATGATTGCTAAGAAAGATGCTATTGTGTCTGCGTACTCTGAGAGGAACCTGATTGGTATACCGTCTGGACCAGAAGACTTGCCTTTCTTAAGTGATTTGAGTTGTTTCGCAACACCTAAGATATCTACTTTTATGTCACTCACGCTAACAGCTGTTCTGGTTTCGAATTCTGGAATATTTACTTCCTTTTCTTTCGTGAAGGAGTTATGGAAAACTGTATTTAGTACCTCCACTTTAGTGGCACTATCATCTGTAACATTTCCATCGCTATCGCGCAGTGACGGTATTGACTGTTTTTTGCCGCTGGTGTGCTTTATATACGACCAGAATCTCTTTGGGTTTTCTGCCACATTTTGATACAATATTTCATTGTGGAAACTATTAAAAGCATCTCGCATTGACTTCCAGGCCACGACTCGATGCCACTGTTCTCCGTGTCAAAGGTGGACATACCGACTATTAGGTAGGTGGCCGTAATGTTCTGGCTGATCAGAGTATTACTCGCGCTACGACGCATCGTACAAACAACCGATCACCAGAATGGGTGTGGCCAATTTAATTCTAAATCAATTGGTTATTAGAATATCAGATTACCAAAAAACGATTAAACGACTTTATACGCACCGGGCCCTTAAGAAATACTTTTCCCAAGTAAAAGTAAGCCACTGAGAGCTGAAAAGCAAACTACAGGCTCAGGAATCGCATTTTATAATCTCAGTTAATTGTCGCTGAATACACTCATACTATGACAGAACTAAGGTACAGTAAAAGCGAACAGCTGCTGTCTGACTGCTACAAAAATGAATAAATGACTCTGGTTGTATTTCACTATGCTAGTAATAATGCAATTTTACAAGTAAGTTGCTGTTACTCACTAGCTACACACTTACTGTGGTGAGTAATGATAGGTGGATGACACTGTGATTTTTAGCGTAAGTTTGTGAAACGGAATCGTAGTAATTTTTGGACGGGACAAAAGAATCGACCTTCCATAAGGAATGGAGTTTATCTGATAGGTGAGTAACCATATGTGTATGAATTTTTGTGTAATATGTATGAGATAGAGAAGATACCACCTCAGCTTCAACTCAGAGAAAGAAGAGTAATATTAGCCAAAGATTAAATTGTAGTGTTTTCGGAGATGTGACTGAATGAATGAATAATGCAATGGCAAAGATCTATGAAAACAGAAATTTAAAGTTGTGCAAAGTAATAGAATATCTACGTATAATCAAGAGTGAAGCCTTAGTTGTGAACTTTCAAGCACTGTTTAATTCACAATATTTGTAGGAAAATATTTTATTGGTATTCCCTAGATTAAGGTGTGCTTTTCCTCTTGTGAGAAATAGCGTAAGATATTAAGTGCTATGTAAACCATTTAACTAATTTGGGATAGAGTGCGAAGTTTTGAGTAGCACATGCCAATAGGAGTATTTTTCTTATATCCATGAATTTTACTAAATATGTAATTAGTAAATGAGTAGCCTTACACAAAAATAGTTATTAACACATTATCTGATCTATCAGTAAATGAAGGAACAAAGTTGTGGCTTTAAAATGCCAGCTGGAGATAACCCAGTACATAAGAAATGTACGAGGGTCATTCAATAATTAAAGAGACAAATTGGTCTGCGGAAAGACTGTTAGAAGGGCAAGTTTGGTACTTTTATGGCTTTAAGTTGGCATCACTGAGATGAGCCCTGATCAGCTGATGTATCAACATTGTTTTGTTTATAACCTCAAAAATACATTTCAAGATGGCAAGTCCGCTTCAAACGTCCACATTAGTTGAACAACGTTCTGTTATTTGTATTTTACTTGCTAAAGGCGAGAAACCAGTGAGTATATACTGTAGAATGTCTAAAGTTTATAGTGAAGGTTGTATGAATCGTGCAAATTTTTAAAAGTGGGTAGAGCAGTTCAAAATTATCACAACTCAGTGACTGACAAACACTGTTCTGGCCGACAAGTTGCAGTTTCAACACCCTCACTTGAAAGTAAAATCGATATTACTCGTGCCAACAGCCATGTGACTGTCGAAATGATAGTTGATAAGGTTGAAGTTAGTACGGGTACAGTTCATAACATTATCTGTAACAAGCTTAAGTAACACAAAACATGTGCAAGATGGGCCCCAAAAGAGTTGACCCGGCTACACAAGGAAATAAGATTGAGAGTGTGCACAGAGCTAAAGGAATGTTATGAAAGAGGTCAGCACTTCCTCAACAAAATTTTAACTTGTGATGAAACTTAGGTTCACTATTATGAGACAGTATCAAAAAGACAAAGCATGGGGTGGAAGTGCACCTACTCACCTGTCACGAAAAAAATCAAAACCAAAGCATCAGCAGGAAAAGTCATATAGACGGTGTTTTGGGACACTGAAGGTTTAGTTTTTTATGATTATCTCAAAGAGCAGTGTACAATGAACAGCCAATACTACTCAGATTTGCTTTTAAACTAGGTGAAGCCAGCCATGAGAGAGAGATGTTGTGGATCTCAGAGGAGAGGTGTGATTCTCCAGCAACACAGCTCATGTCCTCACATTGATCAACTAACCTGTGAAACCTTCGACAAAATGGGGTGGGAAGTACTGCCTCATCCCCCTTATAGTCCTGATTTGGCACTTAATGATTTCCATTTGTTTGGTGCACTGAAGGAGGTATTACGTGGGAAGATGTTCCAGGACAACGAGGATGTGAAAAAGTTTGTGGGAAATTGGTTCAAACATCAAGATAAAAGTTCTTTGCAGCCGGAAAAAAAGCCTGTAGCCCATTGGAACAAGTTCATAAATGTTCAAGGGGATTATGTTGAAAAGCTGAAAAAGTATTGTTTTGTAAAAATAAACGCTTTTTTCTCCAGACCAATTTGTCTCTTTAATTGTTGAATGACCTTCATAATATGCTACATAGATTTCTGCACCACTGAAAATACAATAAGTAATATTGCTGTGCTGACGCAGCAGCTTTGTTGGATGTTTGAATTCCAGCACTATTGCCTTAACCTATTCAGTAAAATATAAATCATGATGGCTGTTAGGAAATCTGGACCCTGCTCCTTCAGAATGAAAGTCCATGGCTTAAATACTTCTCTCAGTGAGTGCTTTGTTGTCCACACAAGACACAGCCAGGGCAAAAGCACCACAGGTGCAAAGATGCAAGCTGGTACCAGTGTCATTTCCATCAGCGCCATGGGCAGTGCTGGGGATGAAGATATTGACTTTGCCTCAGCCAACTGCTGGCCAAGTACAATCCACCAATGACCGGATAGCAACAGAAAAAAGCCTCCTTGGTAGATAGAAGAGCAGCTCCTATCCACTTGGTTATAGATCATCGTCCAGGGCTGATTTAGGGAACATCGTTTACTGAACTCTTAGAAGTGAACAGACAGGAGCTGTAAATTGTATTTGCTATGTACTGAGAATTGCACTTAGCCATTGAGGGCCGTTTTTGTGCTATATTACAAGCAATGTTGCAGATTCATATTTCAACTACGTAAGTAAACCATTTTAACTTAATTGTGTGACTTTGTTACTAATTTGTTGAGGTGTTGTAGAACCTTTGTTCATCTATCCTGTTACATGACCCTGGAGCATAGCTGTGTAATAGTGGCTGGGAGAAATTGTCTTTGCGGTGTACTGCACCAGAAGCCATTTCACAAATTCAGCCTACTTTGACAACAGCGGCAACTCGGTCTCCAAAGCAGTAGCGACAAGGCCTTTACAAAAACTGGTGATGAGGGTTTACAAAACCAGCAATGAGGATTTACAAAAGTGAAAATACTGAAGACAAGAAAAAAATAATAATTTAATGAAAAAATGACAAAGACAAAGCAACAAACTGGCTATTCCAGGCAAGGGGGACACACACAATATTTCATGTAGGCAGCTCAACAATTGTAAACTAGGTTTTTGACAATTGGTTAGTTCATAAAACAGAAAGTATTTGGTTGCATGTTCCTTGCTCTGAAGGTTTTCTATTCACTGAGACATTGTACTCCACTAAGACTTTATAATAGAGGTGATCTTCAGAAAGAAAATCTTTTCTTTACAAATTTCATCAGACTGGTCTACAATACAGAAAATTTAGTCTTTTTTAAGTTAGTAGTTGTGGTTTAGCCATATATTCACTGTGTATCACCCTATTTTCACTCGGGAAAATTCTAAATTGGCTTGATGGGTACCAACATTTTTGGTGAAACTGCATTTTTATTTCATTGAGGTTTGTGATAGGCATTCATCACTAGCCTAATATCATTATCATTCAGTACTGGCATAATACTGTTAAGCTCTCATAAAACACTTTCCTTGTTGTTACATTTCCTTCAGTGAAATCATGGCTTTCTGGTTTCTTTCCTTATAAAGAAGTCAGCATAATTGCTGGCAATCTACAGTGACAGTATGACAAGGTCCAGATTTATTTATTTATTTATTTTTTACTACTCCTGTAATGTTTGTCTGACAATGCACTTATCCATGAATTCTTAGGCATGGGAACCTTTCCAACAATGCATATATGATCATTCCAGGCAGCATCTTTGTATTTCAATAATAACTCTTAATACACACTTAACTTGATCAGGCTATTGTTATCTGTCATCCTAAGATGCGGTTATAGCTCAGATTAAGATGGGAGCAGGAAGATTTGTACCCAACATGCCTCTTCATTTCTTAATATTCTCTCATAATTTGAGATATTTGTCATGTAGGCCAATTTCAAACAAATGAAAACATGTCTACAGTTCTGGTGCACACTGACATCCCTGCATCACAATACTGCAGCACACTGTAAGAGGAGCCAAAACAATACAGCACAGCCTCTCTCCACTTTGTTGGTGCAAGGATTTCAGTGTGTACTAGAACTGCAGGCACCTACCAGCAAGCCCCCCAAAAAATAACCACTATAACTTTACTTTTTCAAGGTCATAATTAAAAGTTTATGACTACTCCTTGGACATTCAATGTGTTTTTCTGTTAAATACTGGGTAACACTCTGGCAGCGTGAGGTTGATCACTATAATTGCATAGAAGCAAAACACTACTCAGAATGAAACTTCATGTGCTGGACCAAGACTCGAACTCGGGACCTTTGCCTTTCACCAGCAAGTGCTCTACCATCTGAACTACCTAAGCACGACTTACGACCCATGCTCACAACTTTAATTCTGCCAGTACCTCATCTCCTACATTCCAAACTTCACAGCTCTCCTGCAGATCTTGCAGAACTAGCACTCCTGGAAGAAAGGATATTGTGAAGACATCGTTTAGACACAGCCTGGGGGATGTTTCCAGAATCTTTTCATCCTGGACTACTGAGAGTGTTGTCACTGAACATTTTCAATTTAAGTATCTTGAAAATGTATGCACAACATACTTTGGAAAATGGTGTATGCAGAAAGAAAAGTAGTGAGCTATGTGCCACAAAAATATACGAAGTCACTGAAGACAAAATTCACTGCTTGATTTTCTGCTGACTTAACAATGTTGGCCACAAAAGTACACATAGTCACTGAAAACAGAATTCACCACTGGCTTTTCTGCAGCCTAGACAATGTCAGCCTCCTGTGATTGCTGAATAACATGATTTCCATATGCTGCTTGCATCTTCCACTCTGTATCAAAGTGTGTAGGCTTTTGAAATGTTCAGGCAGGTTAAAAGTGTTTGCTATACCGAAACTTCAATCCAGAACTTTGCCTTTCCCAGATAATACTATTTTCCACAATTATTTACGCATATACAAATATTTATCCACCCTCAAATCCCATATTTTGCAATGCCCTCTACCTCTTCCCATACTTCACTTAAGTTCTCATACATACCATTCTGGACAAGTGCTCCTGGAAGAAAGGATTTTGTGGAGAAATGACTGTGGGCTGCTGTACACAAGGGACAAGAATATGAATTTGTTCAGCACCCTGTTGTAAACTGTCTGACAAGTTAATAACACCAAAAGTTTCACTGATTGGCACCAAACATTTCACTGATGAGTGGGCATTTCAAACCAGAAATTAGCCAAAGGTTTGTGTCAGACATTCTGCAACCTATTCTTTCACCCAATCCAATAATGTGTTCACACATAGCAAAGCTCTTGGCTACAGAAACCTTACAAAATTCTTGAAATACTGCTTCAAATGGATTTACAAGCATGTTTGTTCTACAGTAAAACATGTCCATTAAGAGATTATGGGGATATGCTGGGTACCAATGTTCTGTTTACCTGCAGTAGATGTAGGGCAGAAGATGAGGTGACATCTTTCAGTCAGAAATTACATACCACAGTTTTCTGGACTGAAACTTCATTCCTTTTCAGCAAGAATAATGTAAGATGGCCTGAA
Source organism: Schistocerca piceifrons (assembly GCF_021461385.2). Taxonomy (NCBI): domain Eukaryota; kingdom Metazoa; phylum Arthropoda; class Insecta; order Orthoptera; family Acrididae; genus Schistocerca; species Schistocerca piceifrons. Next base: position 41,828,121 of record NC_060138.1, on the reverse strand, counting down.
TTATAAAAAGATGTACAAGCTAGACACGATCTTCTACAATTTTTTATAGACTTACAATAAGCCTGAGCATAGCTGTACGTGTGTCATCCTGAACACAAATTACTTGCGGAACACTGTTTCCACCAACATACTTCAGAATCTTGATGTTACCGTATTATCGGTAGAGCCAACACTCAAATCTAGCTAGTGTGTGGCAATGAACTCCACCCTTGAAATCTTGGTTGTGGTAACAGGCCACTCTGTAATGTAGCCCAAGGTGTTGGAAGGTGAATGTTGTAAGTTGGTGTTTGCAAAATAAAAGCTATGGGACAGAATAACCTGGAGTGTAGCCTGTCAATCTTTGAACCATATTGAATACATGCACTCTGCAATACTTAACGTAGGCCTACTTTTCATTTAAAACTCAGGCTGCCACGTAAGTTCAGAAAACCTATATTAGATACTTGATGGTCAAGTAGGCCTATCTCATGAGTATTTTGAAGTGCATTGTGTGCATACATCGTACAGAATTACAAAAAGTAAAGGGGATCCATTACGTAACTTCTCGAAATAACCATTACCGGTGACAATTTTGCCATTTTTCAATACTGTTGGCCAGTTATTAGAATAGCAACAATCAACAAAGATATCGCATGCTAGGAACGTGTAGCTCCTATACCGAGTACGAGTAACCAAAGCTTCACTCTTATTTAGTCTTTCAGGTACCGTAATAGGCCTACATTGCACTTTTAAGTTACCGTTATTTATAAACTTCAGTGCATTAAATATGGTGTAAATGTTGGCAACAAGGTTGCTAGACATATCAGTCGCAAAGCAGGGATCATAGCCGTCATAACGACGCCCGGTGTATTTCATTTGGAGCAAATGTTACCAACAATATCAACGACGAAAATGCATCTTGGGCTTCACACAGACGAACTTTTTATCACAACCATAAATTATCGGACATTGTTGTACCATTAGCTTAATCATATCACAAGCTTTCTAAGTTATAACATGAAAATTCAAATAATTTTGAATCACAATGATCTAGAAAAGTACTGCCAATAAATAATGTGTATCCACAAAACTTTGCGACTACATTCCCGTTGGGTAATGTTAATTTTCTAATTTGTAACAACTGTTATCCCCTTTAACCGTGCTTATTACGCTCGTTAATGTAGTTATGGTAAATTCTGTACTCACCAAGTTTTTACGACATTTATTCGCAAATAATCATTTGCTGGTAGACTTTTGCGTGTAGCCGCAAGCCAAACAAGAGAAAATTTTCCCCCTGCCCTTTTGCATAGTAGATCATAATTGTAAAACATTTTCTACTGCAACTCATGTCACAGCATTCGATCGTACAAGAAGTGAATTGCCGAACTGTCAACAAATCAAACTGCAATCAAAATGTTGAAAACAAATGCCATCTGAAGCAGAGCAGTTTCTTTTAAATCGACAACGTTATATACAAGGAGTATTTTACAATTTCCGTCTTTCCAGATATTACCTAACCAGAGAAACAGGATGTCACTTCCTTAACATATCAGCACAACAATGAACAGAACGATGCTGTCAACAATAAAATGACACAAATCTCGCGCTTCAGAATGTTATCGGGAATTAAATTGTAAGAACAATAAATCCATAAAAACGTATTTTCAGCAACATCTATAATAAAATCCTTGCACACATTATCTCTCCTAACGTTTTTATTGGATTTTTTGTCGTCAATAACGCGCAGTAATTTCGGCACGATTTTCAGCTGTCAAACCTCTCGACCAAATACTTACAGGCATAGAGAGAGCTAAACAAGTTTTCCTAACGTTGAACCTAGTGGAATACGTTTCTATAGTGAAAAATGAACTAATCTTAAAATTACGCTGTAATTGTATTTTGTAAAAACATTATCTTGCAGCAGCTAATACCACGAAAAAGTATTTTCACAACACAGTTGTAATCATCTTTGTAGTTTTAAACTGCGCTGCTACTACTACGAGATTATTGTTAAAGCGCCTCCTATACGATCATTAATCGGACAATAATATAGAACGTGTAGGGGTGAGACTGAGCGGTTGCGCAGTAGTATTGGTTTTATTTATTTGGCCTTCAGCTTCAGTGGTACACAGCTTAGCAACTAACAGTTACAATAAAAATTTGCAATTCTTTTAATTTTCATATGGGCATATTTCATTACCGCTAAAATAACTGAACATTGCTTCTTCACTCGTGGGTAAACAAAGAAAAGTTTAATTTTTCCGTAGTTCTACGGTCTGATTTTAAAACTGCTTAGTAAAACAAATCTTTTCAGATATCAAAGTACTACTCTATCTTTCTTCATTGAAGACTAATGATGCTTGTTGGGAATGGTAACCTAAGCTTGTTAAGTTCTGAGAGGAATTTTTCTTTTCGCTGATCGTACATCAGGCAGGAGAAGATTTATTGATAATGTCCACCACATATGAGTAGTGGCAGTCACAGGTATCAGAATTCGTTAAGTTGTTGACGCCATAAATAAGGAAAGCTGCATCGATTAAATCTCATCCTCGGGATTGTAGAAATAACTGTGCGGTGCACAGATAAGTCGTGAAACCACGGAAAGATGGGTATGTGGGATTGTAACCCACTATAATATTTTCATTTATTTACCGATGATGTTTCCCATTCCTTTTCACTGGGAACTCAATTCTATTTTCACTTGACGTATGCTATCGATGAAAGATAACTGGACAGCAGTTTGTTTGGCCAACTGGTCAACAGTTTCGTTATGCACAATGCCTTTGTGAGCTTTAATTCTATGTTTAACTTTATGTACTAGTAAGTGTGTGCTCTCATAATTATCTCATAGTTCAGTTTTCTATGGTTTCAAAGCCGTTACTTCGCAATTCGCAGACTCAAATTTCTAACCTCTATTGGCAGGGTTGTCTAATTGCCGGAGGTTGAAACACTTTGTCGCGTGTTACTGTATAGACTTGGCCACTGTTTCTATGTTTCGATATACAGTGTATCGATACGTGGAACTGTTTCAGTGTTTCGAAACTGCTGTATTTCACTGTTTCGAAAAGTGGTGTTTCATTCCGCTCTGTTTCGGATAACGGGACCAGATTCGATCTCGAGCCAGCCACAGAAACTGTATCGTTGTTTCAAAATAACGCTGTTTCAGTCCACTTGTGCTTGGAACGGACTAATTTTATCGGAACAGTGATGTTTCATTTCGCTTTGTCTCGGACTAGATTCGGGCACGGCACACATACGGAAATACGTTTAATATACTACTTCATCAAACTCTTTCAAGAGTGTCGAAATCTTTTTGACACACAAGAGCATGAAGTTTAAGATTTCCGAAAATAAAGCTTCGTTTCTAATTGACTGCTCTATTCCGAAATATGCTCAATAAACACTAACGAACAATAAAATAAAGCACACTATTCGCATTCAAAATAATGAAAGTGTGAAAAACATTCAGTTAAATTACACATCTCCTATAACATATGCTTGTCTGTTCATGTATAGTAATTACATTAATAAACGCAAGTAAACCTACAACATTTTTAATTAAAAAAGGCGTAGAGTGGCAGCTTTTAGACATATGCGTGAATTGGATGTACTTTCAAGCAATGTGATTGACGGATCATTGATGATGTAATGGTGAAATGGAGAGGGCTGGGAAGCATGGTGGATTTATAGTAATGATTTGAAACACCTTGAGGGACAAAAATTTGTTTCTCTTATATTTTTTATTTTTTCGAATTATGTGGCTTTATTCATGAGTTTATAGTCAATGTGCCTATTCTTCACAACGATTTCTTTTGTGTGCATGCATATTAGCAGGCCGGGTATACATTATCCATACTAGCGAAATGTGGGAATCCCAGTAGCGTATCCATTGTTTCTGCAATTTGTTCCCGCCTCCAGTACCGTTCGTGATGGTTCTTCTGTCTTCAGCTATGGCATTACGAAGCCCAGTGTGGGATTATTTTATGAAGATAAATCCTGAGAAAATTAAATGTAACTTGTGCTCGGCAGTGTTGTCATTTGAAAGTAGTTCAACTTCTTGCTTAAACAGACACTTGCGATATAAGCATCCAACATTTAAGTGAAACTCGTTCAATTTTTATGAATCTGAGCAGTGACAAAGCCAGTTCAGTTTCCACAGCAACTGTTCGGGAATCTGCCATTTCAGTGCCTGTCTGTCAAGATGAACAATCTGTGCAAGAAATACCCAGCACTTCCACCAGTTCAGTTCTGGGTAGGTGTGGTAGACAAGCAAAGATTACTGGATTTGCATCAAGACTAGTGGCTTCATCCAAACGACCCAAAATAGACAAACAGATTTTAAAACTTGCTGTTAAAGAATACCTTCCATTTAATGTAGTTGAGAGTGTAGAGTTTAGAAAAATGAATTATTTATAAATGAAAGCTATGTACCTCCCAGTAGCAAAAACACTCTCCCACAGTTTACTCTCTCAAGTGTTCGACAGCACACTAGTGCGAGTAAGATCTGCAGTGCAAGCTGCATCCTACATCTGCAAACAACTGATGGATGAACATCTGTGAAAAATGAGAACTATATTGCAGTGACTGCTCACTTCATTGATGAAAACTGCAATCTGAACTCATATTTTGTTATCTAGCTTTATATTCGATGACAAGCATACAGCAGAAACATTTCCAGTGAATTACAAAATGTGACTTCAACTTGGGGTGTTACCAATAAAATTTTAGCTTCCACTACAGATAATGCACCTAATATTGTGAAGGCAGGGATGATGTGCAAGTGGTGGCATGTACCTTGTTTTGCACATACACTGAATTTAATTGTGCGAGCAAGCCTTGAACCAATTACAGACACAAGGGCAAAAGTGAAGTCAATAGTGGAATTTTTCAAAAAAATTCCTCAAGCACTTGAGAAATTACACAATATTCAGAAGCAAATGGGCTTCCCTATTTTAACACCGAAACAAGATTGCCCTACGAGATGGAATTCCATGTATGAAATTTTTGACAGGCTTTTGAAAATCAAAGAGCTTTGATTGTATTTTGTTTAGTCCACTATATTGTTCATGTAGCTACCTGATAAGAACATTTTTATCATATTTGTTGCACACAGAAGACACGTTTTTGCCCACCATTCAGTGAGTTTAATTTTTTTTGAGTATGTTATTTATTCATTTTTGTGTCTGAGAATAATTATCTGCTTTGTGCATGTATATGTTTGTGTGTTTATTTTTGTAAATGTGCTGTGTTTGGTTATGACACTATAGGCATCTTGATACTTGTATAGGCCGGCCGGAGTGGCCGAGCGGTTCTAGGCGCTACAGTCTGGAACCGCGGGACTGCTACGGTCGCAGGTTCGAATCCTGCCTTGGGCATGGATGTGTGTGATGTCCTTAGGTTAGTTAGGTTTAAGTAGTTCTAAGTTCTAGGGGACTGATGACTTCAGAAGTTAAGTCCCATAGTGCTCAGAGCCATTTGAACCATTTGAACTTGCATAAGATAAATAATTCTCAGGCAAATCAACAAGGGTCTTCGATACTTTTGTTTCTGTTGTTCAGATACTGTGATAAAATTGCATTTCAACAGCAACATAACTTCATCTCTGATTTCCTGGGAAGTTTATAATAAAATGGTAATACATCTGCTTGCTGTGAGTGCTTGAGGGGACTCCATGTACCTGTACCTCAAACAGACTTCTTTAGCAAGAACTATGAGTGGTGTAGAGGCAGATCTGTATGAATTGGTTTAAATTCTAATCTGGATTTTATACTTCAAAGAAACATACCTATCTCTGCATTTCAGTTACCTTGAAATGTTTTCCAATTCTATCAAGTGTACTTACTATGAGATGTATCCAGCTAACTTATGAATGTTTGGTGAAAAACTGCCATACTTGACCATTGTGCCATATCCTCCAGTCTGTTACGGTAATTTTTTGATCTATGTGCATCAGTCACTTTGCATCCTGCTCTGTGTGACAAACAACGGAAAATTTAACTGTGAGTAGTAAAAGTGTGAGTGACACACTCATAAATGTTAATTCAGTGCCTCGCTTCCCAGAATGTTATCTCAATAAATTATGTCATGAGATGCCTTTTCAAAAGCACATACAAATTATCACTCATAAAACCTATCAAAATTATGCACTAGAATACAGGGAAACGACTTCGGCAAACTCTGTTATGTCAAACATATTTAGCCTGACCTCGGCCAATTGGAAAGTATGAAAGTCACATGACATGAAAGCAGCGCATTTTCTACAGGAAATATGGAACTGCAAAGACGCCTAAGTGAAAGTTTCACAAACTGTTTCACTGTTTCGAAACAGCGTTTCGAAACATTGCATTGTACTGTTTCATTTGTTTCGAAACAGTTCTGTGTTTCAGTTTGCCCATCTCTAGTATGTATGATAAGTACTAAATCTGCCAAAGTGCAAGTGATTTTCAGAAAAAAATACCTAAAACTCCTACAAAGTGTTTCAGTATAGAATTTTGAGGAATAAACCCTGTCCCCCACAAAATGGAAAGCTAACTTTACCTAACAAATAAAACTGTGCATTATTAGCTAAATATTTCAAGATATAATTATACTGCGATGTACCAAAAGAGATACTTCCAACCGCAACTGCTGATATGAAATTTGCAGAAGCAGTGCCACCAGATAAGAAGGAACTTTTATAAAAAATTTATGACACGAAACTCATCAAAGCGCAGGTGAAGGTGGCATATGCTGCAGAATTGTAAAAATTGGCCTATGGAAATCTAATATTGACATTAAAACGAACAATGCACACTTTACAACCAACATAAGAAACTCCAGACGATTGGAAGTGCACATTAATTCACCCTTTACATAAGAAAGGAGATAAAACTGATGTTAACAACTACAGAGAAACAACATCACTATTTCCAGTTACATACAACATCCTTTTTAATGCTCTACGTAATAGGCTAGAGAACGAGAAAGAAGACAAAATTAGAGAGTATCGAGGTATATTTTAGAAGAGAAAGATATGTGTGTAGTAGAACATGAGTCTTAATCTCATACTCCAAGATGTATTATCAAGACAAATACCCTATGCCACTGTGATCGTGAGCTTCAGGAAAGTATATGACTCTCTTGACAGAATACTTTTATTGTAAATAGTGGAAGATTTTGGCGTGGATAATAAACATAATACAGTGAACACTAATAAACAGTAAATCTGAAGTTAATATTTTTAGGTGAGATATCGGACACTTTTGACGTGTGTTAGACAAAGAGTTAGTCTGTCCCTTATTTTGCGTAACTATTGTGGTCATCAAAAGGTGATCTGAGAATGAGAAGAGAAACTCAGGAAGAATGGTGTAGGTGATCAGATGGAATTGGGTATAAAAACAACAATCTTAGACTTCAGAGTTTTGCTTTTGCTGATGACCATGCAACACTGCTCAGATGTAGCAATGGCAACAAGAAAAACCAACATGTTGAAAAGAAATACAGAAAAATGGGCCTTCAAATATCTTACACAAGATCTTATATGATAAACATAAGAGATGCTCCAAATTTCATGAATATAGTTTATGGAAAAATTAAGAGTCAATAAACTTAAATTTCTTGCTAATGTATAGAAAAAATACCTATGAGGAGGTCGTTAACATATTTCAATCAAGGAATTGGCTTTTCAGTTAACTAAAGACATGTGTAATAAGAGCTCTATTTCCTCTCAAGAAAGGTTACAGCACAATGATACAGTAATAAACTCAGAATGTTTACATGCAGCCAAATGCCTCGGTTTGACTAAAACACAAGTAGGAAACATGGAAAAGAAAGAGGGGAAAATCATAAGAAAATAACTGGGTCAGCAAAACACAATGATGAATACAGAAACAGTAGTAATGATGATCTGTAAAACTGAACAACAAAATATAATGATGAGAAAAGGTAGAGTGATGTTTTATGGCCACCTGGTTCCGATGAATGAAAACAGATACGCAAGAGAAGTTTTGGTCTGTAAATCAGAAAAGTTCTCCCTGGTGCAAGTGACTTCATGAAATTGGAAGTCATCCGAGAGAGATGAAGATTGAAGTAAATTTCTGAATAGAGATACGTTTTGAAAGAGGGTTTTAGATTATCAGCTCCAGAGAAATCCAAAAAAGAAAAATGAAACAAAGTAATCAGAAGTTCATTAATGGTAGCACTTTAATAAGATGAAAAACTATTGCAAAAACCTGAGAAGTAGGTATTTATGTGGTCCGTAGGAGGCCCAAACCGAGTGAAGAAGAAAACATGTATTTACTGGCAAGTCAGCTTCGATCGATTTTGTTGAGGTTTGCCACAGTGCATCTGAATTTCGTTGACTCATGTGAGCATAGTTTCCAGTTCGTAATTATAGCTATTATTCGATCCAGCCCACTGATTCACATTTCTAAGGCCAGTAGTCTTCATTCAAGAATACTTTATTATTTAACGAGCATCATTGTAATTTCCATTTTAGATACCAGCATACAATGTAGGTTTGTTGGTACATCAACCTGGACTGCTTGTTTCTTTCTTAATCTAATGGTCACTGGACTCATATTCCTAAGCTTTATTTCAAAATCATTATACACCCTAACACTTCAACAGTATTCGCTTTTTATATTTAGTGCAAAGGACATCCCTTAATAACACTTTTTTATGAACACCATAATAACACACAGTTCTACTTTAGTTGACACCATCTTTCAACAATCCCAAAACACTCTGTTTAAGTGTTATGTTCAATTTTAATAGGTGGTCTTTTCAAAAGAAAAAGAAAATGTGGAAGCATATAGTAGTTGCAGTAGAAAGAAACTCATTTAATAAAATTTTTAAATATTCCTTTGTTCTAAATTTGATGCAATCTACCCATTAGTCCTAATTACTGACAAATAATTAATAAGATGATGGACTCGTATTCATGAGGATGGAGGAAATCAAATTTTATCTTCTTTTATATGTATCCATCACTAATGAAGTCAACGGAATATAAAATAGCTCAAACTCGAACTTTAAATTTGTGAAGAAGAGAAGGGAAGGAAAATGAGACATTATCTCCCATTTATGACATAAGCTGAGATTGACAAGGATGAACCAGGATGTTAACTGCCTTTTGAAACAATCGGTATGACATTTGTATAATGTGGTCTATGGAAATTATGGAAAGGCTAAATTATAATAGTCCTGTAACATGTACACATTGTTGATAGATATGGATCACAACAATGTAGCCATCCATATCCAGAAATGTAAGACATTAAGGTCAGTTGATGGGATAGCTCATGTTACTGCACCATCTGAATAATTCTTTCTCGTTATACTTTTTTTAGTGCAGTTGCATGAGGCATAGAAAATAGGATGGTACGCTTATCATTCATAAACATCATCCAGTGTTTTATGTATGTTTAACATTCTTCTAAGGCAGGAGCCATTTGTCACACAGAAATTGGTGATTATTATGCAGCAAAGTGTATGGTGTTTGCAGTTGTTGCATTGTGTGCTGATGTTGGAAACATCTTGTGTGATGAACAATGGGAACAAAATATGACCAAGTGAGAATTGGTATTCATATTCACATTTATTTATCAACCACTGATCAAATACGTGATATGGTTTTTTGTCAGGTAAACACATAAAAAGTAAATACATTCAGTTACAAACTTAAGGCATATAATACATACATAATACAATAAACAGTATTAATAATTGGATAGAGAAATCAAGGGAATATAAATGTATGATGCAATATACTGCTAACACATAATAGGTAAATACATTGAGATACATGCAGAAGTGGCAAGTATACATTATACACAGATATAGGACAACAAACAATATTAATAACTGGCTAGAGAAATCAATGGAAGAGAAATATATGACACAATCTACTACTTATACTGATATACAGCCTCCCATTGCACTAGGCCTACATACATTTTGCACATTGGCAGTAATTGCTACCTATTTTACACTTCATTTAACTTATAATAAACCGAATAGTAATTTCTTAGGATATATGCTTTAACAGCTTTTTTAGTTTTACATTTACAATGTTTCTTTAATGTCTTATTATTTAGTTTTAAACCTTTGTATTAAATATTGTTCTCTGTTCACATCCTGTGTTTTCAGGTGTTCCTGGTTCTGGTATTATATTTTTGTGTCGCCTTTTTGTCGGATACTGATGTACGTTTTTCTTAATATGTATTAATGTTTCGAAAATATATTCCCAGGGAACACACTACACGAAATTCGAAAAAGTTTGCAATGAAAAATAGGGGTCGCTATGATTTTGTGTTTGGTGCATATTACATCATATGCACGCAAAATTTAGCTAAGATAGTGAATTTTTCATTACACTTGAGTGTAGGTGTCTACCTGTTACCAATCTCGAGAAAACTGATCTGATATAGCACACTCATTTGTGATCGCGAGAATCAGTGATAAAATCAGAATGAAATATCCCCAACATTTCTCATATTTCATAATCTATTTGAGATATGGAAATGAGATTCTGGCAAATGATAGCATACAAAGTAGTGAGTATTTTACTGTATTGTTTTTATACAAAACTTCATTATTTTCTGTGTTATTCCACTAACTACAGACTTGTCCAATGAAAGAGTGTAATTTTTAAGAGCCATTGATACCTGGTGAAACGAGAAATGCTATGAGTTTTAGAATAGCATAAGTGAAGACATTACATATTTATTTTTGAACAACAGATGTGCTTTTTCAAAAGCTATTGACCTTACTTTTCTTCAGTTTCTCACTTAATAAACTCAATAAAGCGCTGTTTCACATTTCTCTCGCCATTGCTTCTATGCAACATATTAGTGAGGCGACATTGTTTACCGAGTGAGGTGGCACAATGGGTACACACTGGACTCACATTTGGGAGGACAACAGTTTAAACCGCATCTGGCCATCCTGATATAGGTTTTCCGTAACTTCCTAAATCGATTCAGGCAAATGCTAGGGTGGTGCCTTTGAAAGGGTATGGCTGACTTCCTTCCCCATCCTTCCCTAATCTGAAGAGACCAATGCCCTCGCTGTTTGGCCCTTTCCCCCAAATCACCCAACCAACCAACACTGTGTAAACTCTGCTGTGTTTTGGCAAAAGATGCACATTTTAACATGGCAACAAGGGAAATTTAGATTTGATACAAAATTCGCCACTCATGAAGCTTCTCTGAAAGTTTCAGATGAATAAAAAACTAGGTGAAAATAGATCACTGATTTTGTTGCATTTTCAGCAAAATTCTTTGTACATACTAACCAAGGTGATGCGTCAGTAGATCTGTTTGAATGATCACCAAGCAAGTGTGGGCATGAAGGGACTCAACTTACCATCTACAGCACAATCCCACCACTACCGCTCTCCTCATGCATACCATGCTGATTATACATCTACTGGCTACTTTATTCTGTGCGGACTCTACCTTGTATGTTTTTTTATTGGCTCAATAAAAAATCGTTCAGGTGTACAGGAAATAGTGTTTTACTTTTCCCTGTTGTTTGTTGTTGTGGTCTTCAGTCCTAAGACCGGTTTGATGCAGCTCTCCATGCTACTCTATCCTGTGCAAGCTTTTTCATCTCCCAGTACCTACTGCAACCTACATCCTTCTGAATCTGCTTAGTGTATTCATCTCTTGGTCTCCCTCTACGATTTTTACCCTCCACGCTGCCCTCCAATACTAAATTGGTGATCCCTTGATGCCTCAGAACATGTCCTACCAACCGATCCCTTCTTCTGGTCAAGTTGTGCCACAAACTTCTCTTCTCCCCAATCCTATTCAATACTTCCTCATTAGTTATGTGATCTACCCATCTAATCTTCAGCATTCTTCTGTAGCACCACATTTCAAAAGCTTCTATTCTCTTCTTGTCCAAACTATTTATCGTCCATGTTTCACTTCCATACATGGCTACACTCCATACGAATACTTTCAGAAATGACTTCCTGACACTTAAATCAATACTGGATGTTAACAAATTTCTCTTCTTCAGAAACGCTTTCCTTGCCATTGCCAGCCTACATTTTATATCCTCTCTACTTCGACCATTATCAGTTATTTTGCTCCCCAAATAGCAAAACTCCTTTACTACTTTAAGTGCCTCATTTCCTAATCTAATTCCCTCAGCATCACCCGACTTAATTAGGCTACATTCCATTATCCTTGTTTTGCTTTTGTTGATGTTCATCTTATATCCTCCTTTCAAGACACTGTCCATTCCATTCAACTGCTCTTCCAAGTCCTTTGCTGTCTCGGACAGAATTACAATGTCATCGGCGAACCTCAAAGTTTTTATTTCTTCTCCATGAATTTTAATACCTACTCCGAATTTTTCTTTTGTTTCCTTTACTGCTTGCTCAATATACAGATTGAATAACATCGGGGAGAGGCTACAACCCTGTCTCACTCCCTTCCCAACCACTGCTTCCCTTTCATGTCCCTCGACTCTTATAACTGCGATCTGGTTTCTGTACAAATTGTAAATAGCCTTTCGCTCCCTGTATTTTACCCCTGCCACCTTTAGAATTTGAAAGAGAGTATTCCAGTCAACATTGTCAAAAGCTTTCTCTAAGTCTACAAATGCTAGAAACGTAGGTTTGCCTTTCCTTAATCTTTCTTCTAAGATAAGTCTTAAGGTCAGTATTGCCTCACGTGTTCCAGTGTTTCTACGGAATCCAAACTGATCTTCCCCGAGGTTGGCTTCTACTAGTTTTTCCATTCGTCTGTAAAGAATTCGTGTTAGTATTTTGCAGCTGTGACTTATTAAGCTGATAGTTCGGTAATTTTCACATCTGTCAACACCTGCTTTCTTTGGGATTGGAATTATTATATTCTTCTTGAAGTCTGAGGGTATTTCGCCTGTCTCATACATCTTCCTCACCAGATGGTAGAGTTTTGTCAGGACTGGCTCTCCCACGGCCGTCAGTAGTTCCAATGGAATATTGTCTACTCCGGGGGCTTTGTTTCGACTCAGGTCTTTCAGTGCTCTGTCAAACTCTTCACGCAGTATCATATCTCCCATTTCATCTTCATCTACATCCTCTTCCATTTCCATAATATTGTCCTCAAGTACATCGCCCTTGTATAGACCCTCTATATACTCCTTCCACCTTTCTGCTTTCCCTTCTTTGCTTAGAACTGGGTTTCCATCTGAGCTCTTGATATTCATACAAGTCGTTCTCTTATCTCCAAAGGTCTCTTTAATTTTCCTGTAGGCGGTATCTATCTTACCCCTAGTGAGATAGGCCTCTACATCCTTACATTTGTCCTCTAGCCATCCCTGCTTAGCCATTTTGCACTTCCTGTCGATCTCATTTTTGAGACGTTTGTATTCCTTTTTGCCTGTTTCACTTACTGCATTTTTATATTTTCTCCTTTCATCAATTAAATTCAATATTTCTTCTGTTACCCAAGGATTTCTACTAGCCCTCGTCTTTTTACCTACTTGATCCTCTGCTGCCTTCACTACTTCATCCCTCAAAGCTACCCATTCTTCTTCTACTGTATTTATTTCCCCCATTCCTGTCAATTGCTCCCTTATGCTCTCCCTGAATCTCTGTACCACCTCTGGTTCTTTCAGTTTATCCAGGTCCCATCTCCTTAAATTCCCACCTTTTTGCAGTTTCTTCAGTTTTAATCTACAGGTCATAATCAATAGATTGTGGTCAGAGTCCACATCTGCCCCTGGAAATGTCTTACAATTTAAAACCTGGTTCCTAAATCTCTGTCTTACCATTATATAATCTATCTGATACCTTTTAGTATCTCCAGGGTTCTTCCATGTATACAACCTTCTTTCATGATTCTTAAACCAAGTGTTAGTTATGATTATGTTGTGCTCTGTGCAAAATTCTACCAGGCGGCTTCCTCTTTCATTTCTGTCCCCCAATCCATATTCACCTACTATGTTTCCTTCTCTCCCTTTTCCTACACTCGAATTCCAGTCACCCATGACTATTAAATTTTCGTCTCCCTTCACAATCTGAATAATTTCTTTTATTTCATCATACATTTCTTCAATGTCTTCGTCATCTGCAGAGCTAGTTGGCATATAAACTTGTACTACTGTAGTAGGTGTGGGCTTCGTATCTATCTTGGCCACAATAATGCGTTCACTATGCTGTTTGTAGTAGCTTACCCGCATTCCTATTTTCCTATTCATTATTTTTACTTTTCCCTACTGTGTGTATATTCCTTTTTCATCTGCAGCTGAATTCTTTTCAGTCTGGTTCCCTTGCCACTTGTTCAGCTGCTATTGTGGAATCATCCCTAGGTTTTGATATGGTAGTTTTCTTCCTTAAGCTTTTTCTTCTGCAGCAGATTTTAGATTTCGATTCAGTTTCTTCATTTCTACTACAAAGATCATGCAGTTCAATTTACTGTTAGTTCTCAGGTAAATTTTCTGTTTTCTGTTTTGATTTCAACAGATATGTTTATTGTTCTCAATGCTAAACTTTTCTCAGTCTCACTGATCAGCTCTGCTTTCAACCTGTTACACAAAGCAGCCCACGCATTGTATAATCATTTCTGCTGTGGATGGTGTTTATGTCAATTGTTGTAACATGATCTTCCTCTGGAACTACTTTCATTACTTGTTGGGTTATATATATATATATATATATATATATATATATATATATATATATATATATATATATAGAGAGAGAGAGAGAGAGAGAGAGAGAGAGAGACAGAGAGAGAGAGAGAGAGAGAGAGAGCTCACTGTATGGAGCATACACTGGACCGGAACTGTAACACAAAAAAATGTTTTCTTGTCCAGATATTATTGCACATCACAAACCTTGAGTGCAACTTATATGCTTCTTTCTTCATTGCAGTTAGCGTATTTCATCCACACACAATACTCGCAATATGAACTTTGGGAACTGCAGAACTATCCATATGCTGTTTTCTGCAATTAAACATGAAAAAGGCACAAAATCTATAGTTACTGAAATAGCTCACAAGTAGTTGAAAACTTTTTTTATATATGGGGTGATTATAACTAAAGTTAAACTTTAAAAACGCTGTAGAGATAACACCACTGGTTACAGTGATGTCAAATTACAACCTAATATTATCAGAGAAGAGGAAGAACGATGGCAAAAAAAATAGTATGAAAATTGATCAATAGATGGGTCTTTGCATTGCACAAAGATAGCGATGGCATATCCACAATAAATAAGGAAGCGGGATGGGAGGAGATCAAAAACGAAATAGTTGAAATAGCAAAAGAAAATTGTCTCGTGAAAAGAGTAAGAAGACATCCATGGTGGGACAATGAATGTGATGAGAACCTGGAGAAGAGACAGAAATTGTGGCAGAAATGGAACTCCACAAAATATCCTCAAGATCTTGACAATTTTAAAATCCAGAGAAGAGAAACAGCTAAGCTTTTCCGTAATAAAAAAAGAAGACAATTTCAGGATAACCTAGAACAGATTGAGGAAGACTTTAAAAGAAATAATTCTAGAGATTTCTACAAAACTTTTAGAAAACAGCTAACCAAATACCAATCCCCAAATTTATGTTTTAAAGATGAAGAGAACAAGCTAGGTTTGACAAACAAGACTAATTGTGAAATATTAGCAAAATATTTCGAGAATCTACTAAATTGTGAACCATCCAAAGATAAAATGAGTTTTGAAAACCACCGAAATACTAATACCGAGTCAAAACCTCCAGACGCTGAAGAAATAAAACACATAATACACAGTCTAAAAAACAATAAAGCCCCAGGTGAAGACTCCATAGTACCAGAAATCCTAAAAATAATGGATACCAACCTCCCACAAGTTTTGGAACATATGTTTAAGAAGATCTGGGACGAAGAAAGAATTCCTGAAGACTGGCAGTGTGCCCTGATACACCCACTACACAAAAAGGGGGATAAGATGAATGTTAATAATTATAGAGGGATCTCGCTACTACCAGTAGGATACAAAATTTTGTCAAGGAAATTACTTCAAATCGTGGAGCCAGTTCTGGATAAAAAAATAGGTGAATATCAAGCAGGTTTTAGACAAGGTAGATCCTGTGTTGAACAAATATTTAACCTGAAAACACTAATTCGTTACAGAATCTCAAGAGGCCAGAGATTTGCAATAGTATTTGTAGATTTCAAAAAAGCATACGACTCGGTAGATAGAGAAACATTACTGAAAGTATTGGAAGAATTTGGGGTCGATAAGAAAACAATTCAAATTATCAAACAGACGCTAACAAACAGTAAGGCCAAAGTTAAATTTATGGGTGAAATTTCAAGGAAGTTCGAAATTAAAACAGGTGTTAGACAAGGTGATGGTTTATCCCCAATCCTCTTCAACTGCGTACTGGAAAAGATATTGAGAATATGGAAAGAAGAACTCAAAGGCACCGAGAATGACATCAGAATTGGAACAAAAAAAGAAAAAATAGAAGTGGACTGTTTAGCTTTTGCAGACGATCTGGCAATAGTTACAGAAAACGAAGAAATAGCTCAGAACTACCTGGAGAAACTACAAGAAGTTTCGGCCAGAGCTGGACTGCAGATTTCATTTGAAAAAACCGTGTATATGTCTAATCATAGAAATAACAAGAAAAATCTTATTACTAAATACGGCAATATTAAGAGAGTAGAAAAATTTAAGTATTTAGGTGAAATAATTCAAGTGAATGGTTTAGACAAGAGTGCAAACCAGGCGAGAGCAAGGAAAATGGAATTTGCTTTTCAAAAAACCAAAGACATATATAACAAAAAAAAAACATTTCGATTCAAGCTAAATTAAGACATTATAAAACTGTCATTAGACCAGAATGCCTGTATGCATCGGAGTGCCTAACTCTTAACAAAAAGGGGGAAATAGAAAACATGGAAAAGAAAGAAAGGAAAATTTTGAGAAAAATATTAGGACCGAGAAAGATTGGAGAAGAGTACAAGCTAAAGAGTAATAAGGAAATATACAAAACTATTGAGAAAGTGAGTGAGGCAATGCGTAAACGCAGACTAACGTTTTATGGTCACCTGTCGAGGATGGATGGAAACAGACTAACAAGAAAAGTGTTTGAACATAGTAACAGGAACGAAAAAACCAACAATAAATGGATACAGATGGTGAAAAAGGATTTGGCCTATTTTAATGTCACCCGTGAGTCAATCAGGGACAGGGAAAAGTTTAGACAAATAGTGAACGAAATTAAGTGTTTTCCAGAAGAAACGAAACTAAAGAATAATAACAGGAAATGGTCGGAAGAGCGGAGGAGGAACCACTCGAAAATGATGAGGAAATATTGGGAAGAGAGAAAAAAAGATCAAAAAGCCGGGCAAGTGAATTGTTGAACGTGGTCCAAAGATGGCCGAAATCGAAAGAAGAAGAAGATGGGTCTTTATGTGTCACAATACGTAAATGAAAACACCTGTCATGCGTACTACCCATTGAAGTTGGCATAAACACGCCAGGTACACGGCTTTTCCTCCTTTCGTGTCTGTAATGTTCACCATGACTATCTCGATTCAGGATCGCGCTCTGGTTGTAAAGTTGTGTTACAAGAATAATGACTGTGCACTCGTCACTCTGCAGAAATTCCGGACACTGAAGGATTTGAAAAAAGACATTGCTCTGATGACTGTAATGGGTCTGGAGAAAATGATTCGGAAATTAGGAAAGACAGGTTTCCAGGGAGGAAACGAATTGATTCGACGTCAGTGGAAGCAGTGGCCACAGCAATGCAGGAAGAGAGGACTGGTCGTGTGCAAACGTGTAGTGAATGGAGAACAGCACGAACACTAGACAGACACGTGAGCATGGCGCGTAAAACCCTACAAAATATCCTTCTTTGTTAACTATTCAAAATTACCCATGTGCACTAGTTGCTTTCTGTTGACCTGTCAGCAAGAGAGACCTTTGCTTTAGAATTTCTTGCTCGCATGGGAGTGGACAATGATTGGCTGTTGAAGATTTTGTGAACAGACGAAGCCCACTTCCATTTGACAGGATATGTCAATACACAGCACTGTCGAATATGGGCAACAGAGTGTCCACATGCAAATAAACCAGTACCACTTCACCCTGAAAAGGTCACTGTGTGGTGCGGGTTTACAGCATCATTTATCATAGGGCCATATATTTTCGAAGAGACAGGTGCTTCTTTACTGTTACTTGTACCGTCACTGGTAAGCGCTATGAGTGTCTTTTGAGCAACCACGTCATTCCAGCTCTCCGTACATTACAAATCCAGTTAAGCAGCTGCTGAAGTGCCATTTCGGAAATGCTAGAATTATCAGCCACCATTTCCCTACAGCCTGGTCATCCCGATCACCGGATCTTAATCCGTGTGGCTTCTCGCTGCGGGGCTATCTGAAAGATGTTGTGTTCAGTGTTCCGATTACAAACTTAGCTGCACTGAAGGCACACATTACGCAACACATTCTGAACGTGACCCCAAAAACACTTCGATCAGTTGTGGAAACCGGTGGACAGCATATTGAACATGTTTTGCGCCAGTCACATGAAAATTAATAATCCGATTTGATTTTGATTGATGCTTTTTATGCGGTTTTTGGCCTCAGGACAATTAAAAGACGATGCGAGTGGTGCTTTTTATGTGGATTTTGGCCTCAGGGCAATTAAAAACTGATTTTTCCCATGTGATGTGATATGACCTTGCCATCATGGATGGTCTTACGTAACTAACAGTCTCACACCTGTACACCCATGCACACAGAGTATTACAGTTTGTTTAACATCAAACGTACTCCTTAGGTATTATTGTATGATTCATTTGTAATTTGTAGTAGACCACTATTAAATTATGATGCTCACAGCGCCATCTATTGCTACATTTTGTAACTATTTATTTTTCTACTGCCATACGTTTTCCCCCTTCTCCAATAATATTCCATTGCTATTTTACGTCATTCTGACCAGTGGTGTTATTTCTATAGCAGTTGGAAAGTTTAATTACAATTATCTTGTATTTATTTACCTGAACATTCCCTTTTTTACTCACGGGTGCCTATTTTTGCACTAGATAATGATGAACACATTAGTAAGCAGCTAAACAGAGCGCTCATTACCTATGGTTGATAAATAAAGTTAACCGGTATTTTGTTCTATCAGGTTATAATTTAACTCCATCGATGGAATTTTCGACAAAATCGAAAATAAGACAAACAGATGGGTGTGGTCATTTGCAGAAGTTTTCTCAAGGAGAGGGAGGGGGGGGTGAGAGGGGGGGAGCACAATAAGACTCCGAAAAGCGATTTTTGATACAAACAAACTGATCAGTTTCAAGGCATGTCATTCCACAAGAACTAAAATTTATAAGTGACACAGGAAACTTATTGCATGCCAGAGAAGTGATGGTTACACACTCAATATATCAATAAGAACACTGTACTCCAGACTCCAAAGGGGTGGGGGGAGGGTCAAATTAGGATGACCAATGTTTGATAATTGTTTTAAGGTCAATGACGAATCTCTTTAAGTGATTTTATGGGGGCTTTAAGGACGATTTAGTCGCAATAAATTTCAATGGCATAAGTAAATCGGATATTCGTGGGATGGGTGGCAATGGAGACATAAATATAAAAATTTGGATTATCCACACTAAAAAAATGTGTTAATAATTTTGGACAGTCACTGCAAGTTTTAAAGTGATTCTTAATTAGCTGTATCATGTGAGTCAATTGAGAAATAAATAATGTAATGAGTGTATTTAAACATTCACAGTAATCATCACATAATGACATGGCACAATTGCATCAGGGTGCATTCACACAGTCTATCACATCACATCATATCAGTTTGCTTAACCCAGTACCAAAGGTAAACTGAGGCTCTGAGTTACATGAGGCTAAGAGTTAACATAAGTTACAACCCATGTTAAAAAATGTTGGAATATAGTATCAGAATTGAAGAACTAAAAATGATAAATTATATTCATGGCAAAAGAAACTTTGTAATGTATATTCTTGATAAACTTTGTGTGGTATAAGGTGATGAAATGTGGAACAACGTTTCAGACTATCGACGTTTATTTTCTAGTGAAAATATATGCACACAAACATATCAAACAGAATAAGGGAATATAAAGCCTGTTTACCCTATCCACTTTTTACATTATGTAATTAATAAGATAATGAATAAATGTATTTTTCTCCTTCACTGGAGCTGACATTTCCACATAAAATGTTATTTAATGAAAATTGCTTCATCAGCTTCTGTTCTTGTTTGTTTACAGTGTGGGCGTCAGCTCTATTCTGTTATTGTGAAATCTAAATAATTTTTCGCTTTCAGGTATCTGACTTCGCTTGTGAAAGAACGTTCAATCGAAAAAATATCCAAATAGCCACGGAACATCTGTAATTTGCCACGAAAACAAAGCAAAATAATAAAAGAAAAAGTAAGAAGATACAAATGTAGAAAATCTACTATTGAGGGCCGTAAGTACATGTTAACTTCCTATGTTAGCAGACTACTACATCGTCGACACTTCCTGCCCGAGAGAACTTGACGTGATGGTCTGTTGATGGCCTGTGTGAATGCCGCTATTTCAAATTTGAAATGCTTCGTGGAATTTTTTGATGAGACATGACGGCCAGTGAGAATAAGCCTCAACCCACTTTCCAGAGTCCTTATTACTTCTGTGTGTTATGCTGATCAGTACGAGGTGATTGCATCCGTGGTTTGCCAGTACTGACCGAGAAAAGAGTAAACATCCCCTCTCACGACCCATCTAGACGTGTAGGGTGCTTCAACCTTTCTCCACTCTCCTTCTCGGGTTTCCTTCAGTCAAACTGTTTTCCTCCAGTTAAGACACAAGAGGAATAAAAGACTAAATGTCGACAATAATGTCGATTATTATACGAAAACTTTTCGGGATCGTCTATCGGTGGCCAGTGCTTCGCTGGATCCATCACATATATGTGGGAGAAACAGACAGACATCCGGAGCCAACATCGTAATACACTCAACTACAGAGCAAACCGACAGACGTCTCTATGATCACGCTACCCTAATCCTTTGCGACTCCAAGGTGCCCATTTACTCACCCACAGGCTTGACTCTTCGGTGATCTTTCGTAGTGATAGTAGTGTTGAAAGTAGAATCCGCATATCCCCATGAAATTTACATCTTAATTAGTCTTCCAGAAGCCACATCACATACATCGAAGATGTTTATATTCCACATCATAAAAGTCTCAGATACAATTGTTTAACTTCGCAATAACAATCCATTGACAGACTTAAGCCTATAATCCGTTCATCATAAGAATAAACCTGATGAAAACATTGCACTATGTATTCCACTGTGTTTGTTGGAACCTCATTGGATTTCCTTTTTACGTGGGATTGCAGTCAAGCTCTCTCAATACTGTCAAGTTCTATAATATGGGTACGTTTTGTGCTGTGCATTAGGCGCACATCGACTTAGCCATAACACGGGACAACAGCTTTACCAGTGCATTCAACTTGGACAGCACTGGCCAGTCAGCTGGTACAGCTAGCCTGCAGTGACGTCACCAGCTGCAGTTCACACATATTAAGAGATGAGCAGAGGAGTAGTACAGCTTCGAATGTCATTTAATTTTCAAGCACAATGAAATAAGGCGCTACAAATCTCCCACAGTACGCTCCTTATGTGACTAGACGAAAACCACGACACGTTACCGTTTTTAGCTAATGTACTACTGTAATTAAAAACAAGAATGATGAAAATTCCTGACATAACCACAGGGTAATTTTTCTACATAAGCTGTGTGTAACATAAGAGAGTATTGAAGGATTTCACTGTATAGTTAAATGTTGAAGCCACTGAAGGTTTACTTGCAGTCAGTCGTCTGGTAATCTCTTAGCTCCTTCCTTATCCGAATCCGAGAAATTCATTTCAGTTTTGGAAGTGTCACCTGCTACATTGATAACGAGCCTATCAACAATAGAATCCAGGAAGCCAACTAGGCGCAGAAATTTCTCTTCTTCTTGTATGACGAGCCGTTCTATATCCCGCCAGTGTTCGGCAGAGACGTGTGAAGAAGCTGCGCGAGTTTGTTCCAGTACGTCTGGCAGATTAATAGTCATGATACTTCTCGGGCCAAATCCCACAGCTTGGCTCCAGGTCAGTTCTGTTGGGTTCATATTGTAATGGTACAGTACCAAACGCAAAAATGCAGCATTTGTACGATGTGCTTGACAATGGGAAAGTGATTGTTTTTCATGTTTCCACGATACTTATCTACCTCTGTGGTATAAAACGATGAACATTGAAACACGTATGTAACATAGCAGCGATGGCGAGGTATTGTAGCATCTGTGACCAGAGAGTTTGTGCTTGACTGCGCGAGTGTTGCGAGTGGTTCTCAGTCTGTCAGTCGGTCGTTGCGAGTCTGTCAGTTCAGTCGTTGCGAGTCTGTAGCTCTGTCTAGTTGAGAGCAGTACTCTGTCTGTAGTCGTCATGCAGAGCGGTCGGTCAGTAGTAGCAGCCCAGTGCGGTTGTGTGATGTAGGCGGTCGGCAACACTGGTCAAGATGAGGAATAAGGTATATTGTTAATTAATATAATCATTAGATAATGAAAAATTGTATCTATTGTAATTATTCTCCAACAAGTCTCCCAATAATAATTTTTTTATTTCAAAAGCATTTTCTCAAAAATTTAATTTTTTATTGAACTCAAGATTTCGTTGCACTTCCCATTTCATTCCACTTCTTTTGAAGAAAAATTCCACTAAAATCACAAAAAAAAAGAGAATATTATTATTTGCAATGCAGTTCCTCCAAGCGGTGCGCAACAACAAGAGCAGATATGTGACATCCATTTATTCTGAGGTAAGACTTTAATTCTGATTGTTTTACACAGGGCCAAAGACCGATATTTCGGTTTAATTGAATTTTCTTGTCACTGAATGGACTTTAATTTTTTGAAGGATTTATATTTGAGTCAGATTGCGTATTTCACATTTTTGTTGCCATTGTCAGTACATTTCATTGTGGGCAGGTTACGCCTAGAGCCATGTCCATCAGCATTTCTAATTAGTATCGTCCTTTTTTTTTCTTTTAAAATTTTTGTGGGGAGGTTACACTTGGCTCCCATTTCTATTAAGTATTGTCATTGTTTTTTCTTTAAAATTACGGTGGGGAGGTTACACTTGGCGACACCCAGTCCAGGATCGTATTTCGTTGAGAGTCTTTTGAGCAACAGTCAGATATCTGCTCTTATTTGCTTAAGTATAATTAGGATTTGGCGCTACGCTTTTATTAATCTTGTGACTTTCTCTCTACAGGTCAACGGCAATTTGTTGCTTTGTTGTATTTGTGTGTTGCTTTTGCATTGTGCTCATTTGTTTTGTGAAAAATTTTGACTATTGTAAAAATGCCGCGAAAGACTGTGAATAGTGTATCGCGAAGTATTGTGAATGAAATTACCGACTTAAACAACGTGACCGATAGTAATTGTGATACGCAACGTAATGATGACAATCCTGCGTTCACTAACAATCAGTGCATTCCAACCACTAATGATGACTTTCATCTTAATGATGAACAAACGAACTCAATTGTCTCGTCTGTTAACTTGACGACAATTGATGACGCAGAATGCTCTATGGTAATGAGCGCTGCCGAGTTTAACACACCCGATTTAGAAAATCCAAGTAATGTACAGACAAATTTTTCGAATGAAAATGATCAGTGTAGTGAGAGTATGACGGATCCATTTAACTCCGAAATAATGTCTGACAGTGTACATCCGACTGATAATCCTTTTTGTAAGTTGCAAAATGACCAAATGGTCACACAAAGCGCGACAACTGCAGGTACACCATTAAACAGTACTGAGAATGCAACAGCTACTTTTGGGTGGGATCAAGTTATGGCATTTTTACGACAAATGGCTGAAAAACAGGATAATGATTCCAAACACTTAAATGAGAAACTTGACAATAATGACGAAAATCTCAAACAACTTAGGGAAGATAACAAACAACAGAATGAAAACCTCAAGCAACTTAGTGAACAGGTCAGACAACAAAATGAAAAATTTGACGACAATTCGAGGCAGCTTAGTGAACAAATTAAAGCTGTTGCCGCGCAGTGTCATGACACTAAGGAACAGTTGCGCGCGGAAATTGAGGCGTGTTCACAAAAAAATAGCGAAGAAATTAAATCTGTTGCGCAAGAATTAAGAGAAATGCAAACAGTCGCAACAGAAACACTCAGAGACGAAATTAGCGGAGTCGCTAAACAATGCTCTGAAAAAGCTGCACAATTACGGGACGAGTTTAGAGCAATGACGGTAGAACTTTCGCGCACTATGGACGCAAAGATAGACGCGAAATTCGAACAGCAGAACACTCAGATTAACGAGCGCTTTAATCAGCACATACAGAACAGTAATACGCGTTTCCGCAGATTTATTCAAGATCAAAACAAAGTAAAACGACAAGTCATGGAAACAATCACTGCACAGAGACAAGATGACAAACGTAAAATATTCGCGAAAGCGAAGACGTATGTAGACAATAATATTACTACAGTGTCCGACAAAATTAATACCATAGAACAATTGAACGCGGAATTACGGGATGAAATTTCTGACCTTAAATCAAAAACAGATACACACACAGTAAATATTCAAACAGTGACAGATAGATTCGAACAATTAGATCTAACACAGGATTGTGATGTTATCAAAGCTGATGTTAAAAAACTGAGCGAAACTACGCGCAAGTTGCAAAAACAGATTAATGCGTCTGATTCTAAAACCGAAGATCAGGTTAAGATATTGACTGAAAAATGTGATGAATTGGCCAGTCGTATTGATGTTATCGAAAATGCTAATGACAATAAATCAGACGATACTGCACCGGTTTCATTTATCCAAACGCCTGAATTTCAAAATTTACAGCAGACTATTAATGAGATCGATTCATCTAACAACACGTTACGTAGGAAGTTATCAAATTTACAACAAGAAGTAACAGAAATGAAAAACACTTCTGTTAATAACATGCCACAACAGACGCCACTTTATGAACATGTGTCAGACTTACGCAGCGTGTATAATGTGAACAATTTACAGCAACTACGCGAGTTAAAATCCGAAAAGCTACGCAACTGGAAATCCGGAATGACACAGACAAACAAATTCTCACACAAACCGGAACGTATTTTCAAATTCAATGACGAGGACGTAGATTACGAGCAATTTTTATCCGCCAGAAAATCTAAAGAATTTAATAATGACAGAGCACAGGTACACGCTTTGCACTGTATACGACAATTTATCTTTGTACATTCACCGCTATTACCTGTAATGCAGAAACTAGCTTTGAACCAGAGGCGACAATTTGCTATTGTATTTTCATCAGCATTACGTATTATGCAGAAACTGGAATTAGCAAGAATACAGCGATTTACTTTTGGAATTTTACCGCTATTGCTTGCAACGCAAAAGCTAAAATTTATTTGCAGTGCGTAATTGACCTCAGGGGATTCATTACGCTTTAATGAATATGTGCCGTAGCGAGCATAGGGCCCCGAGCTGTAGTAGTGCTGTTTCATCTTTAGTTTTCTGCACTGCTGCCTTTTCTTCTACTATCCTTTATATCTATCAAAACTGCTCTTTAACTATTGCTCTACCTAGAATTAAGAAAAATGACAATGCAAACCCGATATGACAAATCTTTTACCGAATGTGACAATTTTCAGTAGGCACTCCCGTAATGACAGCTACCGCCGTAATTTTAATAACAGATAAAGTCGTAATCATCAGTATGTGTAAAATTATCAGCAATAGGAACCATATTTTTGTAACAATAGATGTTTTTCACCACAACAGCATGAAAGTAAGCCGCTTAGCATACCTAACCAACAATGCAGTCTACAAGGTCAACCAAACTTTAATGTTTCGCCGCGTACACGTATAGTCCCAGCTCCAACAAATAGTAACGCATGGCAGCAAAGAAATAACCACGTACAGACAACACACTATTTCAACTCGCATCGCAATGCGCCGTATAGAAATTACTATCATGACAGACGTAAAAATAACGAGCACAATTTTCAGCGTACATTTAATAGCAGTCGATCTTTTCAGCAGCAAGAACATCAGCAACAACATATTATGATGAATGAAACAGACAATAGGTGTCATCTATAGCGTAACACGTCAGTAAGAAATAACAGAACAGTTCATATAATGGATATGCCACAACATTCTCCCGTAAATAATAACACGTACGATAGATTTTAACCATATACAGCACAGATTGCATATTACAGTAACGCAAACATTACTTTTGACACGCAGAATTTTGTTCACGAGAATGTTATTTGAAACATGCTTTGTTGAATGCTCCACTCTTTTCGCACCCAGATCTTACTAGAAATTTTTCCATTGCTACCGACAGTTCCAACACCGCTTTAGGCGTACACATTTTCCAGGAAATCGAAGAAGATGGTTCTACAGTAATTAAAAACATCGCATTTGCAAGCCGCATTTTGTCACCTGCTGAACGAAATTATTCTGTTACAGAATTGGAAACATTATGTGTTGTATGGGCTTTTACGAGATTTCGGCACTTTCTTTATGGTAGACATACCACCGTCTACACAGACCACAGAGCAATACAATTTTTGCTTTCAGCTAAATTTACTCACGACAGATTAAGCAGATGGAAACTTTATTTGCAAGAATTTAATTTTACGATTGTTCACATTCCTGGCACACAAAATGTTATAGCAGACGCACTATCGCGTTCTCTCAGCAACAATCAGCAAGACGTAGCAACCAACTTCTGCAAAGCAAATTTCAGTGTCATGTACATTCAGCAAGTAGCATTTGAAAATTTTATTTCATCGTCATTACAGGACATAGCACAAGAGCAAAATAAAGACAATGTGTGGAAAGAAATTAAAAACCTTTGGCAAGATAGGAAAAATGTTACGATTAGAAACCATTACACTGTACGCAATGACATTCTGTTTCGCCGCTCTCATCCAGACAGCAACAATTGGTTATTATGCATTCCTGACGAACTGGTCAACAAATTAATCTGGTACACTCATTTAAGTTACGCACATTACGGAGCACGAAAATGTTTTCTTATACTGAGACAGAACTGTTATTTTACCAACATGGAGAAACGTATACGACGAGTTTTAGCGTCTTGTAAAATTTGCCAGAAAGCTAAATCAGACACCACTTCACATATTCCTCCTTTATATCCCATTATACCTGTTAAATTAAGACACATGGCCGCAGTAGATATTTTTGGTCCGATTCCCAGAACTAACAGAGGTTTTTGCTACATCTTTGTCGCTGTTGAGCTCACTTCAAAATTTGTTACTTTCACTCCGTTACGCAAAGCTACTGCTAAAACTGTTTCGAAAGCATTTGTAAAACATTTTCTATCTCATGTAGGGCATGTGATGAAAGTAATTTCTGACAATGGATCTCAATTCCGTAGTAGCATATGGACACGCATGTTACGAGCCAGAAACATTTCTCCGATCTATATATCCAAGTACCACGCTTCTTCGAACCCTTGTGAAAGATTAATGAAAGAAATTGGTAAGCTGTGCCGAATATACTGCCACAAAAGACATATTGATTGGGATACACACATACTCTCATTCCAAGATGTAATTAATTCCATTCCAAATGAATCCACTATGCTATCTCCGACTGTTATACTGAAAAACGTTGAACCACCGAACAAAATTAAAGAATTAATAGAATTTCCCAAAAGTCGTCGCCTACGACACCACGAAATAATTGACATTGCGCTGAACAACATCAAACGTGCCGCAGAGCGCCGGAGAAGACAGCAAAAACAGGTTTGTACACGCCGCGTCTTTCACGTTGGACAGAAGATACTAGTACGTACACACTATTTATCCAGCAAATTAAAAGGTAAGTGCAGTAAATTTGAACTTCTATACGCAGGTCCATATCGGATTCGCAGCATCCCTCACCCCAATGTTGTACACGTCGAAACTTTGAGAACCAGAAAATCGAAAGGCAATCACCATATCTCAAACATTAAACCGTTTATTGAGTGAAACCACTGTATGATTCAACACACTATGATGCCATTTACTAATGCAATTAATTCACCTGACTAATTACTAATGATTATCGTATTTTTTCTTGGCAAGTGCCCGGCAAGGTAAGGTTAGCAGGTCGCTTTTCTTGTCGTTACACATCAGACCGTACATATTTTTCCAGATGAATTTACACATTTATGACTATTTCTGCAATTATATTTATGTGACTACTTATTGATGATTATCGTATTTTTTCTTGGCAAGTGCCCGGCAAGGTAAGGTTAGCAGGTCGCTTTTCTTGTCGTTACACATCAGACCGTGCACATTTTCCACTTTTTTTTGTGTGTATGATTGTTTTCAAGTTTTGTTTGTATGTACTGTGAAATAGTTAAGATATAACACACACCAGTTGACTTTGACATTTTTTGTTGCCATATGACACCTCAAGATCGTGACTGTTTCACATTTTTTTTTTTTTTGCTGCTGCATTGTATTATTCTGTGTATAATTTTGTTTTTGAACACTGTCAATGTTTTTGACATATTACGTTTTCTGTCATGTTATGCTGTAGGGTTAATTATGTTACCATAAACCAGTCATTATCTAGGGGGTATATGATTTAAATGCAGGACATTAATCTTTGTTCATCAATTTCAGAAAGGAATGATGATTCTAAGAAATAAATTTAACATAAATGGGAATTTCACCTACGGAATAAACGAAAGGAGATGCAATAACTTTATGAGGAAGAGTAAATGGATCAGGATTAACAGGCATTAACAAGAATATACTATACTCATCGAAGAATAGCAGTCTTAACTAATTTTTTCTTTCAGAATACAAGGTGATTGATGCAGGCTGTCAGAGAGAACTACACGTCTTAGTTTTAGTGATGAAATATGCTAGAGATAAGGAATAGTTGTGTAATGAGTAATGAAGTGATTTTTTGCAGATGATAATGAATATTGATGAATAATGATGAAGGAAATGGTATTATGAATAATGAAGTTTTTCTTTACAGGTGATGATAATGGTGAAGTTATAATGATATGGATAATGAAGTTTTTCTTTACAGATGAGAATAATGTTGAAGTAATGTATTTATGTTATGTAGTTATTTAAGTATTTGTTGCAGTTTGCTTTGACAGCAGGTGTTACATTGCATAGTAGGATGACTGAAAGTTTTGGAAAGGACAGCTATGGAACACATTTTTATACACATTTCACTACCTGTTAATTCGAAGTTCACTACTTTTTAGCATAGTGTGCGTTTCTTCTTTCAGGTCAATAATCCATTTTTGTATTTTTTCCAGGAGAAGTTTTTCATGACACTTACTAAACCTGTTAGTTATTATACCTGTTCTAGTACTTGCATTTTTATATTTTACCCATTTGTGTTTATCACTTCTAAATGTGATCACATGTACTGCCTTGTTACATAATCTTGCTACAGCTGACTCATGACGAATGACGTTACCTATCCTCATTTGCTGCAATAGGTCAAAAGCAAATAGTGTTATGTTTCAGCAATTAATTATCGATCCCAACGCAATGCATTGCTGACAAAAAAAAAAAAAAAAAAAATAAATAAAATGTATTAACAGTCCCAAATAGTGATACCAGTTTGAGAAAATTCTGAATAATACTGATCAACTCTGAATAGCATGTCACTTGAGTAATGACCTCTTAATGAGACTATATTCAAAATAATGCTTTGTCACTAGCTAATAACTGCCACTGTCTATTATAATGATACTACGTATAATGCCTGTGATTATTAATGATTTGACTGTAATTAACTGATTTTAATAATGCCTTTGTAATGATCTGAATACTACTGAATGAGGAACACTGTTTATTGTAATGAGTACTTGTAATGCCCATGATTATTAATGCTATGACTGTAATTAACTGATTTTTAATAATGACTTCGTAATAATCTGAATAATACTGAATGATGATTTTATTCAATACTTGCTGGCCACTGAGTGCGAATAATTAATGTCACTCCACGAATTGTTATTAATTATGCCATTGATTAGCTCTTGTTTCCAATGTTGATACTTTGTTGTTGGAAATGAATGTGACTGTTTCATAATGCTTTGTAATTAGGAAAAGACTAATGATTCTTAATAGATTGGAATGACACATAATTAATTAACTATGGTACTGTTTAATAATGCTTTGTAATTAATTAAGGCTAATAATTCTTACTATATTGAAATGACAAATGATTAATTAATTAACTGTAATTAGACAAATGATTAATTAACGACAAATGATTAATTAATTGTAATTATACAAATGATTAATTAACTGTAATTAGACAAATGATTAATTAACTGTAATTAGACAAATGATTAATTAACTGTAATTAGACAAATGATTAATTAACTGTAATTAGACAAATGATTAATTAACGACAAATGATTAATTAACTGTAATTAGGAGAAGGTTAATGATTCTTAATTATACTCTGTAACTGAAAAGAATGCGATTATTTCATAATGCTTTGTAACCAGGAAAAGAAGGCTACTGATTCTATGTACAACAATTAATGAACATTTTTCTGTAATACTACATACTTGGTACAGAAATGTTCAATAACTGGGCTATGAATGCCACAAACTGCTAATTAAGTCTGTAATTGTCAATATTATGTGACTTGATGTCCTTCACCTCATAAGCTGACTACCCTGAATTACTGCAATGTCCATTTGTCCTGTTTATCCTAGTGATCATGGAGCACTATATTTGGTTTTGCACTAATTCTACGTTGGTGTGCCTTGTAAGAGTGTGGTGTTGACACGACATGCTGTCCACCACCGTGAACAATGAAGACGTTATTATGGTCCCACTGTTTGGTGTACCTAATGTACTGCCAAAATGAAAACATGGAACATTACTACGACAGTTCAGTGTCTTTGCTACACTGATAAATTCTGATGGGAAAAGATCTTCAAGTTGTGTCACTTGGTGTTGTACTTCTGTGGAAAGATATGGACTTTCAGAGCAGCTGTGTGCAATCTAAAGTGCTACAACCATGATGCAATCCTTCCCTTTCCTATCCTGATTCTTGTCACATAAAGAAAAAATTTTTTTTTTTGGTAACATCATTTATGTTCTTAGGTTATACATTTTTCGATTCGCTGAACTCCAATGCGAGTACACTTATGTCACTTGTCAACATAATATTTTTTGCCAGTCTGTTTATTTGTTATGAATATGCTAAAGAATTTTTTCAGTGCCTGTGCACTTTATTATCTGTCAAATAATTTGTATATACTTTTCTGATTTGCTACTATGTTTTGTACTCACATTTTGTCTTTGTCTGATATATTTTGTACTTAGTGCGTGTGCACAACATATACTTTATATACTACATCTAATTATTCTTGCCAGTCTGTTTATTTGTTCTGAATATGCTAAAGAATTTTTTCAGTGCCTGTGCACTTTATCTGTCAAATAATTTGTATATACTTTTCTGATTTGCTACTATGTTTTGTACTCACATTTTGTCTTTGTCTGATATATTTTGTACTTAGTGCGTGTGCACAACATTTAAATATTCTGTAAATTGTAGAGGTTTATTAATTAGGAAAAAATTTTGCCGCGATTGGCAAGTCCAAATGACTCACCATCGCTGCCAAATTTTTGCCCCCCCAGTGGAGGGTTATGAAACACGTATGTAACATAGCAGCGATGGCGAGGTATTGTAGCATCTGTGACCAGAGAGTTTGTGCTTGACTGCGCGAGTGTTGCGAGTGGTTCTCAGTCTGTCAGTCGGTCGTTGCGAGTCTGTCAGTTCAGTCGTTGCGAGTCTGTAGCTCTGTCTAGTTGAGAGCAGTACTCTGTCTGTAGTCGTCATGCAGAGCGGTCGGTCAGTAGTAGCAGCCCAGTGCGGTTGTGTGATGTAGGCGGTCGGCAACACTGGTCAAGATGAGGAATAAGGTATATTGTTAATTAATATAATCATTAGATAATGAAAAATTGTATCTATTGTAATTATTCTCCAACAAGTCTCCCAATAATAATTTTTTTATTTCAAAAGCATTTTCTCAAAAATTTAATTTTTTATTGAACTCAAGATTTCGTTGCACTTCCCATTTCATTCCACTTCTTTTGAAGAAAAATTCCACTAAAATCACAAAAAAAAAGAGAATATTATTATTTGCAATGCAGTTCCTCCAAGCGGTGCGCAACAACAAGAGCAGATATGTGACATCCATTTATTCTGAGGTAAGACTTTAATTCTGATTGTTTTACACAGGGCCAAAGACCGATATTTCGGTTTAATTGAATTTTCTTGTCACTGAATGGACTTTAATTTTTTGAAGGATTTATATTTGAGTCAGATTGCGTATTTCACATTTTTGTTGCCATTGTCAGTACATTTCATTGTGGGCAGGTTACGCCTAGAGCCATGTCCATCAGCATTTCTAATTAGTATCGTCCTTTTTTTTTCTTTTAAAATTTTTGTGGGGAGGTTACACTTGGCTCCCATTTCTATTAAGTATTGTCATTGTTTTTTCTTTAAAATTACGGTGGGGAGGTTACAACATAGTTTTTCATTTTCGCCTTATAAATTAAATTGTTATGTTTTCGTAATTTAAACAACTTTTATGAATAGTTTTTCATAAACATCGATAATTAAGAATTTATATTTGAAACTGAAACAGGAATTTTGCGTCCAATATGTAATTAGAAACAAGAACACATGCATTATTCATAAAAAATGATGATGAGTTTTATAATTACGAGATGTAGATACTTCAAATTGAACAAGGAAAAAAAAATACAGGGGTGATTTGAACCAATTCACGAATAACATAATGTCACATTTATCAACTGCATTTATACAGCACTTGGAAAACTTAAAATCTGATTATGTCCGCAAATTTATGAAAAACGTTAAGAACAGCCTGTTTGTCGGCACTTTTTAACCGTATTCCATGCGCGTGTTTTACTACGGAAAAGAAAGCAGCCTCAGCCATTTTCATACTGCACATTAATAGCGCGACAAGCACAGCACAACGCTGCAGAGGCTGTGACTACACGATTTTTGAAATAAAAGCTACGTAGCGAAAGCATGATTAGGAAAAACATTTATGGCTGTTAATACATTTGAATATTTTAAAGTTTCATTTAATGTAACCCATTACTAAGATATCTAATACAGAAGTAGGACCTTCCAGATTGGAAGACTTTACAAATAAACTATCTTTATTAACAAACCACCAGCATGGTTTTAGAAAGCAAAAGACAACTACCTGAGCTATTTATGGGTATCTCATCAAAACCTTAAAAGCACTGGATAATAAGGAAATCACTACTGGTATCTTTTTAGATTTATCCAAAGCCTTTGATGTAATTGACCATACCATACTCCTTAAGAAGTTAGCAAATAAAGGTATAAGAGGAATTGCAAACAAGTGGTTAGAATCTTATCTGTCAAACAGATTTCAAAAAGTTGAAATTAATTTTGAAAAAAAGAATACAACCACCCATCAATCTACTGTCCACTACTCTGACACAATGCCTATTAGATATGGTGTGCCACAAGGCTCAATCTTGGGACCCATACTGTTTCTGCTATACATTGATGATATAAGCACGAAGCTCGGTACAGGACATACCACACTATTTGCCAATGACACGAGTGTTCTAATAACAGGTACTGATACAGAGGACCACAACTGAAAAATTAAACCACGTATGCCATCACTTAGCAAATGGCTCAACGAGAACAAACTAATTATAAACATATAGAAAACAATGTACATCAACTTCAGACTCTCATCCCAAAAACAAGAAATGCCTGGTGTGATTCTAAATAACCAAGAGCTTATGTGTGTGGACTCTGTCAAGTTTCTTGGCATATGGCTTGAAGAAAATCTTAAGTGGGAGACTCACACAAATTATATCTCAAAAAAGCTATCAACTGTGTGTTACATTTCAAGGATACTCAAAAAATCAGTCACAAAATCTGTTCTCATACATGTATATTATGATTACTTCCATTCTACATTACAGTATGGAATCATATTTTGGGAGAACTCACCTGGAGGTAGATATATTTTCAAAATGCAAAAAAAGGCAATACACATAATATGTAATCTAAGACATAATGAATCATGCAGACAACATTTCAAAACAAATGGCATTATGGCACTGCCCTCTGCTTACATTTATAATATCGTCTCATTTGTCAAGTCATACCTGTTAAACAACAACTGCACACTAAAATTCAATGGAGATACTCATGCAACAAGGCAGCAATCTGACCTACATATGATTCAGTCCAGAACTACCTGCTACCATAAAAGTGTTTTAAATGTTGGGATACAAATGTATAATAATATACCAAATGAAATCAAAGCAACAAAGAACCCAAGAGCCTTCACACATAAGTTAAAAATATCTCTTGGACCATTGCTTTTATGCAGTTGATCATTTTGAAAGGGGTTAAAATTGTAAACAATTTTATGATAAATGTTCAATTAGGTCTGAAAATTATATACTGTGAATGTCTATGATATATGCTGGATTATTATATACTGTGCATGTCTATGAAATACACTGGACTACTTTACTATTACATTTGTATTGGCTGTTTGTTTTTTACCATACAACATTTGTATTTACTGTTTTGTTAAAGATAGCCAATTTTCTCATTGCAAAATAATGTAAAATCAATTTATTAAAAATTACTTGCAAATATGTTCTCTTGACCTGTCCAATATCGTATGTACAACCGTACAATTCTATGATTTGTATTAACTGTTTTGTTTAAGATAGATAATTTCCTTGCTACAAAACAATGTAAAAATCAATCTGTAAAAATTACTTGCAAATAGCTCTCTTGACCTGTCCAATATCATATGTACAGCTGTACAATACTATGATTGCCTGGATCAATAAAAATACAATACAATACTGTACAATACTTCCAAGAGTGTAACAACACCAGTGTACATGTGCTATTGCCTCTGATCAAACATCACGTTTGCATTTGTTTACATCAGGTTTATTCTTATGATGAACAGATTATACCTTACAAGATGACTCAGGGTTAAACCGAACTGCGCTATCGGCCATTGCGCATGCGATTGTGTGTGCATCTAGTTGAAACTAACTACGTGAGTGAGTATTGAGGTTAGAGGTGTCGGTAGAGAATAAACAAACTGAAATATTAAGGGGGAACGGAGGTAGTTGTTCTCTTTTTTGATATCAGTGCTATGCATAGGTATATGTAATATTTTAATGACGTTGACTACAAAAACAGCAATTTGTTGCTGCACTTGAGACTGTCATACGTGATTTGAGTATGGAGTAAACATCTGAGCTGCAAAGCAAACTCCATACCATTAAAATTATAGGAGTGCATACATGAACAAATTAAGAAAAATGCAGGCAATGAAAACTTCTAGCACTGGAACAACCCACATCTACAAGGCTAAAATTCTGTGTTCGAGTAGGCCAATTCTTTATTAAAGAAAATAGTTTACAGGAGAAAAGGCACAGAAATATGGAAAGCTGAATTCTTTATTCAATATTAATTTATTTAAAACGTCACAGCAGTGTTTCCCATTCACAGACTTGCAAATGTGACTAAAATAACTATTAGACTCTTCCAGTGCAATGTCTTTCAGTGAGTTCAGTGAGCAACCGTGCTATTGTCTTTATTTGTTCACGGATCCAAACGCGTTCTGTATTTTTTATCTTTTGTCTTCTACAGCGATTTCATGGAAACAAGATTAACTCTGTCACAGCTCCTACAGCTGCTAAAACATTATTTTTTCCGGCGTTTCATTTTCCTCTCTGAGGGAGAGGAATGGGATGTTCTGAGACGTGCTATTACACCTTCTTCAGCCACTGGGTTCTAGTAATTTTTTTGTTCTTTATTTGTTTATTGTTTATTGCAAAAGGGAGGGGGGCTTAGGTCTCACAATCTGCCGAGGCGCGCGCCCTCCACACATCCGTCTGCTTTCTTCTTCCAGATGGAACTGTCAAAAGTATCATTTTACACACGACTACGGCACTCAGAAAACGACGAAACTTAAGTGTACGAAAGACATGTGGGAAACTACTTGTGTGCAACTCGTTGCATGCAACATGTGGCGTATGTCAGCTTCGTGTAAATTAGGCTTCAGCCACACAGCTGTATCGTTAAGATTATTGATTACAACATTCTCATCACATTGTTGAATTTCCATCTTAAATAGTTACTCTGGCCTAATTAAACTGTGATGTACATGCGCAAATACACTCCTGGAAATTGAAATATGAACACCGTGAATTCATTGTCCCAGGAAGGGGAAACTTTATTGACACATTCCTGGGGTCAGATACATCACATGATCACACTGACAGAACCACAGGCACATAGACACAGGCAACAGAGCATGCACAATGTCGGCACTAGTACAGTGTATATCCACCTTTCGCAGCAATGCAGGCTGCTATTCTCCCATGGAGACGATCGTAGAGATGCTGGATGTAGTCCTGTGGAACGGCTTGCCATGCCATTTCCACCTGGCGCCTCAGTTGGACCAGCGTTCGTGCTGGACATGCAGACCGCGTGAGGCGACGCTTCATCCAGTCCCAAACATGCTCAATGGGGGACAGATCCGGAGATCTCGCTGGCCAGGGTAGTTGACTTACACCTTCTAGAGCACGTTGGGTGGCACGGGATACATGCGGACGTGCATTGTCCTGTTGGAACAGCAAGTTCCCTTGCCGGTCTAGGAATGGTAGAACGATGGGTTCGATGACGGTTTGGATGTACCGTGCACTATTCAGTGTCCCCTCGACGATCACCAGTGGTGTACGGCCAGTGTAGGAGATCGCTCCCCACACCATGATGCCGGGTGTTGGCCCTGTGTGCCTCGGTCGTATGCAGCCCTGATTGTGGCGCTCACCTGCACGGCGCCAAACACGCATACGACCATCATTGGCACCAAGGCAGAAGCGACTCTCATCGCTGAAGACGACACGTCTCCATTCGTCCCTCCATTCACGCCTGTCGCGACACCACTGGAGGTGGGCTGCACGATGTTGGGGCGTGAGCGGAAGACGGCCTAACGGTGTGCGGGACCGTAGCCCAGCTTCATGGAGACGGTTGCGAATGGTCCTCTCCGATACCCCAGGAGCAACAGTGTCCCTAATTTGCTGGGAAGTGGCGGTGCGGTCCCCTACGGCACTGCGTAGGATCCTACGGTCTTGGCATGCATCTGTGCGTCGCTGCGGTCCGGTCCCAGGTCGACGGGCACGTGCACCTTCCGCCGACCACTGGCGACAACATCGATGTGCTGTGGAGACCTCACGCCTCACGTGTTGAGCATTTCGGCGGTACGTCCACCCGGCCTCCCGCATGCCCACTATACGCCCTCGCTCAAAGTCCGTCAACTGCACATATGGTTCACGTCCACGCTGTCGCGGCATGCTACCAGTGTTAAAGACTGCGATGGAGCTCCGTATGCCACGGCAAACTGGCTGACACTGACGGCGGCGGTGCACAAATGCTGCGCAGCTAGCGCCATTCGACGGCCAACACCGCGGTTCCTGGTGTGTCCGCTGTGCCGTGCGTGTGATCATTGCTTGTACAGCCCTCTCGCAGTGTCCGGAGCAAGCATGATGGGTCTGACACACCGGTGTCAATGTGTTCTTTTTTCCATTTCCAGGAGTGTAGTTTTGAGTCAATATTATTTTTTGGTTATAGAGTTTGGCAGATAGATTTGTACAATAGCCCAAAGTCTAGGTCAGACTTATAGGCGACAGCTTGGTGATGAGGTCACAAATTCAACGAATGTATTGTCATGAGAGTAACTAATTATTTTCACGCTTACTCATATCGCATTTGGAAGAGTCATGTATGTCCTCTGTTTTGATGGTGGTGATATTCAATGCTTCAATTAGTCTGTCGAAACGATGACATTCAGTCGGTAAAAATTACAGTGGCATAACTATTGAAGCTGCATGTGCGACGCAACAATACAGAATACAATGACACTAGGTTGCAGGCAACTGCGCTAACGGCCACTGCTCATTCGCAACTCGTTAGTGAAACTAAATACTTTCGGCATGTTCCAACTTTGGCGACACCAGCTGCATGAGTTTTGATGTTATGTGTGCTCGTAGAGTGTAGACAAGCTGTAATATGAAGTGGGGAGCGGAGAATAATGTTTGTTTTTTGGATAACTATGCTTTGCATTAGCGTTTATGGGATTTCAGTGATGCTGATTACAAAAATAAGCAACACATTGCTGCCACTGAAGCAGTCATGTGCCATCATAACATAGATCGTTTGACAATATCTGAGCTCCAGGGCAAAATTTATAAAGTTAGGAGCACATATATAACGGAATTAAGAATAATAAAAGCAAGTGTAATTCTATCTGTGGCAATGCTCTCGTCTACAAGACTACAATCCCATCGTTCGAGTTGGCCAACTCTTTGTTAAGGAATATCGTTGAGAGGAGGGAAGACTATACAAATTCAAGAAGCTGCATTCTTTATTGAATATTCATCTATTTTAAACGTCCCCATTCACATATGCTAGAATTTTGAAATAGTGCCACTATACAGATCAGTGTTGCCAACTCTAAAAAAACCTGAGTCGCTAGATTCAATATCAAAAGTCGCTGGAAAGTCGCTAGAACTGATTTTGCTAAGAGTGTACTGAAAATTTCGTGCTGTGAATGGTGCAATAAGCCGGTGGGCGGCAGTAATAAAATATTAATAAAAATTGTCTCATACGTAATTGCTATATTGTCTTAATTAAATGACGCATCGCTTGCAACAACATACATATAAAATACGCTAACGTATAATGAAACATGTTATCATAATTGATGCAACACATAAATTGTTGTTTCAATCACAGTGGTCAAATATACTAGAAATATACAACTATATTTGTAACAAAAGTAAGCAAGAACTCTAATTAGGTACAAAATATATACATACCGGTATGTGAGATATTCATCGTTGTCACTCAGAAGATCGAATAACTCTTCTGTTTCGTGCTCTGACAGAACTGTAGCTGATGTAGAGGGTTGAATGTCGCTCAAAACATGATGTTGCAGTTAGACTGGTTTTGTCGCAAAATAGTAACTTTTGTTCGTTCCGATAAGCTCCAATACGTCTGACGGTATGTCAAAAGATGCAAAATCTTTAGTTTGTTTCTTCAGCTGGTCTCTCAATATGATCAAAGCATTAATTGTCTTTAACGATAATCTGTTACGTTGTTTACTTTTTATAATGTTCATAGAACTGAATATTCTTTCCACTTCTGCATTTGAATGTGGTAGGCATAGAACAGTCATTGCTAGCTGTGAAATCAAAGAAGAGGATTCTCCCCTGCTGCATTTTTATACTGCAAAACCTGACTCCAAAATCGAACAGTGTTAGTAGTGTTGTTCCACCTAATGAAGTTGATATTATGCCACTCTTGCAGCATACCGTCTATGAAATCGGCACTAAAACCCAATTCTTTGGCTACATCCGCTACAGCATTATTTTTATTCACTTTTAGTGTTTCTTCAATATTCAGCATTGACTTTTTTTCAGGACCATAACGTTACTTGGCAGTCTTTGTTGAATTTCTTTTATGAGTTTCAGACTAAACTGAATGCATCTCTTCTTCAAATAAACTTTATTTTCTTCGGACAAACTAGACTCAGACAATTTCTGTTCAAACATCAAACCAAGGTTCGGATTTGCGTACATATATTCGCTTGGAACTGGAGTTGTCAACAAATCAACAGTTGGAAAACTATGTTTTGTCCGAGTGACTGCATGAGAAATACAAATGTGTCTAGTAATTTGGTGGGGTCATTGTCTTCTCCTTCAAAAGCTTTTATTGCTATTTGTACGTGTTTTAAAGCATGTTTAAGGTAAAACATTAAAGATGATTTGAGTCATCACAATATATCTTGTACAAAAGATCGGCAGTGTAACAATTGTCTTGAACCATGGCAAGTGAAATTTAGCTTTAGTTCTTCCCACTGCTCCAGAATTCTTCGTATTGCTGGTTCAATTGAAAGCCAACGTGTTGCACAGACCTTCAAAATTTTTAGTGGCTGTTTTCCACAATTTATTGTCTCATAAACCTTTTTATATTCCTCTTGTCTTTTGGGTGAAATGGAGAACCAATTGTAGCTTTCCCGTACAAGAAACTCTATGTTTCTAGGTATGGTATTCACTGAGGCGTGCGAAACTGCAAGCTGAAGAGAGTGACAAATGCAACAGATCAATACCAAATGCTTCAAACCATATTCTCTCTTGAGTTGTTCGAAAAGCCCATTGCATATTCCAGCCATTGCAGAAGCATTATCTGTGCCAATTCCTACCATATTAGTGATTGGAAGTTTTACATCTTTCAAAGAATTCCCAAGCACATCAGCCAGATTTCTTGCATCTGCAGTTTCTACTACAGCGAGTTTGAGAAATGCTGATCTAATGATTTGGTTGTTTACACTATAGTACCGTATACGATACCTAGTATTTTAGATATTGATACATCTGTAGATTCATCTATTAGTACACTGTATTTTTGGTTACCTATATCTTCAGCCAATGATTGTGTAAAATATGGAGCGAAAACTTCAGTTATAATGTTAGTGCACTTTGTACGATGTAATTGCATGTTTTTAGCGCCCTCATCACCGGAAAACACCTTCTTGCACAGTATTCCTAAATGATCTACAGCTAAAATAGAACAATGTTCAGCAATAAATAGAGGGTGCCTTCCGCTCTGCTTGCTATTCTAACTGTGGTTTTCGGAACAATATTCACAGGTAAGGTGGGTTGTGTTTTTTTAAAATCAATTTTTTGTTTATGCTTAATAGTTTTCGAATGCTTTCTAATATCACACAATTTAGCATAAAACTCTAGCCACCACAACATACGTTTCACCAATTTATAATCACTGAAAATACGCTAAAACGCAGGCGAACTAGAGGTCATGAAACAATCTACTCACTCGGTAACTCGATGTCAGTCCTATTTATCATTGTTTAAAACGTAATAATGTCTGAGGTACCCCCACCGAATTGTTCTTGCGTTACCACTGTGCATGTGGTAATAATTTGACTGCGAGTTAACATTTCGAAAAATTAGAGGTTGCTGGACAGAAATGTAAATTATTATACTTAATATTGCATATGTTTTTTGTCATTTCGAAAAATAAAGGGAGTTCAAAAGTTGAAGAATTATAGATCGATACGATATCGACGATAACAGGCTAGTGGGTAATGAATAATGAATTGTTCTATAGTCAAGGTTTCTTTACTCTGTAGGCAATTCC
The DNA here is from genome assembly GCF_021461385.2 of Schistocerca piceifrons. Lineage (NCBI taxonomy): Eukaryota > Metazoa > Arthropoda > Insecta > Orthoptera > Acrididae > Schistocerca > Schistocerca piceifrons. Next base: position 41,786,796 of record NC_060138.1, on the reverse strand, counting down.
CACATTGAGGTTTACTAAATGCTGAACAATGCTACATGATCTGCTAAGAACTTAACTTTTACTTAGTAAATCTAGAACAAAGTCAGTGTAGTACCCATTTTATAGCTAACATCTTAGTTTTGTTAATGAAAATATTGGCCCAAAATAGTTTTGATTTGTACTTCAAAGGTCGTCAGTACTTCAGAAGTCGCCAGATAAGTCGCTAAATAATGTTTGTCGCTAAAAAGTTTTTTTTGTCGGTAATTCGAAGGCAAAAGTTGCCATTTCTAGCGACAAAGTCGCTAAATTGGCAACACTGGTACATATCTAGCTTCAAGAGAGTAGTTCGCAAACCATTCTCCTCGTAATGCGGCCTGCTTCGAATAATTATTGTTGCTAATGTTAAAAAAACGCACATGCCCGCGAAAGGCATAGGTCCCGAGTTCGAGTCTCGGTCGGGCACACAATTTTAATCTGCCAGGAAGTTTCATATCAGCGCACACTCCGCTGCAGAGTGAAAATCTCATTCTGGAAGCATTCCCCAGGCTGTGGCTAAGCAATGTCTCCGCAATATCCTTTCTTTCAGGAGTGCTAGTTGTGCAAGGTTCGCAGGAGAGCTTCTATAAAGTTTGGAAGGTGGGAGACGAGATACTGGCAGAAGTAAAGCTGTGAGTACCGGGCGTGAGTCGTGCTTCGGTAGCTCAGTTGGACAGCCGGCACGGTAGCTCAGCGTATTCGGTCAGGGGGTTAGCTGCCCTCTGTAATAAAAAAACTGAGTCAATCGACCAACAGCGAACATAAAAAGGATGTCTTACGACATCCGCCCTGAGCAGATGCAACGAACAGAAGCGAACAAAATTAGATTAAAAAAAAAGTTGGTAGAGCACTTGCCCGCCAAAGGCAAAGGTCCCGAGTTCGAGTCTCGGTCGGGCACACAGTTTTAATCTGCCAGGAAGTTTCATATCAGCGCACACTCCGCTGCAGAGTGAAAATCTTATTCTGGTTCCTAATGTTAATAATTTTTGCTGCTAAGGTTAATAATTATTGGTGTTAATGAAATAGTGTCATTACCAACTAAAACCGTATCTTATAGCATGTCGAGTGTTCTTGATTGTAGTGCACGCAATATGATATGTAATTTCAGTTCTGGCGACAGTGCTTCATGAATTACAGTACATTTATTCCTTATTGCATAATTAACCCTATTTAGAAGATACGTGAACAGTTCTGGTGACATTTCAAGGTAATTAAAAGAACTTCTTGGATCTTCCGTCATAAATTATTTCAGCAAGAATACTGAGCAACCGAGGTGACGTCTTTTCTTCATCTAGTCACGAATCGAAACACATTTCTTATTTTTTTCTTATGCGGCGATTGCGCGCAACAAGCTTTAACTCCATCACAACTCGTGCGACGTGCAGCTGCCAAAACTTTCAATTCAGACACACTCAGGGACCCACAAAACGACAAAACTGAAGTGTATACTGGTGTCGCCATGTCTAGAGTCATATATGAAACTACTTGCGTGCAACTCATTCCACGCAACTAGTGGCGCAGCCCAATGTCGTCGTGTAAACTAGGCTCAAGTGTAAGCAGAGAAAACATCACAGAGGCGTTTGGATTAGAAATGAATCTTAAATACTTTCATCCGGAAATTCATTTACTGAACCCTACACACAGCTCTCGAAACAAATAAAAGCTACCTTCTAAAATCATGCCCCTTATTATAAACTGCAAAATACATGAATATTCCCATCAACATTACGTTCTTGCGCTTTAACATTTCCTTTTAATACAAAAGTAACGTTGTAGACACCCGCTGCCATGCATTCTTCGTAGTTCACCTTGTATGTCCACACACTGCATTCGTAGTGTCCCACCCCAACACACGCATTACTCGTGGAAGACATTCTTACCAAGTCCCGTAAGAGTTCGGACAATATGTGTGCATCCACATAGAAGAAGAAGGTCACGGCCGATATTGCCAGAACTATATATACTTAAATGATATGGTGTCTGTTCTTTCGGACATGTCCGAAAGAACAGAATGTCTTCCACGAGTAATGAGTGTGCTGGGGTGGGACACTATGAATGCAGTGTGTGGACATGCAAGATGAGGTGTGTGTGAGATAGTCTCTGCAGTCGTGCTATCCTCTGTGCCCTCGGTGTCTCAGATGGATAGAGCGTCTGCCATGTAAGCAAGAGATCCTGGGTTCGAGTCCCAGTCGGGGCACACATTTTCACCTGTTCCCATTAATATATATCAACGCTCGTCAGCAGCTGAAGGTATTAATATAATTCTAATTTCGTTCTAGACAGCTGCAGGTCATCAATGGTGTTTGTGTCGGGCCACACATTTTCACCTGTCTCCGTTGATATATATCAACACCCGTCAGCAGCTGAAGGTATTAATATAATTTTAATTTTGTTCTATACAGCTGCAGGTCATCAATGGTATCTGTTCTTTCGGACATGTTCGAAAGAACAGACACCATATCCATGTAAGTATATAGTTCTGGCAATACTGGCCACGACCTTCTTCTTCTGTGCGGATGCACACATATTCCCCAAACTCTTACGGGACTTGGTAAGAATGTCTGCCATGAGTAATGCGTGTGTTGGGGTGGGACACTACGAATGTAGTGTGTGGACATACAAGGTGAGAATGTGGGTCTCGCGGGAGGTGTGTACGAGATGGTCCCTGCAGTCGCGCTACCCTCTGTGCCCTCAGTGGTTCAGATGGATAGAGCATCTGCCTTGTAAGCAGGAGATCCTGGGTTCGAGTCCTGGTCAGGGCACACATTTTCACCTGTCCCTGTTGATATACATCAATGCCTGTCAGCAGCTGAAGGTATTAATATAATTCTAACTTCATTCTAGACAGCTGCAGGTCATAAATGGTGTCTGTTCTTTCAGACATGTTCGAAAGAACAGACACCATATCCATCTAAGTATACTTTCCATCTTGTATGTATTAATCTGGCTACCCTTCATCACACAGTTCCAATATATGACTCATTTTTGTAAATAAGTTGACAGATGACCATCCTGCAATGACCAATTCAGTTTGGGCTAAACTACACATCAGCCTGTCACAACTTCAGTAATGGTCCAATACCACACACTACCAAATCATGAAACTGGTTTTTTGTACAAATATTGCACAAGTGAATTTTCAAACTGTAAGCATATATATTCTATGGAAGAAGACACATTTCATAAATCTGAAAGACCTAACCTGTTTTCTTACATTGATGCTTTAATTAATAACAAGGGATCATGGTAGCATGATCTTAGTGACTTCTATTGATGTGTTCAGTAATTGAGGGTCCCATAGGCTGCGGTTACAGTGGCTCCGCTATTGGCGGAATCTGCCGACAACCGCCATTGGCCCGAGATGACGGATCTTTTCAAATCAATACGCTACAATGTGTGTGGTCACACTATAGCTGTTCATATCTTCTGAACATACAGGCTTTGGACAACAATCACTGAAATTCACATCAGTTTGTCTTCTTTGGTAAAATCAACCGACATATTCACACACGAAATATGGAGTGTGAGATACTGATAAGTTTAGTCGAAGAAAGAGTGACTTTGTGGCATCTTGAGGATGAAAATATCATAACTGGGATATAGTTCAGAATCTATGGACTGAATACGCAGGTTTATTCAAAACCACAAATAGGCAAAATCTTTATTGGAAATTTTAGGTATAGATTATAATTTCAAATATTAATTTGTTGAAGTGAAGAGGGTGATGTATCTTTCATGCTTATAACTACTGTACTGGGTCTCTTTTGTGGTAGGTTGTCATTCGTTGTCTACAAATTATTATTACTGCTTGCTGGCATTTTATACTAGTAGGGTAGTGACACTGTTAATATGAAGTGGTTAGCAAATGTGGTATACAGTATGTATATCCACTTTTAAGTGCTCTAGGTTATCAGAGTATTGTATGCTACACATTATGCTTGTCTTTCACTCATGTGGTAAATGACAGTTACTGAAGGTTAATTGATGTACATCAGCACAACTTCTAAATAAATACAGCAAATCAGAGTTTTTATAACTTGCTTTTCAAGGTCACTATGAATTATCTCAAGTGTGTAGTAGAAAATTTCTCCTGTCATCTCATGTACTCATAAAACCTGTTTGGTTATTTTGATAACTGAGGACAGAGTGCACAGTACTCGCCACGTTCTTTATGAGAAAGGCAGCTCATTCACACACATATGGCATCTCTTTAATAACAGAAGCCGCTATGCAGCACTTGTATTCTCACCATAAGAGGTTAAAATCTAACCTACTTCATACACCGAATAGATTCTAAGCTAATCTAACCTCCTTGAGCCTGACAGAAACTGATGGAGGAGATTGGATGCACTGTGGCCATACTGTCAGCCGATGTTATTGGGCGACCTCTGGTGATGGTGTTTGACAACTGTTGTCAGTGCCATTGTGAATGCAGCCTTATGCAATGTTGGCTCTAGAAGCTTGTGAGAAACATGTGGTCAGTAAAGGAGCGTGGAGGATTTAAAAAATCCTGTAATATGGGAGACCTCAGAAAATACTGAAAAACTACCACTCCTTGGGGTACACTTTAAGTGACTTTTACATCTTCAGATTTCTCTTTGAGAATGACATGCAGTTATCTGTTTGCTAGAATCTCTTCAGTCCAATCACACAGCTTGTCTGATATTCTGTACACTTGCATTCTGTTCATTAGCTAGCAGTGTGAAATATATTGAATGCCTTCTGTAAGTCAAGGAACACGGCATCAATGTGGTCACCAATATATACTGCTTTCTGGGTCCTGTGGATGAACAGATCTAACTGGGTTCCACATGATCATTTTTTGAACACACATTGATTCCTACAGATTTTTTGGCTCCCGAAACATCATAATATATGAGCACAAAACACGTTCCAAAATTCTACAAGAGACTGACATCAGAGATATGGGTCTATAGTCTTGTGCGTCTTTGTCCCTCCAGTAACATATGGTACATTTCAGCTATAAAAGGAGCTAGTTCTTTTGGATAGTCAACGTTTAATTGTACTTGTCTCGTATAAGGTCCACTGGCCTTTCCTCTGCTGAGCTATTTCAGTAACTTTCTGCCCTATTTATCTCATTTGGATAGCTGTCACTTTGATGTTCATGTGATGATTTACATGAAGAACTACAGTGTGAACTTCATCAGTGAGACAGTTTTTGGAAAGTCTATTTAGTGTATCGGCTTTCTCTGTATCATCTTCCATTTTGATATCAGTGTATCTGGACAGATCGCTTTGATTCATTTCTTGATTTAATATAAGATTAAATATTCTTAGGATTTTCCATCAAGTTAGTAGACAGAATTTTATTTTCAAATTTGTTGAAGATTTCACTCCTGGCTTTTCTTATGCTGATTTTGGCTTTGTTCAGTTTTTTTTTGTCTGTGAGGCTTTGACTACATTTAAATTTGCAGTGTAGCTTACAGCAGTCAGTACCTCAGGGACATTAGTTTGACAGCAGATTACAATAGCACCCTTGATTAATGAAATTTATTATTCCTTTGACTTTTCCACTATGTTTTTTTGAAAATTACAAATATGATGAGGGAGCCTATGGGAACACTATATTGTATGAGAAAATTTATTTATAATTTCACTCCTTTTTGGCGTTTTATGTAATTTTTGGGAGTCGATTCTTATTTCTGATTTTTTAAAATGTTTATCATCCGGTAAATTCCATCTGTTTTAGTATAAAAAGTAGTGGTTTTTCTTAGTGACATACTTCAGCTACTGTCTGCACTTGGTATGTTTTCACAATGTTGGATCTGTTAGTTACATGTTATAAATCTTGCTGATGAATGGCAGCCTCGAAAAATTGTTCTGGTGGTCCAGCTACTCCTTCCCACCACCATATACAAACTTGCTTTTATTCTAGACTTTGATCCTTGTTTGGTGATACAGAAATGTTAGATCATGACAGCTATTTTGAGCTACCAAATAATCTCCTAACTCTGACTTGCACTATTCTGTATTTAATGTCCTGAAATCTCACAATGACAGATACCAATTATTATAACTCAAAGTAGTTTAACCAAACATCAAACTTTTAACACCTACTGATACATAACGCATGACCCTTAAGCCGTGCATCAAAGTTCTCTTTAACATAAAAGTGATTTATTAGTTCTGGGTCCCCATTGACATTGTCAGTGGCCCTTTTACTCTGGGTCATCCATGACTCCACCAACTCAGAGTGCCAAAGCATACACATAGCCTTCCATGGCAAGTGAATGCTGTGCATCACATGACTGCTCATTGCTGCTTTTAATGTTATGGTGCACGCAATCTCTGTACAAATACAGTCTGGAGTACACAGTATCTGATCCTTTCTTACACACTACATAAAAAAGATCCGTTATAACTATCATCTTTAGCTGGTACAAATATTAATAGCGGAGCAAGGTATTTGATAAAATGCCATTTTAAACTACAGTTTCTTTCGTCTGTCATTGGCATGTATCTTATGTTTTACAGTGGAGATTCCATCTCAAAATCATGTTCAAAATTATATAATTACATTATTTCTATAAATTTTATTTTCTATCCTGAGTCATATTTTTTGGTGAACATCAACACAAGCATAACAGGAAAAAAACGTCCAAGATCTAATTTGCTTGTGTGTTAATCACTGGTACTCTGCATGAAAGAGTTGTGCTATCTTTGAATAGTTTTCATTGTAACAGAGTCTTCTTTCAGATTTTGTGGAGAGCAGCTGAGTCTAGTGTTGACAATGTTATGTAGGCCTAGTACGTTTAGTTTTTGGTCCGATTACTGTGAACTAAATGTGTATCAAAAATGGTTCAAATGACTCTGAGCACTATGAGACTTAACATCTGAGGTCATCAGTCCCCTAGAACTTAGAACTACTTAAACCTAACTAACCTAAGGACATCACACACATCCATGCCCGAGGCAGGATTCGAACCTGCGGCCATAGAAGTCTCGCCGTTCTAGACTGAAGCCCCTAGAACCACTCGGCCACCGCAACCAACAAATGTGTATCATGTATGTAATTTTTTATCAAATTCTGCAGTTATTACTGAACATGGAACTCAAATGCAATGCAATCTCATCAATCTGAATCAGTGTTTGTTAAACTGTCACTCCCTTTAGTGAAGTTCTGTAAGTTGGAAACATGAAGTTGATTGTTAGAAATGTTAGATTTGAAAATAAGCCACAAAATCTTTAAACTTTGAATTAATATCTTTGCTGATACTTTAGAAACCTGGACCTCAGGAGCTGATCCACTGTTAATTTGACAGGAAAGATGAGCATCAGAATTCTTTTTTAGTTAATGCAACAACTGTTGTTGAAATTGGGATTCTACAGTGCCGTTCCCTATCATTTCCTATTTAGCATTTACAAATCTGAGAGTGTTGATAAAAAAATGCAGGTACATTGTTTACATCGTTATAGTATATTCTTGTTGACAGGACTGAGGGAACAGTAGTGTAAGCAGCCTCTCTGCTTCCGTAGCAACATTCTAACATGACTGTCATAGCAAGTCTTTCCCACCCCTCACAACATTGTTCAGCACATACTTGTTTAAAGTGTGCTGTACAGTACTCCTGAACTTTGACCATTGATGCTCAACATTGTCAGTGCTTGACATGAAATTTTCATATTGCCCACTCAGGTAATTTGAAATATATATATATATATATATATATATATATATATTTTTTTTTTCGCTCTCGCTAAACAGAAATATCTCCCCATCTTTATTTATATTCCTATTTACAGCCATATTCAGTGATGCTCTAATTACTTTAAGATCACCGACTACCTATTTTATCCTGAGTCGGACTGTTCAGTCCTACTGGTGACCAGGAGATCTAATATGTTGCCTCCATGAGTCAGTTCTCTGATTAGCTGTTCAAGGTAATTTTGGACAAGGCAGTTAGATCAATGTCACATGATATCCTGTTCCCACTACCCACCTCACTCACTTGATTCTCCCAGTCTATTGCTGGTAAGTTGAAAGCTCCATATAATACTATGACATGACCAGGAAATTTACGTGAAATATTGGCCAAATTTACCTTGAAATGTTTCGTCACTACTGCTCCTGAGGCAGAGGGTTTATGAAAGCATATGATGACCATGTTTGATCCACCTTTAACACTTATCTTCACCCAAATTATATCTTATCCAGGATCTGGAATAAACCCAATAGATATCATATCATAGGCACACCTTCACGAACAGCTTGTCTTTGCAGTACACATTCCAATCTGAATTTAGAATTTCATTGCAATTAACATTAACATAACAACATTAACAGCCAGATTTCTGTCCCTTGTGCTGTGTTGGCATTGTTACCATTTATAAGCGAGTCTAGTTCTGGGAGCTTTCCATAATCGCTCCTGCAGTGAACTACTACCATATTAACATTTTTTTTCTCCAGTCTGCTATGATGAAAGCTATTCTTTTTAATTAACTGGGATAATATTCTTTGTCTGAAATCAGAGCGTATCTTTTAGGACTTATGGAGGGATGTATCTGTTCTAAAAATCCCACATGTGCATACTGCACATACTCAGCTACCCTAATATCCACTTCCTGCATGTAGTGCATGCATGATCCATTAAAGTGGGGAGGGCAGGGTCTTACAATACTCAGCCTCATAGAGAAGGTAAAGAAATATGCATACAATATTATCACAGAGTTGTCTGAGCCTCTAGTTTAAGCCTTCCACTCAACTGCAAACCAGAGGACTGCAACAAATTTTCTGTGAACGATGCTTCAAAGTACTATCTCTGCTTCCACCTTGTGGGTGTTGCCAGCTGTCTTCACTAATGCAACCAGTTACCTGTAGGAACTGAAGGTGGCCCCTGAACCCTGGCAGCAAGTGTCATTTGTGTCCACATGTGCCACAGTTTGCAGCCAGGTGCATGCAGTGCTCTCGAACAGTGCCAGCAGAACCACCTCCACATATTGGATGTGATTCCCCAGCAAGCAGAGTGGACACTGGTCTCCTTTCCTGACCTGCCCACTATTTCCATAGGGGGCACAATCACCTGCCTAACACTTGAGCTCTCAATGACAAGCAATCCCACCCTCTATGTTTGTTCAGACCTTTCAGAATGATTAGCTCCTATGCCAACAGATGAGGTGTCCCGTGTTGGCTCACATGCAATTTAAGCACTAAGCAATACCTCAAACCTGTTTTGAAGACATAAGGGGACTTCTGTGCAACCAGTATCCACTTCTGCCTTCTTACCAGAGATTTGGGACCTCTCCACTATTCACCGTTTACTGTCAGTTAAGTGTCAAGTGACCGGGATGTGCAAACCGGCAGGTGCAGCAACATCTGGGTCCCAGACGATGTTATAGGCTCCAGAAGTGTCAAAGCATTAATCTTTGGTGCCCCAGTGTTACTGCAGCACAGAGCAGCAAACTGAAACTTGTCAATCCCAGTCAGTACAGCTTCCAGCTGTTTATGGACAGTGACCGACACCTTCCACATCCTTACACAACAGGTGCAGTTCCTAACACTAACCCAATGAGTCGCTGGGTGCAATCTAAGTTCTGCTGCTATGCTACCTTTTTTTTTTAAATCCAAAATGAACTCGCACTGAGTATGCACTGAATTTTACACAAAAATTTAGAATAAGCTGTAAGCTGCATCTGCATTACACTCTGCAGTGGGTTTTTTCGTGTTCCATTTACATGTAGAGTGCAGGGAGAATGATTGTTTAATTGCCTCTGTGCATGCTGTAATTAATCTAATCTTTTGGTGTGAGAATTAAACTGGGGTATTTTCTCCAGGGTTTTCCTTTGTGAAGGAACATTTGAAAACAGAGTTAAACATTTGTGCTTTTGCTCTACTGTCCCCAATTTCAGTTTTCCTCTCATCCTTGAGTGACAGGATACTTTTGGCGCCACTAACAGCCTTTCTTTGGGTTTTGTGAAAGATCATTTGACAATATTCTGCTATGGTAGTCACTGAAGGCTTTATGTACTGCACATTTGACAATCAAACATGTTTCATTTAGCATTTCTCTATCTATAGTCCTATACTTTGTTTTACACCTATATCTCTATTTCTTTACAGTGATTGTATACCATGGAGGGACCCTCCCATTACAGTCTGTTCTACTGGAAACATATCTATCAAGTGCATGGTCAACTATTCTTTCAGACTTGATCCATAGTTCCTCTACATGCTCCTGTCTTGTGCTAAAAGTTTCAAGCTCCTCACTGAGATATGGCACTATGAGGGTTTTTTTTTTTTTTTTTTTTTTTTTTTTTGCCATTAGATCTCATATATTTCAGTCATGAGTGGGGTTCCAAACTTTCTATTCTAAGTAGTTTTCAGAGAAGGCACTTACAAGGCGACCATCAGAAGTGTAAATAACGGATTTTGATTGGTCTTGGATATGTTGTAGAGGGACATACCCTGAGCATGAGGCTATCTGCTTTTTTAGCCACGGTCCTTGGTTTTTGAGAAAATTGATTTTGAAGTTCATTGCATGCTACAATATGCATGATGTTAGCCATGTTCCAACCAAGTGAGTGTGGTGCAGCAGTTATGGCCTGCAGCTACCACACTGGACGTACCGTTTTGGGTCCTTTCCGTATTTTTGCTTTTTTAAAATCAGAATAGTCCAACATTTTTCCATTTTATTTTACAGAATATCAACAAACAGTATACATTGTGTGAAATTATTAAGAAATATTCAGTTTTGCTGTAGTAATTTAATTTTCATGTCATTATTACAAAATCATACTTGCTATCACCTGCATCACTTGCTATGCCACAACACAGATCCGGATGACATTTGTTGTAAAAGCAACTGAAACTCAACGTTTCACAGCACCAAGCACATTTCATAAAAGCTACTGTCTTGCAGCCTCGCCGAGTTTTGAAGAGCGATACCGGAAAACGTTGTTCATTTACATTCAACAAGGTTTCTCTTTCATCTGTTAACTTTGATGCAAACCATGTATATTTGATCATATTCGAAAAAGCAGGTGCCCTGAGTTGATGCAAAATTAATGAGTGTAGTGTTATGGAATCGTCCCTGGATGTGATTGCTCTTTTGGTCTTCAAGAAATTGGGAGCATTCTTAATTTCCTTCATGGACATTTTACCCTGATGGTAAAAATTTATGTCAGAAGGCTGGCAAAGTGGAATACACTTTGGTGAAATAACTTTTACGTTGCAGGTGCACACTTTCCTCTCATCCATGAAGATGTGATCATATACAGTCAGATCAGTCTGCCCTCCCCATGTATCAATAATATATAGAAATTTTTCCTGTCCCATGTATGGAAGAATCACAGATTTTAAAAATTCTTCATACACCAGTTTTGTGAACTTCTTGATTTTGTGCAGGACACAACAAAGTTTTTAAATTTGAGGGTTGATTCATGCACTCTTTTTCTGAACATTAGGGCCAAATTTTCCTTACGGTTGCTGCATACATAAAAAAAACCAAATGGGACCACCCTTTCTGATGCAGTTAGAGTGTACTGTGCTGTGTACAAATGACTTATCTTGTTTAAATCTTTTCTCTGCACGAGAACAGTTCTCGCCCCTTTCTCCAAGAGGGGTCTATCATACGTTGACTGATATTGACAGTCTGTTTGATCAGTGTTGATTATGAAATTGAAGTTAAAATTACCAATAAGTATATTCATTTGTGACAATACCAGAGAAGGAAAGTTGCACATCACCATATAGCGGAGATGCTGAGTCGCGATAGGCACAATAAAAAGATTCACACAATTAAAGCTTTCGGCCATTAAGGCCTTTGTCAGAAATAGACACACACACATGCATGCACACACACACACAAATGCAGCTTGCACACACAACTGCAGTCTCAGGCAACTTAAACCACACTGCGAGCAGCAGTGATGGGAGTGGCGACTGGGTGAGGGTAAGGAGGAGGCTGGGGCGGCATAGTATGGTGGGAGAGGCGGACGGTCAAGTGTTGCAGTTTAGATGGGGGGGCAGGATAGAAGGTGCAGAGGGGGGAGACGGTAAGTAGTGGAAAGGAGAAAAATAAAAGAAATTAAAAGACTGGGTGTGGCAGTGAAATGGTGGCTGTGTAGTGCTGGAATGGGAACAGGGAGGGGTCTGGATGGGTGAGGACAGTGACTAACAAAGGTTAAAGCCAGGAGGGTTACAGGAACGTAGGATGTATTGCAGGGAAAGTTCCCACCTGTGCAATTCAGAAAAGCTGGTGTTGGTGGGAAGGATCCATATCGCACAGGCTGTGAAGCAGTCATTACGATGAGGCATCTCATGTTTGGCAGCGTGTTCAGCAACAGGGTGGTCCACTTGTTTCTTGGCCACAGTTTGTCGGTGGCTGTTAATGCGGACAGAGAGCTTGTTGGTTGTCATGCCTACACAGAATGCAGCACAGTGGTTGCAGCTTAGCTTGTAAATCACATGACTGGTTTCACAGGTAGCCCTGCCTTTTATGGGATAGGTGATGTTAGTGACCGGACTGGAGCAGGTGGTGGTAGTAGGACGTATGGGACAGGTCTTGCATCTAGGTCTATTACAGGGGAATGAGCCATGAGGTAAGGGATTGGGAGCAGGGGTTGTGTAAGAATGGACGAGTGTATTGTGTAGGTTCGGTGGACGGCGGAATACCATGGTAGGATGGGTGGGAAGGATAGTGGACACGACATTTCTCATTTCAGGGCATGATGAGAGGTAATCGAAACCTTGGCAGAGAATGTAATTCAGTTGCTCTAGTCCCGGATGGTACTGAGTTACGAGAGGAATGCTCCTCTGTGGCTGGACTGTGGGACTTTGGGAGGTGGTGGGAGACTGAAAAGATAAGGCATGGGAGATTTGTTTTTGTACAAAGATGGGGGGATAATTACGGTCAGTGAAGGCATCAGTGAGACCCTCGGTATATTTTGAGAGAGACTGCTCGTCACTGCAGATGCGACGACCATGGGTGGCTAGGCTGTACAGAAGGGACTTCTTGGTATGGAATGGGTGGGAGCTGTCGAAGTGGGGGTATTGCTGGTGGTTAGTAGATTTGATATGGACGGAGGTACTGATGTAGCCATCTCTGAGGTGAAGGTCAACATTTAGGAAGGTGGCTTGTTGGGTTGAGTAGGACCAGGTGAAGCAAATGGGGGAGAAGTTGTTGAGGTGCTGGAGGAATGTGAATATGGTGTCTTCACCTTCAATCCAGATAGCAAAGATGTCATCAATGAATTTGAACCAGGTGAGGGGTTTAGGATTCTGGGTTTTTAGGAAGGATTCCTCTAGATGGTCCATGAATAGGTTAGCATAGGATGGTGCCATGTGGGTGCCCATAGCTGTACTGCGGATTTGTTTGTAGGTAATGCCTTCAAAGGAGAAGTAATTGTGGGTGAGGATATAGTTGGTCATGGAGACCAGGAAGGAGGTTTTTGATTTGGAATCCATAGGGCATCTGGAAAGGTAGTTTAGACAGCATTAAGGCCATGGGCATTAGGAATGTTAGTGTACAGGGAGGTGACATCAATAGTGACGAGCAGGGAACCATGTGTTAAAGGGACAGGAACTATGGAGAGTCGGTCGAGGAAATGGTTGGTATCTTTTACATAGGAGGATAGGTTCTGGGTAATAGGTTGAAGGTGTTGGTCTATGAGAGCAGAGATTCTCTCAGTGGGGTCACAGTAACCTGCCACAATGAGGTGTCCTGGGTGGTTGGGTTTATGACTTTAGGAAACATATAGAAGGTGGGAGTGTGGAGAGTAGTAGAGATAAGTAGAGAGATGGACTCTGGGGAGAGGTTCTGGGATGGGCCTAACGATTTGAGTAGTGACTGCTGTATTACTGAAATGGGATCACTGTGGCATGGTTTGTAGGTGGAAGTTGTAGTGTCGGTAGCTGGACCGACACCGTGATGTGGATTGCTGAAAAGGAATGCTAAACTAACGCTGTGGCCGATAGTGCACGAACGGCAATACGCAGACGGGCGTGAAGTCTGGAACATGAGAACTTATGAATGAATAAGAAGAAAAGTATGTAGATGCTTTTTACTTAACTTTTATTGATTCCTTGGAATACATCTCTCTTGAATACTCGAAGCTATAGGCACTGATACAAATGGCTCCTTGTTAGTTCGTAGCCATTAACTTCTGATGGCTATTCTGTCTCTCGGCTAATGAGAGAGAAAGGCTTCGTACAACTGGGCGATAGCTAGGTTCGCGTACAACTGGGCGATAGCTAGGTTCGCGTACAACTGGGGTCGAGTCCACTCTCGTATCACGAGACCTGCCTTGGTGGTGGCGCTAGGTCTGCGATCACAGTGGCGACACGCGGGTCCGACATGTACTACATGGACCGCGGCCGATTTAAACTACCACCTAGCAAGTGTGGTGTCTGGCGGTGACACCACATTCCTCCCCCGCAAATCGGCGAACGGTCGTGTAATAAGGCTTCCGCCCGCCGTGGGGAGGACCACATGTTGACGTATGCGATGAGGTGGGGAGCCTAACAACAGGCGAGGCTGTGCCACCCGCACCCGGCCATCCGGTCCGAGGGGAGCTAGGAAACGCCTGCAAAACTAGTCCAGGGTGCACGGCAACATGCGGTGTATGCGCCCGTAAAGAAACATGAGGGGCCGAAGTGTCGACCTCCATTGCGTCGGGGTAGCCGACGCGCGATGACGTCATGTGGTCCGGAGCGGGCGGGCGTTCCATGGCGGAGGACAGCTGGTCACGGGAAGCGATCGGCGGCGCGTGACCCTGGGAGGCGCTTGGCGGCTGCAAGGAAGCGTCGAATGCGGTCGGCGGCGGCGGCGGCTGCTGCTGCTGCCGCTGCTGCGGCGGCGGCGGCGCGTCGCCATGGGGCAAAATGGAAGGCATCGTCGGTAACACCTGGGGATGAGGCGAGCCAGTAGATGGGTCCCCAGGGCGCTGACCGGACGGCACCGTCGCTGAAAGCAGACGGGGAGCGGCAGAACCCGAGCGACGACAGAGGCGCAGCTGATTGAGATGCCAACGCACCTCACCAGAGGCCCCCAAAACCAAATACATCGCGCGGCCGAGGCAGCGAAGAATGCGCCCTGCGAGCCAACGCCGTGAACCTCGATAGTTGCGATAAAATACAACGTCGCCTGGAGCAAAAGCAGGAGTCTGCCGCTGCGCAGGAACCTGATGCGGCGGATGCAGCAAAGACATCAAGGTGCAATGAGGACGACCGTGGAGCAACTCAGCCGGCGAGCGACCATCTCGGGGCTGAGAGCGATACGAAGACAAAAAGAGCAACAATGCGTCCTCCCGAGAATGCGACTCTTTCAATTTCAACATCTGTGACTTGAAAGTCCGGACCAATCGTTCAGCGGCACCGTTGGACTGAGGCGAAAACGGCGCGGATGTCAGATGTTGAATACCATTGGCCTGGCAGAAAGACTGGAATTCTGCGGACATGAATTGTGGGCCATTGTCGGAAACAATAGTCTGCGGAAGACCTTCAATGCAAAAGATAGCAGACAACGCTTGGATGGTGGCGGAGGACGTCGTGGAAGACATCCGGACAACAAAAGGAAAATTACTGAAGGCGTCGACCAGAACCAACCATCGAGCATTCCAGAATGGACCAGCAAAATCAATGTGCAAGCGTTGCCAAGGGGAAGTGGCTTTTGGCCACGCAAAGACTTTCCGCGGCGGTGCGGACTGTTGTTCGGCACACGCCGGGCACGAAGAACACATATTCGTAATCGCAGCATCGATTCCGAACCAAGTACAGTGCTGACGAGCAAGTTGTTTCGTTCGCACTATACCCCAATGTCCTTTATGAAGAAGCCGTAAAACAGAGGACTGTAACGAACGTGGGACCACGACTCTGGACTGATCATTATCAGAACGCAACAACAAAACACCACGTCGAACAAAAAGTCTCTCCTTGTGAGCAAAAAATCGGCGAACCAACGGATCCTCGATCCGAGACTTTGACAAAGGCCATTGCGTAGCAACAAAACGTAAAACAGTAGCAAGGACAGGGTCAGCAGCTGTGGCTGTAGCGACACGACGAAAATCAATCGGAAACGATTCGACCACTTCATCGGTTTCCGAATCAATGAACATGCAAGCAAGTTCGGAAGAATCGAATGCTTTATCCTCAGCAACAGGCAAACGGGACAACGCATCGGCGTTTCCGTGCTTAGCAGTGGACCGATACAAGATATCGTAGCGGTACTGCGAGAGGAAAATAGACCAGCGAATGAATTTCTGCGCTGTACGTGGAGGTACAGGCTTGGACGGATGAAAAAGCGATGTCAAAGGTTTGTGGTCTGTGATGATGGTAAAGTGACGACCATACAAGAAATCATGGAACTTAGTAACACCAAACACGAGAGCCAAAGCTTCTTTCTCTATCTGTGAATAATTTCTTTGCGCAGACGAGAGCAATTTGGACGCAAAGGCAATAGGGCGATCATGTGAGCCAACTTTGTGCGCAAGCACAGCACCGATCCCGAAATCCGATGCATCTACCATCAACAAAAGGGGTTTCTGGGGATCGAATGGCGTAAGGCAAGTATTAGAAAGCAACGCCGATTTCAACTGGCGAAAGGCGCGTTCACAGTCCGTCGTCCAGACGAACGGAACACCTTTACGGCGTAAGCGATGAAGCGGAGCTGAAATGGAAGAGGCATTGCGCACATATTTATGATAATAGTTAATTTTACCCAACACACTCTGTAGCTGTTTCAGATTTTGAGGGGAAGGCAAATCGTGTATGGCCCGGAGGTGCTCTGGACTTGGATGTATGCCTTGGGCATTAATGACATGTCCCAGGTATGGTAAGTCACGAGCAAAAAACACACATTTGTCCTTCCTCAAGCGAAGACCATTTTGCCGCAAGACCTGAAATAATGTTCGTAAATTCGCAAGATGATCTTCTTCTGTCTGTCCGGAGATCACTATATCGTCCAGATAGTTTGCTGCAGTAGGGACCGACGCACAAATAGTTTGTAAATATTGCTGAAACAAGGCAGGGGCGGATGCACACCCGAATGGCAGTCTTTTGAAGCGGTACAATCCAAGATGCGTGTTAACCACCAATACGCGCTGGGAGTCGTCGTCCACCGGTATTTGCAAGTACGCATCGGCTAGGTCCAACTTTGAAAAATATTTTCCCGGGCACAGTTTAGCAAAAAGATCTTCCGGGCGGGGCAAAGGAAAAGTAGCAGTCACTAGCTGTGGATTCACTGTGGCCTTGAAGTCCACGCAAAGTCGCAATTTTCCGGAAGGTTTTGGCAAAATGACTAAGGGTGAGGCCCAGAGAGAAGCTTGCACACGTTCAATTACACCCTGTGATTCGAGATCGTGTAACGTTCTTGCGACCTCATCACGCAATGCGTGGGGAACATTGCGCGCCCTGAAAAATTTCGGTTGCGCGTTTACCTTCAGTTCTAAATGTGCTTCATAGTTTTTAGCGCAACCTAAGCCCGGTGCAAAAATGTCTGCAAATTCGTCACACAGCCGAGAAACACTGTCTGTAGGCACAGTCTGATTCACTGATAGGACCTGATTTACAATAGACATGTTAAACAACTTAAATAAATCGAGACCAAACAAGTTCACTGCAGAAGAAGAACGAAGAACGTAAAATGACACAAGTTTTGTTTGTCCCTTGAATGTTGCAAGAAGGCTGCACTGTCCTAACACAGGAATTTTCTGTCCGGAATATGTAGTTAGCTTAACATTTGCGGCACGCAACGGAGGTGCGCCCAGTTGTATGTATGTGTCGTGATTGAGCAATGAAACTGCAGCTCCGGTATCGAGCTGGAATGGTATCACTTTGCCTTCAAAGTCTAAGTCCACAAAAAGTTTATTGTCCTGCTGACGACAAGAGCGACTGTTTTGTGCAATTGGAACAGACACTGGTACAGAATCACTTGCTAATTGACGTGATTTCCGGCGACGTCGACGCACAGTTTTTGTGGGACGATCACAGTCACTGTTAGAGAAAGTGTCACTGGACGAAGCGGAATTAACGACATGAATGTCCATAGGCGAAGGTCCACGAGCCTGAGTGTCCTTGGTTCGATTCCGGCGCGAAGCAAAGGGCCTGGAATGATTGTGATTGTCTGATCTGAGCTTTTTCTGGCAAACACTTTGACATGTCCTTTCTTATTGCAGAAAAAGCAAATAGCTTGGCGTGACGGGCAATGTTCACGCGAATGTCTAGTAGCACACCGCGGGCACGATTTCACTACATGTGTGTGCTGGCGCGGCACACCTGGCTTAGCGCGCGGCGGCAGCTGTGCGGACGGCCGCGAGGGCAGTTGACCGGGCCGCGTTGCGCGAGCGCGCCCGGCGGGCCGGTTAATGTTACACACAGCTGGCGAAGTTTCAAAAGATTCCTGAGCACAGTCAAGTGTGTCCTGTCTATCCAATATGTCTATCACTTGTTGAAGGGAGGGATTAACTAGTTTCAAAGCTTGCTCCCGTATGCGAACATCAGAAACGTTCTGTGCAATTGCATCACGCACCATTGTATCTGAATAAGAAAGACCACAGTCACATTCAAAGGCACAGTCCCTAGTAAGTCCTTGCAATGTTGCTACCCACTCCCTATTAGTTTGACCGGCCGTACGTTTTGTACGAAAGAACGTATACCGTTTTGCAACCACATTAACTGTTTCTTTGAAATAGACATCTAATGCAGACAAAATTTCCTCGTAGGACAGAGTTGCTACGTCGCGCCGGGGAAACAATTTCACTATCACACGGTATGTGGACACACCGACACAAGAAAGCAAAAACGGCTGCCGCTCATTACCTTGAATTCTGTAGGCAGCCATGTGAAAGGCGAACTGACGAGACCACTCTTGCCACGTCTCATCGGCTGCCACGTATGGTCGAAAGGGAGGTGCAACAGCGTTGAGTGGCAGCGGTAGCGAAGAAGCGGCGGCGGCCGCATCGGTTTGAATGGTACGTTGACCCTGGACGAGCTGTCCAAGGGCATCCAGTAACGCCTGCGTCTGCTGATTCTGCAAGCGATAAAATTCGGACAGTACATCTGGAGAATGTGGCGAAGCCATGACACAATTAAATGTAAGCAATCAGAACACTTTAAAAAGTCGTCAATGTTGCAAACAAATTAATACAAACTCTTTAGCTCGTCGCCAATAATTGTAGTGTCGGTAGCTGGACCGACACCGTGATGTGGATTGCTGAAAAGGAATGCTAAACTAACGCTGTGGCCGATAGTGCACGAACGGCAATACGCAGACGGGCGTGAAGTCTGGAACATGAGAACTTATGAATGAATAAGAAGAAAAGTATGTAGATGCTTTTTACTTAACTTTTATTGATTCCTTGGAATACATCTCTCTTGAATACTCGAAGCTATAGGCACTGATACAAATGGCTCCTTGTTAGTTCGTAGCCATTAACTTCTGATGGCTATTCTGTCTCTCGGCTAATGAGAGAGAAAGGCTTCGTACAACTGGGCGATAGCTAGGTTCGCGTACAACTGGGCGATATCTAGGTTCGCGTACAACTGGGGTCGAGTCCACTCTCGTATCACGAGACCTGCCTTGGTGGTGGCGCTAGGTCTGCGATCACAGTGGCGACACGCGGGTCCGACATGTACTACATGGACCGCGGCCGATTTAAACTACCACCTAGCAAGTGTGGTGTCTGGCGGTGACACCACAGAAGTATCTGACAGCTGACAGAATACATCTGCTACGTAATCCTTGCAGTTCAAAACAACGGTGGTGGAGCCTTTGTCAGCAGGTATTATAAGGTCAGGATCAGTTTTTAGATGGTGGACTGTGGTTCATTTGTGTGCAGAATTCTTCTGGAGCTATTAATACTTCTTCCATAGTTGCACCTTCTTTGGAACTGATGAACTTCGTAATCTTCCATTGCCGGATTTTATGCTTTTGTTTAAATTGTTCAACCCAAGTTGAGCTGGCCATGAAATTAAAGGTATCCAATAAAAGTGGAACAGCAGCATTCATCGCACATTGCTGTAAAGTTCTGGTTGTCACCTGCTCACAGAAGAAATTATATTCTTTTCACAAGCCAGTCTCTTTCTTACAATGTATTTAACAGATATTTTGATATGATTTACCTGTTCCAAATCCTGTCTTGCTTCGATGAACCATTCATGTGTCTCACGATCTATGCTGTTCCATTGATCATGAGTTCCACCTCGTTTCACAGCCTCTTTCCATCAATATAGCATTGATTTATGTTTTAATCAAGAGATGCCGTGGGACTGCAAACAAATGCAAATTAGCGGTTTAGGAGCTAGATCACCGCCATTTGTTTGACCATGGCGATACATGTTCATAATACACAGAGGACTGTCTATGCGAACTCTGTGTATTATGAAATTATATCGCCATAGCCAAATAAAAAGTGGTGACCAGGGTGATACGTTGTTACAATACACAGAGTTTGCTCGGGATGTCCATGTGGACAGTGCACTTTCTGTTTAACTGAGCCTACACAATTTAAACTTCTTAATAATTTCACACAATTTACACTGTATGTTGATATTTTGTAAAATAAAATGGAAAAATGTCAGATTATTCTGATTTAAAAAAAAGAAAAAAAGAAAAAGCAAACACACGGAAAGGACCTGAACACGGTACCTCCAGTGTGGTAGCAGAAGACCTTAACCGCTGTGCCACGGCTGTAGACCTTAACCGCTCTGCCACACTCACTTGGTTGGAACATGCCTAGTGTTATGCACATTACAGCATGCAGTGAACTTCAAAATCAATTTTCTTGAAAACCAAGGCCCGTCACTAAAAAAGCGGATAGCCTGTCCCTCTACAACATATCTGAGACCCATCAAAATCCATTACTTTCACTTCTGATGGCCCCATTGTTGGTTATGTTTCATAGGTTGACTTGTAGCGCCCTCCACTAACAAAACTATATTTTTCCCAATTTACTGTTGGATGATTGAACTCTCCACCAATGATTATAGTATAATTTGGGAACTTTCATACAAGCGAACTGAGGTTTCTTTAAAAGTTTTCAGTGAAATCAGGAGGTGAGTCTGGTTGCTGAGAGAAGGATCCAACTACTATTTTACGTCCACAACTCATACTGGGTCTGGCACAAACAACCTTGCAAGTTGCTTCAATTTCTATCTCCATGGATTTGATTTTCTTGTCTATAGTTTTTGGTACTGTCGCATCCACGAGTGGTCTGAATGCTCTCCACGAGTGGTCCGAATGCTCACTGACAATGGAGACTGGAGAAGATTTATCCAGTCAGCTAACATGGAGATCGCTAACTGGAAGTTTGAAAGAGTTATGGAATGCAGTTGGGAAGTAATTGAACAAAGACAAGACTAGAATAACTACAATCTTTAATTGCTCATCTGAGCAAGAATTGGATTATAGCTTGAATCGAAGTACATTATTCCTGACTGCAAAATCCTGTGGAGGGAGGTATGACAAAGCATGAGCAGAGCCAGAGTGAATACTACAAGTCCAGGCCACAGGCCTGACCTACACAGGCGTTCCTCCTGGACTGCAGCCTGTACTGAACTCTCCCTGCCAATGCTGCCGGCTGTGCCTTTATATTGGGCAACAGGCCACGCCCCTCCCCTTCTACACCAGTCTTCCAGCCTCTGCCCTGCAGGGTCTCTTGTGGCGATATATGGTCACTGCTCACACACTGCCATGCCTTGCAGCTCTCCACAATACCTCGTGAGTTGAAGCCAACGCCCAAACCAACGCCCTTTCTGTGGCGTCTCCTTTGTACTCTGCATCCTTTCAGAAAATTTCTGATTTTGGCTGCTATTTTTTTATATTGTAACACATTCCCCCCCCCCCCCCCCCCCCCTCTCCCCCCACCCTTTAGGGAAAAATTTGTAGGTGCTGTTCTCAGTGACTACATATTTTTATACAAGGTTTTCCAGAAATTTTATTCCATTAGTTGGGAAATACATTTACTTCACAATAATGTTCAAATGACACACATAATTACTTTATAACCATCCATGACAGAGATACATAAAAATCAATCTTTTCCTGTTAGAGAAACATTTACATTTTTACATTTCACACCTAATTTCATTGTTAAATATTCTAATACATGGAATAAAGATACATTTTATTTTACAAAACAAGACATTTTGTATTATCTTACCAATACTCTTTCTTGTAGGACATGTATATATGCTATCTTACTATCAAGTTACACTTGATACATTGATGTGCACTTCATAACATACTTATAATTTTGGATTTGAAAGAGAAAACACTTCACATTAGATTTTTTTTCTACACTTTCTACCAGCGTTATCATCCTTTAGCATTTGACTGTTTTTGTCTTAACACTTCAATGAACACCACTTCTAACTTCACTGGTAATGTGTTTAGCAGGCATTAGAGATTTGGAAAAAAAAAGAACCTCTCCCCTCTGTCTCTAGATGTGCTTCTCGTATGATGGCACCTGGCTACATCTCTCTCTGGACACTGATTTATTATAATGTTTTTAACATGTATTTTTCTGCAACAATCATTACCCATTGTTTTGCACACAAATTTAAAACAGTCTCGCCAATATCTACAATACCTGCATAGACAATATAATACTACTATGTATAATTACTACACCAGAGCCCATGAAACCTCAGAAAGACAAATGACATAACAAGAAGCTCCTGAAGCCACTTCTCTCCTTATATTCAATCTCAGTTTGTAGCTCATCCAACTTATGTCCTGCAGCCGTTAGGTCATCTAACTGCCTAATTGGCAGATGTATTGGCATTTCCAGCTGAATTTCACTTATATTGTCCCTTTCATTATTCACTTTGCAGCAATCTGCTTCCATCCTTAAGTTTGCTTCAATATCACTACCGCAGACATTTGTTGGTATTATATGTTCAGACTTTAATCACCATCTGAGCTGTATACCTATGATATTCATCTAAAAATATTATCCTCCTTGTGCCTTGGAGCGTAATATCTATGGGGCTTCTGTCATGACAGATGATGGTAATGCCTTTGTCTACTAAGGCAACAAATAGCATCTTAGCCTCACATTTCTCATTATCATTTTTATTTATTTAATTTATTTATTTATTGTTCCGTGGGACCACATTAAGGAGAAGTCTCCATGGTCATGGAACGAGTCAATACATGAAATTATAACACGATTGTAGAAACAGATAAAATGAAATACAAGAAACATATTCAGTTGTAGATTGTAGAAACAGATAAAATGAAATACAAGAAACATATTTAGGCGACAAGTCATAAGTTTAAATAAAGAAAATCAAGAATGTAGCACTGGAATTTGCTTAATTTTTTAGCTCTTCCAGGAGCTCCTCGAAAGAGTAGAAGGAGTGAGCCATGAGGAAACTCTTCAGTTTAGGCTTAAAAGTGTTTGGGCTACTGCTAAGATTTTTGAGTTCTTGTGGTAGCTTATTGAAAATGGATGCAGCAGAATACTGCACTCCTTTCTGCACAAGAGCCAAGGAAGTGCATTCCACATGCAGATTTGATTTCTGCCTAGTATTAACTGAGTGAAAGCTGCTAACTCTTGCGAATAAGCTAATATTGCTAACAACAAATGACATTAAAGAAAATATATACTGTGAGGGCAATGTCAAAATTCCCAGACTATTGAATAGGGGTCGACAAGAGGTTTTCGAACTTACACCACACATAGCTCAACAGCCTGTTTTTGAGCCAAAAATACCCTTTTTGAATCAGAAGAATTACCCCAAAAAATAATACCATATGACATAAGCGTATGAAAATATGCGAAGTAGACTACTTTTCGTGTTGAAATGTCACTTATTTCAGATACTGTTCTAATGGTAAATAAAGCGGCATTTAGTTTCTGAACAGGATCCTGAACATGGGCTTTGCACAACAGCTTACTATCTATCCGAACGCCTAGGAACTAGACTGCTCCGTCTCGCTTATAACACGCCCATTCTGTCCGATTAAAATATCAGTTCTTGTTGAATTGTGAGTTAGAAACTGTAAAAACTGAGTCTTACTGTGATTTAGCATCAAATTATTTTCCACAAGCCACGAACTTATTTCATGAACTACATTATTTGATAGTGTTTCAATATTACACACAAGATCCTTCGCTACCAAGCTGGTGTCATCAGCAAACAGAAATATTTTTGAATCACCCGTAATACTAGAAGGCATATCATTTATATAAATAAGAAACAGCAGTAGCCCCAGCACCGACCCTCGGGGAACGCCCCATTTAACAGTGCTCCATTGGGACTGAACATCATTACCACTCTCAATATTGCGGAGAATTACCTTCTGCTTTCTGTTCTTAAAGTAAGAGGCGAACCAATTGTAAGCTACTCCCCTTACACCATAATGTTCCAACTTCTGCAGTAATATTTTGCAGTCAACACAGTCAAAAGCCTTCGTTAAATCAAAGAAAACACCTAACATTCGCCACCTTTTATTTAATCTGTCCAAAACCTCACAGAGAAAAGAGACTATAGCATTTTCAGTTGTTAAGCCATTTCTAAAACCAAACTGTACATTTGACAGCAAATTAAGGGAATTTAAATGCTGCAGTAACCTTGTATAAACAACCCTCTCGATAACTTTAGCAAACACCGTTGGCATAGAAATAGGTCTATAATTGTCAACATTATCCCTGTCTCCGTTTTTATAAAGTGGCTTCACTACCGAGTACTTTAATCGGTCAGGAAACCGACTACTCCTAAAGGAAAAGTTACAGATATGGCTAAGTACTGGGCTAACATAAATGGAACAATACTTCAGTATTCTGCTAGATACCCCATCATATCCATGAGAGTTCTTGGTCTTTAGTGATTTAATTATTAACTCACTCTCCCTCTTGTCAGTATCATGGAGGAGCATTTCAGGTAACAGTCTCGGAACACTTTTTTCTACGAGCGCTATACGATTCCCTGTTGGGACTAGGTTTCTATTTAGTTCACCTGCTATATTCAGAAAGTGATTATTAAATACTGTACATATATGCGACTTATCAGTAACATGGACATTCTAACTACGCACTGATTCTATATCCTCGACCCGTCCCTGCAGACCAGCCACTTCCTTTACGACTGACCATATGGTTTTAATTTTTTCCTGAGACTTAGCTATTCTATCTGCATACCACATACTTCTTGCCTTCCTAATAACTTTTTTAAGCACCTTACAATGCTGTTTGTAATGGGCTGCTGCATTTAGATTGTGACTGTTTCTAACATTTTGATATAATTGCCACTTTGTTCTACAAGATATTCTCATCCCTTTAGTCAGCCACCCAGGCTGCCTGTTTGTGCTAGTACCCTGTTTTGAACGTTCTAACAGAAAGCAACTTTCAAAGAGCACGAGAAAAGTCTTGAGGAAAGCATTATATTTATCGTCTACTGTATCAGCACTATAAACATCTTGCCACTCTTGTTCCTTGATAAGGTTTACAAAAGTCTCTATATCAACTGGATCAGCTTTCCTAAAAAGTTCGTAACTATATTTAACATGTGTTGCAGCACAAAAATCTTTTACACTTAAAATTTGTGCATCATGATCTGAAAGGCCATTCACCTTTTTGCTAACAGAATGCCCTTCTAGTAATGACGAATGAACAAAAATATTGTCTACGGTTGTTCTACTGTTCCTTCGCACTCTCGTTGGAAAGAATATGGTTTGCATAAGATTATATGAATTAAGGAGGTCTACCAGCATCCTTTTCCTTGCACAATCACTTATACAATTAATATTGAAGTCACCACATATAACTAACTTTTTGTGTTTCCTATAAAGTGAACCAAGAACCTCCTCTAGCTTTAGCAAAAATGTTGTGAAATCGGAGTCTGGGGATCTATAAATAACAACAGTAAGAAGTTTAGCTCCACTAAATTTAGCCACACCTGCACAACATTCAAACACCTTTTCAGTGCAGTACTTTGAAACATCAATTGACTCAAATGGGATACCGTTTTTCACATACATGGCTACTCCCCCACACCGCAAAGAGCTTCTAGAAAAGCTGCCAGCCAACCTGTATCCTGGTAAAGGAAGCCTCTGAATTATCTCCTTATTTAAGAAGTGTTCAGATATACCAATAATTTCAGAGTCAACATCTATAAGCAGTTCACTAACTTTGTCTCTAATACCTTGTATATTTTGATGAAATATACTAATTCCCTCATTAATCGGATACCTAAGCTTTGTCAAAAGTGGTTTATTTGTTAGAGAGACTTCCCTTAAGCAGGAATACCTATCAGCTGACTTCAATCTAAAAAAGGTACAGTTCTAACACCCACAACTACCGGAATTTTCCCATGAGTGATCCCACCACCCCCACCTATGCTGTCACCTATAAGCTTTGCCAACCTCCTCTTTCCATACCTGTTGAAGTGCAGGCCATGTCTAGTGAAACCCGTCCTGCTGATAGACTCCACCGACACCACTGAAATGTGACTCATGTCTTCTGTCATCAGCGCAGCCCCAAGTCTCATGTTATTACGCCTGACGGCTGTATTAAGACGAGGCCGATCATGACGCTGAAACAGTTCCATGAAATGCACATTCGTGTTGCCAGTCTGAGTGGCTATCTTTTCCAGGTCACCATCTATGTCATACTCCCCATCCCTATCAATACTATTACCAGCCCCACCCACAATCACTACCTGAATCTGATCATATGTGAACAAAAGTATAAATACCTGTTTGCATATTCCGAGGCTCTGATCTACCATCTTCCACTGTAACTGCTCTTAATTTAACTTCACATATTGGTGTGTTGTGTCATCAATGAGTATTAATTCTTTCGCTGGGACAGTATATGTAAATAAATGTCTCATTCCATCCACTTCTGATGGTAACGGTAGTAGTTTGTAGAGTTTATGCACATTGTTCTCTACTAGAAGGACAATTAACACATAACTTAAGATGTTTCCAGCAATGAAAATGTGCAGATCAATGATTCTGATTACTTGGTATCCTCTGTCTACCTTAAGGTCAACAGGGAACTGCTTGTCTTTGATGTTACCATTTATTAGTTCTCGATGATTTATGATATGAATTGGACTGATCTGGCATGGCTCTAGAATATGTTTTTGAGCATTGACAATCACTGATATTAACATTTAATATTCCCATTGCAGCTCAATGAAAATGCACATCAGTTGTATCACCTGTTCATTAATGGTGATCAAAATTACAAGTCTCTGTAACTGTTTGTCAGTACTGTTCTCAATTTCTACTATGTGCTGGCTAAATTGCTTCATTCCATGCATCATAATTTCTTCATTTTTTGCTATGGAGCTTACAGTTTGATTAAAACTAGTCAAGGTTGCTTTAATTACTGTCACTTGCTCCTTTGAAAGTTGGAGTAGCTGATTTTCTGAACAAAATCCTACTGACCTCACACACAAAGTTTAAGATCTGGCACGTGTGTTCTGCACTGCATTTTGCTGCACTCGTGCTACATGACTCCCACTAGAAAAACTGCTTCAGCCTGCTGGCATGAACCATAAGATATTTACTTTGCTTCAGACAGATTTATTAGGCCCTTTGTTCATTCCACCATGTGCGGACCTTGCCATTATGTGTGATCTGTCTTATTGTTCGCTCTCATCAAACAAGAGAACCTAATCTCCATGATGGAATTCCTTTTGATTCTGGGTCCTGTCATAATATTCATTATTTTTTTATCTTAAATTGTCCATTCTGTGTTCTTGTGCATCAATGCATTTCTTCCATTCACTCATTTAGCTCTGCCACATAATCATCAAAATTATACCTCACTCCAGCCGGATCTTTCTGTAGTATCCTTGGAATGTTACATGTTCTTCCAAAGAACAATTCATGTGGTGTATATCCTGTCACACTATGCAGTGTTGTATTATACACAGAAATCACAACTGGAACCCAACTGCCCTGATTTATCTGTGTTCTATTTAGATAGTGTTGCAACATTTCCATTAATGTTCGGTGCGACCTCTCTTACTCTCTGTTTGTTTGAGGGTGGTAACTTCTTGTCTGTATCTTCTCAATACACAGTATTTTTTATACTCTTTTATAGTTTCACTCATGAAATTACTTCTTATGTCACTTAACAATACTGATGGTATTCCACACCTCAGTATAACGTTCTCTACTTGCACCCTAGCTACTGTCTTGGAATCTTGTCTTTCAATGGGTTCAGCTACCATCCTGAAATGAAAGGATGTATGTTCCCTCTATCCATCTAGTTTAATGGATCTACTGTGTCTATGCCACGCCTTTTGAGTGCTCAGGCATCTGTGTGTTCTCTAGAGGCATCTTTACGTGTTTCATAATAAGCTTATTCGCTTGACAACCTTCACGTTTCTAGATATATCCTTCTCAATCTTACTTCATACCATTCCAGTCACAGTACTTCTTTATTCACTCATAGGTTCTTCATATGCTCTGGTGTCCTCCAGTGTGAGAATCATGAAGCTGTTTTAACATTGCGGCTTTTTTGGTTGCACTTATTTCTTCCATCTTTCCCAACTCAGCTGTCTCTTGTTTCTGGATATACTTTTCTATATCATTGATGTTGTTTTCACATTCCTGAATAATATCTTCTACAGTTCTTGGATCAGCTGTTTTGTGTCCTCTGTCCTTGTCAGGCGCACCTGCCACCTGCTTGCATGTGTCAACTGTCCCACTGCAATCACATGCCAGTGGGTCCCTAACCGATGCTACAGCTTCAATTTCCACCATGTCTTGACCAAGGCCACTGTGACCTTCTGGTCACACACCCATTGTCCTGACCTTTTTCTAATTCCTGGGCCATCCCTGAGAGTCTGACACAGATGATGAACACATCTGCCATAGTTTCATAAGGAGTCCGCAGAAATCTGTTTGCTGCACAGATCAACAGCTCCCCATGCACCTGATGTCCATCTGGCATGTGTTGCGTCGACGTTTACTCATGAAACCATACAAAATTCAGCTACTGCAAGCTCTTCGTGAAGGTGACAAACAAGTCACTGATGCACTCTCATTAGAAAAAGGTCAGGGCAATGGGTGTGTGACCAGAAGGTCACAGTGGCCTTGGTCAAGACATGGTGGAAATTGAAGCTGTAGCATGGGTTAGGGACCCACTGGCATGTGATTGCAGTGGGACAGTTGACACATGCAAGCAGGTGGCAAGTGCGCCTGACAAGGACAGAGGACACAAAACAGCTGATCCAAGAACTGTAGAAGATATTATTCAGGAATGTGAAAACAACATCAATGATATAGAAAAGTATATCCAGAAACAAGAGACAGCTGAGTTGGGAAAGATGGAAGAAATAAGTGCAACCAAAAAAGCCGCAATGTTAAAACAGCTTCATGATTCTCACACTGGAGGACACCAGAGCATATGAAGAACCTATGAGTGAATAAAGAAGTACTGTGACTGGAATGGTATGAAGTAAGATTGAGAAGGATATATCTAGAAACGTGAAGGTTGTCAAGCGAATAAGCTTATTATGAAACACGTAAAGATGCCTCTAGAGAACACACAGATGCCTGAGCACTCAAAAGGCGTGGCATTGACACAGTAGATCCATTAAACTAGATGGATAGAGGGAACATACATCCTTTCATTTCAGGATGGTAGCTGAACCCATTGAAAGACAAGATTCCAAGACAGTAGCTAGGGTGCAAGTTGAGAACGTTATACTGAGGTGTGGAATACCATCAGTATTGTTAAGTGACATAAGAAGTAATTTCATGAGTGAAACTATAAAAGAGTATAAAAAATACTGTGTATTGAGAAGATACAGACAAGACGTTACCACCCTCAAACAAACAGAGAGTAAGAGAGGTCGCACCGAACATTAATGGAAATGTTGGCAAGATAGAGGATGACAGTTTTCTTCCACACTTAGTGTTTAGTGAAGAGGCAACGTTCCATTTAAATGGAAAGGTGAACTGTCATAATGTGAGAATATGGGGTAGAGAACAACCACATGAAATTGTACAACATGAGAGGGACTCTCCAGAATTTGATGTGTTTTGTGCAATTTCTTTGACAAGAATACTGCTACAGGAAGCATAAACCTCAATATGCTTGACAACTTTCTTTTCCCACAGTTGGAGACTGATTTGAATGACTTCATTTACCAACAGGATGGGGCACCGCAACAATGGCATCTGGAACTGCGGGAATTTTTAAATCAAAGGATTACTGAATGATGGATCAGTCACACTGGACCAAATGATTCAGCCTTACATTACTGGCCTCCAAGGTCACTGGACCTGACTGTATGTGATTATTTCTTGTGGGGGTTTAAAAAAGACTTTTTACGTGCCTCTGTCACCAACAACAATGAATGAACTGAGACATTGCATAACAGCAGCTGTGGAAGCTGTAGCTCAAGACATGCTCTCTGCATTGTGGGGACAATTTGAATACCGCATTGAGATAAGCTGTGCACCTCAAGGTGGACGTACTGAACACATATGAAAAGGTACGAAAAAAACTTTTTGAGTTTCCCATTCATCAAAAAACAAAATTCATTGTATATGTTCATTTGTTTCAGAAATATAGACATGCCAAATTGGATGATTCTTTTTGATACACCCCGTATTTCACTGCCCAACAACTGGCCAATATCTCCCTCTCAATCATACTGTACTCTCTTTCTCCTTTGTCAGCGTCCTTGAGGCATACATGACAGGTAGGTTGCTTCCACTTTTTCCTTGCCTTAAAACTGCTACAATACTAGCTAGCATCCATGGTAATTATGAAGTCCTTTTCAGTCTGGGTACTGCAGTATAGGTGGACTAATCAGTTTCTCTTTCAAATGTTTAAAAGTGTAAGGCACTTCTTTCTTTAATAATTCATGTAGTGGCTTCTTGATTTTCCTGAAGTTGTTTATAAAACGCCATTAGTATCACACAAGGCCTAAATATGCCTTTAATTAATTCATTGTTTTGGGCTGTGGATATTCCTCCATTACCTTGATCTTATGTGGATCTGGCCTCAAGCCCTGGGTTGATAAAATATGGCCTGAATATCACACTTCCTTTTGAAAAAACTCATGCTTGTCCACTTGTCGCTTTAAATTGTGAAGTCTTAAGTCTTTCGAATATCTCCATTGGCTACACGTTACGGTCCTCTAAGGAGGAGCTTAATATTACCACGTCATCCAAATAGATGAACAATAAGTCACCTTGTAACCCTGTCAAAACTAAGTTCATAACTTCTGAAATTTACTAGAACCTGTTTTACGACCCATGGACATTTGTTTGTACTCATAATGCCCATATACTGTACAGAAAGCTGTTTTTTTTTCTCAATCCTGTTTGTCTAATTAGACCTGATAACAGCTCTTTGCTAATTGAGGGCGAGAAGTACTTTGCCTTTCCTAGATCATAAAGAACTTCATCTATTCTTAGCAATGGAGACACTGAATTTAGGGAGATCCATTAAGTCGCTTGTGGTCCATGACTGTTCATTACCTTTGCTTTCCACTGGAATCCATCTTTTTCAAAATTAAAAGGAAGAGAAAATTTCAGCCTCTTTTACTTTGTACTATAATGTCATCCTCTAACATCTTTTCAATTTCTTACTGGGGCACCTCCTTTCATGCTTGTGGTTTTCTTTAGCGTCACCAACATATCATGTAAGATAATATGTTTCCAGGCAAATGGCAAACATCACTACATGGTGCATAACTATGATTGCTGCCTTCTCTTCTACATTCAGGTGATTCATGTGGATGTTCTCCTTTAGTACGCTTGTTCTTGGTTTCGGCTGTGACATATTTTTACTGCACGGTTCACACTGAATGATTGCCACAACAATGTCTGCTCCAGAACTGCTTCTGCTACCACCCGTGGGCAGTCTACTGACACATTCTCAACTGTAGTGATCAGCACACTTGTTAGGCATTCTTCTGATTCTGTTTTTACTAAAGTCTCTGGTAAATGCACACTCTTGTTGATTTCTGTTTTGAAATGATAGCTTTTCCCATTCCATTCACCTCTATTTTTATTCGACACAGCCATTCCTCCTCGATCCCTATTGTTAATGCTGAAACAATTTGTTTGTGCTCTTTTTGCTTCTCTCTGACATTATCTGTTGCCTGCCACTGTTATGTTCTGACAGACAGTTTGTGCACTATTCACACTCACCTTTCCACATGTTTCTACTTTGCACTTAATCGTCTCTTGCAGGAGTCTTCTATTTTCTTTGAATGTAGTACACGTGGCTCACCCTGTGACTATGTCTTCCTTTCCTTACATGCCTTTTTCTCCACATCTGAGATTACTTTGAAAGAGCCTTCTCTTTCTCGTACGTGCACAACTCTGTTAGCAAGTTTATAACTTCTAATACCAATCTGCACCAGGCAGAGCTCGCACTCTTACGCTGTCTTCATTCTGGTCCATTCCCTGCAGATCCACGTGCTTCTGGTGGCCTAACTGATAATCACTCCATGTTCTTTGTATAAGTCTTGGCCCACCAGCCCAGCAAATGGAAGATCCACATCTTCCCCAATTATGTGGAAACATTGCCTCACTTGCATTCTGTTTCTTGCCTCACTGAGCTTTACTCCCCCCACATGCTTGCTGACTTGTAAACATCTGACATGCATAGGAGTCAATTGCTGAGCCCACTCTTCCCGTTATCCACCAGGCCTCAATCTCCGCTAATTTCAAGTTGCCGCCACTCATACCTCACCTGTCATTCAACAACCTCTTTGCCTCTGCACTTCTGCCTCGACTGACATCTCTGCCCAAACTCTTTGTCTTTAAATATGTCTGCTTGTGTCTGTATATGTGTGGATGGATATGTGTGTGTGTGCGAGTGTATTCCCGTCCTTTTTTCCCCCTAAGGTAAGTCTTTCCGCTCCCGGGATTGGAATGACTCCTTGCCCTCTCCCTTAAAACCCACTAAGAAGCAGTGCCTCAGTGGCTATTCACTCACACAAGAGTGAATGCGCTGGCAGGACAGTGTGCTCCTTATATACCATCAGTCCTGGCGCACGCAGCGGATGTGGACGGCTGGGCGCCCATTCATAAGCGCCTTATCAGCTGCAGTTGCGCAATCGGCAACTTGATTTTAGCCCGCCGCGAGCCTAGTAATACTAGGGCTCGCGGCTCCTCTCTCTCACACACAACACAGCGCTCTCTCTCGCACGCTCAAGGTCACGCGATCTACTGTGGAGCCATCTATTGAGCACCCAGAGAGTTGCCCAGAGAGCATCCCAGGGTGCCCCAGAGAGCTACAACACCAAGAAGAATCGCTTCTCGGCTTTTGGCAAGATCAATGTGTAGTATTGTGGCCCTTAAAAGGGCCTTTTGTTGACAACTGCTTCAATGGTTATACACTGTACAGTCGCCTACTATGCGACAATCTTCCAAAGAAGGTGACCCACTGGCCTTGACCCATAAATGAAGATTGGAATCAGAATTTATTTTAACACGTCTACGACAAGTCAAAGACAAACTCCCATGTGGCATAATGTAGGAACCCTCACCAGAGATGATAACCTCTGATACAGGTATAGTACGGTAGGCCAAAATTTCACGAGTTTCAAAGGATTCCAAACCAGCTCTCCCTGCACTTCATTTATGGGTCAAGGCCAGTGGGTCACCTTCTTTGGAAGATTGTCGCATAGTAGGCGACTGTACAGTGTATAACCATTGAAGCAGTTGTCAACAAAAGGCCCTTTTAAGGGCCACAATACTACACATTGATCTTGCCAAAAGCCGAGAAGCGATTCTTCTTGGTGTTGTAGCTCTCTGGGGCACCCTGGGATGCTCTCTGGGCAACTCTCTGGGTGCTCAATAGATGGCTCCACAGTAGATCGCGTGACCTTGAGCGTGCGAGAGAGAGCGCTGTGTTGTGTGTGAGAGAGAGGAGCCGCGAGCCCTAGTATTACTAGGCTCGCGGCGGGCAAAAATCAAGTTGCCGATTGCGCAACTGCAGCTGATAAGGCGCTTATGAATGGGCGCCCAGCCGTCCACATCCGCTGCGTGCGCCAGGACTGATGGTATATAAGGAGCACACTGTCCTGCCAGCGCATTCACTCTTGTGTGAGTGAATAGCCACTGAGGCACTGCTTCTTACAATGGTTCGTAGACGTTATCATCTCTGGTGAGGGTTCCTACATTATGCCACATGGGAGTTTGTCTTTGACTTGTCGTAGACGTGTTAAAATAAATTCTGATTCCAATCTTCATTTATGGGTCAAGGCCAGTGGGTCACCTTCTTTGGAAGATTGTCGCATAGTAGGCGACTGTACAGTGTATAACCATTGAAGCAGTTGTCAACAAAAGGCCCTTTTAAGGGCCACAATACTACACATTGATCTTGCCAAAAGCCGAGAAGCGATTCTTCTTGGTGTTGTAGCTCTCTGGGGCACCCTGGGATGCTCTCTGGGCAACTCTCTGGGTGCTCAATAGATGGCTCCACAGTAGATCGCGTGACCTTGAGCGTCCACATTAAACCCACCAACAAGCAACAGTACCTCCATTATGACAGCTGCCACCCATTCCACATCAAACGGTCCCTTCCCTACAGCCTTGGTCTTTGTGGCAAACGAATCTGCTCCAGTCCGGAATCCTTGAACCATTACACCAACAACCTGAAAACAGCTTTTGCATCCCGTAACTACCCTCCCGACCTGGTACAGAAGCAAATAACCAGAGCCACATCCTCATCTCCTCAAACCCGGAACCTTCCACAGAAGAACCCCAAAAGTGCCCCACTTGTGACGGGATACTTTCCGGGACTGGATCAGATTCTGAATGTGGCTCTCCAGCAGGGATACGACTTCCTCAAATCCTGCCCTGAAATGAGATCCATCCTTCATGAAATCCTCCCCACTCCACCAAGAGTGTCTTTCCGCCGTCCACCTAACCTTCGCAACCTCTTAGTTCATCCCTATGAAATCCCCAAACCACCTTCCCTACCCTCTGGCTCCTACCCCTGTAACCGCCCCCGGTGTAAAACCTGTCCCATGCACCCTCCCACCACCACCTATTCCAGTCCTGTAACCCGGAAGGTGTACACGATCAAAGGCAGAGCCACGTGTGAAAGCACCCACGTGATTTACCAACTGACCTGCCTACACTGTGAAGCGTTCTATGTGGGAATGACCAGCAACAAACTGTCCATTCGCATGAATGGACACAGGCAGACAGTGTTTGTTGGTAATGAGGATCACCCTGTGGCTAAACATGCCTTGGTGCACGGCCAGCACATCTTGGCACAGTGTTACACCGTCCGGGTTATCTGGATACTTCCCACTAACACCAACCTGTCAGAACTCCGGAGATGGGAACTTGCCCTTCAGCATATCCTTTCTTCTCGCTATCCGCCAGGCCTCAATCTCCGCTAATTTCTAATTTCAATTTGCCGCCGCTCATACCTCACCTGTCTTTCAACTTCATCTTTGCCTCTGTACATCTGCCCCGACTGACATCTCTGCCCAAACTCTTTGCCTTTACAAATGTCTG